>NC_056429.1:49133641-49733641 GCF_018296145.1 Oncorhynchus tshawytscha | reverse complement strand
TGGCAGATCTGAAGACCTGATAGTTGTTCCTCTGGCACTGCCAGCACAGGTTTGTCCTCGGCTTGGTGCTTGAGATGTGGGGCAGCAATTTTCTCCACAGATTCCTGAAAGAAGACAACCCCACTACACGTACCTCTGGAAAATACAGAACAAATGTGAGATCAATAAAAGTAGTGCCAATCATGTCGGTCAATTAAATAATCAAAATGTGTTCATACTTACATACCAAATGTTGTCATCGATTCCTTGTGGAGATGCCACACTTCTGCTTTTGTCACATGGGATGGCAGCAGCTTTCCACCCAAGTGTTTGTGTCCTGTGTGGGGGTCCTTGTAATACTATTGCATTATCCTCTGCGTCGTTGTTGATGAAGTTCACCACTCGCTGCAAGTCCTCATGCTTCAAGTGTAACCTGTGCTTGCTTTGGCCAGCTCTCTTTTTGATGGGAGGCATTAGACCATTCTCCTTGTATGACTGGTGGAGGAGAGTTAGACGTGTTTTACTGATGCTGAAAGACAAATTCCAGATACTAACATTGCACACACTTCATACATGTAAGTTAATGTTATCTAGCAAGCCAGCCATCTAACCTCCGCTAACGTTAGCTAGCTAACAGCAAGGTTAACGTTGACTAACTAAAAAATGAACTAAAATCCCAATCCATAGAGTAACGTTAGCAAGTCAGCCATCGAAGTCCAGCTGGCTAGCTAACAGCAAGCTTTAACTAGTAATACACACCGGTTGTCATAGCTAGCTAAAGTTAACCAAATTAGGTTCAATATTAGATTCTTACCTGTATACATGGATGAAAGCTTCACTGCAGACTGCAACCCCTTTAATTCAATAAGACGTCCTGTGTCGTTTCCATTTAGTTTGAACAGCTTGTTTGGCCTGTTGTTGCAAGTCACTCGGATTTACACTGACCATGTGCAATGCCATAAGAATCATCAGCTCTTTCTTCCTCTCGGTCACCGATGCCATGGTTGCCCTTAGTTTGAAGATGTAATCCGGAGACGTGTTTTATACAACAGGGTTCTGTGTTCTCTTTTCGACTCCCTGTGCACTCCTTATCATACAGATTTCAAAACTTGGTCAACTTCTTCTGTGACAACAACACTGTTGATTGTCGCTGTTTCTTTTCCGTCACTGTCATCAGAAGACTCTACAATGTCTTCTTCAATGAAAATGTTTTTACCTAAATCAGGGATTTTCTCATCCTCTGATTCATTTTCAGAGTCAGAGAGAGTCAGTATGGCACAATCGTCCTCCAGAAAGGAGTCCATCACAACATTTTCCCACTGACCTTTGTTGATAGCGACTGATACATTCAGGGCAGCAATGTTATTGAGAGCAGTAGCAACATATTTGCAGTTCTCCATTGCTAAGGTTATAAAAAAACTGCAGTAGAAAGAATTATCTACGCATTTACGAGCAGCTAATTTTATAGACAAAAAGATGCTACACCGCAGACCAATCCAAACTCATCTCTTGGCATGTCCAGCCCACTCATTATCTCAGCCAATCATGGCTAGCGTGAAGTTTGCTCACTTTTTTGCTGCTAAACCAACTAGGCTCATAATTTCCTCCATCTCTTTAGCTATCATACTCTAATGACAAAACTATCGGTAAAGTTGAAAATGCGATGGAAACACATTGACCTACAGAAATTTATTTGGTACATGGTACATGAAAACCTAAGCAAAAAAGTACATGAACTATGTCATCACCCACTGATTTTTATCCTCAACAAGTATGTTTGGTGGAAAGACACCACTAGTTGGAAAATAAGCATATTTTCTATATATTTTAGAATATACGCATGAAAATCTATGGCCAATTGGATGGAAACCTAGCTAAACCTAGTCACACACATAGCTACACTCCTCTGAGACGGAGAGAAAGAAAGAGAGAGTGACCTTAATCTAAGGACAACCTCCTCCAAACTAAGGATAGCCTCCTCCACCCATCTATACACATAGCCTGGTTACAAATACGTATGTGCTGACAATGACAAAAGAAGTTGGATATTCAGCACAAACAGATATGGTGCCAGGCTACCCTTCACACTTCTACTTGTTTTGTAGCAGACTTTCAGTTTTAGATTTTTTTGGGGACATAAGCCACAACTTATTTTGTTCTCAGTCATATTTATACTTATTTGAAAGCTCTATTTGAACCGCAGCATCATCAGGGTCATAGGAAAGTCACTTTGGGAAAGAAAACAGTGGGAAGCCCAATTAAGGAAGCCCAATCTCACCGCTGCCCACAATGAGACTGGTGATAAGCCTTAGACAGAGGTGAAGAGTTGACTGTTTTGTTAAATCGACTGAATGTCATTCAGACTGTCACAATAAAATGGGGATTGACTGGAGAGGAGATTGGATGAGATTGAATTGTCACAGACACATGCACACACACCCAAACATGCCCACCCACCTGCATGCACATACGCACTCCTGTCAATCCCTAGACAGATCTACCTAGCTGCCTACAGTGGCACATTTCACCCTTGGGCATTTCCATCAAAAAGGACCCATGAACACCAACATATAAAGTTCATAGAAGCATATCAAATTGGGTGTCAAATGAAAGCTAAGACAGTATATTTTGGGGAAATGAAGGCATAGATACATTTTTCAACCATTTTCCATCTGAAAAATGTGGCATAAGTGAAGGCTTTGATTTCTGGGTAAGCCGATGGAAAGGGGGTATTAGAAAACATCTAAAAAGCCTTGAAAGGTGTCGTAGAATTACAACATTATGTTCATCACATCACTCTTATATTAGAATGTAATTCTATATTAGTACTCACATTGTCTGTTTTTCTTAGAGGCAATAGAATAGGATTGTTAGAACTTTCATGTGTGTGTGTGGAGAGAGAAGCCTGAGATTTAACACTGCCAAGTAGATTTACGATGGCTTGGTGATAACCTAAAGACTGCAATGTATTCAAATCCATGATTAGTGTCTGTGTCCCTGTCTGTCGGTAACAGGGAGAACCAACCACCCATTTATTTAAGGAAAGGATTTAGTATTCTAGGTTGCATTAGTATTTTTTGTATAAGCAAGCAGTAAATAAACTAGAGACAGATATTTGACGCCATGTAAATCTTGATGTCTGTTGCATGGGAACACAATGTACTCTTTGTATAATTTCAACATATCTGTTCTTCGTTCAACATATCTGTTCACAAGGTCTCTGGAAGACTATAAAGAGTTGTAACCGAATCCTGTTAATTTTGGCTTTTAACTCATCACACCATTGGGTGATTGTTAAACGTTCCATTACGGCAGTAATTACTAATAATGTTAGATTATTTTGAAGAAATCTAAAAGTCTCTCCTTTGATTAGAATAATTCCACAACAAATAGAGATGAGGATGAGATGATAATCTTCATTTTTCTAATTGTTCCCAAGGAAACCCTGGTTAGCGGTGCATGGAGTTGTATTAGATGCAGCTTGGGAAATCCACACTCCGCTATTCATTGGAGATTGGATCCCCAGCTGGCTGGGAGCGTCAGCTGAATGGATACATAATTTAGAACAAGGGTGAGACTAATTTCTTTCAATAATTGAACTTGAAAGAGCACCAAATTGTGCACATCCTAAAATTACATAAATAAGTTACAACATATGTTGAGTGAAAATAAATATCCCCTTTGATATTTAAAGGAAGATGTTCCTAAACATATGGTTTGTTTTATCTGAGTGTTACAATCTAACAGGGGGAGTTGTCACAATGGGAGCAGAGAACAGCAAGGAGCTGTGTCAGACTTTCATATGAAGGGCATTTTAAGTGAAGCAAAATTAGTTGATTGTAGAGATAAATTGGAGGATTTTGACAGAGATCCTCTGTCTTGACCGCCTCATTCCACCACTTTGTACAACCCAGACCAAACCTGATGCAAGGACGAGACAGATTACCTAATTGCAACACACTGCAACAGTTAAAAAACGTTTCCATAACCATAAACGAACCTATGATCTGCATTGTCGTCAATGGTGAGACTATTTAATTTTTAGTAGATACGGGAGCTGCAATGTCCGTTATCAATTGTAAGGATATGTCTAAGCCACCTCCCATGTCAACTGAAACACTTAGAATGGTTGGGGGTTCATATGAGAGAATGCCTATCGATGCCTCTTCCTGTTGAATTCTGTGATAAAACCCTTACGCACAAGTTTCTCTATAATGAGTCCTGTTAGCTTGCTGTTAGCTTGGCTAATCCTTTTTTTTAGCATTCTTGACGTATCAGAGTCATGCAGATTATGCTCAGGTAGTACAACAACTTGCTGATCTCATCTACAGCCACAAGATGGCGGCGAATTACCTCATTAAGTGGACTCCTGAGCCTAAGTTGTCTTTGACTAGGTTGAAACAGCTTCTTACCTCCTCTCCTTGTCTAGGATTGCCTGATCATGAAAAGCTTTTTAACCTTCTCATTTGTGAAAAGGATGGGTTTATGTCCTCAGTTCTTACTCAGGATCATGGTGGCTGAAAAATGGCGCCAGAGCAGAAGGCAGACGTTTTACATGCCCCCAACCGATTGTGCTTTTTTGTTCGTTTATCTGTGTTGTTTGTAACTTTTTAAAAAAAATCTATTTTTGTACATAATGTTGCCGCTACCGTCTCTTATCACCGGAAACAACTTCTAGACATCAGGACTGCGATTACTCACCACGGACTAGCAGAATCGTTTTTTCTTCTTTAACAACTCTGACGAGCCCGAGGCGGAGGATATACAGCTCACTCGGGAACAGGCCCCGACCCCAGTGATCTGCATGAAGATGAGGCGTAGAAAGAGAGGCCAGAGGGCGGGCTGCTTTCTGAGGAGTAGGAGGCGGTTGAAAAAAAACCCACTCCCCTCAAATCTGCTCGCAGAATCGCAATCTTTGGACAATAAAACGAGTTATTGGGATGATTAAACTATCAATGGGACATTTAAAAACTGTAACATCTTATGCATCACGAAGTTGTGGCTGATCGACAACAATATCAACATACAGTTGGCTGGTTATACGATGTACCGGCAGGATAGAACAGCGGCGTCTGGTAAGACAAGGGGCGGCAGTCTATGTATTTATGTAAACAACAGCTAGTGCACGATATCAAAGGAAGTCTCAAGCTATTGCTCGCCTGAGGTGGAGTTTCTCATGATAAGCTGCAGACCACATTACCTACCGAGAGAATTTTCATCTATATTCTTTGTAGCTGTTTACATACTACCCCAGTCAGAGGCTGGCACCAAGATTGCATTAAATGAGCTGTATTCCACCATAAGAAAACAAGACAATGCTCACCCAGAGGTGGCGCACCTAGAAGCCGGGGACTTTAATGCAGGGACACTTAAATCAGTTTACCTCATTTCTATCAACATGTTAAATGTGCAACCAGAGGGAAAAGAACTCTGGACCACCTTTACTCCACACACACAGATCCATACAAAGCTCTCCCTCGCCCTCCATTTGGCAAATCTGACCATAGTTCTATCCACCTGATTCCTACTTACAAGCTAAAACTAAAGCAGGTAGCACCCGTGACTAGATCAATAAAAAAAAGTGGTCAGATGAAGCAGATGATAAGCTACAGGACTGTTTCGCTAGCACAGACTGGAATATGTTCTGGGATTCCGGAATGGCATTGAGGACTACACCACATCTGTCATTGGCTTCATCAATAAGTGCATCGATGATGTCGTTCCCACAGGGGTATGTACATACCCCAAGCAGAAACCATGGATTACAGGCAGCATCTGCTAAAGGCTAGAGCTGCCGCTTTCAAGGAGCGGGAATCTAACCCGGAAGCTTATAAGCTATGCCCTCAGACGAACCATCCAACAGGCAAAGTGTCAATACAGGACTAAGATTGAGTCGTACTACACCGGCTCTGACGCTCGTCGGATGTGGCAGGGCCTGCAAACCATTACAGACTACAAAGGGAAGCACAGCCAAGAGTTGCCCAGTGGCACGATCCAACCGGACAAGCTAAACTACTTCTATGCTTGCTTCGAGGCAAATAACACTGAAACATGCATGAGAGCACCAGTTGTACCGGAAGACTGTGTGATCACACTCCCTCAGCCGATGTGAGTAAGACCTTTAGACAGGTTAACATTCACAAGGCCGCAGGGCCAGACAGATAACCAGGACGTGTACTGCGAGCATGCGCTGACCAAATAGCAATTGTCTTCACTGACATTTTCAACCTCTCCCTGTCAGAGTTTGTAATACCTACATGTTTTAAGCAGACCACCATAGTGCTTGTGCCCAAGAACACTAAGGTAACCTGCCAAAATGACGACCGACCCGTAGCACTCACATCCGTAGCCATGAAGTGTTTTGAAAGGCTGGTCATGGCTCACATCAACACCATCATCCCAGAAACCCTAGAGCCACTAGAATTTGCATACCGCCCCAACAGATCCATAGATGATGCAGTCTCTATTGCACTACACACTGCCCTTTCCCACCTGGACAAAAGAATCACCTTTGTGAGAATGCTGTTCATTGACTACAGCTTAGCGTTCAACACCATAGTGCCCTCAAAGCTCATTAATAAGCTAGGGACCCTGGGACTAAACACCTCCCTCTGCAACTAGATTCTGAACTTCCTGAAGGGCCGTCCCCATGTGTTAAGTGTAGGTAACAACACATCTGCCATGCTGATCCTCAACACAGGGGTGTGTGCTCAGCCCTTTCCTGTACTCCCTGTTCACTCATGACTGCACGGCCAGGCACGGCCAGTCACGAAAGGAGATGATTGTGGACTACAGGAAAAAGAGGACCGAGCACACCCATTCTCTTCAACGGGGCTGCAGTGCAGCAGGTTGAGAGCTTCAAGTTCCTGCCATCCAGGACCTCTATATCAGGCGGTGTCAGAGGAAGGCCCTGAAAATTGTCAAAGACTCCAGCCACCCTAGTCATAGACTGTTCTCTTTGCTACCACACGGCAAGCGGTACCGGAGCACCAAGTCTAGGTCTAAGAGGCTTCTAAACAGCTTCTACCCCCAAGCTCCTGAACATCTAGTCAAATGGGTACCCAGACTATTCACATTGCCCCCCCCCTACCCTCTCCACACCACTGCCATTCTCTGTTGTCATCTATGCATAGTCACTTTAATTAACTCTACCTACATGTACATACTACCTCAACTAACCGGTGCACCCGCACATTGACTTTGTACCAGCACCCCCCTGTATATATTGTTATTACTGCTCCTCCTTAATTACTTGTTACTTATCCGTATTTTTTTAAACTGCACTGTCGGTTAGGCTCTCGTAAGTATTCGGCGCATGAGACTAATAACATTTGATTTGAAACAAAGACATGTTGCTTACTATTCTAAGATAATTGACAGTGTTTTAAGGGGGTTGGTATGTTGTTTGAGAGCCGTGGCTTCTGCCACTGAGGCTGTGCTGGCATGTGCTGATATTGTGGCTATGTGCCCATTGACCGTTCATGTTACTCACACAGTTCACACCCTTATCTCTCAGGCTAAGACTGTGCACCTTACTCCTGCTAGGCTGTTGCATTAACAAAATGTGCTTCTAACTATGTCTCATGTCACCCTTAAAACTTCTTATGGATCAAATCCGGGATCGATTTGACAACATCCGATGAAATGGCAGAGCGCAAAATAAAAATATATATATTTGAAATATTTCACTTTCATACATTCACAAGTGCAATACACCAAATGAATGCTTCACTTCTTGTTAATCTAGCCACCATGTCACATTTCAAAAAGGCTTTACTGCGAAAGCAAACCATGCTATTATCTGAGGACAGCACCCTATCAAACAAACACATGACAATCATAATTCAACCCGCCAGGTGCGACACAAAACTCAGAAATAACGATATAATTCATGCCTTACCTTTGAAGATCTTCTTCTGTTGGCACTCTAATATGTCCCATAAACATCATAAATTGTCCTTTTGTTCGATAAATTCCATCGTTATATCTCCAAAATGTCCATTTATTTGGTGCGTTTGATTCAGTAAAACACTGGTTCCAACTCTCGCAACATGACTACAAAATATCTAATAAGTTACCTGTAATCTTGGTCCAAACATTTCAAACAACTTTCTAATACAACTTTAGGTATTTTTTAACGTAAATAATCGATTACATTTAAGACGGGATAAACTGCGTTCAATAGAGGATAAAAACAAAGTGGAGCGAGCAGTACACAGTACACTTGGCTATCCACCCAGATAGGAAATGGATACGTCTTCATTTCTCAAAGGAAAAACATCAACCAATTTCTAAAGACTGTTGACATCCAGTGGAAGTGATAGGAACTGCAAGCAAGTGCCTTAGAAATCTAGATCCACG
Organism: Oncorhynchus tshawytscha; assembly: GCF_018296145.1. NCBI lineage: Eukaryota > Metazoa > Chordata > Actinopteri > Salmoniformes > Salmonidae > Oncorhynchus > Oncorhynchus tshawytscha. Next base: position 49,725,301 of record NC_056429.1, on the reverse strand, counting down.
TAGAAACCTCATTGAAAACACCTCAAAAAAAGAAATTAATGGATGGTTTGTCCTAGGGTTTCGCCTGCCAAATAAGTTCTGTTATACTCACAGACATAATCTTACCAGTTTTAGAAATGTTAGAGTGTTTTCTATCCAAATCTACCAATTATATGCATATCCTAGCTTCTGTGCCTGAGTAGCAGGCAGTTTATTTTGGGCACGCTTTTCATCCGGAAGTGAAAATACCTCCCCCTAGCACTGTACCGTTCTTATACCGTTCTTAATCCAGCTACCCTATTGCAGACGGAGGACAATGGTGACCCACATGATTGTGCTGCCCTGACTTATCTGATGTGTCATTAATGAATGCTGATTTGGAACTGTTTGTTGATGGCTCTGTCCAGAGGTCAGGAAAAGGTGAGCCATTGGTGGTATATGCAATAACTACTGCTGCCACTACCCTAGAAAGTTCAAAGCTACCATCTCATTTATCTACCCAAGCAGCAGAACTGCTTGTTTGACTAGAGCATGCATTTTGGCAAATTATAAAACTGTGACTATTTACACAGACACAGGATATGCATTTGGGGTTGTGCATGATTTTGGTACTCTATGGAAGCAGCGTGGGTTCCTCACCTCCTCTGGTAAGACAATTTCCCATTGTAAATTGGTTGATAACTTGTTGCAGGCTATTTTGTTCCCCACTTCTATTTCAGTTTGTAACCGTCAAGCTCACACTCATTTCTCTAACCCCATTTCTAAAGGGAATGCTGCTGCTGATCTGGCTGCAAAGGCGGCAACTATCTCGCCCACACTTTAGATGGTTTCACTTGGTTTCTGTAGGAAATATGTTTTCTTTACAGGATGTGTCTGATCTGCAATCGAGTGCAGGTCCTGGGGAGCTTCGCATGTGGAAGAATAAGTGTTAATTTGGTGCTGGTCAGACCGTCCGGCTAGGACCTAATGGTCTGCCAGTTCTGCCCGGTCGTTTCCCCTATGTTGCAAAGTTGCCTCATGGTTTTGACCATGTGTCTAAGGGGGGAGTTGTGAGGATTGTAAAATAACAATGCAGTCAGAGGCATTCCTATGCCCATGTCAGCCCACTCAAGGCCTGAAGGACCTTTTGAGCACGTTGCGATGGATTTTATTGAGCTCACTCCATGCCAGGGGTATAAGTACTGCCTGGTTGTGGTTGATGCTTTTTCTAAATGGATAAAGACATTTTCTTGCACACATGCTACAGCTACAGTCTGCCATCCGAATTAATATCGGACTATGGCACACATTTTGTAAATAGTGTTATTCAAAATATTTCTGAGAGTTTGCAGATTGACCTGCGGACACATTGCAGCTATCATGCAGCCAGTGGAGTTCTCGTTGAGAGAGCCAACCAATCGCTGAAAATTAAACTGATGAAACTGATGGTTGAGACAGGTTTGCCATGGGTAATTATAATGTCTTTGGCTTTAATGTACATTCATGGACGCGCGCATCGTACCACTGGGTTAGCACCTCGTGAGTTACTAACAGGGAGACCTAAGTTAATGCTAAATACCCCAATTCCACAAAATAGGCTCACGCTGATGGGCTGTGAAAACCAAATGGTAAGTTACTGTGCTGCACTTAACAATGTTCTGAAGTCTATTTTTCCCAGGGTAAAAGCAGCTTTGCCTGAGCCAAGGGGTGGACTTCTCCACAAACTACAACCAGGCTTTTGGGTGGTCATCAAAGACCTTCGCAAAAAGACGTGCCACCAGAAGCACTGGACCATTCCAGGTACTCCTGACAACTCAGACTGCTATAAAGGTTGCTGAGAGATCTGTGTGGGTTCACGCCAGCAGGAAGGTGCCATACCAGAGGATGTACCAGAGGATGAATCGATGCAGAGGACCTAGATGGCCATGGAAGGTTTAGGACCAGACTCTGTGTATCCTGTTTGTATATTTTTTCTGGCTAGGGTCTTTATTGCAGCTGTGGTATGGACTCTGAAGGGATCAGAGCAGACCAGAGGTGGTGATGACAGGAATGCTACCAATCTGACCAATTCCAGTGCAGTCCCATGGCGGGACTTAAATAGCCGCTCAAACAGAAATAAATGTTCAGCACCTTGCTCTTATCACCCAGAAACACTGAACATTTCAACACCATGGAAAGACAATGTATGGTATGATATGCTGAAGGTTCACGTCAGACAATGGAACAATGGGACTTCCCACCCCTACTAGTTAAACATCTATGTTCACTCTGTATGATAACCCAGACAGTGAAGCAAATATTAGATGTGTTGTGCTACTAATGACATCCTGGACAGATGCTGGGAGATTGCCAGAACCCTCGGGACTAAACAAAAGTTCCTGTTTAGAATTAGTACAAAGCTTAACTGTTGTGTTTTCATCTGTTGGTGGCCATAATGAGAATGAATGTAAAAAGATGTGTGATAATGAATGGGTATTTCCTGATCATTCCACTGATAAAGGAATTTGTACAAAGAGAATTAGGGTTGAAAAAAACAGAATTATGTATCTGCAGGGGTAGTACTCAGACTGCAATTAAATGTAACACCACCACATCACCACTCTTTCAAGATGAATATGATAAACCCCAATGACCGCAACATGTCTGTAGTCCTGATGGCACCAGGTATAGGTACCCCGGTGGGTAAATATTGGGTATGCGGTAAAAATGCTTATAGTTTTATTCCTCGTGATTATGTTGGCTGTTGCCATTTATCCACTCTTACTACTGACCTAGCCGTGTTTCCATTCAATTCCTCTATGACTAAGTCTGGAGGGGTAATAAACCATAGAAATAAAAGGGACAGTGGGCGACAGGGTAGCCTAGTGGTTAGAGCGTTGGACTAGTAACTGAAAGGTTGCAAGATTGAATCCCGGAGCTGACATGGTAAAGATCTGTCGTTCTGCCCCTGAACAAGGTAGTTAACCCACTGTTCCTAGGCCATCATTGAAAATAAGAATTTGTTCTTAACTGACTTGCCTAGATGTAAATAAAGGTACAATAAAAACAAGTTGTGCAGTTCAATAACCTTGAATCTTTTCATTGACGCACATCACAAGGAGAGATGTGGGGTATAGGTATTTTTTTCCTGGTATGGGACAGTATTTTTAGCTGAGCATATTGACAACATAACCTACTCTATGTGGCAGTTTTCTAATCTTACTGTACAAATGTTTAAAATCTTGGGTAATGCCCAGCAAAATCACAGAATGATGCTGTTACAGAATCAGATGGCACTAGATAATATTTTGGCAAGACAAGCTGGAGTATGTGGCGCTTTAAACCTGACGGGTGGTGCTCTGCTGCCAGATCCGCGTGATAATTTAACAGCATTAATGAACGTTTTGGAGGAATTAACTCATTCATTTGCCCCTTCAGATAGTGTGGGTAGTTCAGCATCATCGTGGTTCTATGATACGTTAGGCCCATGGGGTACTCTGATGTTACAAGTTCTCCTCCCAGTAGCGATTGTGCTATGCCTTATGTTTTGTGCCTGTACTATTATGATAACATGTATGAAGGCGGTATTGCTGAAATGGGTTAGGGTTGCTCTAGGCCCTGACAAATCCTTAATGATGCCTCTGCTAACAAAGGATGATGGAACAGAGGATGAGGACCTTAATTTGAAAGAGTTGCCTAACTATTTCTGTCATGATGAAGGTGATGATGACAAAGAGTGCTCACCTGTTAAGAGTAAAACTAAACCTGTGATTTATAAATTAAGTTATTTTCTATAAAACTCCATTGCTGTATACACTGCATTAGACAGTGAAAAGCAAATATTCAATGCATATGAAGATTTAGGGTTAAATCGTATAAACTGTATGTACAGTGGGGCAAAAAAGCATTTAGTCAGCCACCAATTGTGCAAGTTCTCCCACTTAAAAAGATGAGAGAGGCCTGTAATTTTCATCATAGGTACACTTCAACTATGACAGACAAAATGAGAAAAAAAAATCCAGAAAATCATATTGTAGGATTTTTTATGAATTTCTTTGCAAATTATGGTGGAAAATAAGTATTTATAGTTGAAGTGTACCTATGATGAAAATTACAGGCCTCTCTCATCTTTTAAGTGGGAGAACTTGCACAATTGGTGGCTGACTAAATACTTTTTTGCCCCACTGTATCTTTTGTTTTTCTTCATGGTTCATGCAGGTGTACCTTTTCCGCTACCGTACCTTCTCCGCTATGCAATCTGGTTTCCGAGCTGGTCACGGGTGCACCTCAGCCACGCTCAAGGTCCTAAGCGATATCATAACCGCCATCGATAAAACACAGTACTGTGCAGCCGTCTTCATCGACCTGGCCAAGGCTTTCGACTCTGTCAATCACTGTATTGTTATCGGCAGACTCAACAGCCTTGGTTTCTCTAATGGTGGCCTCGCCTGGTTCACTAACTACTTTTCAGATAGAGTTCAGTGTGTCAAATCGGAGGGCCTGTTGTCCGGACCTCTGGCAGTCTCTATGGGGGTGCCACAGGGTTAAATTCCCGGGCCGACTCTTTTCTCTGTATATATCAATGATGTCGCTCTTGCTGCGGGTGATTCTTTGATCCACCTATACACAGACGACACCATTCTACATCTGGCCCTCCTTTAGACACTTCAATGCCATACAACACTCCTTCAGTGGACTCCAACTGCTCTTAAATGCTAGTGAAAAGAAATGCATGCTCTTCAACCAATTGCTGTAATGGAATTACCAACAAATCTGTAACGAAACTACTGCAACTAAATTGGCTACAATGGGAAATCATAGTAGTCAAAAACCAGTGGTGGAAAAAGTACCCATTTTTATTTAACTAGGCAAGTCAGTTAAGAACAAATTCTTATTTACAATGATGGCCTACAGTACAGTACAATGAGTAGAGCACACTAGAGTACAATACAATACGGTGTACAGTACAGTACTGTACAGTCCAATACAATAGTACAGTACACTACAGTAAATAAAAGTAGAGTATATTGTACTGTCCTCTACTGTACTGAACTATAATCTACTTTACTGAACCCTACTATACTGTTCTCTACTGTACTCTACTGCACTGTACTAAGCTCTACTCTACTCTGCTTTGCTGTGCTGTATTGTACTGCACTGTACTTTACTGTGCTCTGCTGTGCTGTGATGTCCAAACTTGTGAAACATGAGGAGAATGACATTCATATCAATAATTATGCATTTCTGTGTAGTATAGTTCAGGGGCCCATTATGTAATTCAGTTACCATAATTCCGTATCTGGGTGTAAATCCAGATCACTTACTGTAGTTAAATAACCAAAAAATATTTTTTCAAACACAAGGTGTCATGCATAGCTAACATCCCATTCTTTCTGCAGACATCTTTGAATCTTAATTTGAAGCTGATATTTACTGTGGTATCATGAAAACCCAAGAGCCATTTTACTGTAATTTCGTTACCAAAGTTAGGATCTGCACAGTTCTTCCACCAAATTACTTTTTGTAAATATTTCAGTGGAAACTGTTAAACACAGTCCTTGTTGTTAAACTTTGAAATCAATGTTTTTTTTTGTTGCCATACATTGCCAAGCCAAAAAAAATGAGTCAAAGCGTAATTCCTGTAACATGGAATTGTCCCCTACCAAACATCCCTCCTCCAGTCAGTCTCAATGTTCATACAGCAGTTAGGATTTAGTGAGATCAGAAACCCTCCTTTGACTCCCTGACAGCCAGCTGTCTGGATCTCACAGAACGGCCTTTGTAATGCAGTGAGAGAGAGATTGAGAGAGAGGAGGAGAAGAGGAGGATGAGAGAGGAGTTGATGTGTAAGGATTATTGTCTCAGCTCTCATGTCAATGCCACAATGAGGCAGGCCTCCCAGCACAGCAGAGAACAGGTGAGGAGAGGGGGATAGGTAGAGAGGAATTTGGGTGAAAGAGAAGGGAAGGAGAAGAGGAGGTATTAAGGAAGAGAGAATAACATACTGACCACACCGCCCGCGTGCGCGAGCGATGCAAAATAAATGTACACATGCATGTTATTCAATCGTTGCACCCACACTGCTTGCGTGCATCAACATGCATCTGCGTAGCCAGGCGATAAAATATAAATTGGTTCTATTTGTGGCACTTAGTGCACTGCAAGTCCCACCTCTACAATCAATTGGTTTTTAGGAGCATATACCCACGTGGGTGATTGAAAGATGAACTGAGGTCCACACTCCAGTCTATTTGGTGGTGGTAATGCACCTTAAAGTGGGTTGCAAACAGCTATATAAAGTCCAAATAAGAAGCCAGAAGGAGGAGCGAATACTAGAAACAAATTTGGTTGATCCTTTTATCTGTTTAATAATTGTCGGAGTAGAGGACCTTGTGCATTTCAGGTAAAACAACAACCCAATGTTTATATGCTTCTACACCTGCATTGCTTGCTGTTTGGGGTTTTAGGCTGGCTTTCTGTACAGCACTTTGAGATATCAGCTGATGTACGAAGGGCTATATAAATAAATTTGATTTGATTTGATTTATATCCCAGGACAAATTAGCTAGCAGCAGCAAGCTAGCTAGCTAAATTGCCATACATGCTTAATGCTTTTGAACCTGTCACCAAATTAATATAGTTGGTCCAGAGTTAATTTTGATATTTCAACCTGTGTGTCCTGATCGCGTCTGGTTTGGGTGGACAAAATCAACATGCGCGCAATGGTGCACACGGACGCACTTGCACGCCTGGTCTAGTCAGCATCTAAGAGGAGTAGGGATGACAGAGAACAGTGAGAAAGGGATCAAGGAGAGGAGATGGACAGGTAGAGGGGGATCAGGGAGAAAGAAGAAGTGGTGGAGAAGGATAAGTCAAGGAGCACATTGAGAGAGGGATCAGGAAGTGAAAGATTACTATAACATTAAACAGAAATACCCTTTGTGATTTATTCAACAACTACAGTAATCCTATGTTGTCATGAACACACAGTCAGCTAGGCTGATGGTGTTTGTGTGTGTTCTCCCAGCAGGTTCTAACAGCAGGGAAGATATGAAAGGTCCTGACCCACAGCTTGCTCCCAACGTGCTGATAAATTGCTGTGGACTTGACTCAGCCACACACACACACACACACACACACACACACACACACACTAACCTGCCAGCCTCCTCATTCTTATCTCTCAGACAGATCAGAGAGACATGGCACAGAGCATCTGGACTGGAGAGGGAGGAAGAGAGAGAAGAAGACAGAGAGAAGAGGAGACAGATAGAAAGAAAGGGAGTGAGAAAAAGAGAGAGATGTGGGGAGTGAGAACATGAGACAGAAAGAAAGAAAGATGGAGGTAGAGAGGAAAGGAAAGAGTGTATGCCAGTGTCAGTGTGTGAGAAGAGAATTAGAGTCATGCAACAGCAGAGAATACCAGTTCATTTGAAACTCAGAGAACAGCAGAGCAGAGTTTATATTCTATTCATTGTTCCATTCTATCTTTAGAAAGCCTGTCTGAGTGGAGTGGGAGAACTGAGACATGAAGCACACACACAAACCTCTCAAGCATTTCTGCATGCACACGTGCACATACACACACTATTCCTTGGACATAGTGGCTTCTGGTACCTCCAGCTTACTTCTTATGATTGTTGAACAAACCCTGAATATACTTGTATCCTTTAAGTCTCTCGCAACAGACTGCAGATGAGATTTGGTTCTGGGTTCCTAGAATATATATCCTCTATGGTGCTGTAAGAAACGCATAAAAATATATATTGTATACACATCCGGACAAGTCTTTTTATAGTATTTATGTCAGTTTAGCTGCTAGCTGGGGCATTATCAGGCTGGCTGGCAGATTAGTGCCTGTGTGTGTGTGGCTCTTTGAATGATGAGCATTGACAAGATCAGAGAGATCAGAGGGCACCAGACTACAAAGTCACAATTTACATTTTATGATCACAGAGTGTTGAGTGAGGGGGTCCAGACAACTTGACACACACACACACACACACACACACACACACACGCACATACGCATGCACATACGCATGCACACACGCCACACGAGGCTGCTGAGGGGAGGATCGCTCATAATAATGTCTGGAATGGAGTGAATGTAATGGTATCAAACACATTTATGCCTTTTCAGACATTACTACGAGCCTGTCCTCCCCAATCAAGGTGCCACCAGCCTCCTGTGACACACGCACACCCTCTATGTGTCTTACTGAGCACGGTTACATGCACACAATAAAATTATTATTGTGGATAGTTAATTTAATATAATAGTTTGTTTAAAATGTTATCATGCTTTTTAAGAACAACAATTTCCCAGTAATCCTGTTTACATGAACGCCTCTGAAATCAGGCTACCTGATGGGACTTTTGTTAATGCAGAAAATTCTATCACAGTTACCATGTTATTTTTGCAAAGTCCATTTGATTCGGATATACAGTATAAAGTTTCTATGTGAAAACCATTTGTAAGTTGCATACTTTCAGTATTTCCGAACTCACATCACTCATGAAAAAAGAGGGAGGTTTGTGCTACCAGTGCTGACACATGCGCAGCACAAATACACCACTGGAATGCCGATTAAGCTGTTTACTTGTCCTAATAATTTTAAAAAATTGCTCAGAAAACCAGGTGTTTTAATCGGCGTATGCTTACTTTGATTTTGACCTTCCGCTGATTAAGATAAGCAGAGTAAGGTATTTACATGACTATTTCCATACTCGGCCTACTGCCATAATCAGTTTAATATCTAATTATTAGTGTGCATGTAAACATACACTTTCCCTCATCCACTAGCACCCTCAGCTGAGTATATGTCCAATTCAAACCATAAACAGACTTCTAGTCTAATGCAGTGTTCATGTAAGCAAATGTCTCCTCTCCTTTTTAAAGTAATTTGCTCATTGGAAAGTGAGAAAGCAACAGTATCCTTATTTCCCTTTTCTGTTCTAACTTCTAAACAACAAAAAGTTGCATGTCCTAGTGTCACCTACAGTTGAAATTGGAAGTTTACATACACTTAGGTTGGAGTCATTGAAACTTGTTTTTCAACCACTCTACAAATTTCTTGTTAAAAACCTCGAGACGATACTGGCCAATTGCTGGGGGAAATGCAGAGCGCCAGATTCAAATAAAATGCTATAAAATTCTAACTTTCATTAAATCACACATGTAAGATACTCAATTAAAAAGCTACACTCGTTATGAATCCAGCCAACATGTCAGATTTAAAAAATGCTTTTCGGTGAAAGCATAAGAAGCTATTATCTGATAGCCTGGAACATCTGCACTAGGAGTAAACAAAGGAGCTAGCATAGCAGGCGCTACACGAAATGCTGAAATAAAATATAAAACATACATTACCTTTGACGAGCTTCTTTTGTTGGCACTCCAATATGTCCCATAAACATCACAATTGGTCCTTTTGTTCGATTAATTCCGTCCATATATATCGAAAATGTCCATTTATAAAGTGCGTTTGATCCAGAAAAAAACAGCTTACAAAAAGCAACGTCACTAAAAAATATTTCAAAAGTTGCCTATAAACTTTGCCAAAATATTTCAAACTACTTTTGTAATACAACGTTAGGTATTTTTAAACGTTAATAATCGATCAAATTGTAGACAGGGCAATCTGTATTCAATACAGGAATGAAAAGAAACCAGCACTGCTTTTCACATCTTCGCAACTCACAAAAGTGTCCCCAGTTCCGAGTTGGCCTACTTCTTCATAGCACAAACCCTCAACCATATTTCAAAGACTGGCGACATCATGTGGAAGTGGTAGGAACTGAAAATAGGTTCCTATTAAATATCCAATGGCAAAGACAATATGGTGAACAGAGAGGGGGGAAAAAATCATTCTGAACAGTTAGTCCTTGGTGTTATGCCTGCTACATAAGTTCTGTTATACTCACAGACATGATTCAAACAGTTTTAGAAACTTCAGAGTGGTTTCTTTCCAAATCTATGAATAATATGCATATCTTATATTCTTGGCACGAGTAGCAGGAAGTTGAAATTGGGCACGCTATTTATCCAAAAGTGAAAATTCTGCCCCCTAGCTTTAAGAGGTTTTAACAAACTATAGTTTTGGCAAGTCGGACAAACCAGGACAAACTAGGTGTAATAAGTGTGGTGACAGTCGGGAAGAAAGTTCAGGGAGTGAGTGTTTTAATAAATTAAAGAACTAATGAACACGAAACAGAAACAACGCACCGACATGAAAACAGTCAATAACACCAAAGGAAAGAACCAAGGGGAGTGACAGATATAGGGAAGATAATCAAGGAGGTGATGGAGACGATGGTGACAGGTGTGCGGGATAATCAGCAGCCTGATGACTGAGGCCGGAAAGCCTGAGGCCGGAAAGGGAGTATACAGTTGAAGTTGGAAGTTTACATACACCTTAGCCAAATACATTTAAACTCAGTTTTTCACAATTCCTGACATTTAATCATAGGAAAAATTCCCTGTCTTAGGTCAGTTAGGATCAGAAATGTCAGAAATGTCAGAATAATAGTAGAGAGAATTATTTATTTCAGCTTTTATTTCTTTCATCACATTCCCAGTGGGTCAGAAGTTTACATACACTCGATTAGTATTTGATTTGGCATTGCCTCTGAGACTATCACAGTGCAGGTGCATTTATACGGAGACTTGATTACACACAGGTGGACTGAAATGTGGCAAAAGGTCGCAAAGTTCAAGGGGGCCGAATACTTTCGCAAGGCACTGTACCTTTGTACCAGTTTTCTCCAGCATCTTCACAAGGTCCTTTGCTGTTGTTCTGGGATAGATTTGCACTTTTCGCGTGAAAGTACGTTCATCTCTAGGAGACAGAACGCGTCTCCTTCCTGAGCGGTATGACGGCTGTGTGGTCCCATGGTGTTTATACTTGCGTACCATTGTTTGCACAAATTAACGTGGTACCTTCAGGTGCTTGAAAATTGCTCCCAAGGATGAACCAGACTTGTGGAGGTCTACAATTTCTTTCTGAGGTCTTGGCTGATTTCTTTTGATTTTCCCATGAAAGCAAAGAGGCACTGAGTTTGAAGGTAGGCCTTGAAATATAACCGCAGGTAAACCTCCAATTGACTCAAATGATGTCAATTAGCCTATCAGAAGCTTCTAAAGCCATGACATAATTTTCTGGAATTGTCCAAGCTGTTTGAAGGCACAGTCAACTTAGTGTATGTAAACCTCTGACCCACTGGAATTGTGATACAGTGAAATAATCTGTCTGTAAACAATTGTTGGAAAAATGACTTGTCATGCACTTGCCAAACTACAGTTTGTTAACAAGAAATTTGTGGAGTGGTTGAAAAATGAGTTTTAATGATTCCAACCTAAGTGTATGTAAACTTCCGACTTGTATCTGTATCTCCGACTGTATCTACCTTTCCAATTAGTTTACAAATGTGTGCTTTTCATGTGTGCTTTTCATGTCATTTTTCAGATTGAAGTATAAATTTGACTGACACCTTTAGTGAGAGGTGTAATGCTTTAATATTTAATCATATCTGCCCTCCAAATGTATATTTAAGGGGCATTTTTCACAGCATTATTAGTTACATTGTTTTAGTTTGAACGTGCAGACTGACACTAAGAACAGCGGAAATGTTTCCCTAGTCAGTGCCATTATTAGTGCAATTCCCTTTAAAGTGTTGCTCTGTGCTACCCAGTGGGGCGGGGTAGGAGCCCACCCCCCTTCCCCCTTCCTCCTCCCCATGGGCTAGGTCTTCTGTGCGCGACTCTGTGCCCCATCCCATGCCCCCGGGCCCTCGTGACTTGAACCTCACACGCCCACCACTATTTCAGTGGATACAGCTGGAGAACTGCAAGGCAATCCCATTGTGCGCAACTCAGGAGCCATGACCAATATGACCAGTATATATTGTCCAGCAAATAACAGGGTTAATAATATATCTGTGAGAATATCCAAGTGGCTTTTATATAATTCTAAATTATTAATAATAATAATAAAAGCTTTGTTTAAAAAATAACAATATTTTGGAGATGATTTGAGTGAGAAAAAGGACATTCTTGAACATGGGGTAAGACATTGTTAATAATTTGTAAATAAAGCCAGTTTGTTATTTAGAATGATTTATTTATTTTTTGAGAGGGAGAGAAACCAAAAACCTACAGTCATCTCATGGGTCTCCCAGTCGAGACCGGCACGCGTATTGAACTAGCATCTGTTTAAACACAGTTGGCACTGCGATGCAGTGTCTTAGACTGCTGCACCACTCAGGGGTTGTACAACATGACCGGTCGGGAGTAGACTACAGTACTACAGTAAGAACAAAATAATCCTAACATTTCCACATCCTATTTGTAGTCCAAGTTTCTCTTAGAATAAAAACCTTAGTGTAACAACAGTCTTAGTAAGTAACACTGAAGTCGTGTACAATTTATCTGTCTCTATTTAGCTTTATGTTGCCCATTCATTGTCAGTGGAGACACAGAAGCGCCTTGGGACCCAAAAGCATAATCAGTGCTCTAAGTTCCACAGCATAATCGCAAAACTCTGCTGCAGAGGATAAGTTCATTAGAGTTAACAGCACCTCAGATTGCATCCCAAATAAATGCTTCACAGAGTTCAAGTAAGAGACATATCTCAACATCAACTGTTCAGAGGAGACTGTGTGAATCAGGCCTTCATGTTCGAATTGCTGCGAAGAAACCACTACTAAAGGACACCAATAATAAGAAGAGACTTCCTTGGGCAAAGAAACATGAGCAATGGACATTAGACCAGTGGAAATCTGTCCTTTGGTCTGATGAGTCCAAATTTGAGATTTTTGGTTCTAACCACGGTGTCTTTGTGAGACACAGAGTAGGTGAACTGATGATCTCCGCATGTGTGGTTCCCACTGTGAAGCATAGAGGAGCAGGTGTGATGGTGTGGGGGTGCTTTTCTGGTGACACTGTCAGTGATTTGTTTAGAATTCAAGGCATACTTAACTAGCATGGCTACTTCAGCATTCTGCAGCGATATTTGTTTATCATTTGTTTTTCAACTGTGTGAGGGCTATTTGATCAAGAAGTAGAGTGATGGAGTGCTGCATCAGATGACCTGGCCTCCACAATCACCTGACCTCAACCCAATTGAGATGGTTTTGGATGAGTTTGACCGCAGAGTAAAGGAAAGCAGTCAAGAAGTGCTCAACATGTGTGGGAACTCCTTCAAGACTGTTGGGAAAGCATTCCAGGTGAAGCTGGTTGAGAGAATGCCAAGAGTGTACAAAGCTGACATCAAGGCAAAGCATGGCTACTTTGAAGATTCTCAAATATAAAATATATTTTGATTTGTTTAACACTTTTTTTGGTTACCATGTGTTATTTCATAGTTTTGATGTCTTCGCTATTATTCTGCAATGTAGCAAATAGTAAAAATAACTCTTGAAAAACCCTTGAATGTGTAGGTGTGTCCAAACTTTTGACTGGTACTGTATGCTTTGATTTCTAAGGTTTCCCAAATAACTCTAAATCTAGCATATAGGTGGCCATTTGATTAATTGTTCAGCAGTCTTATGGCTTGACGGTAAAGCCTTTTGGTCCTAGACTTGGCACTTGATGTCAGGAAGCTTGGTACCAGTGATGCACTGGGCCGTATGCACTACCCTTACGGCCTTATGGTCAGATGCCGAGCAGTTATCAGGCCATATCAGGCGGTGATGCAACTGGTCAGGATGCTCTCGATGGGGCACCTGTAGAACTTTTTGAGGATCTGGGGACCCATGCCAAATCTTTTCAGTCTCGTGAAGGAGAAAATGGGTTGTCGTACCCTCTTCACAACTGTTTTTGGTGTGTTTGGACCATGATAGTTCGTGGGTGATGTGGACACCAAGGAACTTGAAATTCTCAACCCGGCCCACTTCAGCCATGTCGATGGTAATGGGGGCCTGTTCAGTTGTACAGGAGGGGACTAAGCACGAATCCCTGAGGGGCCCCAGTGTTGAGGATTTACGTGGCAGATGTGTTGTTGCCTACCGTTACCACCTGAGGGCAGCCCGTCAGGAAGTCCAGGATCCAGTTGCAGAGGGAGATGTTCAGTCCCAGGGTCCTTAGGCTTAGTGATGAGCTTTGTGGGCATTATGGTGTTGAACGCTGAGCTGTAGTCAATGAACAGCATTCTCACATAGGTGTTCCTATTGTCCAAGTGGGAATGGGCAGTGTGTAGTGCGGCTGAGATTGCGTCATCTGTGGATCTGTTGGGGCGGTATGCAAATTGGAGTGGGTCTAGGGTTTCCAGCATGATGATGATGTTGTGAGCCATGACCAGTCTTTCTAAGCACTTCATAGCTACCGACGTGAGTTCTACGGGGCGGTAATAATTTAGGCAGCTTACCTGCGTTTTCTTGGGCACAGGGACTCTGGTGGTCTGTTTGAAACATGTAGGTTTTACAGACTCAGTATGGGAGAGGTTGAAAATGTCAGTGAAGACATTTGCCAGTTGGTCCGCCCATGCTTTTAGTACACGTCCTGGTAATCCATCTGGCCCTGCGGCCTTGTGAATGTTGATCTGTTTAAAGGTCTTGCTCACATCGGCTACGGAGAGCGTGATCACACAGACATCAGGAACAGCTGGTGCTCTCATGCATGCTTTAGTGTTGCGTGCCTCGAAGCAAGCATAAAAGGCATTTAGCTTGTCTGGTAGGCTTGAGTCACTGGGCAGCTCGCGGGCGGGTTTCCTTTTGTAGTCCGTAATAGTTTGCAAGCCCTGCCACATCCGACGAGCATCAGAGGCGGTGTAGTAGGATTCAATCTTAGTCCTGTATTGACGCTTTGCCTGTTTGATGGTTCATCTGAGGGCATAGCGGGATTTCTTATAAGTGTTCGGATTAGTGTCCCACTCCTTGAAAGCGGCAGCTCTAGCCTTTAGCTCTGTGTGGATGTTAACTGTAATCCGTGGCTTCTGGTTGGGAAATGTACGTACGGTCACTGTGGGGAAGACGTCGTCAATGCACTCATTGATGAAGCCGGTGACTGAGGTGGTATACTCCTCAATGCCGTTGGATGAATTCCGGAACATATTTCAGTCTGTGCTAGCAAAACAGTCCTGTAGCGTAGCATCCACATCATCTGACCACTTTTGTATTGAGCGAGTCACTGGTACTTCGTGCTTTAGTTTTTGCTTGTAAGCAGGAATCAGAAGGATAGAGTTATGGTCAGATTTGCCAAATGGAGGGCGAGGGAGAAGTTTGTATGTGTCTCTATGTGTGGAGTAAAGGTGGTCTAGAAGTTTTTTTCCTCTGGTTGCACATGTAACATGCTGGTAGAAATTAGAAACAGATTTAAGTTTAAGTATTTAAGTTTGCCTGCATTAAAATCCCCAGCCACTATAAGTGCCTCCTTCTGAAATAGCATTTTGTTGTTTGCTTATGGCCTTATACATCTTATACACAAGCATTTCGCTACACTCGCATTAACATCTGCTAACCATGTGTATGTGACAAATAAAATTTGATTTGATTTTGATTTGATTTGATCTTGTTGAGTGCGCTCTAAGTGCCAGCATCGGTCTCTGGTGGTATATAAACGGCTATGAATAATATAGATTTGAACTCTCATGGTAGATAGTGTGGTCTACAGCTTATTATGAGGTGTTCTACCTCAGGCGAGTCTTAATCGTAGATTGTCCAGGTTGTTTTATGAATGATTGCAAGTTGGAAAATTAGACGGAGGGAAGTGGTGGTTTACCTACTCGGCGGCGAATTCTTACAAGGCACCCCCTCCTCCTCCCCATTTTCTTCACGCTGATGATGGGATTTGGGCCTTGTCTTGACAAAGCAGTATATCCTTCACGTCGGATTCATTAAAGAAAAAATCTTAGTCCAGTTCAAGTTGAATAATCGCTGTTCTGATGTCCTGAAGCGCTCTTCAGTCATAAGAGACGGAAGCAGCAACATTAAGTACAAAATGAGTTACAAACGATGCGGAAAAACAAACAAAATAGCACAATTGGTTAGGAGCCAGTAATACGGCAGCCAGCTCCACCGGTGCCATTATATTCTGACGGAGGGAATAGTAGGAGTGGAATCTGCAGGTAAAGCTAACAAACTAGGTTCAATGTTAACTAGCTAACATTAGGCTTTAACTAGCAATGCAAATGGATTTCTAATTAGAATAATATTACAACACAGATCATACATGTAACATTAGTTAACGTCCCAGCAAGCTAACGTTTGCTAGCTAACAAACCGTATGCTATAACTTGCAATAAAAATTAGAAACTTATATCTGGAAAATGTTGCCGTTCCAAAAGGCATGCATCAGCGACTTGTATGCGTGGAGGCGTAGTGATGCTAAACATGTTTATGTTAATTAACGGCCAATTACCATGAGACCGGCAGTCATTTCCATGACAATAACCAGCTGACAACATTTCATGAATGCCACAGCCCTACCTACACACACGTTCTGTTGAAAGCTGAAAGATAGTGCCACAGGGAAACAATGTGGGTGGACTGGTAGTCATTCAGTCAGTTAGTTTAGACAGGAGAACAGCTCTAATCAATATCTGAACCAAACACACACACACAAACACACACTAAAGTGGACAGGTTCTTTCTATCAGTCATTTGTCACTATAAACAGAATAAACAAACTTTTCCCCCAAAGTAGTTCATAGCCCACTCAAACATATCATGTCAAGGTTGTTGTGAGCCTGCCCTTTAACCGCAGGGTTGCTGGTCCAAGCAACACTGGTCATTCACCCTTAATAGCTCAGGTGATGCTGTATAATGAATGATTGTAGTTTGCATCCTACATAGGTTAAATGTAGTTGAAAAAGTGGACTCTAAAGGAGGTTACAGTTTAAGGAAAAATCACCCTGGGTCCCATTTTACCGAAAACAGTATACTGATGACCGTTATCCATACACACCAAACTAAAACAACTAAGACAGTCAAATATTAATGTGACCCAGATAGTACACACAGAATTTACACACACTGACGCATACACAATTCACACACTCGTTTCATCAATGAGCAGAAGTGTCAGTGGGAAATATGAGAACACCTGCTGCTGCAAAAGGAATGTTGAGTCAGCTGTTTCATGCAGTTCTTAGAATCCTCACAACATCTCACAATGTAACAAATGTATCAACACTCGCTGTTCTGTTGTTGCTTTCAGCATTCCACAATCTCCATTTCAGTGATAATAGTGTGTGGACTTCATACCCTGCGATTGTGACCCTCAAAATAAGCAACCCAAATGTTGAGAAGTTAATGTTTCAAAACTAACTGCAAACCAACTGTAATTTTGGCACAACCAACCATTCCTATCTCTGTTGTGTTTCTGTCTGCCTTGCTGGTACTGCCAGGGGGCAGAACAGTGTGTGTATCTTTTCCAAAATGGCTTCAATCACAGTTGTCAGCCTCAGGCCAGGTTGCCATAGGAGATACTGTATGTTCTGACTGAGAGCTCAGTACTACACACACACTGCACACTCACACACACATACACACCCTGCTCATCCCCTTTCAGAGCAATGCTGGGGTCAGCAAAAGCCATGGTAAGAAGTTAAGAGGAAAATAAAACTTGGTAACACTTTACTTCAAGCACATGATCAAGACTCGTAATAAGCACATATGATACGCTTATATGTGCTCTATGATCTGATACCCAAGGTGCAGTTTTCTTTGTACTTTAGCTGTGTGATGTGAAGGTATGATAAAATGCTACACATCCATCCTGCAACATAATACAAATTATAGAGCTTCAAACAACAATACCAGGATACTTTGAGACACAGTATAACATGGCTAGATCGTTATATGATATTGACATGGCTCTTGACAAGTTAAACACTTCTCCAGGGCCTTTTCAAGGAAATGTAATCTGCACAGACCTGCCTAGAATGTGTGAATCTTGACTTGACTGTGATACTAAAGTACTCCCATCTCTACAACACAGTCAGTCAAACCTTAAAAGCAAATCAATGCTTTTAACAGGCAAAAGAAACAAGAAAACCCCAGGGAAATTATTTGTCAGCTTGTAAATCCTTTTACTTTAATCATGTGTACAGCCAACAGCACGACACCACGCTCCGGCGCTCTGGGTTCTGGGATTGGCACTGGGAAACCTATTTTTCCAAAACCCCAGGGTCTGTTAAATGGATTACACACACCATGTTCCACCGTTCGAAGAGTTGGTATCCCAAGGCACCAGGTTCACTGCGCTGGAATATGATAAGCTTTAATGGAGTCTCCAAACACACTGACGCACAAATAAACACACAAACACTAGTGATACATAGACACACTCACAGCGAAGCTTGATTGATTGGTGAGGCGGCTGACAAGACAGCAATGCAATCGGCCCAGACTTGGAGTAGAGCAGCAGCCAAAGACATTAACATCAACATTCCATCATACATATAATGAGAGAGAGAGAGAGAGAGAGAGAGATGGGGGTGAAAAGGGGAAAGAGGTAGAGACTGGAGAGAGGTAGAGAAGGTGGTTGGGAGGAAAGAAGGGTGTGGTATAGAGGAGTAGTTGTTTCTGACAGTAGACACATTTTCTTAATTGAAAAGCCATGTTTTTGAATGATCTCTCGTGATTGTAATTTCCTTCTGCCTGGTGTGTTTGTGCGTGTTGGAAAGATTTATTCAAATACTGAGGAAGCTGTAGATCTGTTCCATGTATGCTATTTCTATGCTTCCCGTTCTTTAAGTTTCATTTTTGCATCTTTTACTTTTGGTTTTGTACACTAGCTTTAAACAGATGAAAATCAATTTTTGGTTATGGAAAATGCACTATATATACACAAAAGAATGTGGGCACCCCTTCAAATTAGTGGATTTGGCTATTTCAGCCACACTCGTTGCTGATAGGTGTATAAAATTGAGCATACAGCCATGCAATCTTCATAGACAAACATTGGCTGTTGAATGGCCTTACTGAAGAGCTTAGTGGCTTTCAACGTGGCACAGTCATAGGATGCCACCATTCCAACAAGTCAGTTCGTCAACTGTAAGTGCTGTTATTGTGAAGTCAAAACATCTAGGAGCAACAACGACTCAGCGAAGTGGTAGGCCACACAAATCACAGAACGGGACCACAAAGTGTGCAAGCGCGTAGCACATACAAATCATCTGTGCTCAGTTGCAACATTCATTACCGATTTCCAACCTGCCCTTGGGAGCAATCTCAGCACAATAACTGTTTGTCGGGAGCTTCATGAAATGGGTTTCCTTGCCGCACGCAACCCTAAGTTGTTCACCATGCGCGATGTCAATCGTCGGCTGGAGTGGTGTAAGCTCGCCGCCATTGGACTCTGGAGCAATGGAAACGCATTCTCTGGAGTGTTGAATCACGCTTCACCATCTGGCAGTACGATGGACGAATCTGGGTTTAGCATATGCCAGGAGAACGCTACCTGCCCTAATGAGTAGTGCCAACTGTAACGTTTGGTGGAGGATGAATAATGGTCTAGGGCTATTTTCATGCTTTTGGTTAGGCCCCTTCATTACAGTGAAGGGACATCTTAATGCTACAGCATACAATGACATTTTAAATGATTCTGTGCTTCCAACTTTGTGGCAAAAGTTTGGGGAAGGCCCTTTCCTGTTTCAACATGTCAATGTGCACAAAGCGAGGTCCATACAGAAATGGTTTGTCGAGATCGGTGTGGAAGAACTTGACCTGCTTGCACAGAGCCTTGACCTCAACCCCATCAAACACCATTGGGATGATTTGGAACGCCGACTACGAGCCAGGCCTTATCGCCCACCATCAGTGCCCGACCTCACTAATGCTCGTGGCTGAATGGAAGCAAGTCCGCGCAGCAATGTTCCAACATCTAGTGGAAAGCCTTCCCAGAAGAGTGGAGGCTGTTATATCAGTAAAGGTGGGACCAACTTCATATTAATGCCCACGATTTTGGAATGAGATCTTTGACTTGTACGTGTTTGCATACTTTTGATCATGTAGTGTATATTTCACAGATTTTTAGATGGTACAATGATTCTCTACACTATACTTGCCTGTGTTCTCACATAAACTGAAATTAGCCAAACTATTAGAATTTTATCAACCAGGAAATGGCAGAGCAATTTCTGTATAGTGCATCTTTAAATTTGGTAAGAGAATAAGACATTGCCTTTGGTGTATTAAAATGAGCTGCTTATTGTGGTTTCACATACATCCCCAATACGCTGGCTTCCTGAATTCAAGTTTTTCACGATTTTCCATTGACTTCAAAATAGCTTGCTACCTCCTTAGTTGTGATATTGAACGCTCATGGCCATTGCATCAATAAGGTGTAGGGTGAAGTTTCCCCAAAACACTAGTCATGGGTCAGTTTTGCATTATCCCCATTAATGGTTAAGGTTCGGATTGTGGGACGGGAAGCTGATCCTAGATATATGCCTGGGTCAACTTCAGCCCAGAGCCGTGATAAGGTCCACTATCACATAGTGTTATCAAGATAACATGAAGACATTGAATACATTTAAATGCACACTAATAATTTGATATTAAACTGATTATGGCAGTAGGCAGATTATGCAATAGCCATGTAAACACCTTACTCTGCTTATCTTAATCAGCATAAGGTAAAAATTGAAGTAAGCGTACATTGAGTAAAACACCTGGGTTTCTGAGCAATCTTTTGAATTAATAGGTAAACACCTTAATTGCTGTTCCAGTGGTGTATTTGATCTGTGGATGTGCTAGCACCAGTCAAGCGAGCTTTCCGCTTTAGCATTAGTGAAGTGTGTTTGGAACACTGAATGTATGCATCTTAGAAGTGGTTTTCACATACAAACTGTATACATCAGAACTCAGAATCAAATATGCTCCCCAAAAGTAACATGTTCGCTGTGGTGGAATGTTTATTTTGATTGACGATTTTCAGTCATCAGGGAGCCTGATTTCAGATGTGTCCATGTAAACAGGATTATTAGGGAAATCTTTTTTCTTGCAAAGCATGTAAACGTTTTAATCAAACTATCATGTTAATGAGACTATCCACAATAATCACATTATTGTGTGCATGTAACCACACTCACTGAGAATCCCAGAGTAGAAGTCTCCCATTCTACATGACACATTGTCACATTATACAGTGGTTAATAAACACCTCAGCTACCCTGTAAGTATCAGAAGTGTAATTATACCAGTGGAGGCTCCTCAGAGGTGGAAGGGGAGGACCATCCTCCTCAATGAATTTATTAAAAATGAAAATAGTGAAACATTAAAAAAGTGATCCTTTTGTGATAAAACTATACAAATAATTGAACTCACCAAATAATTGATTAAAACACACTGTTTTGCAATTAAGGTCTAGAGTAGCCTCAATAGCACTCTAGGGTAGCACCATGGTGTAGCCGTAAGACAACTAGCTTTCATCCTCCTCTTTGTACTTTGACTTCAATATAAAACCTAGGAGGCTCTTGGTTCTCACCCCCTTCAATAGGCTCACACAGTCATTATGAAAACTTCCAGAGGACATCCTTCAACCTATCAGAGCTCTTGCTGCATGAACTGACATGTTGTCCACCAAATCAAAATATCAGAGAATTAATCTAGTACTGAAAGCATAAACTACAGCTAACTAGCACTGCCGTGTATAAAATATGGTGAGTAGTTGACTCAGAGAGGGAAGGAAGCCTTTTGAACAGTTTTTAATAAATTAACTTCTTCAAAAAGGAAGGAGAAGCAAGAGAGAGATAGCTACTGTATAATTTGTTTAGTTTTTTCATTTTTACTACTCAAACACCCAGCTCAAACAGAGAGGGATGCTATGTTACCTAGCTGGATATGACTATCCAACACTGGAACTCTTCCAAGTCAAGGTAAGCTTTTTATGTTATTAATTTATTGCCACCGGTGTAACTGTTAAACTTCTTGCTATCTGTACACTGTACTGTATGATTGTAGCGGGTTTACTAATGTGTTAGTTCTAGTAGCTATGTTGATGATGACTTGACGTTAGCTAATATGGTGACAACGATGTAGGCTGTGTGTAACGTTTAGCGGTTATAAGGTTTGCTTGGAAAGTTTTTTCGCCTGGTCACAGACAGCTGGTGTGTTTTGCACTGAAGTCCACATGCAACGGGGAAAAGGGAGAGGATGAGAGCGCGTAGTTGCGAGAAGGATTTATACAACGATCTGGCTGCTATGAAAGTGAACTGTGTTTGCGTGTGATCATTCTGTTGAAAAACATTTCTTAAACGGAAACAAACAGAACGAAACATGTATAAACATACCTGAATTTGTCCAATACAAACTCGTTTGCAAATGTTGGACTAATGATTACACCCTAGATTAGCTAGATGCAGGGACGATTGTGCAAGGAGGTATTGAATGGGGCAACGTCTGTCACCTTGATTACTCAAATTTCTCTCGACCCGTGCACCTACGTTGTAAACTTTCATTCATAGGCTTTGTTGTAGCAATCTCAATGGGTATAGGGAACCTATCGATGTTACATTGAGCTGGGTGAATGGATTATGAATAACAGTCATCCAATATCTGTAATAGAAATAAGGCCATGCGCATAAAAAATGACTAGCAAAGAACCATGGGATATTGCCGTTTACCTCTGCTCATTGGCTATCTACCCAGCTAGATTTCAAGACGATCAGTGGTCATTGGGTTAAAATACAGTCAATCAACGAGACAGTGGTCATATATGGGTCAGTTTCGCATTGCATAATGAGCTCGTCACTTGTCTTCCAATCGTTTTTTCCGGGTC
Source organism: Oncorhynchus tshawytscha (assembly GCF_018296145.1). Lineage (NCBI taxonomy): Eukaryota > Metazoa > Chordata > Actinopteri > Salmoniformes > Salmonidae > Oncorhynchus > Oncorhynchus tshawytscha. Next base: position 49,702,641 of record NC_056429.1, on the reverse strand, counting down.
AATACGTCCCGCAAAATGTCCCATCAAGTTTGGTTGTGTTACAAACAAACAACCTTATAACCGCTATACAAACAAACAGTTGATTGCAAACATGACTGGATAAAGTCAGGGAAAGTCTGTCTATTTTATGTTGGATGTTACGTCGAAAATTGAATGACACGAAATTCAACATAAGCGTTCACTAAATGTTTCGTGTTAGGCTATAAAAAATGGATTTAACCGAATAAAAGACCATTCATTGTGTAACAATGAGCCTTGGGATTGCAACCAGAGCAAGATCTTCAAAGGTAAACAATTTATTTCAATGCAATCTATGATTTTGTTACGCAAGTGCTGGTTGAATAAGTAGTTTGATATGGGGTCTGTGCTCTGATAATCGCAGCGTATTCTTTCACAATAAATCATTTTTTAAATCTGACAACGCAGTTGGATTAGCAAGATTCTAGGCTTTCGAAACCATGTGAGACACTTGTATTTTCATGAATGTTTAATATGACTATTTATGTCGCAATCACCGTATGTTGTCGAATTTAATCCCGCTAACGGGTTCGGTGCGCAGAGAGGTTAAATGACCTGTTCAACCTTCAACAAAGTACCTGTTCGTGTATCAGATATTACCCATCCTAACTGCCATTGACAATAGATGATTCACTATCTGTGTATGGGTTCACAGAAACATGTATGGAGCCAGTACATGGAGACTTGCAAGATGATGTGATGAAGTCCAGACTGACAGACAGCTTGATACTGATGTCTTTGAATGGAGAGACCTGGCACTCTGTATATCTTTTTAAAAATTGTATCAATCAAGCACGGAGGGTCTTGCCTTCAAGTGTTGTTTGTGCTATTCAACGTAAATATCCCTTGCCGACAGGAATCTACGTGGGATTCAAAGAGGCAGATGATGTGATTGGCCTATAGTAATTACACTACGATGACTCAGCTTGTCAGCCAGACATTGCCTAAACAACGAATTTTGTTAAATCACTCTAATAAACCAGTACATTCTATTTTCTTACAATCACAGTAATAAATGACATTATTTGAACCAGTAACACTTGTTTTGTTACTATCTACTATTAGTGATTTATTACAGTATGCCACATGATAGTATTGTGTATGTACTAAAGCAGTCAGATCAATGTATCAGTAACATTTGAATACTGAAGTTATTGGAAAAACCCCAAACATCAGAGTATACCTATGTAATGACAACAATCGATGAACTGGCAAAGACCGCTATAGATTTTTTACAACACAGACTTGGGGTCTGTATAATGAACAATACACAGTGCAGACAAGGCATTCTTAAAATTCATATCAATAAAAGGTCAAATATACAATAGAATAGACCGTATAAATTAGATATGCTTTTATGTACAATAGCAGCCTACATTGAATGGATTTTTTTCAAATGCTACAGATGCAGAGTGATAAGGACCAGAGGCTAACAAATTACGTTACAATATAATGTGTTTGTATTAGGTTGTAGTGCAAGGAGGACCATGTTGGGATGGGGGCCATGTTGTCAACCAGACCACAGCCTTTTCCAACGGATTTTGGCTCCTAGTAATTTCAATTATTTGTCCATGCGTATCTGCAAGACACGCTCCATCAGGTCATTCCTGAATTTTTGAGTGATGGGCAATATATTGGCTAGGCAATCCATTGTTTTAATTGTTTAGGTTAAACATTGCATCTTGGAGTGCCTGAAATTAGGAAAGAAAGGAACATAAACCAGTGAATACAACATAAACACAAGGACACTTCTTGGTTTCCTACATTGCACTCGGGCTGGATGCAAATGATCGGATAAGTGTAGTGATTAGTGTAGTGGAGATAGTCAGGCCCCCGTATCCCCCACAGAGGAAAAAAGGGTGCCCCTGAGCACAATTGAAAGGGAGCACCATCCCAAGGAAACCCCCCACTTTCCCCAAGCCAACCAAACTATCCTGGAGGGGGAATTACCTGTCCTTATGTTAGACTAGATCTGTCTGGAGAGGCCAATGATTGAATTCCCATGCCAATATGACTGGTGCCAAATAGACATGAAGTATTTTGCTTTTGAACGCCTACACACAAATCAGAGCACAATAATAATAGGATTCTAAGAAAGAATTTCTCATCAGTGAAAAGGAAAGGTTATATGTGTGTTTCATTTGATATACATGCTAATTCAATGAGGAACACACCTGTGTGTTTAAACAGTGCCATCTGATCAAGATCCTTCTGCGGGTGTTTGTCCATGACCAGAGAGTACAGTGCTTTGTAGGTTGAGGAATCTTCCTGTAGCCACCTCTACTTCCTCTGCTGTTCCTCTGTTAACTTGAACTCCAGAAAATGACATTTGATCACAAACAGGCATGAGTTCAACAGACAAGCATTGCTGATATCTGCACACTGTTCTGGGGAATTAAGTGGTGAAAGAGTGGGGACTCACTCTCATCTCAGTTGTTGGCTCCTGATATACAGGGCAGATTTATGTCCCTAGACCTGTCACAAACACTTCAACGTGGTCTGAGACCAACTGAGGGGAGTGAGACATGGGTGGGGTTGTTTTTCTACAGTTACACTATTGATTTATGTATTTACCTTCATCTCCTCCACATGAGCTACAACTCCACCACAGATGAATGCATATACTCTTCACCCAAGGCATAAGGTCTTTGTGTTTGGCCAGAGCCACCAATTTCCTCTTCAGTCCTATTTTTCAACAGAGAAAAATGGCATGGCAGAGTAAATTGAGACTAATCAACTAATTCAATACTGTCTAGCTGGAAGACAAAGGTTGTATGTTGAATAAACATAAGACATTGACAGTATCGACTATTAACCTTTATGTGAACAAGCTTGAAGGCTTGCCATTTTCTTTCCGTTACAGCCTTACTCTAAAATTCATTACATTGTTTTTCCCCCTAATCAATCTACATACAATATCCCATAATGACAAAGCAAAAACAGGTATTTGGAAATGTATATAAGTATTCAGAACCTTTACTCAGCACTTTTTTTAAATCACCTTTGGCAGCAATTACAGCCTCGAGTCTTCTAGGGTATGATGCTACAAGCCTGGCACACCTGTATTTGGGCAGTTTCTCTCATTCTTCTCTGCAGATCCTCTCAAGATATGTCTGGTTGGATGGGGAGCGTCAGCACCAGAGATGTTGTATCAGGTTCAAGTCTGGGCTCTGGCTGGGCCACTCAAGGACATTCAGAGACTTGTCTTGAAGCAACTCCTTTGTTGTCTTGGCTGTGTGCTTAGGGTTGTTGTCCTGTTGGAAGGTGAATCTTTGCACCAGTCTGAGGTCCTGAGCACTCTGGAACAGGTTTTCATCCAGGATCTCTCTGTACTTGGCTCCGTTCATCTTTCCCTTGACCTTGAGTAGTCTCCCAGTCCCTGCCACTGAAAAACATCCCCACGGCATGATGCTGCCACCACCATGCTTCACCGTAGGGATGTTGCCAGGTTTCATCCAGACATGACGCTTGGCATTCAGGCCAAAGAGTTCAATCTTGGTTTCATCAGACCAGAGAAAATATTGTTTCTTATGGTAGGAGAGTCATTTTGGCAAACTCCAAGCGGGCTGTCGTGCCTTTTACCGAAGAGTGGCTTCCGTCTGGTCACTCTACCATTAAGGCCTGATTTATGGAGTGCTGCAGAGATGGTTGTTCTTCTGGAAGGTTCTCCCATCTCCACAGAGGAACTCTGGAGCTCTGTCATAATGACCATTGGGTTCTTGGTCACCGCCCACACCAAGAATCTTCTCCCATGATTGCTCAGTTTGGTCAGGCAGCCAGCTCCAGGAAGTGTCTTGGTGGTTCCAAACTGGTTCCATTTAAGAATGATGATGCCACTGTGTTCTTGGGGACCATCAATGCTGCAGAAATGTTTTAGTACCCTTTCCCAGATCTGTGCCTCGGCACAATCTGGTCTTGGAACTCTACGGACAATTGTTTCGACCTCATGGCTTGATGTTTGCTCTGACATGCACTGTCAACTGTGGGACCTTATATAGACAGATTTGTGCCATTAGATAAAATAACAATTTATGAACCAAGATGTGTTGTATGACAGGATTGGATGCTGCAAGCAATTTCAATTGCATTTGAGTTGCTTCTTTTATCAGCAAATTTGCATGAGATGGTGTGACTTGCAATTTGAATCTGCAACAGAAACTGCATCCAAATAGTTGTGTGACATGGACAGCCTATCCACAAGAAAATTGACAGTCCTACCACATTTTATCATGAGAACAGCTGCTATTCAATCAATCAGATAATGTTAGATCGACTTCATACTTATTCCCAGTATTTGTTCTGACGTGTATAGAATGCCCACTGCTTTTGGACAACACTGTGTACTGGTTGGACTTGTGCATTGATCTGGTGGGTGGCGACAGAAAATAACCATACCACAATATAGCAGGCTTCACCCCCAAAAACCTTTCCTGTCCACAAAGGCATATTTATAATCTCTAGGAACTGTACTTACCAGACAATGTGAAATGTGTCCCTCGCTATCAAATAAACATCTGAATCCAACTTTTGTCCAAACCGCACCATATTCCCGCTGTGTATATAGGGATAGATTTCGTGGTAGGAACTCTCGCTTGAAGTGCGTGGTCGGCAACCCGCTGTCTAACTCGGTCTAACTACGTGAGCTAGCTAGCTACTTTCTAACGTAAGGTAACTAATAGCTTGAAAATACTTCCAGCAGTGACAACAATCTTCAGTCACGGTTGCAAGGTAAAAATATTGCTTTGGATGAGCAATGGCAGTCTGTTTGTAACGGTTTTCCTTAGGTGAAGTAGAGGCGGACCAAAATGCAGCGTGGTGGTTATTCATGTTTAATTTATAAAGACACTATACATGAATAAACTAACAAAACCAATAAATGTGCGAAAACCTAAACAGCCCTATCTGGTGCAAACACAGAGACAGGAACAATCACCCACAAAACCCAACACAAAACAGGCTACCTAAATATGGTTCCCAATCAGAGACAATGACTAACACCTGCCTCTGATTGAGAACCATATCAGGCCAAACATAGAAATAGACAAACCAGACACACAACATAGAATGCCCACCCAGCTCACGTCCTGACCAACACTAAAACAAGGAAAACACATACGAACGATGGTCAGAACGTGACACTGTTGATGTACTCTTCCCACACTTTGCTTACTTGATATCTACTCGGTCAAAACTGTCTCAGCTGGCCAACTATGCTAACACTCCACAGCACAGCCTAACCTTGTGTCCACTGTCTCAGCGAATGAATAAAGTGTGTAGTTCCGATTAAAAAATGTAAAAATAAATGCTTTCAAAATAACCATAATCAAAACATTAGGATTTTAGATATACTTGTAAATAATACTTAGTGTACAAAGTGCTAGCCACAAAGCTTTGGAGTAGTTAGAAGGTCTATTGTTCTTCTTTTGAGAGGTGGCAAGTACACACCAATTGACTTTCAGCAATTACACTAAGCTAACAATACAGTGGGGCAAAAAAGTATTGTCAGCCACCAATTGTGCAAGTTCTCCCACTTAAAAAGATGAGGCCTGTAATATTCATCATAGGTACACTTCAACTATGACAGACAAAATGAGAAAAAAAATCCAGAAAATCACATTGTACGATTTTTTATGAATTTATTTGCAAATTATGGTGGAAAATAAGGATTTGGTCAATAACAAAAGTTTATCTCAATACTTTGTTATATACCCTTTGTTGGCAATGACAGAGGTCAAACGTTTTCTGTAAGTCTTCACAAGGTTTTCACACACTGTTGCTGGTATTTTGATTTTCACTGTATGTTACATTCAACTTCCTTCAAACTGCATGCAAAGTAATACGAATGGTGTCAATGACTTTGTCTGACCCTGGGTAAGTAGGAAATTACCCGAAAATCTCCAAATCACAAATTATCCCTTTAAAACAAATCAAATTTTAATGATGGTCACACACATTTTTAACAGATATTATCTTCAGAAATGACTGTCAAAGCAACAACATAACTTGGGCTTTATAGGGCTGGGCGGTATATAATATACCGGTATTGATGGACAGACTTTGGGTTTTTACTTTACATTGTAGAACGGTATTTCAATGTTTGTTTTGTTAACCCATTAAGGGTCTATCAGAGTAAAAAAAGTGCACACGTATGCACAGCAGTGTTCTAGAATATTGGACCGTTGACTTTCAAACTTTTCGAATTCTCAGCGCAGCCCAAGCAATTTCTCCAACTGTTAACACATTCAAATTAATAAAGGATGCATTGGTTGGGAATTGTGTGGAAGTGCACGTTCGGGCAGTGTGTCCCCCGCAGATGGTAGTCTCAGAGGCGCGTAGCTATGTCACAACGGGACGCCGAACTATCGGGTCTCAGCAACTGTAGACTATGATTGAAATATTTCTAATAGAAGACCTATAGGTGGTTCTCACACCCAGCCGCGATCTTTCCAACGTTGCCTCTCTACCAGACAAACTCACTGCATTTTATACACGCTTCGACAATAACAACATTGTGCCGGGTGTGAGGGGCCGCCACCAACCCAGAGGAATGGATGTTCTCGCTCTCCAAGGCCACGTGGCCTGACGGTATTCCAAGGCACGGTCATTTTCAACCTCTCATTGTGCCAGTCTGTAATCCCCATGTTGTAAGACCTTTCCGGTTCCCAAGAGAATAAGGCTTCATTCCACAAAGACTGTAGCAAAGACGGTACTGCCCTGTAGCAATCACATCTGTAATCTTGAAGTGCTTTGAAAGGCTGGTTATGGCACACATCAACTCCATCATCCCAGACACCCTAGACCCACTCCAATTTGCATATCGTCCCAACAGATCCATAGACAACGCAATCTCAAATGCACTCTACACTGCCCTCACCCACCTAGATAAGAGGAATACCTATGTGAGAATGCTGTTCATTGACTACAACTCAGCGTTCAACACCATTGTCCCCTCCAAGCTTAGGATCCTGGGATTGAACACCTCCCTCTGCAACTAGATCCTGGACTTCCTCACGGGGCAACAGCTCCTCCGCCATGGTGACCATCAACACGGGGGCCCCACAAGTGTGTGTGCTTAGTCCCCTCTGTTCTCCCTGTTCACCCACAACTGTGAGGCCATACAGGACTCCAACACCATCATCAAGTTTGCTGACGACACGATGTGGTAGGCCTGATCACCGGCAACGATGAGACAGCCTGCATGGAGGTGGTCAGTGACCTGACAGTGTGGTGCTGGAACAACAGCCTCTTCCTCAATGTCAGTAAGACCAAGGAACAGATAGTGGACTACAGGAAATGAGGGGGCTGCAGTGAAGCGAGTCGAGAGCTTCATGTTCCTCAGTGTTCAAATAAGGTCCACAAAAGAGGTTGGCACGGGAGTGAAAATTCATTTATGCCCCATCTTGTCCTGTCTTACCTATTTTAGTTAAATTCACTGACTGTAGGACTCTGGATAAGAGCGTATTCTAAATGACCTAAATGTAGATTGATTAAGGCTGTAGAATGAGGATAGAGAGCCCAGCAGGATGGTATGCTCAGCACAGGCATAAATCTGTAGCCTACAGCTGAGCACTGCGCACATATGAACATTTACAACATGAACATTAAAAAAAAAATCTGAATGGCAGTAATGCATAAGTCAACCAATTTTTACTTCACTCTTCACCTCAGATTGCATGGTTTACTTAAATACACAAACAATTGGGCTTGTGGGTAAAGTTGTTAGGAGTAGAGCACCTATGCCGCTTGTCCCGCTCTCCGGTAGGTAGCCTATTTGATTCAATCGCAGCATTTTTTTTTTTTACAAGTGTACTCTGTTCCTTCCTTGTCAAAGAGAACTCCATCACTCCATCAAATTTAGCTAAGGCATTGCTCTTTCCTTGGCTCTAATGTTAATGTTTGTGATGCATCCTTGGCTGCAACAAGACACTGCAATTCCTTGAAGGCTTCATCATTTAGCCTACTGACATACAGTTGGCATCAGCCTAGTGACTGGTAACAACTGGAGCAAGGCGTGAGTGAGCCAACAGGAGGGGGGAAATGTCCTTTTTATTTTTTTATGATATTAGGCCTAGCCTACACATATTTTTTTTAATACTCCACACATTACATATTTCCGGCAAAATAACTATTCCTATACTGCCCATTCCTGTAGACTGTTTGTCTTGTCCCAGTGTTGACTCCAGAACTTCCCTCATGTCAACCTCTAGTCCACACACACGCGCCCTGCCGTGAAGAAGCCGCGACAGAGGCTGAAAAGATTTGGCATGGGTCCTCAGATACTCAAAAAGTTCTACAGCTGCACCATCGAGAGCACTGACTGGGTGCATCACTGCCTGGTATGACAACTGCTCGGCCTCTGGGTTTATTAGATTAATGGGGTTGTGTTCAGTTTAGTTGCCTAGAGTGGTTCTCAATCAGAGGCAGGTGTTATTTGTTGTCTCTGATTGGGAACCATATTTAGGCAGCCATATTCTTTGGGTATTTTGTGGGTGATTGTTTCCTGTGTCAAGTGTTTGTGCCACACGGGACTGTTTCGGGTTTTCACGTTTCTTGTTTTGTAGTTGTGTTACTGTTGAGATTTTCTTATTAAAAAGAACCATGGACACTTACCACGCCGCATATTGGTCCTCCGATCCTTCTCGCCTCTCCTCTTCAGATGAAGAGGAGGAAAACCGTGACAGTAAGTCTCAGTACATCACTGGGGCTGAGCTCCCTGCCACCCAGGAACTCTATATCAGGCGGTGTGAAAGGAAGGCCCGGAAAGCCATTAAATAGAGCAAACGTAGCTAGCTAATACAGACTGATACTAGTACTGGTGTAAGCTTAGATCGGCATGTTGTTTATGCAATGGTATATACTAAATCAGAGTGGAATAGGCGAAGCATGAATATTTTAACTACATCAAAGCTACATTAGGTAAGATAAAACCTTTAATATAACATCTAATTAGGGTCCACTTGGAAACACTGAACAACAGCCTGTCATAATAATCCCTCGTCTTTTTCATTTGTTTACATGTCAAACAAAAAACACTATATTCCAACTTTTGGTTGAAGTTCAATTGAACTGTATAAATGATTGAACAATAATAAACAATCAGAATTGTTAAAAACACTTAGAATATACAGTGCCTTCAGAAAGTATTCACACCCTTGAGTTTTTCCAGATTTTTTTCCCCCACTGAATCTCCTTTTGGATACTTGGTAACAATTAGGATGGGAAAATGATGATCATCTTTATCCTAGTTTGTTCATACAAATCTCACTAGAGCTAAACACAGACAAAATCCTAGAGGAAAACATAGTTCAGTCTGCTTTCCAACACTGTATTCAAAGTGCCCACTATATTCACCTTTCAACATGACAATCACCTAAAACACAAGCCCAAATATAAACTGGAGTTGCTTACCAAGACGACATTGATTGTTCCTGAGTGGCCGAGTTACAGTTTTGACTTGAAAATCGGCTTGAAAATCTAGGGAAAAACTTGTAAATGGCTGTCTAGCAATGATCAACAACCAACTTGACAGCTCTTGAAGATTTTTTTTAACAATAATGTGCAATTATTGTACAATCCAGGTGTGCAAAGCTCTTAGAGACTTAACCAGAGAACCTCACTGCCAATGGCAATTCTAACATGTATTGACTCAGTGGTGTGAAACTTGTGTAAATTAGATATATTTCTGTATTTCATTTTCAAATCTCTAAAAACGTGTCTTCACTTTGTCATTTATGGGATATTGTGTATAGATGGCTGATAAAAAAATTCAGGCTGTAACACAACAAAATGTGGAATAAGTCTAGGGTTATGGATACTTTCTGAAGGCACTGTATATGTTGCTACCCTAGTGTCATGCACTGCTCATAAAGCATATTTAGAACTACTATATTAAATGGCAATTCATGTATTATGACAGGCTTTAAAATACAATAATTGGTCCACAATTTTCTACTTAAAATATCTAAAAAGGCACTATTTTTGTGGAACAACCCAGACGGTAACACTGGACCAATGTCTCTATGGTTATTGCTGTACTGTAGGGCCTTCTCTACTATGTGGGACACTCCTATCTACTGTTTCTAAGGCTGTCCCAGACATTAATTGTGCGACCGAAAGCTGTCTGTTCTTTTGAGCCATCAATTGGTCAAAATTTTAAAACATGTATTTTTCGATATATAGACACACCCTATGTGTTTGAATAAAATCAACTATATGCACTGAGTTTGTTGGATGCTTTAAGCACACTGTTTGATCAAATAAGACATACAAATGACTCAGATGAGACAGATCAAGATAATGAAAAGTATTAATATTTAAGGCTCCATTCTCTTCTCTGTGCTGGAGTTCTTTTGCAAATTGTTGCTTACTGGAACACCCAAAATCATCCATTTGCTATAATAGGATTTGAAGCAATAGCCTACCCGCGTGTGGTCAACTATTTCAGCACCATTCGTGCTGCTCTGAGACAAGCATGGGGACTGGTCTTGATAAATCAATGAGATTTTTTATTATCACTGAATCTCCATATTGGTTAGCCTACAATTAGGGTGTGGAAATGTGAGGATTATTTTGCTCTTCACTCGCAGTCACTTAGTAGCCTACTCCCGACCGGTCATGTTGCACAGTGCCATATTTTCCTGAGGGTTTAGTTTTTTGTTTTTCTTGGAATAGAAACACCATAATATTAATCAAATTAATTAAGGTGCATTTCTTAATTAATCCCATATACTGTGTGTGCTCTTCTGGACTTAATGAAAACATTTACAGGGCTTTCTATTCTTCTTTGCTTCTTTGTGCAATAGTGCGATAAGCTGTTTGCACATATTCCAATCCAGTGCTGAGCTGGTGTCCGGCCGATGCGCTTACCATGGTCCTGAATACACCTGTTGTGCCTGTACTGTAGATCACTCATTTGAGTGGTAGATCTGATGATTATTTCATGAGCTCGCAACATGACAGACTGGATACTTCATCCATTTGTGACAGTACAATTTTATCACTGCACTTGTCTGCTGCTGAATAATCTCTCGCTCTCTTTCTCTTTGAAAATGTAGGTGATAGACATGTTGTGTATTTCATTGTTTGTTTACTGTTTGACTTGGACTGTCAACCTGTTTTGTCAGCGGTGTTGTTGTAAGCGGTTGTCTAGTTGCACACTTCCGCTGCCTACTTAATAATAATGGTGAAATTGGTTGTTTTTTGGTCATATTTCTCTTGTGTTGTGTTAAATGATGCAATATTATTGCCCAAATTTTCACATAAATAAATCTTCATCTTAATCCCCACTGATGCATAACAAGGTAGTTTAGTGGAAGTATATGACGTATCAATTATGCAATACAATAGAGAAATCATGCACAAAGAAGCCTACACAAACACAAATCACGTGAAATATTTAAGCAATAAGGCCCGAGCGGGTGTGGTATATGGCCAAAATACCACGGCTAAGGGTTAAGGGTTGTTGGAACCCCTTGAGTACCCCGTTCTCATGTAACATACCACCACGGAAATCTGTTCAATTTCTTACGTCCGTGTTTATCTGGTCCCTTAGCTTAACATATCAGCCATAAGTGCTAGGTCTATTATTTAATTCTGGATATAATGGTGGATGTATTTCTCATTGCCATGATTTTAGGTCATTCAGAGTAGCCTACATCTGTTTCTCATAGAATTGTTCACACAAGTCGCCTTTCATTTTGCCAGGCAGGCAGGTTGGAAAATGATTGGCAAAATTACAGTATACCCACTTCTCCATGCACCATGACTACACCACTGATGTTTGGGTATTTTTGCTGGAAAATGTTGGCAGTCACTTTTACTCAGCCCCAGCCACACGGTTATGTCTGCCTACGCCTCGGACTCAAAAATGGCAAACAATTCACATAATGAAATATAAGAAACTGGCATTTAGCTCAACAGACCACTGCTGAGGGTCTGCCACACATACGCACACAAACAAAGTGTGAGGAAGGAGATTAAGAGAATCGAGAGACTAATAGTCTGTGTTTGAGCATGTGTGTGCGTGCATGCATGTGTGTGTGTTGGTGGGTTGAAGGGTCAAGTCCAGCTCTCAAATTAATTGGATATTCGTGTCTGGCAGAGAAAGCAAACTGCCCACCATCCACTGTAGTCAGCAACATCCTACTTATGCTCTCACACAACTAATGTGCGTAAAGAACACTCACTTAAAACTTGCACACACCCACTCAGTCACTCAAACAAGATAACTCATACAGAGGTACACACTACATGACTAACAAGTTCCCCCCCACACACACAGTCTTTTTTCCCAAACCCCTTTCTTTCTCACTTATAGAATGAAGTACACACTTTCCTAAAACAATGCATAAACACATGCTATACAAAAAAACTACCACCTTGCACTGTTTTCAGTCTTTCCACAAGGCATGTCTCTTTGTTAGCCTTTAGGGTGTGATAGGCCTATGTGTTATAGGCACAGAGAGTGTGTCATGCCCATGAAAAGCATTAAGATAGGAGAGTGTGAGTATTGGTTTAAGCTCTAATACACCATGGAGAGGAAAAAGGAGGGCAAATGGGGTGCACGTGACATTTGCAGGTTATCCAGTAATTTCATAGAGGTAGATGGACACAAGGAAGAGTGGAACCCCCTTCCTATAGAAACATTTGTCACACAGTTGTGAACTGATTTTCTCGTTGTTGTCATGGTCTCTATAACAAGGTAAAGAAGTCATGGGGAAGTAACATTCTGGGTGTTATCTGGTCAGATTACCAAACGGGATACTCAACAAGGGGCTATGCGTTCCATGGAAAAAAATAAATGGCGTCAAAGGTGTGTTGCACGATGCGCTAGAGCAGTACTGTACTCCTTCAAACATTCAACCTCCAGCTGTGTACCTCCTCTAGCACCAGGGTCAGCGCACTCTCAAATGTTGTTAAATAAATGTGAGTTTTGTCACAACCCGGCTCATGGGAAGTGACAAAGAGCTCTTATAGGACCAGGGCACAAATAATAATATAATAATAATCAAACATTTTGCTCTTTATTAAGCCATCTTACAAATCAAATATTTTTTGTTCATCAAAAATTGTGAATAACCCACAGACTGTATTCATGCTAGTGAGGGCCGAGAATCCACTCTCACATAGGTACGTGGTTGCAAAGGGCATCAGTCGATCGATTTGCCAAGGCAGGATTCTCTGAGCGCAGCCATATCCAGGAATCTGGCAGTGGCTTCTGATTAAATTCAATTTTCACAGAAACGTTTGTAGCAGTTTCGATGAGGCTCTCTTGTCCAGATATCAGTAAGTGGACAGGAGGTAGGGCATGAAAGGGATAACGAATCCAGTTGTTTGTGTCATCCATTTCGGGAAAGTACCTGCGTATTTGCGCACCCAGCTCACTCAGGTGCTATGCTATATCACATTTGACATTGTCTGTAAGCATGAGTTCATTTGCACTCAAAAAAATCATACAAATGATGGAAAGATCTGTGAGTTGTCCTTGTTAAATGCAGACAGAAAAGAGCTCCAACTTCTTAATCATAGCCTCAATTTTGTCTAGCACATGGAATATAGTTGCGGAGAGTCCGTTTAATCCTAGATTCAGATGATTCAGGCGAGAAAAAACATCACCCAGATAAGCCAGTCATGTGAGAAACTCATCATCATGCACGTGGTCAGACAAGTGAAAATTATGGTCAGTAAATAAAACTTTAAGCTCGTCTATCAATTCAAAATAACGTGTTGATACTTTTCCCCTTGATAACTAACCACTTCTGTGTGTTGTAAAATCGTTATATAGTCGCTGCCCATTTCACTGCATAATGCAGAAAATGCACGAGAGGTCAGGGGCCTTGCTTTAACAAAGTTACCCCTTTTTCACTGTAGTGTTCAAAGCAGTAATTGTTTCAAAATCTCTTGCCATGTCACTGATGCGTCGTGAAAATGTTGTTTGATGAAGACATTGTCTGGTATGGTTTTTTCTGGCCTTATCCCCCAGCATTTCCCCAGCCATATTCGTGGCAGCAGGAATAATTAAGTCCTCCACAATAGTATGTGGCTTGCCTGTCCTAGCCACTTCGTTAGCTCACCATATAATACGCTTCTAGACCCTTCTTATTAATGGTATCTGTTGCTTTCATACATGTCTTACTACTCGAAAGTAGTCTTTATTCTCGCTCAAAAAACTCCTGTGGTCTATTTTCAAATTCTCACGTTTCGTTGTTAAATGTCTGTGCAAGAGTGAAGGTTTCCCGCGAGAGAGTAACGTTTAATGTGATTGGATGTTAATTATTTGACTAGGCTACCTGTATTTGACATTGTGTTGTTATTTCGCTGAACACTAGATGGTTAAAAAAAGTTTGGCAGTGAAATGAGGCTACTCAGGTGAGAAAAAAAAACGCACCCAAATATAAATTTGACCTTCCACGGAGTTGCATTATTTTCCAGAGAATGCATAAAGCCCGAGTTGGTTATCCCTTTTATACCATGGCTATAATTTAACACATTTGCCGTAGAAATGTGTTCAACAAGTAGCAGCTTGCTAGTTTAACTAACCAAACTATCAGTCCCATCTTGCTATTATGAAAATCTTATTCAACAATACCAATACTGTTTCCAATTCAGTTTTTGCTTTCAAAAGCAGGTCAAACAAAACATGGAAAAATTAACTATACCATTGAATTCTAACGTGTATAAATATACTGTCCGTTATAGGGAAATAATGCAATCTCTAGAATGCCCGTCAAGCCAATAAGAAATTAGTATTCAACAATGCCTTGGTATAAAGTCACATAAAGATGTATTTTTACAATTTCCTTCTACAACCATTGTTCAATCTGACCAAGATGTTCTAAAAAACGTAATAATAGCGCCATGTACCAAATATTGCCTGCCAGGTAGACTGTTGACATGGCATAGTGGATCAGTGATGACTGTGTTTGCGTGCTTGGGTTCATTTTTGCGTGTGTAGTAGCGTTCCCCTTTGTGTTTAAGAGCCCTAGCTGAGAGACGAGAGGTAATTATAGAAACATTGGCCTCCCGAGTGGAGCAGTGGTCACTGCATCGCAGTTGCTAGCTGTGCCACTAGATATCCTGGTTTGAGTCCAGGCTCTGCTGCAGCCGGCCTGGACTGGGGGACCCACGGGGTGGCGCACAATTGGCCCAGCGTCGTCTGGGTTCGCGAGGGTTTGGCCGGCATGTAATGTCCTTGTCCTATCGCGCTCTAGTGACTCCTGTGGCGGGCCAGGCGCATGCACGCTGACACGATCGGCAGGTGTACAGTGTATCCTCCCACACATTGATGTGTCTGGCTTCCGGGTTAAGTGGGCATTGTGTCAAGAAGCAGTGTGGATTGGTTGGGTCGTGTTTCGGAGGACGCGTGGCTCTCGACCATCGCCTCTCGCGAGTCCACACGGGAATTGCAGCGATGAGACTGTAACTTAATTGGATACCACAAAATTGGGGAGAAAAAGGGGTAAACGTAAAAATAAAAAAAATATAACAAAAAAAATATTTACAGAAACATTATATACGGTAATTCTGCTCTTCCGCCACATATACAATACTCAAGAGACATCACATCACTCACACAAATACACACACAGACTACGTACATTAAGAGGAGGATTCACCATTCCTTCTTCCCAAAAATCCACTCTTTCATTCATTAAGAAATGCTGGTGTCCATGACTGAAGGCAAACAACGGTTGTCTTGGGGGTGTAGTTTGATGTGGATGTTTATTGAGTATGTCTTTGCCATTCAATCACAACAAACAAGTCCAGTAGTGAGTACAGCAAGGTAAGCTAAGCTATCTTTGCTATGAAGAGAACAAAGTTTGAAGTTGAGGACTTCTCCCCTCTTGACTGGCTATCCTATCTAGCTGATATTTCTCCGTCAAATCAGCTATGGCAAGATAGCAACAGCCAGTGTCTGGAATGTGTTTCATAAGACCTTGTAACTTAGTTTCAACATTTCATCATGTCATGTAAATACATGTTACCGTGGTATCATCTGTGAGGTGAATGCCGTTTTTGAGTCAGCTCAGCTGTTCTACACCACAATTTTCTATACAGTGGGGCAAAAAAGTATTAAGTCAGCCACCAATTGTGCAAGTTCTCCCACTTAAAAAGATGAGGCCTGTAATTTTCATCACATTGTAGGATTTTTAATGAATTTATTTGCAAATTATGGTGGAAAATAAGTATTTGGTCACCTACAAAGAAGCAAGATTTCTGGCTCTCACAGACCTGTAACTTCTTCTTTAAGAGGCTCCTCTGTCCTCCACTCGTTACCTGTATTAATGGCACCTGTTTGAACTTGGTATCAGTATAAAAGACACCTGTCCACAACCTCAAACAGTCACACTCCAAACATCACTATGGCCAAGACCAAAGATCTGTCAAAGGACACCAGAAACCAAATTGTAGACCTGCACCAGGCTGGGAAGACTGAATCTGCAATAGGTAAGCAGCTTGGTTTGAAGTTTGAAATCAACTGTGGGAGCAATTATTAGGAAATGGAAGACATACAAGACCACTGATAATCTCCCTCGATCTGGGGCTCCACGCAAGATCTCACCCCGTGGGGTCAAAATGATCACAAGAATGGTGAGCAAAAATCCCAGAACCACACGGGGGGACCTAGTGAATGACCTGCAGAGAGCTGGGACCAAAGTAACAAAGCCTACCATTAGTAACACACTACGCCGCCAGGGACTCAAATCCTGCAGTGCAAGACGTGTCCCCCTGCTTAAGCCAGTACATGTCCAGGCCCGTCTGAAGTTTGCTAGAGAGCATTTGGATAATCCAGAAGAAGATTGGCAGAATGTCATATGAAACCAAAATAGAACTTTTTGGTAAAAACTCAACTCGTCGTGTTTGGAGGACAAAGAATGCTGAGTTGCATCCAAAGAACACCATACCTACTGTGAAGCATGGGGTTGGAAACATCATGCTTTGGGGCTGTTTTTCTGCAAAGAGACCAGGACGACTGATCCGTGTAAAGGAAAGAATGAATGGGGCCATGTATCATGAGATTTTGAGTAAAAACCTCCTTCCATCAGCAAGGGCATTGAAGATGAAACCTGGCTGGGTCTTTCAGCATGACAATGATCCCAAACAGACCGCCCGGGCAACGAAGGAGTGGCTTCATAAGAATGATTTCAAGGTCCTGGAGTGGCCTAGCCAGTCTCTAGATCTCAACCCCATAGAAAATCTTTGGAGGGAGTTGAAAGTCTGTGTTGCCCAGCAACAGCCACAAAACATCACTGCTCTAGAGGAGATCTGCATGGAGGAATGGGCCAAAATACCAGCAACAGTGTGTGAAAACCTTGTGAAAACTCACAGAAAACATTTGATGTCTGTCATTGCCAACAAAGGGTATATAACAAAGTATTGAGATAAACTTTTGTTATTCACCAAATACTTATTTTCCACCATAATTTGCAAATAAATTCATTAAGAATCCTACAATGTGATTTTCTGGATTTTTTTTCTCATTTTGTCTGTCATAGTTGAAGTGTACCTATGATGAAAATTTCAGGCCTCTCTCATCTTTTTAAGTGGGAGAACTTGCACAATTGGTGGCTGACTAAATACTTTTTTGCCCCACTGTATGTCTAGTTGTTTCATCTCATCTCTCTTTATGTTCGCTGCTAGATCTTTAACATGAGACAAATCCCAGAACTGCTAATAT
Organism: Oncorhynchus tshawytscha; assembly: GCF_018296145.1. Taxonomy (NCBI): domain Eukaryota; kingdom Metazoa; phylum Chordata; class Actinopteri; order Salmoniformes; family Salmonidae; genus Oncorhynchus; species Oncorhynchus tshawytscha. Next base: position 49,684,946 of record NC_056429.1, on the reverse strand, counting down.
CCCTACAAAAGGTGTTGGGTACATGTGAAAATTGCACAAACATCGGCCAGCTTGAGTGTAGATACATTTATCAACAACAAAAATCGATGATTGTGTTGTGTTGCAAAGACAACACATTTAATGCTGTAAATATCACATTAGTGTGCTTATGAAGACAGCATGCATACACTTACCTAATGAATTAAAATAAGTTGTGTGTAGAGTACAAGTAGACAAGTACCATCCTTAATTTCTCCAACAGCACCCATTTCTCCAACAGCACCCTGGAGAGGCGCGCTTGGAATGGACAATATAAATATTTGGCGTCCCTGCCTTTGACAAAGTGGGCCTTGCTTATCACAGGGCAGAAACAGTGCTCACCTAAAAAGCCCATATGCCACTGATGAGAGAAATTGGCATTGTTTATGGGCAGAATTACATTTGAGGTTTTATGTGTGGTTGGAGGTGCGTCTTGATGCATTAAGCTAGCTACAGTATCATCCCCCTTTCATCTATGGTATCATATAGCCAGCCTGGCTCACTAGCATTATCAAATAATGTTGTATAACCAAAAATAGCTACTAGCTAGCTAGTACCAGCTATCTACTTAGCTAACATACTCACCAACACCAGTGGTTTGACAGTTGACAGGCAGCAGAAGTGATCATGTCGGATGTAATCCATTCCTGGCCATCTGGCAATATTGTTGAAATGCATTGGAAGTTTGCACCGACTTTATAGAAGCCCATTTTCACTCCTATTTGCAGAGGTAAACGTGTACGTTGCACCCATATGCAGACTGGACAACAAATGCCCACATGGCAGTTGGGGTGGACCACAACGTGTTGTCTCTGAGCAATTGAGCATCATTGGCAAAAGTGGGTAAGTAAGTAATCCATAGCAAACCCTTCAGTAAGTAGTGATGAACTCACTTACAAAGCTCAGTTTTAAACCAGACTGACTTTATGGAAAAAATTATCCTATTTACACTTTGATGTCAATTCTGACACAATAATTAATATTTCTGGCTTATTTCGATGCCACATAGAACCAACTTCTTTGGTTTTAAAACGGCCTAAGGGGCAGTTGACCTTTAAAGGCAAATAATACAGGCAAACACACACAGCAGTCCGTCAAATCCTATTTAGTGCGTTTGTTTCTTTAATAGACTCAGGTATGGAGATCATTAGCTAATCTGCATCTATTGCTTCACCACAGAAAGCTGATATACATAAAACACGTCTCAACAGATACCATTAAAACACACCACATTACTGTCTACCAGCACCAGCCTTATAGGCTTTAACTCAGCAGGCTAGCACAGTTGTGTGGCATGCGGAGAACACAGGTTCCATTTTTCAGTTACTAATTCCTAAAAGCCCATCTAGGGACTGGTGTTAAACATGTGCATAGACCCTGTGTTGCAGTGCATCATGATAGACCTAGTTGTGTTGTCAATACATCAATGTACTGTATATGCAATATGTCAATGTAGATGTCACATGTTCAATATGTCACATCGTGTTCACAATACAGCCCAGTCAACAATAGCTCTCATGCATCAAGTAAAAATCATATTAATCATTCCAAGAGCTTGGCTGGAAGAATAACATCTCATACTCTACACTCTGCGTGTGTGTCAGGCAGCCAGTGCAAGGCTTGCCTCTTGTATAGTAACAATGTGTTTGGGCACAATGCTATCGTTTTAATCTGTCAACTAGCACTAAACAGACAAATTGTGTTTCATGGTACTCTGTCAAACATCACAAACAGCATCTAATTACATATCTTAATAACATCTAGTAACAACACTGACCAAATGGAACTAAGGAAGACAGCGTTTGGAAAGGTCGCTATGCACACACAGATTACTTACAAATAGGCATGTGCTCACACACACACTTTCACATATTGTCCATTAATTATGGACCAATAATATTATTGTCTGCAGTGCCTCTGCTGTGCTCCGTTTATATAATTTATATTTGGTTTTACTGATATTCTGCGCACACACACCAAATTCAGTATTTGTTTTTCATTGAAAATGTCTTGACATTTAGCTCCATCTGCATGACATTCTAAAATCCTGATGGACACACACATTAGCAAAGGCACGTGGCAAAAACCAATCGCACTAGAAACTCATTGTGCAGCACACTAAATGTAGAATCTAAGATAATTCAGTCCAAAACGATTTAGCAAAACAGTCCTATAAAGGAGAAAGCACATACATGTTGGATCGTGTGATTCGAAAATGCACATTTTCACTAATATGGCTCGTTTAATTGTAGGCTATATCACCAGGACTTCAGGCCAGCACCAACGTCTCTAATCCAGATGTGCTTTGGGCATCTCAACATGACAGCCAATGGACTCCTGTAGAAAAGCCAAGTCAGCAAAACTCCGCGCCTCGCACACATTCCATCGCCATGCAATCATACGTGGCTGAGCAGCTTCAGCTCCGAGCATCACGAGTTCGCGCCCAGTGTTGGGCAAACATTTTTAATAAAAAATTATTGTGAGCACTGAGGAAGGCAAATGACAACCTTCTAATGACCTTTTCAAACATCCTAAATCGAAGTCTATTTCCAGTGATCAGGCTGCAGACGTCACACATCAACATGCACGCAAATACTAGCAATAAAATATACAATATGACATATATAAATTCATATATTGTGTGATAAGACATGATTACTATAGGCTGCTCGCTTTTTAAAACGATATAGCCCTACATTATCTAATGTAACACTATTTACAACAGGTCTTGCATGACTTGAGAATTGTGAAGCATCTTAAGTAGCCTAAGCTTCACAAACAATTGTATAGGCAACAGTTTTAAGCTATATTGGCTAACCAACTATTTCACTTTTTCAAGTCATACGGCATCTTTAACCGGTCTAATAAAGCCGGGGGTGCGAAAGCCCATCACTCACCACCAGTCAGCTGGTCATACGATCCATCCAATTCTCTGGAATCAGACAAGCTTTGCTCAAGGTTTTTAGTCTTCATCTTTCCACGCGCTGGAACGGTAAACTATGGATAATAAATCAATCTCTGTTGTGTTTTTCGTTTTGCCTCCTTTAACGATGTGTCATTAACGGTTGATTAGATGTTAAGGAAATGACAATCCCTTTGGTAGTTAATTCGTTATTTCCGTGTTAGTCTCGACTGCGCAGGTGGTGTGCGCTCTCCGCTATCCAAGCTGGCTCCCCGATCTCTCCACCCGCCTGTTGCCTGCTAACACACACATTTACACACAGTCACTCACACTAGGATTGTCGAGCGATTGAGAACCAGACTGATTCAAGCAAGCGCACTAAAGCCATTCTATCTCGTACCAGTTCGGAATGTTGGTGTATTCTTGAGCTGAGGGAGTGAGTGGCTGGAGCGCGTGGTTACCGTGGTGGCTGAATCATCTCGATGTGAGAATGCGCGGTGCACGTGGTGGTGACCTCACTACCTCAGGTGTGTTTGATGAATTCGGCAACACCTCCGATCACCTCCGATTTAATAACAACAATCCGATTCTTAAATATTTAGCCTCTAAATCGGTATTGACTTTGTCAGTAGAGAAAAAGATCCGATTGTGTTTAAGGAAACAAATCAGCTGTAATAGCTGCGATTGGAGATTCAGCACCACTGAAGCAGACAGCGACATAATCATATTTTTGAAGTTCACCACCACAGGGCAATGGACCACGAGCATCTCAGGCGCAGCGCACTGAGATAATCTCAGGGCATAAACCAATTTCAGATTTGAACCTTAGATATAGGGAATAATGTAAATAATTTAAATATACGTTATTCTTTGAAAATTGATTTCCAATATCAAGTCCATATTACATTATCCCATTTATCCCACTCAACAATATTTCAAATGAGGATTAATGCAACAGTGAAACATTGTACAACACAAGTAAAGAGAAGAAAATGGGAGGTAATGTAAATTGTAATAATCACCACTAGTGATAGTAGTGGACACATAACGCAGTGGAGGCAGAGACTCTGACTGTCTGATCTATAAATTCCAGCCTGAATCTACCATTCCCGTGTTTAATTGCTATATTGTAATTACTTCACCACCATGGCCTATTTATTGCCTTGCCTCCCTTAACTTACCTCATTTGCACACAATGTATATAGACTTTTTCCCCTACTGTATTATTGACTGTATGTGTGTTTATCCCATGTGTAACTCTGTGCTGTTGTATGTGTCGAACTGCTTTGCTTTATCTTGGCCAGGTTGCAGTTGTAAATTAGATATTGTTCTCAACAAGCTGGTTCTCTACCTCGTTAAATTAAGGTGAAATTAAAAAAACACACGATACAGATCTGTCAAGCACTGAGTTTTGACAGTTGACAGAGAGCTATAAATCAATAGTCTAAAGTGAGTTCCTTGTCCCTTCCTGATTGTGTCCATTGTACTTCTTGCAATGAATCTCAAGATGGACCACTGAACAGTAACCAGGGTGTTGGTGGTTCAGACTCCAGGTGCTGTTCTCTGCCGTTGAACAAGGCACTGCTCAAGGGGCATTGCATTGTGACTGACCCTGTGCTTCTAACTTTTAGAAATATTTGCAAATGTATTTATATCTCCTTTACACAAGTATTCACACCCCTGAGTATATACATGTTATAATCACCTTTGGCAGATATTACAGCTGTGAATCTTTCTTGGTACATCTAAGAGCGTTGTACACCTGAACTGTACATTATTTGCACATTATTCTTTAAAACATTCTTCAAGCTCTGTCAAGTTGGTTGTTGATTATTGCTAGACAGACATTTTCAAGTCTTGCCATAGATTTCCAAGACAATTTAAGTCAAAACTGTAACTCGGCCACTGACGAACATTTGGTGTCATCTTGGTAAGCAACTACAATGTATATTTGGCCTTGTGTTATAGGTTATTGTCCTGCTGTAAGGTGAATTTGTCCCCCAGTGCCTGTAGGAAAGCAGACTGAACCAGGTTTTCTTCTAGGCTTTTGCATGTGCTTAGCTCTATTCTGTTTATGTATTTATTTTTTTAAACTCCCTTGTCCTTGCTGTTGATAAGCACACCCATAACATGATGCAAACACCACCATGCTTGAAAATATTAAGAGTGGTACTCAGTGATGTGTTGGATTTGCGCCAAACGTAACGCTTTGTATTCAGGACATGATGTTAATTTCTTTGCCACATTTCTTTGCTTCCTCATGTTGAGATTCAAAGTTCAAACCACCTTAAACGTGTAGCTGCAGCTCCACTCATTTCTGGTCTGCTATGTTTATACAGTTTGCAGGAAAGGGGCGGTTCCAGCAGGCTGACACGCTCTCTGACCTCTCTCAGAGCATGACTTGTCACTTGTACAAAGTTAACAACTCATTGCCCATATCCATTCCGATACTTGTTTTGTCCGACTCCTCGGCACACCTCTTAAGGTTGATCACTTGTAACGGCCGTTGTTGGTGGAAGAAGAGGAGGACCAATGCGCAGCGTGGTAAGTGTCCATATTGATAATTTATTATCATGAACACAAAATAACAAGAACGAAACGAAACAGTCCTGAACGGTGAATACAAAAAACACTGAACAGAAAATAATCACCCACAACCCAAAGGTGAAACCAGGCTACCTAAGTTTGGTTCTCAATCAGGGACAACGATTGACAGCTGCTTCTGATTGAGAACCATACCAGGCCAAACACAGAAATCCCAAATTATAGAAAAAAGAACAGACTGCCCACCCCAATTCACGCACTGACCATACTAAAACAAAGACTAAACAAAGGAACTAAGGTCAGAACGTGACATCACTAGGTTTAAAGGGTGATGTTGAAATACTTGTGATGAAAGGAAAGCGTTATTGAATCTGTTTAAAGGTTTAAACAGACATTTTATAATTTGTCTTATTGAGGAGAAATGTGCATTAGGTATTTAGAGGATATTCATAAATTAAAATAACATTGATGCTTACAAGTAAACTAACCATTTTCTTTATTCTGTCAAACTTCATAATTGAAAATAAATACAGAGGTTTTATAAATAACATTGAGTTGTTAAACTGGAGTAGGGGTTTCTCACCTATTCTGTAAGGTCTAATGAGAGAGGGGTCACTAGGTAGGTTTGTCAGACCTGCTAGTACACACACTATCTTACTTCAGGCTCTCACTGTGATAGCTAAAAATCATGAAGCCTTCCTCACTACATCTAAGTCACACGTACAGAATAGATTTAGGTGGTGTTGGGGGCAGGGACCAAGAGCCCTTTGCTATATCAGCCGTCCAGGGCAATAGAGTAACTTGAGAGGAACTCCTAAAAGGCAAGCTAGTTTTACCACCCACTACAATTGCAGGTTGAGTAATACTGTGAAGGCTTAGAGGAACTTCAACTGTTCCAGTTGCCATTAGGCACAGGCCTTGAATCAGCTTAACCTCCAAAACAGATCTTAGATAAGTGTCTAAGTGCAACTTCATCTTTATTTTATTTCACCTTTATTTAACTAGGTAGGCAAGTTGGGAACAAGTTTGCAACTGCGACCTGACCAAGACAAAGCAAAGCAGTGTGATACAGACAACAACACAGAGTTACACATGGAGTAAACAATAAACAATAAACAAGCCAATAACACAATAAACAAGTCAATGACACAGTAGAAAAAAGTCTAGATACAGTGTGCACAAAGGCATGAGGTAGGGAGGCAATAATTACAATTTAGCAGATCAACAATGGAGTGATAAATGAGCAGATGATGATGTGCATGTAGAGATACTGGTGTACAAAAGAGCAGAAAAAACAGTATGGGAATGAGGTAGGTAGATTGGGTGGTGTCACGTTCTGACCTTAGTTCCTTTTTTATGTCTTTGTGTTAGGTTGGTCAGGGCGTGAGTTGGGGTGGGTAGTCTATGTACTTTTTTCTATGTTGTTATATTTCTATGTGTTTGGCCTAGTATGGTTCTCAATCAGAGGCAGGTGTCGTTCATTGTCTCTGATTGAGAGGTAGCCTGTTTTCCTCATTTTGGTTGTGGGTGTTTAATTTCTGTTTAGTGTCTGTTCACCTGGCAGAACTGTTTTGTTTTCTCTTCGTTATTATTTTGTTATTATTTTGTGTATTTCGTTATTATTTTGTGTAGTGTTCAGTTTGTTCTATTAAAACATGATGAACACTTACCACGCTGCATTTTGGTCCTCCTCTCCTTCCACCAACGAGAACCGTTACAGGTGGGCTATTTACAGATGGACTATGTACAGCTGCAGTGATCGGTTAGCTGCTCAGATAGTTGATGTTTAAAGTTGGTGAGGGAAATAAATGTCTAACTTTAGCTATTATTATTATTTTATTTTTTTTGCAATTCGTTCCAGTCACTGGCAGCAGAGAACAGGAAGGAAAGGTGGCCAAATGAGGTGTTGGCTTTGGGGATGATCAGTGAGATATACCTGCTGGAATGTGTGCTACGGGTGGATGTTGTTATCGTGAACTGAGATAATGCGGAGCTTTACCTAGCATAGACTTATAGATGACCTGGAGCCAGTGGGTCTGGCGACGAATATGTAGCGAAGGCAGCCGACGAGAGCATACAGGTCGCAGTGGTGGGTGGCATATGGTAACAAAACGGATGGCACTGTGCTAGACTGCATCCAGTTTGCTGAGTAGAGTATTGGAAGTTGTTTTGTAGATGACATCGCCGAAGTCGAGGAGCAGTAGGATAGTCAGTTTTATGAGGGTAAGTTTGGCGGCGTGAGGGAAGGAGGCTTTGTTGCGAAATAGAAAGCCAATTCTAGATTTGGATTGGAGATCTTTAATATGAGTCTGGAAGGAGGGTTTACAGTCTAGACAGACACCTAGGTATTTATAGTTGTCCATATATTCTAGGTCAGAACCGTCCAGGGTAGTGTTGCTAGTCAGGCGAGTGGATGTGGGCAGCGAATGGTTGAAAAGCATGCATTTGGTTTTACTAGTGTTTAAAGAGCAGCTGGAGGCCACGGAAGGAGTGTTGTGTGGCATTGAAGCTTGTTTGGAGGTTAGTTAACACAGTGTCCAAAGAAGGGCCAGATGGACACAGAATGGTGCCGTCTGCGTAGAGTTGGATCAGGGAATCACCCGCAGCAAGAGCGACATCATTTATATATATACAGAGAAAAGCGAGAGAATTGAACCCTGTGGTATCCCCATAGAGATGCCAGAGGTCCGGACAACAGGCTCTCCGATTTGACATACTGTACTCTGTCTGCGAAGTAGTTGATGAACCAGGAGAGGCAGTCATTTGAGAAAATAAGGCTATTGAGTCTGCCGATAAGAATACGGTGATTGACAGAGTTGAAAGCCTTGGCCAGATCGATGAAGACGGCTGCACAGTACTGACTTTTATGGATGGCGGTTATGATATAAATGAAGGAACTCGTGTAAACGAAATCTTTTAAGAATTGTGTGTAAGGATTTTGTGGCTTTATATGATAGGAGGTTACTACAGATGGTTCATGTCTGGACTATACATTGAAACTTTGAGTCCAAAATGGGTGGTTTAAAAAACAAGGAGGGAGTTTTCAATACTCTGTAGCATGATTTAAGTTTAAACATTAGGATTAAGTTTATACATTCATTTCTACTGGTTGTGGTTAAAACAGAAAACTTCACACACAAAAATGAGTGCCTAGCACTGCAATTGAACCTGTGATGTTCAGAGCTGTAGCTCGCGGTTTTCGCCTATCCTCACCTCCATCTGCAACACCCTAGTGGACGGTTGGAAATTTCAATAGAAATTAAACGACAATCCATTCTAATAACGCCTGGTCAGAACATAATCCACTGGAGTTTATGCCGCTTATACATAATGCTCTGCTAGAAACGATTACTCGTTTGGCAATGGACTGCCAACAGGGTAACACATTGTCAAAACTGTCTGTTTGAATTATTCTGACAGCTTTATAACTCAGAGCTACACTATAACAATGTCAGCCATCTGTGACTATATACACTGAATTCAATATAGCTAATAGTCAATCAGTTTTATTGTCACTCACATGGTGGTAGTCTATTACTCTCAGATAATATACAGGTGATGTGGGATCAATGTTCTGTCATTGTCGCTTCTGCTGTGAACATATAGACTGACAGAGAAGGTCACATTGGGTCATGAGTCTGAGTGTGCGTGTAGTAGTGTGAAATCCCCTTCCTATCCCAGGCTTCTCTGAACTGTCTGCTCTGATACCTACTCAGTTAAGCTAAGCTTACCTCTCATCGATCCCACTCCGCTCTCTTTTCTCTTTCATTACACCTTCTCTTTCTCCTGGTCATTATTTCATTCCACTCTCCTCTATCATTTAAAATCCCTATGTTATCTCTTCTTAATCTCTCATTCCTCATCTTTCTCTCTTTAGTCTCTCTTATTCTCTCTCCCTTCCTTCTCCTCTTTCTTTCATTAAGAAATCCCTCTCCTCCCTCTCTCATTTACCACACTCAGAAATCCAATCTTTATCCACTCGGCCAAATCTGATAAATATTTGGTTGTTATTAGAGTCTTCAGCGTAGTACTTTGAATATTAACTCACTCAGTGTGAATCCTATTATATATTGTTTTATATTAGGGCTGTGAGTAAATAAGTCAGACCCCAGCTCCAAGATGGCATTGCAGTGCAGTGTTTTGTTCATCCTTTCGTGTACTGTTGTATTTTTTCGTCTTTTTTGTATATATTTCAATTTTATTTTCCATCTCTTCTCCATTTTAGTTCAATTATACCTTCGGGTAACCTGCCTCACACAAATAATAGCGGTTCCGTATTACATTGGAACTTTTAGACCTTATAGCAAGAACCGCATAGCTATCAGATGCTAACCAGCTAATTAGCTACAAACTATTTAGTCATTGTTAGCCACTGCTAGCGGCCTTTACCTTCTGCACAGGTACCAGTGCGAACATTTTTTTTTTTAGCCTGGATAATACTCGCCAGCCTACCAGTAACGGACTGTCTCTCCCTGGACCATTCTCCTGATCTTCACAGCTAGCTCTAGCACCCACCGAGTTACCCAGTATCGAAGCTATCCCCGAGGCCCACCTCCCGGCCTACTCAGTTGTTCACCCGGACTCCACCCAAACACGGCTAGAACACACTACTCCACCGGATCCTTGCCGTAAACTCTGGACCTTGGCACTGGATCACCGCTGCTACCGAGTGGCTATAGTGGCTAACGCCCCTGCCCCGAAGCTAGCACCAGTTAGCCGTGAGCCAGGCGCATCTCCCAGATAGAAAACTAAATTACTACAATACCTCTTTCGCCACCTGCCTTGGCTCCTTAGTCGACACGGCGCCCCGCCGCACCACCACGACAGGTATGCCAACGAATACTCCATCCGCTGTGCCTTCAACCGGCCTCCGTCGGACGTTGGAGCAGACGCTTCTACTAGCCCCGGGCTACTAACTTTAAACGCTGTGTTGCCCGCGTAGTAGTGACTACTCTGCGGCTTCTCTGTTCCATCTATTGCTGCCCCCTGGACCCTATGATCACTTGGCTACATAGTTGATGCCCGCTGGACTGTCCATTAATCACAGTACTCCATTCTGTTTATTTATTTATTTTTCATCTGCCGGCCCCAGCCACGAACTCAGTGTCGTTAACCGACCCTCTGCCCATTCATCGCCATTTTACCTGTTGTTGTTTGAGCTGATTAGCTGTTGTCTTAGCCAGCTCTCCAAATCAACACCGGTGATTTTTATTTTTATTTTTTACCTTTATTTTACTAGGCAAGTCAGTTAAGAACAAATTCTTATTTTCAATGACGGCCTAGGAACAGATTACTTTATGCCTCGCTGTATGTCTCTCTCATATGTCAATATGCCTTGTATACTGTTGTTTAAGTTAGTTATCATTGTTTTAGTTTACAATGGAGCCCCTAGTTCCACTCATTATACCTCTGATACCTCCTTTGTCCCACCTCCCACACATGCGGTGAGCTCACCCATTATATCCAGCTTATCCAGAGATACAACCTCTCTTATCATCACTCAGTGCCTGGGCTTACCTCCGCTGTACCCGCATTCCACCATACCGTCGGACGAAGCACAAGCATTTCGCTACACTCGCATTAACATCTGCTAACCATGTGTATGTGACAAATAAAATGTTATTTGATTTGACCTGTATGCTCTAGTCTGCTGGCCCTCGCTACATATTCATCGCCAGACCCACTGGCTCCTGGTCATCTATAAGTCTGTGCTAGGTAAAGCTCTGCCTTATCTCAGTTCACTGGTCATGATAACAACACCCACCCGTAGCACAAGTTCCAGCAGGTATATCTCACTGATCATCCCCAAAGCCAACACCTCATGTGTAACTCTGTTGTTGTTTGTGCCGCACTGGTTTGCTTTATCTTGGCCAGGTCGCAGTTGTAAATGAGAACTTGTTCTCAACTAGCTTACCTAGCCAATGTGTCAGATTTCAAAAAGGCCTTACGGCGAAAGCAAACCACGCGATTATCTGAGGATAGCAACCCACCAAACAAACACATGACATTCATATTTCAACCCGCCAGGCGTGACACAAAACACAGAAATAATTATATAATTCATGTCTTACCTTTGAAGATCTTCTTTTGTTGGCACTCCAATATGTCCCATAAACGTCACAAATGGTCCTTTTGTTCACAGGTAACTTTTTCAATATTTTGTAGTCATTTTGCGAGAGTTGGAACCGGTGAGTTTCTGGATCAAATAAATGGACATTTTGGAGCTATAATGATAGAATTGAACAAAAGTACCATTTGTGATGTTTATGGGACATATTGGAGCAAACAACGGGTAAGACAACAGCTAGCTGAAAACAAACCATGCGATTATCTGAGGACAGTGCCTCGCATACAAGTACATGAAAAACATATTTCCACCAGGCAGTTGCGACACGAAAGTCAACAATAGCGATATAAAAAAATAACTTACCTTTGATCTTCTGTTGGCACTCAAAGGTCCCAGTTACATCACAAATGGTCAGTTTGTTCGATAATGTCCTTTATGTCAATAAAAACTCAGTTTAGCTGGCGCACTTCAGTCAATCCACCCAGTTTCCCTCCATCAAAATGCATACAAAATTAATCCCAAACTTTTCCAAACAAGTCAAACGTTTATAATCAAATCTTAGGTACACTAATACGTAAATAAACAATAAAATGTAAGACGGAGAATCGTTATTTTCTTAACCGGAGAAAAATACCAAAAAACGCGCTCTCTTCCACATGCTTGGAAACACTACAGCCAAAATCGGAGCCACTAGAAAAACTACAATTACTGGCAAATTTTTCCAAAAACCAGCCTGAAACTCTTTCTAAAGATTGCAGTTCCTAGGGCTTCCACTAGATGTCAACAATCTGGGAGGACTTGAACTTATAATTAACTTCATAGTGATCCCTTCCCGCTCGAATCCCATTAACGGGATTGATTGAAAATATCCAGTGAAATTTCAGTGTCATATTCAAAAACAGAAATACTCATAAAAATTCATAAAACATACAAGTGTTATACATCAAAATAAAGCTTAACTTCTTGTTAATCCAGCCGCCGTGTCAGATTTAAAGGCTTTACGCCGAAAGCAGACCATGCAATTATCTGAGGACAGCGCTCCACATACAATCACATGAAAATCAGATTTCAACCAGGCAGGTGTGTGACAAAAGTCAGAAATAGCGATATAATTAATGCCTTACCTTTGAAGAAGGTCTTCTTCTGTTGGCACTCCTATGTCCCAGAAACATAACAAATGGTCCTTTTGTTCAATAATGTCCTTCTTTATGTCCCAAAAATGTCAATTTATTTGGCGTGTTTGATTCAGAAATACAACGGTTCCAACTCGCCCAACATGCCTACAAAGTATCTAATAAGTTACCTGTAAACTTGGTCCAAACATTTCAAAATAACGTTCCTGATCCAACCTTAGGTATCCTAAAACGTAAATAATCGATACAATTTAAGAATATACTGTGTTCAATGCCGGATAAATACAACGTGAAGCGCATTCCAGTTCACACGCACCAAACAGAGGAGTCCACTTGGCTTGACACTCACAAAGAACAGCCATACTTCCTCATTTCTCGAAAGAAAAACATCAACCAATTTCTAAAGACTGTTGACATCTAGTCGAAGCCATAGGAACTGCAACCAGGTTCCTATTAAATAGAGCTTCCCATAGAAAACCAATTGAAAACACAGTGAGCTCATTTTTCTTTTTCCTGGATGGTTTGTCCTCAGGGTTTCGCCTACCAACTCAGTGCTCATATACACAGACATTATTTTAAGTTTTAGAAACTTTAGTGTTTTCTATCCAAATCTATCAATTATATGCATATCCTAGCTTCTGGGCCTGAGTAACAGGCAGTTTACTTTGGGCATGCATTTTATCCGGACGTCAAAATACTGCCCCCTACCCAAGAGAGGTTAATGAACAGTCCAGCAGGCATCAGCTATGTAACCAAGTGATCATAAGGTCCAGTGAACAGCAATAGATGAAACAAGGAAGCCGTTGGGTAGTCGTTACTACAGTAGCAAGCAGGAGACACGGCGTTCAAAAAAAGAGTTAGCAAGCTGGGGCTAATAGAAGCGTCTGCTCCAATGTCCGGCAAAGGCCAGTTGAGGGCACAACGGATGGAATTATGTTGGCAGACCAGTCCTGATGGAACGGCGAGGCTCTGTGTCGACAAAGGGTCCAGGCCAGTTGGCAAAATAGTTTTTGTAGCTGGAGTAATTTAGTTTGCTAGCCAGGAGATACGCCTGGCTCACGGCTAACTAGTGCTAGCTTCGGGACCAGGGTGTTAGCCACTCGGTAGCAGCTAGCTAGCAGTGATGATCCGATGCAAAGGTCCAGAGCTTACAGCAAAAATCCGGTGGAGTAGTGGATTCTAGTCGTGTTAGTGAAGAGTCCAGGAGGCATCAGCTGTGTAGTCGAGTGATCATTGAGCAGGCCAGGAGGTGGGCCTGGCTCAAAGCCAGCTTCGGGGCTGGGCCACTCGGTGGCTGCTAGCTAGCTGTGATGATCAGGGGTAATGGTCCAGGGATTACGTGAATCAGGAATCAGGTGTTGTAGTGGAGAAAACAGTCCAATACTGGCAGGCTTGCAAGTATTATCCAGGCTAAAAGCGTCTGGTGTCTGTGCAAAAGTTAAAGGCCGCTAGCAGTGGCAAACAATGACGAAATAGCTACTAGCTAATTAGCTGCTTAGCTTCTGATGGCTAGCCTCTGATGGAGGTTCTGGCTATAAGGTCTAAAAATAGCAGATCCGTATCACATTGGGTGAGGCGGGTTGCTGGAATGTATATTTAATTTAAAAATGGAAAAAGGGATTTGAAATATATACAAAAAATACAGAATGTACCCGGGAGACCGACAAACCGACAAACAACGTCTGCACTGCACTGTTCTTCGGCTTGCAAGCCTTCCCCTTTTTCCTCCAAACATAACTATGGTCATTATGGCCAAACGGTTCTATTTTTGTTTCATCAAACCAGAGGAAATTTCTCAAAGTACGATCTTTGTCCGCATGTGCAGTTGCAAACCGTAGTCTGGCTTTTTTATGGCAGTTTTGGAGCAGTGGCTTCTTCCTTGCTGAGCGGTCTTTCAGGTTATGTCGATATAGGACTTGTTTTACTGTGGATATATATATTTTGTACCTGCATCTTCACAAGGTCCTTTGCTATTGTTCTGGGCTTGATTTGCACTTTTCGCACCAAAGTACGTTCCTCTCTAGGAGACAGAAGGTGTCTCTTTCCTAAGCGGTATGAAGGCTGCGTGGTCCCATGGTGTTTATACTTACGTACTATTGTTTGTACAGATGAAAGTGGTACCTTCAGGCATTTGGAAATTGCTCCCAAGGATGAACCGGACTTGTGGAGGTCTACATTCTTTTTCTGAGGTCTTGGCTGATTTCTTTTGATTTTCCCATGATGTCAAGCAAAGAAGCACTGAGTTTGAAGGTAAGCCTTGAAATACATCCACAGGTACACCTCCAATTGACTCAAATTATATCTATTAGCCTATCAGAAGCTTCTAAAGCCATGACATAATTTTCTGGAATTTTCCAAGTTGTTTAAAGGCACAGTCAACTTAGTGTGTGTAAACATCTGACCCACTGGAATTGTGATACAGTGAATTATAAGTGAAATAATCTGTCTGTAAACAATTGTTGGAAAAATTACTTTGTGTCATGCCCAAAGTAGATGTCCTAACCGACTTGCCAAAACTATAGTTCGTTAACATGACATTTGTGGAGTGGTTGACAAAGAAGTTTTAATGACTCCGACCTAAGTGGATGTAAACTTTCGACTTCAGTTTCATTCCTTTATTTCAATGCGTTTCTCTGGAAACCAAGTAACCGAGACTATCCTATCAACGTGATCTGAAGAACTGTGATATCTTGTGTTTCTCCGAGTCGTGGAAGAACGAGGACATGGAAAATTTTGCTGGACAGAACGGCAGTGTCGGGTGAACTCAGGGGGAGTGGTGTGTGTCTCTTTGTTAACAACAGCTGGTGTGCAATCTCTAATATTAAAGAAGTTTAGAAGTCCTGCTCATCTGAGTTAGAATACCTTGTTTATGAATATCACATAAGTAGCCTTGGCAAGAACCAGGCTTCACTAAACGGGAAGCCTGGGAAGTCAAATCAAATTGATTTGTCACATACACATGGTTAGCAGATGTTAATGCAAGTGTAGCGAAATGGCAAGTCCATGGAAAATCAGTGACGCAGCACAACACGTCAAACCTATCAAATGCCTTGCTTGGGCGGAGGTGTAGATTAGCGTCATAGGTGCAACAGTGCCTGAGGATGGCCGTGAAATTGCTAATTAAAACCCCATCAAAATATGTTGATATATGCTATGTTTGTGGTGAACCATACGACTGTAACAGGAACAAACACAATCTTTTGCAAGGTAAATTGTCTTTATTGTGACCGGACTACACACTGGCTTTAGTAGAGATAACGAGACCTGTCACGCTGAGTGATGTTTCCAAAAGCATTATGTGGCTCCTGTCGCAATCTTCCCCTCAAATATAAAAAAAGTGCCAATGACGTGGAAAGTATCAGCTGTTTTTTGAAGGAAAGAGCAAATTCTAGAGTTAGAACGAAAAGATGTACCGCGGATGTCTAGACCGCTAGACGTACCGAAAGAGTGTCTGTTCAGGAAAGCACCAAGAGTCTTGCGAAGTGAGGCCTATTCAGGGACCCAGCTCCAGATGACCAGACGCCAGATATATGAATTCAACTGCTACAAGCACCGGGTTTTGGTGTATCATCGGCTGTAAGTGACAACAATGAAAGTGATCGCTGCATAGTTAAGGTGCTCTACCTTCAAACAACACAGCTATCTACAGCTACATTTTGTCAATGCAATAGGCCAGGGGTACTCAACTATTACCCTACTAGGTCCATAGCCTGCTGGTTTTCTGTTCTACCTGATAATTAATTGCACACACGGCGTCCCAGGTCTAAATCAGTCCTTGATTAGAGGGGAACAATGAAACATTTAGTGGATCTGACTTCGAGATATGTCAATAGGCCATGCAGGTACAGGTGAACTTTTATTTGATTGTTTGTTTATTATCCCAGTGTTAATCATTGCACTCTTCATAGACTTATCAAGTCCTACAGGCTCACATTTGTAGGCTACATTTAATATCATCTGTTGATCAGAGTGACAATTGTAGCCTAGATCATTTATACATACTGTAGTTAGTTTTTTCCCTTGACAATTAAGTAACTGATAAAGCCCATTTTATGTGGCACATACACAAAGTTGTTTGATGCCTGATGAAGACCTAAGGGTCGAAACGTTGTTATAAATAAATATCACCTGGGAGCATGAGCAGCAGTGCACAGCGTTTTCCTTTCTGTTTTACACACACAAAGTTTATCATTGCAAATGTGTTGCATACTGCATAACCGCAGTCTCAGATATTTAAACCTTATTTTCTTTTCATTTAATGTCATTACTTTAAGTCACGGATACTACCAGCTCCATTGAAAATAATTGGTATATGTCTTCAAGGTAATAAGCCGGGGCGGCAGTGTAGCCTAGTGGTTAGGGCGTTGGACTAGTAACCGGAAGGTTGCAAATCCCCGAGCTGACAAAGTACAAATCTGCCTGTTCTGCCCCTGAACAGGCAGTTAACCCACTGTTCCTAGGCCATCATTGAAAATAAGAATTTGTTCTTAACTGACTTGCCTGGTTAAATAAAGGTAAAATATATATTTTTTTTAAAAGCCCAGAAACAATACCAACGTATTTGATGCAAGAACTGTGAACAACATGTACGCCTCACAAAAGACCTCATCCAACATCAAGGGGCCCATGTCCAGTTTGACATTCCACCGAAAGTCAGCAGGACCATTGGATAGCAGACAGACCTCATGCAGCGATTTGAATAAGACTGTGAGCTGAAGGCGGAGTCTGGAAAGCACTCAATCTCAAGTGGATATGAGGACATCAACCATACAGTGTGCTTCTTGATCAGAAGGTGTTCACTTTGACACCTGGCAGGCTCTACCCAAGCTTCCAGAGCTTCCAAATAAGCCTGTTTCACAAATTGAACTATGAGTAACTAGTTTTGTGGATCAGCAACCACAAACTGAACTTACACCATGAGAAGAACAATCTCACGGAGACACAAACGTTGACAGTTCATTTTAGCTGCAGTACTGAGATCCTAGGATGGAAATTGTTATCTTAAATGCCATAGTTAGAAAAGTAAGGAAAGAAGTCAACAATGTACACAAAACATGTGTATTTACTTTTATAACGTTACATTCTTTGTTTCATTTATTTGTGATTTTTTTTTAACTGAAAATATTCTATGTACCATTTTTTTGTGTAATTATGTGTTTGAATTAGAATTTTGTTTAACTGAATGCATTCAACCGAAATCTGTCTTCCGCATTTAAGGTGTGGAGGGCTGCCTTAATCAACATCATCGGTGCTCGGGGAGCAGTTGTTGTTGGGGGTTAACTGCCTTGTCAAGGGCAGAACAGCAGATTTTTCACTTTGCCGGCTCTTGGATTCAAACCAGCAACCTTTTGGTTAGTGGCCCCAGCTCTACTTACAATGTTATGTACTGTTAACATTCTTCCTGTTTTTACTGTCTGAAACTTTATATAGGAATACGTTTTATTGGCTGTGATGTGTACACCGTGCATGAGCAGTTACACAACTGCTATAGCCTTTTCCCAATTATCTGGGCCAACAATGAGGGGAAAGCCCACTCTTGTTCTAATTTGAAAATTGTTCAAAGTTTTTTTAGTAGTACACTTTGTTACCTATTTCATCCAAATATGGCAACTACAAGTTAATTTACAATAAAGTCAGACAATCCACTAAGCATTGACGTTTCCAAATCTGGATAATTTATTGAAGTCAATTGACTATGAACAAGTAACTATGGGTGACAGGTCACATCTTGGCTCACTTTATACTTTAGATAACTGAAAATGACTATTAGAACAAGCCTTTAAGCTAAATTATTAATTTACAGTGTGTATGGCAAACATTATACTTTTCCATACAGCTCAATGGTAAATGGGCCTGTTTCCACAACAATAATACTCTAGACTACATACCGTAAGTCTTTTGTGTTAAGAAGATGAAACCGTATGAGTCAACACAGCATGTTAAAAGTCCTCATGTATACATGGTCATGTTTGCAAAAGCCCCAAATTGTCCCAACACTGAATCATCATCCTATTCCTCATCACTCAGGTTTTGGGGGATGATGAACACTATGTATGTTTACATGCAGACTAATAATTCAATATTAAACTGATTGTGGTAGAAGAATGAGTATGGTATTAATCATACAAACACCTTACTCTACTTATCTTAATCGTCGTAAGGTCATAATCGAAGTAAGCATTTGTCGATTAAAACACCTGGTTTTCTGCGCAATCTTTCGATTTATTAGTACATGTAAATAACTTAATCAATGTTCTAGAGGTGTATTTGATATGTGCATTTGACATCACCGGGTAGCGTAAACCCACCTCTTATGCGTGAATGAAGTGAGTTCAAGTATGCATTTTATAAATAGTTCACATGTAAACTTTATATGTCCGAACTCAGAATCAAATAGCCTTGCAAAAATAACATGGTCACTGTGGTAGAACGTTTATTTTGATTGCCGATTTTCTGCATGTATCAAATGACCCATCTGTAGCCTGATTTCAGATGTGTCCATGTAAGCAGGATTATTAGGGAAATCATTCTTCTTGCAAAGCATGTAACATTTTAAGCAAACTTATATTATCCTATCCACAATTATCACATTATTGTGTGCATGCAACCGTGCAGAGTGATGATAGACAGTAGGGCTATTGTATGTCTCATGTCAGTAATGGGCAGAGCAGAACAAATGTCCACAATTCAGAAAAGTAAGGGGATTGCCCTCTGAATGTTTTGGATTATTTTTTTAGGGTTACCCTCATTGGCTGATGTGCAATAAACAGAGACATTCCCATGAACACCTGTGTGCGCCTTCTCAAGTGCAAAGTAATGTAATTTCTCTCTCAGGTATTGCCTATGCTCTTCACTGGCCAGCCTATGTCTTGGTTGGATAAATTGTCCTGCATGCTTCTTCATAGGACTTTAATTGCCCTAACATACGTCCATGCAGTTGCATGAGGTAGCACAATAGTCACAGCAGTCTTGTTTGGGTGATATTAGTTGTGTGAACTCATCAAAGAGCTGTAACAGTTTCACCCGCCTGCAGCTGGTACTGTTTGACACATACAGTCTCATTTTATATGAAATTCCAACAAGCTGTCTTCTATTGTACAGTATAAGTAAGATTGTTCCATCCCTCCCCGCTCTTCCATATGCCTGCATGTAGGACTCAAGGTCTTGTGGTGGTCCATAGTTTTGTGTAACTGAATGCATACATGATGGACACCCATAAAGTCTACCACCATTCCTAGTGCTGAAGGAGTCATCACAACTCTGAGATTAGATGACTCATCTTTCAAGGCTGCGATGATGTGCAGTTTTATGTGCCCGGGTGTCTCTGAGTGATACATGTCGAAAAGCATGTTTTCCCCTGTGTCCTCTGCTCCTGCTCGATGCACAGATTTCACAACGTGATTTTGGAGGTATGGCAATGCGAGACTAGGCCATGCTCACCCAGTGGCGGTGCCCCTAGTGGGCGATGATTTAAATGCAGGAAAACTGAAATCTGTCTCACCTCATTTCTAGTAGCATGTCACCTGTGAAACTAATGGCAAAAAAAATATTGATCACCATTACTCCACACACAGACACGCACATACATAGCTCTCCCTCTCCCTTCATTTGGAAATTCTGACCATAACTCCTGATTCCTGCTTACAAGCAAAAACTCAAACAGGAAGTACCAGTGAAGCACTCAATACGGAAGTGGTCCGATAAAGGGCATGTTAAGCTACAGGACTGTTTCGCTAGCACAGACTGGAATTTGTCCCGGGATTCATCCGATGGCATTGAGGAGTTTACCACACCAGTGACCGGCTGCATTAAGAAGTACAGTTGAAGTCGGAAGTTTACATACAATTAGGTTGGAGTCATTAAAATTCGTTTTTCAACCACTCCACACATTTCTTGTTAACAAACTATAGTTTTGGCAAGTCGGTTTGGACATCAACTTTGTGCATGACACAAGTCATTTTTCCAGAAATTGTTTACAGACAGATTATTTCACTTATTATTCACTGTATCACAATTCCAGTGGGTCAGAAGTTTACATACACTGAGTTGACTGTGCCTTTAAACAGCTTGGAAAATTCCAGAAAATTATGTCATGAATTTAGAAGCTTCTGATAGGCTAATTGACATCATTTAAGTCCATTGGAGGTGAACCTGTGGATGTATTTCAAGGCCTACCTTCAAACTCAGTGCCTCTTTGCTTGACATCATGGGAAAATCAAAAGAAATCAGCCAAGACCTCAGAGAAAAAATTGGAGACCATAAGTGTGGTTCATCCTTGGGAGCAATTTTCAAACACCTGAAGGTACCACTTTCATCTGTACCATCAATGGTAAGCAAATATAAACACCATGGGAGTACGCAGCCGTCAAACCGCTCAGGAAGGAGACGTGTTCTGTCTCCTAGAGATGAACGTACTTTGGTGCGATAAGTGCAAATCAATCCCAGAACAATAGCAAAGGACCTTGTGAAGATGCTGGAGGAAACAGGTACAAAATTATCTATATCTACAGTAAAAATGAGTCCTATATCGACATAACCCGAAAGGCCGCTCAGCAAGGTTGAAGCCACTGCTCCAAAACCGCCATAAAAAGCCAGACTACGGTTTGCAACTGCACATGGGGACAAAGATCGTACTTTTCAGAGAAAAAAATATATAACTGTTTGGCCATAATGACCATCATTATGTTTGTAGGAAAAGGGGGAGGCTTGCAAGTTGAAGAACAACATCCCATCCATGAAGCATGGGGGTGGCAGTATCATGTTGTGGGGGTGCTTTGCTGCATAAGGGACTGGTGCACTTCAAAAAATAGATGGCATCATGAGGATGGAAATTTATGTGGATATATTGAAGCAACATCTCAAGACATCAGTCAAGAAGTTAAAGCTTGGTCACAAATGGGTCTTCCAAATGGACAATGACACCAAGCATACTTCCAAAGTTGTGGCAGAATGGCTTAAGGACAACAAAGTCAAGGTATTGGAGTGGCCATCACAAAGCCCTGACCTCAATCCTATAGAAAATGTATGGGCAGAACTGAAAAACATGTGTGAGCAAGGAGGCCGACAAACCTGACTCAGTTACACCAGCTCTGTCAGGAGGAATGGGCCAAAATTCCTCCAACTTACTGTGGGAAGCTTGTGGAAGGCTACAAATTAAATGCAATGCTACAAAATACTAATTGAATGTATGTAAACTTTTGACCAACTGGGAATGTGATGAAAGAATAACATCTGAAATCAATTATTTTCTCAACTATTATTCTGACATTTCACATTCTTAAAATAAAGTGGTGATCATAAATGACCTAAAACAGGGAATTTTACTAGGATTAAATGTCAGGAATTGTGAAAAACTGAGTTTAATGTATTTGGCTAAGGTGTATGTAAACTTCCGACTTCAACTGTATATCGACGACATCGTCCCCACAGTGACCGTACGTACATATCCCAACTAAAAGCCATGGATTACAGGCAACATCCTCACTGAGCTAAAGGCTAGAGCTTCAGCTTTCAAATTACTAGCTTGCCCTGCATGATGGAATGCTATATTATGCACAGAACAGTTGTGTTGGATGGTTTCGTGAAAACTATCCAAGAGGGCACACTACCCAAGTGTAGTAATGATGAATTGTCCCAGTGTCATTCTTACCAGAGATACATTTCCAGTTGTTCAAACAGCATCTTCTCATTTCAAACTACACACTAGTCATTATCATTTGGCCTCTCCATGGTGCCACCCCTGCCATGGGGAACTTTTATGAAATTCAATTTGTACCAGCGCACGCATGGTAATGCAATGCACCAGCTGAAAATATTGAACAGCACACAGTGCAGCATCACAAATGTACTTCTGGTGTACCAAAATGCAATGACACTGTTGGTGTGATCGAGGGGTAACTGTAATAGCCTACACGTCAATCGCCAAATGCTTTTAGGAACCAGTAGAAAAGGTTAACGATCCACAGAGGCAAAAAGGACAATGTCTGCATTAAATTCAATAAGAGAAAAGCTGCAAAATGGAGAGTTGAAAATAAAGAGAAGAAGGGAGGGCCAGATAATGTATGTTTGGGAAAGATCTGGTGAAAGGGTAAAGGAGGATGATAGCTGTGCCGGCTATGTTATGTGTGACTATTGTGAGGCGCTATATGGGGACTTCAAATAGACCTATGGCATGTCTAAGGAACTGTAGCCTACTGTTCAGATGTTTTTTTTAATGGAAACTGAATTCTGGACAGTGACTGTACGTCTATAGCGCCCCACAGTGGAGGTGTCATAATACCCATAAAACCTAGCGGTAAAACTGAAATGGTTCCAATCGTTTTCCCATAGGGAATTTTACACTGAACAAAAATATAAATGTATGGCCTTCTATTTGGTGCAGTGGTCTAAGGCATCACTACAGACCAGGGTTCGATCCCAGGCTGTGTCACAGCTGGCCGTGACCAGGACACCCATGAGGCGGTGCACAATTGGTCCAGCGTCGTCTGGATTAGAGGAAGGTTTGGCCAGCCGTGATTTCCTTGTACCATTGCGCTCTAGCGACTCCTTGTGGGGCACATGCAAGTGATGGGATAAGACTGTATCTACTAATTGGATATCATAGAAAAAGGGATAAAGCAAAAATATTAACACAGCATGTAAAGTGTTGGTCCCATGTTTCATGAACTGAAATAAAAATCCCAGTTCCATTTGCACAAAAAGCTTATTTCTCTGAAATTTCTTTCCATCCCTGTTAGTGAGCATTTCCCCTTTGCCAAGATAATCCATCCAGCTGACAGGTGGGACATATCAAAAAGATGATTAAACAGCATGATCATTACACAGGTGTACCTTCTGCTGGGGACAATAAAAGGTCACTCTAAAATGTGCACTCTGTTCACAACTGCAGACCACGTGTAATGGCTTTGTGTGGGTGAGCGGTTTGCTGATGTTAGAGTGCACAGTATGAGTCATAATACCCATAAAATCAAGTGATCAAACAGGAAAATAGTTCTAATCTGCTGTTTCGTGTATGCTCACGCTGCCGGATTCGTTTCACTGTGTGTGTATGTATGTTTGACCAAACTGTCTCGTATTGTGGATCCCGATGGACTTCAAGAGAACCTGAAATTAGAAAATTAGAAGGATAGTTTTTTGGGGGAAACTACCTTGAAAGTGGGCTTTGAAAACTTAAAATCGGAGCTCCGGTATCATTTGTTGATAAGCAAACAATCAAACTTTACTCGGTGTGGCGGCGGTTGCAAGCAACAAGCGATGGAGTTAGGGTAGATAGCCCGTCTATTCTCTTACACTTCAAGGACAGTGCAATTGCTGAGGATTTAAAAAAAAAAAAAGTAATCAATTTTAGAATAAGGCTGTAACATAACAAAATGTGGGAAAAGTCAAGGGGTCTGAATACTTTCCGAAGGCACTGTATGAGTTATTATGTGAGGGCTTATGTACCTAAGCCTTTAAGACATTACAACTGCCAGAGGTTTGGGCATGTGGCAACAGCCTGTAAAGAGAAAAAGAGGTGTGCCAGGTGTGGAAGGGACCATGAGTATGAGAAGTGTAGGGATGGTGCACAACCAAAGTTCTGCAGCTGTGGGGGTGCTC
Source organism: Oncorhynchus tshawytscha (assembly GCF_018296145.1). Taxonomy (NCBI): domain Eukaryota; kingdom Metazoa; phylum Chordata; class Actinopteri; order Salmoniformes; family Salmonidae; genus Oncorhynchus; species Oncorhynchus tshawytscha. The sequence continues at coordinate 49,660,687 of NC_056429.1, read as the reverse complement.
ATAGTGTGGCATATGGTGGGTGTGAGGCAATGAAGCAGGCAGTGAGAGTGGAGAGAAAGTTGTCATATGCAAAGGCAGTGATGGTGGTCCAGGTCCATGAAAACACAGGTTCAAGGGAGAGATGGGTATGATCATCTAGACCGGGGATTACGGAGCAGGTGGGCGGCGATATGGTATACGTAGAAAAGAGAAAGTTGGTGACATTGATAGCAGAAGTTATCAATAGCAAAGCTAGAGTAAAATCTAAAACAGAGAGGATTCATCTAATAGTGAATGTGGCTGGGAGACATCTGAGTATGACAGGGTTGACATGGGCAGAGGTTCGAGAAGGCCTCAATCAGCCAGGGCTGGAGCCATGTATTACTGGATCTTAGTTATGGTAGTAATACTACAATGGAAGGCTTGAAGCCTGTTGTCTAACGGGTAGGAGTTCAAGCAGTTCATTGTGGATATGCCAGCTACGCCTGATGTGCCACCTTCATAAAGCAAGGACTTCCTTACAGGATGATAGGCAAAGGTATTGAACAAGAATATGTCGTAGTGGAGGTGTTCAAACACAGGGTTGCTAGTTGCTAGTGGTAGTGAACCACTATAATCCTTGTCAGTTATTGGACCTGGAAGTGCTGGAGAGGGTGGAGGGCCAGGATAGAAGTAAGATAATATGGTGTGGGGATTTTAAATGCCCACAACATGCTCTGGGGGGGGGGTGAAACAGATGGATTGAAATGGCCAAGTGATATAAAATCTGATAGAAATGAAAGATCTGGTGTGCCTGAATGATGGCAGAGGGACCAGGATTGATGTAGCCACAGGGAAAGAGTCTGCCTTGGACCTCACACTGGTATCTAGTGTGATGGCAGAAATCTGTGAGTGGGTGGTATGGTTGAAGTCAACAGTAGGAAGTGATCATTACCCCACAGTATGCACAGTAGGCTGGAGGGAGGAGGAGGTGTCAGTGGATGGAGTAAGCAGGTGGGCAAAGTGGGAACAGTTTCAGTAGCTGAGTGAGGAGGTGATGGCTCAGGTGGGGGGAAGCTACTGAGGCTATACTTAAGAGTTCAGGGAGGAGGAGGAAAGCAGTCCCATGGTGGACGGGGCAGTAGGAACAGGGCATTTAGAGTACTGAAAAGGACGCATAATTTCCAACATCCGATTCAGTATAAGTAGGCTCAGGCACTGGTGGGGAGAACTATCCGTCAGGCAAAAAGGGCATGTTGTCATCAGTTCTGTGACACCATTGGAAGGAAGACACCTGTGGGAGAAGTGTGGGGGATGATTAACAGAATGAGTGGGGTCAGAAGGGAGTGGGATTATCTCGTGTTGACGAGTAGGGAGGATATGTCAGTAATAGATGAGGAGAAGGCAGAGGTGATGGCCAAAGCCTTTGTCCAAGTGCATGGCTGCAAATTTATCAAAGGAGGGGCAGTGGGGGAGAGAGAGAGAGAACTAGAGAGGAGCACCCTGGAGTGCTGAATAGGAGGGAGGATGTAAATGATGCACAAATGATGCACAATGATGCAAATGTGCACAGTTGAATGCACAATTTACCATGGCTAAGATGAAAAGGGCAAAAGGTAAGGCTGGGTTAACTTCACCTGGGAAAGATGAGGTGTGCTATGTTATGTTGGTCCATCTTAGTGATGAGTCAATGCATAAGGTATTGGTGTTATACAACAGAGAGTGGGAGGAGGGAAAACTTCCTGGCAGCTGGAAGGAGACAGTGGTGGTAACAATTCGGAAGCCAGGGAAGGACCCAACGAGGCCAACAAGCTATCGGTCAATAGCTTTATTTAACATCACATGTATGTAAGATTATGCAACGTATGATTACGGAGATGCTGACTTACTTACTGGAGAGCAGGGGGCAAGTATCGCCACATTAGAGTGGGTTCAGGAAGGGGAGGGGAACTATGGACCCAGTGCTCTGCTTACAAGCAGAGGTCCAGAAGGCTCATGTGAACAAAGAGACTGTTGTAGCTGTCTTTTTTGATGAGGAGAAAGTGTATGATATGATGTGGAAGGAAGGGTTGTTAATCAAGCTTGATATTATAGGGGTAGGAGGAAGAATGTACAACTGGATAAAGGATTTCCTGATTTTCCAGGTGAGGGTGGGGAGGTCTCTATCAGGAAGATACTTGGTGGACAAAGGCACACCGCAGAGGCATGATTAGTCCCCTGTTGTTCTCAATCATGATCAATGATGTTTACTCTCAAGCACAGCCATCATTGTAAATAAGAATTTGTTCTTAACTGACTTACCTAGTTAAATCAAGGTTCAATAAAAAATGTAATATTGGGAGGTTGTTATTTACAGATGATGGGGCCTTATGGAAGAGGGGAAGAAATGTGCCATACATAGTCAGGCAGGTACAGGAAGCAATTGAGCTGTGGGCATTAATGTGGGGATTCAGGTTCTCTATAGAGAAAACTCAGACGGTTTTATTTGCCAGGTGGGAGAGGTACGCTTGAGGTTATATGGGAGAAACATGGAGAGGGTGGTGGCCTTCAGGTTCAATGTCGTGTCCTTTGACATCAGACTGACCTGGGCAGAACATTGAGAGAGTGGTGGGAAGGTATAAGGAGCTTCATGAGATGTGCTGTCTGACGGGGAAGGAGTGGGGGGATGGACCTTCCTCATTGTCACGAACATCGTCAGGGAAATGACCGGACCAAGGTGCAGCGTGGTGAGCGTACAAGAAACAACAAAAAACTAACATGAAGCTTCCTAGGGCTATACAGGCCACTAACAAAGTCAACTACCCACAACTAAGGTGGAAAAACAGGCTACCTAAGTATGATTCCCAATCAGAGACAACGATAGACAGCTGTCCCTGATTGGGAACCATACCCAGCCAAAACATAGAAACAGAAAACATAGAAATAAAGAAACTAGAATGCCCACCCTAGTCACACCCTGGCCTAACCAAAATAGAAAATAAAAGCCTCTTGATCTGATCTGTAATAACCTATTGCAGTATAACATATGATTCGGCAGCACAGACCTCATTGGAAAGGGTAGATGTCATACAAGAGCAAGGACTATGTAGTATAATATGTAGTGGGACGTTTTGGACATCCTCAGTGTCAGCATAGCAGGTGATGATGGTGATATGCCATTTCAGATTAGGAGACAGCAGCTGGCAATTAATTATTGGGTCAGCCTACAGGGACATGGAGTGTCTCATCCTGCGAAAGAGATTTTACAGGCATGCTGGGAACATGAGCGAGGACAGAACAACACAAGCTTTAGGTGGGTGGGTAATACCCAGGAGCGGGAGATGGGACTGTATGGAAGGGAGTTTAGTCCACCGGTAGCTATTCCTGTAAACCCACCATGGCTACTCCTGCCTCCAGTAGTTGATCTGGGAGTTTTGGAAGAGACTACGGAAAAATAGGACGGGTGTTGATCCATCTGATTTGCTTAAGAGACGTCTGGATACTGGGTATCAGGATTTTGTGGCCATTTACATAGATGGTTCAAAAGATCCAAGGACAGGACGTACTCTATTAGCATTTGTAATGCAGGAATGTGGGGTGGCAGTCAGGGAATGTATTACAGATAATCTGGCTGTATATATGGTGGAGCTGATGGACATATTTAAAAATATATATATATTTTACCTTTATTTAACTAGGCAAGTCAGTTAAGAACAAATTCTTATTTTCAATGACGGCCTAGGAACAGTGGGTTAACTGCCTTGTTCAGGGGCAAAACAACAGATTTGTACCTTGTCAGCTCAGGGATTTGAACTTGCAACCTTTCGCTTACTAGTCCAACGCTCTAATCACTAGGCTACCCTGCCGCCCCAATGGTTGGCCTTGCAGTGAGTGAAGGAAATCAAGCCAGACAGAGCAGTTATTTGCACTGATTCATGCGCAGTGTTGATGAGTCTGCAGTTCTTTAACTCACGTAGCAGACAAGACCTGCTTTATGATGTACTACAAATCCATGGCAGGATTGGACAGATAAGATTTACTTGGGTCCCAGCCCATGTGAGGGAAGAGTGGAATGAGGGACTTGATGTACTGGCTAAACAAGCACTTACTATTCATACATCATCAACCTACACACAATACCCCATAATGACAAAGTGATACGTTTTTATTTTGGCTAATTTCTTAAATATAAAAAACAGAAATACCTTATTTACATAACTATTCAGACCCTTTGCTATGAGAGTCAAAATTAAGCTCAGGTGCATCCTGTTTCCATTGATCATCCTTGAGATGATTGATTTGAGTCCACCTGTGGTAGATTCAATTGATTGGACATCATTTGGAAAGGCACACACTTGTCTATTTAAAGGCCCCACAGTTGATAGTGCATGTCAGACCAAAAACCAAGCCATGAGGTCGAAGGAATAGTCTGTAGAGCTCTGAGACAGGATTGTGTCGGGGCACAGATCTGGGGAAGGGTACCAAAAAATCTCTGTAGCATTGAAGGTCCCCAAGAACACAGTGGCCTCCATCATTCTTAAATGGAAGAAGTTCGGCACACCAAGACTCTACCTAGAGCTGGCCATCCGGCCAAACTGAGCAATCGAGCGAGAAGGGCCTTGATCAGGGAGGTGACCAAGAACCGAATGGTCCCTCTGACAGAGTTCTTCTGTGGAGATGGGAGAACCTTCCAGAAGGACAACCATCTGTGCAGCACTCCACCAATCAGGCCTTTATGGTAGAGTGGCCAGACAGAAGCCACTCCTCAGTAAAAGGCACATGACAGCCTGCTTGGAGTTTGCCAAAGGCACCTAAAGGTCTCTCAGACTATGGTTGCGGTCCAAACACTTAAAACACACCCTCATCCACTTACCCTCGCCTTATGCCCTTGGGGGAATCCCCGTCGCCATCTTGGAGGGTGGTCCAAATGATTAGCCAAGCAAGGAAAGTTTGCAACGCAAGCCCCTCAGCCCTCGACTCAGGCCTCCCGAGTGATGCAGCAGTCTAAGGCACTGCATCACAGTGCTTGAGGCGTCACTTCAGACCCGGGGATGATCCTAAGCTGTGTCGCAGTTGGCCGCCACCGGGATACCCATGAGGCGGCGCACAATTAGCCCGGTTTTATCCGGGTTAGGGGAGGGTTTGACCGGCCGGGATGTCCTTTTCCCATCGCGCACTAGTGACTCATGTAGCAGTCGGGCCCATGCACACTGACACGCGCCAGCTGTACGGTGTTTCCTCTTACAAATTGGTGTGGCTGGCTTCCGGGTTAAGCAAGTAGTGTGTCAAGAAGCAGTGCGGCTTGGCAGGGTCGTGTTTCAGAGGACACATGGCTCTCGACCTTCGCCTCTCCCAAGTCCGTACGGGAGTTGCAGCGATGGGACAATACTTTTTTTTTTTTAAAGAACAACTAGTTAGCGAACTGCAAATTCCTATATGGCAGGGTTTCCCAAACTCGGTCCTGGGGACTAACGGATTGCACGTTTTGTTTTTTGCCCTAGCACTACACAGCTGATTAAAATAATCAAAGCTTGATGATGTCATGACTGTCAATAAGAATCCAGATAGGTCAGATCAGGTATACAATGAATAACTTAAATCAGGCTCCCTTTCAACTGCATAGAGGGGGAAGGAAAGGACTAGGGGGGTTAACAACTCACATCCTGTTGTAAATCAAGGGAGAAGATTCAAGTCTGCGCTCTCAAGATTCACCAAAGGAATGTACTTTGTTTCAAACAGACTGAAACTCTAACACATTCCAAAGTGAATACTGGAACAATGTTTCTAACATAGAATGTGAGGAATGGTCAGAGGTGATCTATAAATCATTCATGTCATTTTGTGACGTCATTAAACATGTTATAACGGAAATACTGTAACTTAGAATGTATACCCACTACATGTATGAAGTTTCCATACTATGCGCTGTGCATTTTCTGGGAAGGCTTTCCGCTAGATGTTGGAACATGGCTGCGGGGACTCCTTCAGCTACAAGAGCATTAGTAAGGTTGGGCACTAATGTTGATCAACTAGGCCTGGCTCGCAGTCGGTGTTCCAATTCATTCGAAATGTGTTCAATGGGGTTGAGGTCAGGGCTTTGTGCAGGCCAGTCAAGTTCTTCCACACCGATCTCGACAAATAATTTCTGTATGGACCTCGCTTTGTGCACGGGGGCATTGTCACGCTGAAACAGGAAAGGGCCTTCCCCAAACTGTTGCCACAAAGTTGGAAGCACAGAATCATCTAGAATGCCATTGTATGCTGTGGCTTTAAGATTTCCATTCACTGGAACTAAGGGGCCTAGCCCGAAACATGAAAGACAGCCCCAGACCATTATTCCTCCTCCACCAAACTTTAAAGTTAGCACTATGCAGTCGGACAGGTAGTGTTCTCCTGGCATCCGCCAAATCCAGATTCGTCCATCAGACTGGCAGATGGTGAAGAAAGAACGCATTTCCACTGCTCCAGAGTCCAATGGTGGCTAGCTTTACACCACTCCAGCCGACGCTTGGCATTGTGCATGGTGATCTAAAGCTTGTGTGCGGCTGCACGGCCATGGAAACCCATTTCATGAAGCTCCTGACAAACAGTTATTGTGCAGACGTTTCTTCCAGAGGCAGTTTGGAACTCGGTAGTGAGTGCTGCAACCGAGGACATATGATTTTTACACGCTAATTTAACAAACTAACTTGTTGGAAAGGTGGCATCCTATTACGGTGCCACGTTGAAAGTCACTGAGCTCTTCAGTAAGGCCATGCCAACTGCCAATGTTTGCCTATGGCGATTGCAAGGCTGAAATAGCCGAATCCACTAAATTGAAGGGGTGTCCGCATACTTTTATATATATAGTGTATATTGTCAGCTGTTTGAAACTGGTGTACAAAATCGAAAGTAAAAGATGCAAAAACTAAACTTAAGAATCATAGAAATGGCGCACATACAACAGATCTACAGGTTCTTAGACTTGCTTTCAATAAGATTGACAGATCTATAAAAATCAAATCAAATGTTTTGTCACATGCGCCAAATACAAAAGACCTTACAGTGAAATGCTTACTTACAAGCCCTTAACCAACAATGCAGTTTAAAATATATAAGAATAAGAAATAAAAGTAACAAATAATAAAAGAGCAGCAGTAAAATAACAATAGTGAGACTATATACAGGGGGTACCGGTACAGAGTCAATGTGTGGGGGCACAGGTTAGTTGAGGTAATTGAGGTAATATTTACATGTAGGTAGGGTTATGACTATACATAGATAATAAGTGACTATACATAGATAATAAGTGACTATACATAGATAATAACAGAGAGTAGCAGCAGCGTAAAAGAGAGGGAGGGGCAATGCAAATAGTCCAGGTCGCCATTAGATTAGCTGTTCAGCAGTCTTATGGCTTTGGGGGTAGAAGCTGTTAAGAAGCCTTTTAGACCTAGACTTGGCGCTCCGGGACAGCTTGCCGTGCGTAGCAGAGAGAACAGTCTATGCTAGGGTGCCTGGAGTCTTTGACAATTTTTGGGGTCTTCCTCTGACACCGCCTGGTATGTAGGTCCTGGATGGCAGGAAGCTTGGCCCCAGTGATGTGCTGGGCTGTACGCACTACCTCTGTAGTGCATTTGGTTTGCTAATTTAACAGCTAGTTAGCTACCTAGCTAAGTGGTTAGCTTTTTCCAAAATCAAGCTTCGCTTGGTACCAGTAGAGAATCCCCTCTAGGATCAAGAATCTTGCTGTCTAATATTTGTTTTGTGCATGCAGCAAACAGAATATTATTTTTTGTTACCTTTTGAGCCAGGTTGTCTGTCCTGCAAATACTTCATGTCATAGACTTTATAAAAAAAATTCAATGTGCTTATTAGCATCTAGTTAGCATTCTCTATGGGATTTGACTTGTACTTGTTAGCATGACTAACCTTCGAATTACAAAGATTCATTGGGGTTTGAAAATAGCGCCACTTGTGTTCAGTGTTGCTTTTACTGAATATCCCAGTAATGCACAAGGTCGGTATGAAGGTACGACAATCTGGATACCGCCCAAGCTTAGTATGTACATGCAGTCTTTTAGTTATTGCATTCTCATCAACTCCAATGTGAATGTTAAATCTGTTATAGCCTAGTTCGTTAAATATTTTTAACGTGTTTGCAGTCCACATTGTTCTAATTATACTGAACAAAAAAATAAAGTAAAGTGTTGCTCCCATGTTTCATGAGCTGAGCTAAAAGGTCGCAGAAATGTTCCATATGCACAAAAATATTATTTCTCTTCACATTTTGTGCACAAATTTGTTTACTTCCCTGTTAGTGAACATTTCTCCTTTGCCAAGATAATCCATCCAACTGACAGGTATGTCATATAAAAACTGCTTAAAACTTCTTACGGCTAGGGGTTCCACTAGCGGCACACACAGCCATTTTTCCAGCCAAAGAGAGGATTCACAAAAAGCAGAAATATAGATCTAATTAATCCCTAACCTTTGATGATCTTCATCAGATGACACTCATAGGACATCATGTTACACAATACATGTATGTTTTGTTCGATAAAGTATATATTTTCATACAAAAATCTCAGTTTACATTGGCGCGTTACGTTCGGTAATGTTTTGCTTCCAAAACATCCGGTGATTTTGCAGAGAGCCACATCAATTCACAGAAATACTCATAATAAACATTGATAAAAGATACAACTGTTATTCACAGAAATAAATATATACTTCTCCTTAATGCAACTGCTGTGTCAGATTTCAAAAATACTTTACGGAAAAAGCAAACCATTCAATAATCTGAGTACGGTGCTCAGACAACAAATCAAGTCAAACGGATATCCGCCATGTTGGAGTCAACAGAAGTCAGAAATAGCATTATAAAAATTAACTTACCTTTGATGGTCTTCATCAGAATGCACTCCCAGGAATCCCAGTTCCACAATAAATGTTTGATTTGTACGATGAAGTTCATCTTTATGTTCAAATACCGCCTTTTTTTATCGCATTCAGCCCAGTAATCTAAATTCATGACGCACGAGCAGAAGAAAATTAAAGAAGTTCCGTTACAGTCCGTAGAAACATGTTAAACAAAGTATAGAATCAATGTTTTTAATATAAATCTTATATAATGTTCCAACCTGAGAATTCCTTTGTCTTCAGAAATGCAATGGAACTCAAGCTAACTGTCACATGAATGTGAGTCACGAGCTCATGGCACTCTGCCAGACCACTGACTCATTCAGCTCCCATTACCCCCTCCTTCACAGTAGTAGCATCAAACAAGGTTCTAAAGACTGTTGACGTCTAGTCAAAGCTTTAGGAAGTGCAATTTGACCCCATAGACATTGTGTATTTAGGCCAAGAGTTGATAAACTACAAACCTCAGATTTCCCACTACCTGGTTGGATTTTTATCAGCTTTTCACCTGCCATATGAGTTCTGTTATACTCACAGACATCATTCAAACAGTTTTAGAAACATCAGAGTGTTTACTATCTACTAATAATATGCATATATGAGCAACTGGGACTGAGTAGCAGGCAGTTTACTCTGGGCATGCTTTTCATCCAACGTGAAAATGCTGCCCCCTATCCCAAACAGGGATAGACAGCATGCACTTAGTCAATAAGGACATTTAAATTCACAAGGCTATTTATAAGGCCAATAAATACAGAATTTGATTAGAATTTTCCTGTGCTCTAGTTTTTCTTGGTCTTCCCAGTTCTGACCCTTTCTGCCTGTCCTGATCCTGTCCACCGTCCTGTACCTGCCTGACTCTGATTTGGATTAGGACCCTTTGCCTGCCTTGACTTACCTTTTGCCTGCCCCTTGAACTATAATAAACTGAGACTCATACTATCTGCCACCTGTATCTCCATCTGGGTCTTAGCCTGAGTCCTGATACACCTTAATTGCACCCCGAGGGTGTAAAATACAGACAAGGCAACATAGACTATGAAAGGTTTTACGCACATCCAAACTTTACACAGGATCTGGTAAAAGATCCAATATGAAGAGAAAAGGGAAATGTCCATTCACCATGTTATACTGCTCGCAAATGTAAGGTTTTATAAACACCATGGAACCATCTCGCAGTTCATGTTAGCACTTCTCCAGAAATAGCAGACATAATTGCAATGCCTTCAAGCCATGTACAGTGGCTTGCGAAAGTATTCACCCGCCTTGGCATTTTTCCTATTTTGTTGCCTTACAACCTGGAATTAAAATTGATTCTTTGGGATTTGTGTCATTTGATTTACACAACATGGCTACCACTTTGAAGATGAAAATATTATTCCTGTGAAACAAACAATAAATGAGACAAAAAAACTGAAAACTTGAGGGTGCATAACTATTCACCCCCCAAAGTCAATACTTTGCAGAGCCACCTTTTGCAGGAATTACAATTAAGGTGTCAACAGTCTTTAGACATAGTTTCAGGCTTTTATTTTGAAAAATGAGTGTGAAAGATCACATTGCGTAAGTGGATAGGTGGGGGCTCTCAGAGTGAGTTTTTGCGCTAAAGCGACCATTGTTCCTCCCGCTGTTATTGAAAAACCTACACACTCGGTTGATATATTATCGAATATATATTTAAAAAACTACCTGAGGAATGATTATAAAAAATGTTTGACATGTTTCTGTGGACATTATGGAGACTATTTGGAATTTCCGTCTGCGTTGTCGTGACCGCTCTTTCCTGTGGATTTCTGAGCATAATGCGACAAACAAACAGAGATATTTCGGGTATAAAAATCATCTTTATGGAACAAAAGGAACATTTGTTGTGTAACTGGGAGTCTCGTGAGTGAAAACATCCGAAGATCATCAAAGGTAAACGGTTAATTTGATTGTATAATATTCATATTCATGAAATCACAAGTGAAATATATTGAAACACAGTTTAGCCTTTTGTTAATCACCCTGTCATCTCAGATTTAGAAATTATGCTTTACAGCCAAAGCAAGACAAGCATTTGTGCAAGTTTATCAATAGCCTAGCATAGCATTATGCCTAGCTAGCAGCAGGCAGCTTGGTCACGAAAATCAGAAAAGCAATCAAATGAACCTTTTACCTTTGATGAGCTTCGGATGTTTTCACTCACGAGACTCACAGTTAGATAGCAAATGTTCCTTTTTTTATAAAGATTATTTTTGTTGCCGAAATAGCTCCGTTTCTTTTTCTTCACATTTGGCTGAAAAATCGTGGTCACGACAACGCCGAGGAATATTCCAAATGAGATCCATAATATCAACAGAAACATGGCAAACGTTTTTTTATAATCAATCCTCAAGGTGTTTTTAAAATATCTATTCGATAATACATCAACCGGGTCAGTTGGCTTCTTAGTAGGTGCGAGAGAAACAATGGTCGCATTTGTCTATTACGCACATGTCACTCTGAGAGCCACCAGCTGACCACTGACGCAATGTTGTTGCTCACGCTCATTTTTCAAAATAAAAGCCTGAAACTATGTCTTGTGACACTAGACACATTAGGGAAGCCATACAAAAGGAATCTGGTTGATATCCCTTTCACTTCTCAATAGGGACGCATAGGAACGCAGAGGTTTCTAAATAAGAGTCACTTCCTGATTGGATTTTTCTCAGGCTTTTGCCTGCAATATCAGTTCTGTTATATTCACAGACAATATTTTTACAGTTTTGGAAACTTTAGAGTGTTTTCTATCCTAAGCTGTCAATTATATGCATATTCTATTATCTGGTCCTGAAAAATAGCCCGTTTACTTTGGGAACGTTATTTTTCCAAAAATGAAAAATAGTGCCCCCTAGTTTCAAGAGGTGTTGTGGAATGATCAGAATTAGTTGGGTAACATAGATAAGATGTTTTATTTTCATTATATGCTTATGAGTTATTTCTCATAAGAATGTATTTTGTTGTACTATAGTGGTGGCCATTGGCAGTTATCTGTTCTATGTCAGGACTAAGTTGCATGGGCCGCAGAGAGGGGAGAGGTCAAGGGGTCATCATGTGTAAACATATCTTTTCTGTGTGCCAGTGACTCCCTAATTTTCTCATCGGGGAAAGGAGGGTGACAGTGTCTGGAATCATTCTATGCTCCCTCTTTGTTGACCTATAGGGTCACTCTCCTCTCCGTGAGTTTGTCCTCTGCTTGGTTGTATTTAGAATTGGTTCTATCTAAATGACAATTTGATATATATCATAGGGTGGGGGTAATGTCTTGGTACCACTTTGTACCAAGGACGAGATAAGAGCTTTGTTTAGGAGACCAAACTGAACGATAATTTATAGGCCACTCTGTCTGACTAGGGGATATTCTCTCTGAAGTAAGGTTTTTCCTTTGTGTAAGTTCCTAAGACCTGTGTTTTGTCATGTCGTCTAGGAGGGGGTGGATCTTTGCTATAAAGGATCCCATTTGCCATTGTGTAAAGGACTCTCAACTTTTCATTAGAGATACTGAACTGTTGAAAGTCAAAATGCTGTTGCAAAAGCTTAATTATTATTAAAGGTGAAGATTAAGCATAACTCTGGCTCGTGTGATTTGCTCTCTCATCAGTTGGTAATTAAGGAAATTTCCACGACAGAGGTTAAATCACTTTAGCCGTGATTGTAAAATTAATCAAGGCTCCCTTTGTTATTTAGCTGTATAACTAAAATTCTTGAATGTATTTAAAGACATGGATGACTTGTGTGCTGTATGATGACATGCACAAATTAATGAGTGATTGATTGATGTACTGTATATCTAAGTAGGCCTTTATGCCAATAAGTAAGTTATGCTAAAACAGCTATGGTAACAAATGCATTTTCGTTTTTCTTGAAACAGAAACACGTTGTATCAATCAATCAAAAGTATCTATAAATCCCTTTTTACATCAGCCAATGTCACAAAATGCAATACAGAAACCCAGCCTAAAACCCCAAACAGCAAGCAATGCAGATGTAGAAGCATGGTTGCTAGGAAAAACTCCTGAGAAAGGCAGAAACCTAGGAAGAAACCTAGAGAGGAACCAGGTTCTAAGGGGTGGCCAGTCCTCTTCTGGCTGCTCCGGGTTAAGAATATAACAGTACATGGCCAAGACGTTCAAACGTTCATAGATGACCAGCAGGGTCAAATAATAATAATAATCACAGTGGTTGTAGAGGGTGCAACAGGTCAGCACCTCATGAGTAAATGTCAGTTGGCTTTTCATAACCGAGCATTCAGAGTTAGAGACAGCAGGTGCGGTAGAGAGAGAGAGTCGAAAACAGCAGGTCCGGGACAAGGTAGCACGTCCGGTGAACAGGTCAGGGTTCCATAGCCGCAGGCAGAACAGTTGAAACTGGAGTAGCAGTATGACCAAGTGGACTGGGGACAGCAAGAAGTCATCAGGCCAGTTAGTCCTGAGGCATGGTCCTAGGGCTCAGGTCCTCCGGGAGGGGAGGGAGGGGGAGAGAATTAGAGGGAACATACTTAAATTCACACAGGATACCGGATAAGACAGGAGAAATACTCCAGATATAACAGACTGACCCTAACCCCCGACACAAACTATTGCAGCATAAATACAGGAGGCTGAGACAGGGGGGGTCGGGAGACACTGTGGCCCCGTCCAACAATACCCCCTGACAGGGCCAACCAGGCAGGATATAACCCCATCCACTTTGACAAAGCACAGCCCCCACACCACTAGAGAGATATCTTCAACCACCAACTTACTATCCTGAGACAAGGCAGAGTATAGCCCACGAAGATCCCGAGGGGGGAGAAACCCGGACAGGAAGATCACATCAGTGACTCAACCTACTCAAGTGACGCACCCCTCCCTGGGACAGGATGGAAGAGCACCAGTAAGCCAGTGACTCAGCCCCCGTAACAAGGTTATATTTACCTAACTGAAACCCTTAGGCCTACAGTAAGAAATGCATTTGAGTTTTTCTTGGAATAGAAAAAACATAATATTCATAAAATTAATTAAGCTGCATTTCAAAAAATCAATCCCATATGGTCTGTTCTATTCAAGGCTCCCTTGGACTCTTAGGCCTATGTCATTTCAATAACTTATTTTCTCTAAAATCAAATTCAAATGCTTTTATTTATAGAGACCTTAGAGAGAGAGAGAGAGAGAGAGAGAGAGAGACCCCGGATAAGGCAGGAAAAATACTCCAGATATAACAGACTGACCCTAGCCCCCCGACACATAAAATACTGGAGGCTGAGACAGGAGGGGTCAGGAGACACTGTGGCCCCATCCCATAAGATGCCCTTTGGTGGGCAAACTAGCGCTAACTATGGGAACAATGGCTGACACTTACATAATGTGCCATTGAATTTTACGGCACCCTGCAAGCTGTGCTGCAGTACGACACAACTATTAAAGGAAGAACCACTGTATGTGGCAGTGTCACAGGTTTACAGTTAGTAACAGTGTTGTGTTCGAGACCACCTTAAGTGAGACTGATTCAAGACCAGAAAAAATTGAGTCACAGTCATGACCAAGATCTAAGGGCAAGATCGAGTCAAAACCGAGACTGGGAGGGGGCCGAGGGGGAGGAGACCAGAAAAATGTGAGTCCAATTCAAGACCATGATTGTAATTGTTTCAAATCACCACCATAATAAGAATTCTAAATATCCAGTATTTCCGTGTTCATATTTCGGGAGAACATATGGATTATTTAGACCAGGGATTGTTTAAACCAGTCCCAACTTACTGTTGAGAGTTAGAATAGTAGAATACACAAGGAGCAAATTTGGTTGTGCATTTTCTCTTGTTATGTCAGTCACCTGACAGTCACTCAATTAGCCCATGTCAGCTAACATTTTTTAGTTAGTCTAGCAGCCAGCTATCTAAACTTATAGTAGTCATGGTCAAATTACTAACCGGGAGGCCCCCATTTGATCATCAGATATCGTATAAAAAACTGCTAACATTGTCTCCACCCTATTGCAAAATGTGTAGAATTGGAAGAAATTAGCGGTCAAGGATTGATTGAATATGTCCGTAAACACACCAGCCAGCTGGTCTGCGCATGCTCTGAGGACGCAGCTAGGGATGCCGTCTTGGCCGGCAGCCTTGCGAGGGTTAACACGTTTAAATGTTTTACTCACACTGGCTGCAGTGAAGGAGAGCCTGCAGGTTGAGGGGAAATTACAAATGATCATCAACCCAAACAGATCGATAATAGAAAAAAATACAAAATACTGCCAAAGTAAAGGAAAACTTGAGTAAATTAGGAATAAATAGTATATTGAAAGCAGGTTCTTCCACACAAGTGTGGTTTCTGAGTTAATTAACAATTAACATCCCATCGTGCTTAGGGTCATGTATAAAAATGCTCACTTGCCCATTATTTAGGCTACCATGGCTAGAGGAAGAGATATCAGTGACTTTGAAAGAGGGGTCTCAAAGGAGCATATGGGGGTTTAAACTGTGTGTGTCTCAGTCACCACATCTCAACCCAATTTAAACACTTATGGGAGATTCTGGAACGTAGCCTGAGACAGTGTTTTCCACCACCATCAACAAAACACCAAATAATGGAATTTCTAGTGGAAGAATGGTGTTGCATTCCTCCAATAGAGTTTCAGACACTTGTAGAATCTGTGCAAAGGCCTGTTGCGTCGAGCCATCCCGGATCCGGGATCGTGAATACAGCCTCAAGCTCATTACCATAACGCAACGTTAACTATTAATGAAAATCGCAAATTAAATTAAATGAATATGCTAGCTCTCAAGCTTAGCCTTTTGTTAACAACACTGTCATCTCAGATTTTCAAAATATGCTTCTCAACCATTGCAAAATAAGCATTTGTGTAACAGCTAGCGCAGCTAGCGTAGCATTTAGCGTTAGCATTAGCAGGCAACATTTTTACAAAAACCAGAAAATCATTCAAATAAAATCATTACCTTTGAAGAACTTCAGATGTTTTCAATGAGGAGACTCTCAGTTAGATAGCAAATGCTCCGTTTTTCCTGAAAGATGATTTGTTTAGGAGAAATTGCTCCGTTTGGTGCGTCACGTTTGGCAACCAAAAAAAAAACGAAAATTCAGTCTTCAAAACGTCAAACTTTTTTCCAAATTAACTCCATAATATCGACTGAAACATGGCAAACGTTGTTTAGGACCAATCCTCAAGGTGTTTTTCACATATCTCTTCGATGATACATCGTTCGTGGAAATGTGCTTTCCCCTCTGAATCCCAGGAGAAAATGCCTGCGGCTGAAGATTACGCGCCGATTTACACAAAGGACACCGGGCGGACCCGTGGTAAATGTAGTCTCTTATGGCCAATCTTCCAATGATATGCCTACAAATACGTCACAACGATAGGAAGGGCAGGCTCATTCCCGGCGCATTCAAAGCCATATAAGGAGACAATAGAAAACAGAGCTTCGAAAATTCTGCCCATTTCCTGGTTAAAGTATCATCTTGGTTTCGCCTGTAGCATGAGTTCTGTGGCACTCACAGATAATATCTTTGCAGTTTTGGAAACCTTAGAATGTTTTCTTTCCAAAGCTGCCAATTACATGCATATTCGAGCATCTTTTCATGACAAAATATTGCTCTTAAAACGGGCACGTTTTTTTATCCATAAATTAAAAGAGCGCCCCCTATATCCAAGAAGTTAAAACTGTTCTGGTAGCTTGTGGTGGACCAATACCCTATTATGTTGGTGTTTCCTTTATTTTGGCAATTACTTGTATGTTACAACTTTCCCCAGTCTCCCGTTACTAATAGTGAGCACGCAACTTTCAAACAATTTCCCCCACTCTTCCGTACCAGCGAATCATGGAAATTCTGACAAGCGTTACAAAGTTTGAGGATATTTTTCAACAAAAGTTAAAGACAGTAATGTTATAAGTAGGAAGCCCAGGTTTCAATAGGTGATAAGATATTAATGTGTCGTGAAACAAATGTTGATATTTGACCTGGCAAAGCAGGTTTTTATGTGCTGACTGAATGGGAGCTGAAAAATCAGCTGCTATCAGGATAAATGAGGAGTCCTCATTGTCCGAGACCAAGTCAAGGCCGAGTAAAATGTATCTGACACCAAGACAAGACCTAGACACTCAATATGTGGCCACGAGACGTCTCCAGTACTACAACACTGGTGAGTCAGTAAGCAGCATAAAGCCAGCATCAGCCAGCATCAGCTAGCTCTGCTAGCTAGTTAGCTGGTGCTAGTTAACTCAACTACAAGCTTCCACAACATGCAAATCACATCATATACAATCATGAATTAATAATATTAGCTACGTACTAATGAACCATGTAATACATTTGGTAATTTAATTAGTTAGCTAAATTGAACTGAATCTTTATACTACCTTGAGGCTGTTTACTTGCAAGATTTCAAGCATTGGTGCTAGCATTTAGTGCTAGCCATAGCAAGCTAGTTAATGGTCATAAATTGAATGAAGTTACAACTAAGTTCCAAAAATGACTACTACACGTACTTTTCCTTTGATTAGAAATGCTTTTTTATGCAAATACCATATAACCCAGCCAGCAGCAAAGTATCAGTAGGCATCAGTGCTCTTGTAAACTCTAAATAGATGTAGATGTCATGGAAAGACATATCGGCTGGGTCTTGGACGAGATGAGTGGCCTGTACACTTCAGATTTGTTGTAAACCTTTAAAGGTCGTACCCAACAACAGAAATGTTCTCCTCATACCTGATTCTCTCCTTAGATTCTAGATGGGGGAAATTTCCCTTGCCATAAGCAAAGAGACAGATGCGCAACTGGTGCAAGTGGTCCCCAATGTGGCGACGTTCAAGACAAGCAATACGTCACAAACCCCAAAATTGTGACTGCAAGACATGAATAGTAAAACTCATAAAATACTATAGTAATTTTTACACAGGGCGCCTTTCTTTCACTTGGCGAATGTTTTTAGCAAAATTTGAGTATAACTACTTTTCCAAGCACCACTACACCATCAGACACAACATAAATACAACCCTTTCCATGCTAATACATTATTTTCCCGATAAACTAATGACCAAAGCATTATTCCCAAGAGTCCAACTGGCCACAGCTTCACCTAGAGTCGTCAGGAGAGAGGAAAAGAGAGAGCGAGAGGGACTGAGGGAGAGAGAGATGGAGAGAGACAGATGTACAAGATTTAATAACAGTGACATAGAATGAGAAGAAAAATCTTTGTATTTCAGAGAATAAATCTTTCTAGAAAACATTTGATTTGTAATATTCATAGCTTCCTAGGCTTTCAGGGCTGTTTGCTTTGTTTGGAGGATTATCACACTCTGCAGATCCTTCTCACTCACGGTGAGGGGTTTGAAGGTAAGCCTGGCTGAGCCGAAGCTCTATCGATTCCTACACAATTACCAGACTGACAACACAGGCACACAGGAAATAGAAGGGGGAGCAGATGGCTCTGCAAATAAATCAGACCTTAATAGTGGTCTCCCAGTGAATTTAAATTTGCTGGAGCATACACAAACCCTAACACATACAGTCAAAGGCAGGTATTACGTCATAAAAGAGAGATTGAAGTGCCCTCCACCTCCACTTTCCATTCTGGATGTAAAATGTAGGAGAGTGAGGATGATGAGGTGGGATAAATAATTTAATCTAATCTGACATTTCACCATGAAGGTGCCTAGATTAACACTCATCACCTCAGTTTGTTTGCTTTCTGAATGTGTTTTATTGGAAAAGGGTTTGACTCTAATTCCGGGATCGCTGCAATACTGCAGTCCCATGTTGACTTTTTCCAAATTAAGGTGTGTAACAGCAGGTCAAGGTTCTTTCGACACCTTGTAGAATCCATGCCCCACCAAATTGAGGCTGTTCTGAGGTCAAAAGGGGGGTGGGTGAAACTCAATATTATGAAGGTATTCCTAATGTTTGGTATACTCAGTGTATATGCAAAGTCAGTAGTTAACTTGTTCTAAAATAAAAATGTCATTGTATTTGGTCAAACACAATTATCTCAATCAGTTTAGTACAGAAAACAGGTTCCTCGACTGTCCCTATAAGAGAATCCTTTTTGGTTCCAGATAAAACTCTTTTGGATTCCATGTAGAACCATCTGTGTAAAGTGTTCTACATGGAACTCAAAAGGGTTCTATCTAAAACCAAAAGGGTTCTACCTGGATCCAAAAAGGGTTATTCTATGGGGAAAGCCGAAGAACCCTTTTAGGTTCTAGATAGCACCTATTTTTCTAAGATTGAACGATCAGGCAGCAAACTGTTTGGGTGGTACTTTACTCTCTTTAGGCAGTGGACACGCATAGGGCTGTTACGGTGACTGTAATACCGCCACACCGGTGACTGTAATACCGCCACACCGGCAGTCACGAGTCAAATCCATGTGACCGTTGAGTCATGGTAACTAGGCTTCTCCAAAACTGTGCTCTGATGCCGCTGATGGTCATTAGTAGCCTACCAAACTTGCTAATGGCAGTCGCTAATGGCCGGTACTCAGTGCTCTATTGTCCCTCTAATCCAGTGGTCGCCAACCAATCCAGTTGGTTGGCGACCCTCTAATTGTCCCTCTAATCCAGTGGTCGCCACCAAATATTTCTGCATGCATATAGAGAAGGGCACTCAATTTGTACTGCACTGCGCTCCTTGATTCACTTGATTCAGAAATTCTGCGCACCAAGTAAGCAATGTGTTTCCATTTTGAAACATTTAATTTGTCTGAAAAGACAAACTCCGCCTACCCAGCAGACCGGGAGATCTGTGGCTAAATCCAGTGCGCCTATACTGCGCTGGCCAGTCAGATAGCTCAAATCACATGGCCTAGAGTGATTCCAAGACCCCGGCCCCAGTAAAGTTTGAAACTAGCATACTTAAATAGTAACTTTTAAAACCATGACCACAGAGAGACTGTCAAAGAATACAGCAGAGCTGATTTTATTATGAGTGAGTTCAGATTGAATTTTTATTCAGCACTGTCAACACTGTTTTTATTCAACACTATTTTAAAACATAAAACCTGCTTCTCTGTACTTCCACTCATGCTGCAGCTGCAATGAATGAGTAGCCAAAGCATATCGATAGCCCTGCAGTTTTTTAACAGTCATAACCATGTCATAATATGGTCATAACACTGTCATGACACATATATTTAGACCTGTTGTGACATATTTTATTATTTTATGGCTGGTTAAAACACAAATATAATTGTGTGTCGAAACCCACAAAACCTTAAACTAGATCAAATCATGACATCAGTGATCTTCAGGTCGGAAAGTCGGAGCTCTAGAAAGATGCCAGAGTTTCCAGCTTGGAATTCCGAGTTGGATGACCATTCAAAATGTTTTTTTCACATTCGGATCTCATTCATAGTTAGCATTCAGAGTTGAGTGGAATAGGATCACCCGTTGTGCAGTGAGAGCCTGCTCCTCATTGCAGGTTGATGCATGGAATGAAATGTGTTACCATAAGCCTATGCTGTGAAACATTTCTATAGGCTTTGCTATGAATTTGTGTGACAAAACAGAGATCCCATCAGCATTTTATAGGCCTACTATCTTTAACTTTCCTAACATTTATTACATTGTTTCACTTTACAATCGGAGTAGCCTACCTGGCTGGCATGAAAATTATTTCCAGTCCAGGTCCTGGATAAGTGACCATTGGGATCTGGCACAATCACACACAGCACCCCTCACCCTCACAGTGTGTCCCATGCACCAGGAAAGCCTTCCCTTCCTTATCACCACCGCACCCGTACACAAAGTAATCCTTCGCCTCCGATGGCTCCAACATCACAACCCCACCATCTCCTGGTCGATGATGAAAATCACAGCCTGGGGACCAGGATACCGGAGAACCTGCTTTCCCGTACCCTGTGGTTCCACGCCGGTTGAGAGTCCTGTAATTTCCCTCCAGCCCTTCAAATCACTCCTCCCGTATCGCTGGCCCCGTGTTTTGGGATATAGATGTGGATATCCGTCAGGCTCTGGAGAGGGAACCCACTTCTGCTACCTACCCTCCAGAACACATCTACGTCCCCATGGGGTAAGAGTTTGGCTGTTGACCTGGACACACACATCCCTCGCTGCTGGACACCCAGGCATCACCCGCACCATCCAATCCCTGTCCGAGAAGTACTGGTGGGCCACCTTGGCGCAGGACGTTGCCCACTATGCCAACTCATGCTCCATATGTACCCAATCCAAATATCCACGGCACAAGAAACTACTTCCCCTTCCTGTGCCTCAGCAGCCTTGGTCACATCTGTCCATATACTTTGTAACTGATCTCCCCCTTTCTTATGGTTTTACTACTATTATGGTTGTTGTTGACAGATTCTCTAAATCCTTCCGTTTTAACCCTCTCGCTGGTCTACCTACCGCTCTGCAGGTCGCTGAGGCACTATTCCAGCAGGTAGTACGGAACTATGGCCTTCCGGAGAACATCGCTTCCGACCATGGTCCCCAGTTCACATCGTGGGTCTGGAAAGCCTTTATGGAGAGGCTGGGGTTAGTTTCACATCTGGGTACCGGCCTCCAACGGGCAGGTGGAGAGGACCAACCAAGAGCTGGGGAGGTTCATAAGGAGTCACTGTCAGGACCAGCAGGGGGAGTGGGTCCGGTTCCTTCCATGGGCGGAATACGCCTAGAACTCACTTTGACACTCCTCCACTGGGCTGACTCCCGTCCAGTGCATCCTTCCCCAATTCTCACAAGTGGACATATAGTTTAATCCATTTCGGGGATTTCGGAGTTCGGTCAAGTGAAATCCCTTTTTCTCTCTCTGTATTCTCTCTTTCTGCATGGCCAGGGGGAGAGAGTCTCCGCCAGGAATTTATGACCTGAGATAACAGAACCTGGGTGTACGCGAGAGTGAGAGAGGGGGAAGGGATGATCTACACCCAGAAAGGGCCACGTCATGACACATCCTAAAAGTTACATATTGCAGCTTTAAGGTACTCCAAAGTATTTTTCCATTGTGTTTTATGTAATTTATCTTGGTTTGGAATTGCAATTTCTTTTTGTTGTTGTTAAGTTTAGTCACAAAATGGTATAAATGTACAGTATGTCAAACAGTTAGCTGCGCAGCCTGACGCTGAACTTTTTTGCAAAATTTCTTTGAACCATACAATTTTTCAATTCATCATCGATCCAGAGGGATCTAATAGTTCTCCCAGTTAATTTCTTAACAACACTTGTCAACAATGTTCATAATTCATTTTACAAAACCTTCCAGTGCTGCCTCTGGATTCACTTCCTCATACACATCAGACCAACATACATGTTTTACATCTTCAACAAACGAGTCCTAAGAAAACATTTTGTATGATCTCTTGCCTTGTTATTGCCACAGTGTTATGGTCACAATGGGAAATGATATTGCTTTGGAGTAAAGCTCTGCAGCATTAGTGAAGATATGATCAATACAAGTGGATGTCACAGTTTAATAATGAACTGATCCAACACTATTAGTATGCACTCTAGTTGGTTAAGTGATAACCTGGGTCATATTACAGGCATTAGTCACAGTTAGAAGTTTCTTCTTGAGAGGACAGCTAGTTGCTAACCAGTTTAATGTTCAGGTTACCCAGAAAATAGACCAATCTCTTAACATCACACACACTATCAAGCATTTCACACACATTATCTAGATACTGAATGTTAGCACTTGCTGGGCTATAGCAATAACCTAAAAGAATAGGCTTTAGAAACACTTCAGGAACACTTGACATGAGATCTTCTCTAAGCATTACAGGGATATGGCTCTGAATATATACAGTAACTCTTCCCCTATATGCATTCCTGTCTTTTCTGTAGATGTTATATCCTTGTATTGCTACTGCTGTATCGTCAAAGGAACGATCTAAGTGAGTCTTAGAAATGGCTAATATATGAATGCAATGTCATGTTAGCACGCTAATGATTTCAGAAACCTTATTTCTAAGGCTACATATATTAATATGGGCAATTTGTTACCCTTTCCTGGTTAGCTTATCAGGGATAGGCATAATATGGAAAATAACAAACAATGCAAGATGAGAAAAAATACATTATTCAACAGTTCATCAACCAGTTGGGGTGTGTACGTGTGTATGTGCTGTGGGGTTGACGCTATGAACCCACAGGCTTGGCTCTCTCATCCCTTCCAGGCTTTTGGGAGGGAGGGTGGACAATGAGCCTGTCATAGTGGATGTAAGCAAAGTCCCCACGCTCTCTGGCACCCTTCATGGCTGGGATAAGTTCTGTCGTCTTCAGGGCTCACAGCTTTAGGATAGTCCTTGTTGAGGAAGATGTACATTCCTGTCAAGTTTTTGTCTCTTTCCAGAACAGCTACCTTGTCCTTGATCCTCAGGAACTTGACCACTTATCGGCCTGGGCCTGTCACCTGGGCCAATGGTGGTTTCTCCAGTCCTATGGGCGCGCTACTCCTTCAATGGTCCATCTTCAGTTTCTCAGTGATCTTTTCCCTCACTTTGTCCTCAGACTCTATCCAGGTCTCATGGTGATTCTGCAACTCTGTCCACAACAATGTTGTTCTGCCTAGATTGTCCCTCTCCGTCATTGTTATCATGGATTTACATACAGAACTTATACCCTCTCTCAGTGACTTTGCTGTCAGAGGTCATCAAGCTGACTCTGGGAGAACTACAAACTGTTCTTAGGTCCTAGACCTCTCATGTCAGACCGTCCATTCTTTTATTAGTTGACTCCACCAGTATTTGGACTCAACTCTTGAAGATATTTTTGTTGTTGTTTTATAAAATGCTTCTAGAACTTGTTTTGTTCGATATAAGATCCTTTACCTGGGATAGAGATACACCACTGTCCTCAATGGCACTCACACCGGCTTTGGCCTTTGTCATGGTAGCTGATGGAACCAGCAAGAAACAGCAGGGATTTAACCACAAGCACAGTACTATCTGTGGTCCCAACCACAAGGGCTCAGCACTTAGCTCTGTGTTCAAACTGTCAAGGAAACCTGGCTAGCTTCGCCAAGCAGCAGCTCTTCAGACTTTATGGTTTGGCAGTATCCCGGGACAGATAGTAACGTTCCCAGCAACTGAGGCTAACCAGGTTGCGGGATCCATATTAAACAGATTTTTTCAAGAAACTTTTCAAGGACTTTCAAAAACAACACAGAGTTCTCTCTCTCATTTCGTGTTCACCATGCGTTTCACTCTAATGACGACACTGAGTTAGTATGACAAGCAGGAATTGACATTGCAATTTACTTCTAGATGGAGTGATTCCCAAACTTTGGAAACTTATTGGTATTTGAGTTGGATTTTAAGTTTCAAACTTGAAATGTATCTGATGTTCCACTTTGCAATCCACACCATTTCTATCCACCCTGTCTCTCTTCCTCTAATCACTTCTTCTCACTCATCCTTTTCCTTATCTCCCTCTCTATTCCCATTCTTATTTCACTCTTTCTCACACCTGTCTCTCCATTCATCTCTCTCCCTCCCTTACTCTCTTCTTTCCTCCTCTTCTCTCGTTTCTGTCTACCTTTCATGTTCTGTTCTGTCTCTTCTGTCCCGCTGTGAGAGTAATTAACCGTCTCCCTCAGAGATCAGTCTGCTGTCTCACGGCTCTCCTCCTCCGTCTGCATCTCTCACTCTCTTTCTCCCTCCCATTTTCTCTCTCATTTCCTCTCATCAGTAGTCTGCAACACTCACAGACATGATTGACTCATACAAAACTCATACCTGTGATCTGTGGCCATATCCAGTGATTTCCATTCGAAACTGAATCAGGGAAAAACCTAGTCCAATAAGAAGTGTTGATTTTATTATGTATTACATTTTTTCAAAAGTATATATTCCCTTGCATGTCCTAATGAACACCACCCAGGTGTGGACAACGTAAGATAAATGGTTGTATATAATCCCATCCAATAGAAGTGCTGGATGTCAAAGTAGAAATGTTTGGCAGTAAAACGTCTCTGCTTTTTTGTGGACATTTTTCATTGAGAAACATCGCATGACCAAAGGTAGTTAGCAGCCCAAACTACATCCCTGTACACTTTTCATATTAACCATTCTGGGAAAAACTAAAGTTGACGTTGTTCTTTACCCAACCAACTTAATTAATATTTCATGTGATTTCAGGGATTCAGAAGCACAGTAATTGCAGCAGAAAGAGGACTTGTCACGCTGTGTCAAAAAAACTATTGGAAATGAGGAGAGCGGTCGTGCCATCCGGCTGATGAGTTTTCCATATTGATATTTTAGACTATTACATCATGTCGATTTCAGGGAACATTTATTCTGAATGTTTTTATAATTTTTTCCATCTTTTCGGGGCTGAGTGTATTTAATATAGCCACCATGCTTAGCCATGTGTTGAGCTCAGAGACAAGCAGACAACATCGCCTGGAATTCTAAAGTATGTACTGTAGCACTTATCTTCACAGAGAGAGGGAGAAAGGGAGAGCAGTAGATGGAAGGTAAAAGTTCCTTTATATAACATTATATAGGGCAAGTTTTTGTGCCCCTCTTATCATCAAAGATGAAGGGAAACTGTTTTCACCATTACACTTCTAAGTGTTTTGTTGTGTGTTATGAGTTAACTATGCTCGGTAACCTGGCCTCATTGTAGAATGTAGGTAAAGATGAGGTTGGTTGGAATTTTAATTTCAACACATACATAAAACAATAGAAAATATATTATTTATTTCAAACCCATCCAGAATAAATGGCTCTTTGTAGCAAAATCGGCAGAGCTGAGATGGTTATATGCCCATACACTGAGTGTCCAAAACATTCCTCTTGCTCTTCTTTCACACATGCTCTTTCCATGAAATAGACTGACCAGGTGAAACCATGTGAAAGCTATGATCCCTTGTTTTCTTTTGTTAAATCGACTTCCATCAGTGTAAATGATGGGGAGGAATGTCAAAAGATTGAAGTGCATTTGAATGGGGTATGGTAGTAGGTGCCAGGCACACCGGTTTGTGTCAATATTAGGAAAGTGTTCTTAATGTTTTGTACAGTCAGTCAATTTTTTTAATAATAATTCAAATGTAATATTTTCCCAGCTATTTTCTATCAAATTCTATCAGCCAATGTTGGTCTTTATAAAAGAGCAGACAAACAAGTTCTCTACTTCTCCCCTTTTCACTTGCCTCCTCCATTTCTGTGGTAATGCTGCAATCAGTTGGCTATAACTTTGGATGAAGCAAACATTCTCATATTTATTTTTCATCAATCAGTATATTTGAAGTTGAGCATAATATTTGTTGTAATATTTGATCTGGCTTTTCAGAGGGATGAAATTGGCACTTTGTATTGGTTGTTGTAGAAAAGGTGATACTTTGAATAAGGTTTCATTTTCAGTTAAGAGGTCCTGAGCAGTGAAAAATCATGTTTTTCATCAAACTGGATGATATTTGTATAAAACCACTTCAGAGTAGGTTGACCCAAGTTTTAAGGAAGACTGTAGCTGTTACATTGACAAAGTTGATCATAAAGTTACTGTTCCCCTCCCCCCATGTCAAACACTTGGATTCAGGAGGCAGGCATTACTTCTGGCATTATGCAACGTCACGTAATGTCGGACATTTTATACACCAATGGTATCATCTTATAATCTTAACTAATTTAAATACATAACGCCTTATAACTGTCATCACAGCTTTGTTTGCAAACTGTACGATATTGTAGCTCAAGCAGAACGTGGCAGAACGATACTGGTAACTATAACCCCTTTTTATCTGTGTTGTGACTTTTAGCTAGCAAGCTACACTGAATACAAATATTAATTAATTAATTAGGCCCTAATCTTGTCACGCCCTGACCTTAGAGTTGTTTTATTTCTCTTTTCAGTTGGGTGGGCATTCTGTTTTGTTTTCTATGTTTCTTTATTTCTATGTTTTGACCGGGTATGGTTCTCAATCAGGGACAGCTGTCTATCGTTGTCTCTGATTGGGAATCATACTTAGGTAGCCCTTTTTCCCTCCTTTCAGTGTGTGGCACTTAGCCCTGTAAGCTTCACAGTTGTGGCTTTTGGTTTCTTGTTGGTGACATTTTAAATAAAAAGAGAAATGTACGCTCACCACGCTGCACCTTGGTCCAGTTCTTTTGACAGCCGTGACAAATCTATGGATTTCACATGACTGGGAATACAGATATGCATCTGTTTGTCACAGGAACCTTAAAAAGGTATGGTTTGGCGTGGATCAGAAAATCAGTCCGTATCTGGTGTGAACACATCATGCAGAGCAACACATCTCCTAGAGCCGATCAGGCTGATTGTGGCATGTGGAATATTGTCCCACTCCTATTCAATAACTGTGCAAAGTTGCTGGCTATTGGCGAGAACTGGAAAATGCTGTCATACACATCGAACCAGAGCATCCAAAACATACTCAATGGGTGACATGTCTGGTGAGTATGCAGTCCAATAACTGGGACATTTTCAGCTTCCAGGAATTGTGGACAGATCCTTAAAGACATGGAGCATATTAACATGCTGAAACATGAGGTGATGGTGAAGGATGAATGGCACGACAATGGGCCTCAGGATATTTCATGGTACCTCTCTGCATTCAAATTGCCATTGATAAAATACAATTGCATTTGTTGTCCATACCATAACCCCACTGCCACCATGGGGCACTCTGTTCAGCAAGTTTACATCCGCAAACCGCTCACCCACACGATGTGGAGGTCCTGGGCTGGCATGGTTGCACGTGGTGTGAGGTGGCTTATGAAAATGAATTGGAGAACATTAAGAGAAATTCCATTCTCTAGCAACAGCTCTGGTGGACATTCCTGCAGTCAGCATGCCAATTGCACTCTCCCTCAACTTGAGACATCTTTGGCATTGAGTTGCGATAAAACTGCACATTTTAGTGTGGCCTTTTATTTTCTCCAGTACAAGATGCAGCTGTGTAATGATCCTGCTGTTTAATCAGCTTCTTGATATGCCACACCTGTCAGGTGGATGGATTATCTTATTTTGTTAAAGGGGAAATTCTCACTAACAGGGATGTAAACAAATGTGTGCACAATTTGAGAGAAATAACTTTTTTTGTGATTTCTGGCATCTTTTATTTCCGCTCATAAAACATGTGTTTAGATTTCAGTGTAGATTGCCAATAAGAAAATGCATGGACCAGATTTAATAGAAAACTAGAGTCATTGGCATATATTGACACTTTTTTGTTTTTAATCCCTGGATTTCTAACCACTTGATATTATTGTTGGATCTCATTTTAATAGCTAACATTTTGATGAACATAACACATAGACATGGAGCCAGTGGACAACCTTAACTCTTCTTGACAGGTCAATACTTTCTAAGAAGTAACCATTATTTCGTATTTTACATTTGGGGTTGCTATATATATAAATTTAACCCATTTTATATTTGGGCTTCTATTGTTGTATAAGGGATTCACCAAAGTTATTACATTCTATATGATATATATCAATTCTAGTCATACTTTTTCAACTTTTTCCCATTTTTCTATGAATACGAGGCCTCGTTTCATAGTTTTCTATTGTTTAAAGTAATTGTCTTTTATATTATCTCCAATGTTTCATCCAAGTAAAAAAAAACTGTCTTGATTAGAATTAATATCTGGTAAAATCTTTGTAATTCAATGTGCTATGCATTTTGCCAGGACTTTTGCATCACAACTGTGAAATGTAAGGGGAATCCAGTTTAAGTAGACTGGATTTTTATACCTACCACCTGGGTACTGTTTCAGAAATAGGGACAGATACAGTGGCTTGTAAAAGTATTTACCCCCTTGGCATTTTTCCTATTTTTGATGTCTTACAACCTGGAATTAAAATAGATGTTTTGGGGGTTTGTATCATTTGATTTACACAACATGCCTACCACTTTGAAGATGCTAGATATTTTTTATTGTGAAACAAACAAGAAATAAGACAAAAAAAACAGAACTTGGGGCAATACTTTGCAGAGCCACTGCAAGCCTGAAGTCAACAGCTAAGATATTTTTCTCTTCCCTCTATGTTCCAGTGCTTTACACTGCAGCAGACTTTCTATTTTCAAATGCACTTTCCATTGATGTTCATTAGCGCTGGACTATTATTGCCCTGCAAGAACTGCTTGTGTTGACATTTTAGTTAAGTTCCTCGGCATACACATCACGGACAAATTGAATTGGTCCACCCACACAGACAGCATTGTGAAGAAGGCACAGCAGCGCCTCTTCAACCTCAGGAGGCTGAAGAAATTTGGCTTGTCACCAAAAGCCATCAAACTTCTACAGATGCACATTCGAGAGCATCCACCTGGTACGGCAACTGCTCCACCCACAACCGTAAGGCTCTCCAGAGGGTAGTGAGGTCTGCACAACGCATCACCGGGGGCAAAATACCTGCCCTCCAGGACACATACAGCACCCGATGTCACAGGAAGGCCATAAAGATCATCAAGGACAACAACCACCCGAGCCACTGCCTGTTCACCCCGCTATCATCCAGAAGGCGAGGTCAGTACAGGTGCATCAAAGCTGGGACCGAGAGACTGAAAAACAGCTTCTATCTCAAGGCCATCAGACTGTTAAACAGCCACCACTAACATTGAGTGGCTGCTGCCAACATACTGACTCAACTCCAGCCACTTTAATAATGGAAATTTATGGAAATTGATGTTAGAAATGTATCACTAGCCACTTTAAACAATGCCGCTTAATATAATGTTTACATACCCTACATTACTCATCTCATATGTATATACTGTACTCGATACCATCTACTGCATCTTGCCTATGCCGTTCTGTACCATCACTCATTCATATATCTTTATGTACACATTATTTATCCCTTTACACTTGTGTGTATAAGGTAGTAGTTGTGGAATTATTAGGTTAGATTACTCGTTGGTTCTTACTGCATTGTCGGACTAGAAGCACAAGCATTTTGCTACAGTCGCATTAACATCTGCTAACCATGGGTATGTAACAAATCAAATTTGAAGTTAATTGTAAGGATTTTTTTTCTATTAATAGTGTAAAATTAACAGCTCTACAGAAAGACTCATGTGAAGGCCTAATCACAGAGGAGGAACTTCTAAATGCAATTAAAACATTCAAGTCCGGGAAAACTCCAGGGCTGGCTGGCATACCAGTTAAGGTATATCAAATACTGTTGATGTACTCAAAAGGTCTGTTATTAAAATGTTTAAATAATATAAAATATGTGTCAGCTGGAAGTAGATGTTGTCCATTAGTTTACTGCAATTGGGGAGGAGGGGTAGGGTTAAGGGAAAATATCTAATAAAAAAGATATATATATATTATTTGGAGGATTGGAAATGATGCAGACAATTACATTGATACAAGCCACAATCCTTCTGCAATACTAAAGCTAAAACAACAACATATTTTACTCTATTTCAGTGTGACTGTTTTGGAATAAAATGTTAAACATTTCCTTCAAAATCCTCTCCATTGTGTACTTATTGTTGATAGGTTCTAGGCCATTTTGAGACCTTAAAGAGCATCAGGTACTGCTACCAATGTCATTTTCATATTTTTGTGAGAACTTACACTGGTTACTCAAAACATTTCTGAAGTATTTATGGAGTATAAATAGACCTCACTTTAGATGAGGCCCTTCAAAAATATTTGACGAATGATTAGTAAATGTTATGGCTAAAGAGGTAGAGAATGCAGAATTGAAAGCCAGGGTTTACAGGTTGAGATGGTCACTTCTTTAGCCAGGAAGCAACACCCTTAGAACAGACCCCATGACTCTAACATGGACAGAGGAGAAGAGGGGGAGTGAAGAAAAAAAGGAGAACAAAGTGCTGAAATTGAGAGACAGTGAGAGATAAAACGAGCTGGAGGGAGGGAGGGTAGAGATCTTGCCTGAGGATAAAGGAGGAAGAGGGATAGACAACACATCAGGGAAAAGAGGGATAGAGATAAACACAGCTCTTGGGTTGAAAGGGAGGGAGTTGCTGTTGGGGGTATCCCTCTCTTCTTGATAAACAACATGTAGGACAGGGATGATTCCCATTCCAGAAATGATGAAGGTATGAGAAGAGGACAGAATGAGAGGAGAGCAGTAGAAAGCTATTACACTGATGGAGAGAATGAGGGCACGGATGAAGAGTCGCAGAATGAGGGAAACAGCTGGCTTCATAAAGAAGAGTCACACACACACTCCCTTTCCACCGAACCCAGCTAGCCAGAGAGAGGGAAAGGAAGAAAGAGGACATGCAGAACTATTTGGCCTTTTTTGTGTTTCCCCCTTAAAACCTGTAAAAAATAAATAGCATTCCAGGGTCAGAGACATGTGCAGGGGGACCATTTCCTTGTGGCATTTAATCCCTGAACTAAATGTGCTCAGTGGCCTTTGGATTGTGGCTGGTGACTGGCAAGCCCTAACCTTTCACAAAGAGGAACCAATTAATCAAAGCATGCTTTTGTACTGTGAGGACTGGGAAAAAAGTTACACGCTGCCATTAAGGATCTAAGAATGGATAGGTCATTTACATTACCTACATAGGTCTCTGAAAACAGAGAATTCAAACAGATCTGTGGTCTCTTTCTCTCTGGTCTGTTCACTGCTGCCCCCCCCCTCGCTTCTCCTTCTCTCTATCGCTGTCTTTCTTTTCCCTCTATGCCAGAGGTTCCCATACTTTTTGGCCCACAAATCCATTTTGATATCTGAAAATTCTCCCAGCCCCAACCATGTGAAAATAATGTCATTAACAGCCCATGTTTACTTTTTTATTTGGGGCTATGTCAATCAATTGAAAATATTCTGTATTTCTGATTGTCTTGTCAACTCACTATCACATACTTTTAATGTGGGGCTATGACAGTCCATTGCAAATGAGTCTGACATAAGATACATTATCTCACCACCAGTAATGAGACACGGACAGTGCGTACCTCATCTCTGCTGTCACATCCCACCTGGATCGATAATTGGTTTTAATGCAAATGAGTACACTGAATTAAGCTTCACACAAATATGAGCTGGTTGAAGGGTACCATGAGTTTGATGGTGCTTTCAAGACAACTGGAAACTCTGAAAAATACAAGGTTAAATCATGACATCATTGAAGGTTGGAAAGTCAGAGCTCTAGAAAGAGGCCCAAGTTCCCAAGTTGGAATTCCAAGTTGGATGATCGGCCAAGAAGATTTCTGAGCTCGCAGTAGTTTTGAACTCACTGAAGTTGGAAATCGTTGATTTCTGAGTTTCCACTTGAGTTCTCAGTTGTTTTGAATGAGGCATTAATACTCAGAGAGACAGAATGGTATTCCCTTTAAGTGAGGAACCAAAACTCCTCCGTAGTGACCCGTGAATGCATTAGGTCACATGACAGCTTGATCACATACCAGCATGTCAACTGAGCAGAATCAGTCAAACATTCGGGAAGTAGGCCCAAAAGTGCTCTTCCAAGCGTTGGAGGTGAGGAGTCATCACTCATGTGGAACAATAATTTATACTATTTTCTATTAGAAACATGCACAGGCGAGGGAAGATAAAAATAAAAATAAACAATTGAAAGATAATTCTCTCCAATTATAATTATTTCTGAATCCACTGATTTGGTCACTCATCTAGAAAGTTGTTGTATTTCCCCTGCATTTTTGTGTTTAGTTTGTTCCCAAATATGTCTGTTACATAGGCAGGAGACATTTTTTCATTACACAGAAAGTCAACCAAGTTTTTACATCCATTGTGAATGACAACAGATCCTCATAATGCAAAAAATCTTTCCAAAACTCCCCCTCGATAACCATCCAAGCCTTGGTGTGAAATAGAACATTGTCATGCTCTGATCCCATATCTTCACATAGTTTTGCGAAGAGATGTGCACGCAGTGGATGTGGTTTGATATAGTTTACAATCCAAGTTACCTGCTACAGTATATCTCAGAGTTCTGTGCTCAGCTCTTTTGCCGCCAGTCGCACTCGGTGTATCATGCAATGCGTCCATATGGCAGAGGGAGACACATTCATAACTAGAGTGCAGAGGCCTGCCCACCATCTCACCATATGGAGCCCCATCTGTGCAAAAGCCCACCGTTCGATCCCATGGAATAAGATTTTTGGCAATATAGCCAAACAGCACATTGAACATCCCTTGTGTCGTTTCATGCTTGGGAATCGTGAGACAGAACAATATGTCCTTGTGAACAGCATCCCCCGACATGTGTAGTGAACAAAGTAAATGGATGGGCATCTTTGGCCCTCACAGCTAACGTCCACTTGGAGAGCATAAGCTGAGAAGTTTGAGACATTCAGTCAGAGTTTCTTGATTGCTAGCAATAGCATAAATTATTTTTTTAACAGTGTTATCTAACAAAGCTATTGATGTGAGTTTCTGTGCCTCTGACTATCCATACATTGTTTTCACCATATCAATTGCGGACGGTAATATCAAAGTCTCTGCAATAGTGTG
Organism: Oncorhynchus tshawytscha; assembly: GCF_018296145.1. NCBI lineage: Eukaryota > Metazoa > Chordata > Actinopteri > Salmoniformes > Salmonidae > Oncorhynchus > Oncorhynchus tshawytscha. Next base: position 49,627,450 of record NC_056429.1, on the reverse strand, counting down.
TGGTTTCACAGCATAGCAGACCTAGACTTTCACCAAGTGCAACGGTCAAGTGTGGCCTTTTCCCATATCTAAGGGTGCTCTCTGGTTGAATGTGATCTTTTTGATGAGAACAATGTTCATTTAGATTAAGGTCAGTCGCTTTATGATTTTGAGATGTGTGTGTATATATATATACACTGCTCAAAAAAATAAAGGGAACACTAAAATAACACATCCTAGAAATATTAATAATAAATATTCTTATTAAATACTTTTTTCTTTACATAGTTGAATGTGCTGACAACAAAATCACACAAAAATGATCAATGGAAATCAAATTTAACAACCCATGGAGGTCTGGATTTGGAGTCACACTCAAAATTAAAGTGGAAAACCACACTACAGGCTGATCCAACTTTGATGTAATGTCCTTAAAACAAGTCAAAATGAGGCTCAGTAGTGTGTGTGGCCACCACGTGCCTGTATGACCTCACTACAATGCCTGGGCATGCTCCTGATGAGGTGGCGGATGGTCTCCTGAGGGATCTCCTCCCAGACCTGGACTAAAGCATCCGCCAACTCCTGGACAGTCTGTGGTGCAACGTGGCGTTGGTGGATCGAGCGAGACATGATGTCCCAGATGTTCTCAATTGGATTCAGGTCTGGGGAAGCACATGGAGAGCACATGGAGGGCTGTGCGGCCCCCCAAAGAAATGCCACCCCACACCATGACTGACCCACTGCCAAACCGGTCATGCTGGAGGATGTTGCAGGCAGCAGAACGTTCTCCACGGCGTCTCCAGACTGTCACGTCTGTCACATGTGCTCTTTCATCTGTGAAGAGCACAGGGCGCCAGTGGCGAATTTGCAATCTTGGTGTTCTCTGGCAAATGAAAAACGTCCTGCACGGCGTTGGACTGTAAGCACAACCCACACCTGTGGACGTCGGGCCCTCATACCACCCTCATGGAGTCTGTTTCTGACCGTTTGAGCAGACACATGCACATTTGTGGCCTGCTGGAGGTCATTTTGCAGGGCTCTGGCAGTGCTCCTCCTTCTCCTCCTTGCACAAAGGCGGAGGTAGCGGTCCTGCTGCTGGGTTGTTGTCCTCCTACGGCCTCCTCCACGTCTCCTGATGTACTGGCCTGTCTCTTGGTAGCGCCTCCATGCTCTGGACACTACACTGACAGACACAGCAAACCTTCTTGCCTCAGCTCGCATTGATGTTCCATCCTGGATGAGCTGCACTACCTGAGCCACTTGTGTGGGTTGTAGACTCCGTCTCATGCTACCACTAGAGTGAAGCCAGCATTCAAAGTGACCAAAACATCAGCCAGGAAGCATAGGAACTGAGAAGTGGTCTGTGGTCCCCACCTGCAGAACCACTCCTTTATTGGGGGTGTCTTGCTAATTGCCTATAATTTCCACCTGTTGTCTATTCCATTCGCACAACAGCATGTGAAATTTATTGTCAATCAGTGTTGCTTCCTAAGTGGACAGTTTGATTTCACAGAAGTTTGATTGACTTGGAGTTACATTGTGTTGTTTAAGTGTTCCCTTTATTTTTTTGAGCAGTGTATATATAAAATATATATAAAATATATACACACACATTCAAGATTTTGGAAATTCTCCCGCAACCCTATTTTCATTTCAGGCGACCCCTAGTTTGGGAACCCCTAGTTTGGGAATGCTGCTCTATGCCCTGCCAGTCACTGAGCAGGTTGTACAGTATGTGGGGGATGTAAAATGGTCTGTATTGATCATTCCAGTCAGAGCTCTGGAGTATCTCTTTCGCTCTCAGGGATGAGATAGAATCTTCGCTCTATACAGTCTTTCTCTGAACTGGCAAAAAATAGTTAGAGCCGGGTCCCGGTGGGGGGGTTGATTGGAGAGAGGTAAAGAGAAAGAGGTGACAGCTGTTCTTGTTTCCATTTTGTTCAGCATCTCTCGATTAAAAACACACAGCTAAATGGCCCTGTGGCGACACTCGTTTTGGAAACAAGCTTTTATACAGTGGCTTCCGAAAGTATTCACCCCCTTGGTATTTTTCCTATTTTGTTGCCTTTACAACCTAGTATTAAAATTGATTTTTTTTTTTCTTTTTTGGGGGGTGGGTTGTATCATTTGATTTAAACATGCCTACCACTTTGAACATGCTAAATATTTTGGGGTCTACAAAGTCAATACTTTGTAGAGCCACCTTTTGCAGCAATTACAGCTGCAAGTCTCTTGGGGTATGTCTCTATAAGCTTGGCACATCTAGTCACTGGGATTTTTGCCCATTCAAGGCAAACCTGCTCCAGCTCCTTCAAGTTGGATGGGTTCTGCTGGTGTACAGAAAACTTTAAGCCAGATTCTCAAATTGGATTGAGGTCTAGGCTTTGACTAGGCCATTCCAAGACATTTAAATGTTTCCCCTTAAACCACTCGAGTGTTCTTTTAGCAGTATGCTTAGGATCATTGTCCCGCTGGAAGGTGAATCTCCGTCCCAGTCTCCGGAAGACAAACAGGTTTCCCTCAAGAATTTCTCTATATTTAGCACAATCCATCATTCCTTCAATTATGACCAGTTTTCCAGTCCCTGTCGATGAAAAACACTCCACAGCATGATGCTGCCACCATCATGCTTCACTGTGGGGGATGATGTTTGGGGTGATGAGAGATTTTGGGTTACACCATAGCATGTTGGGTTTGCGCCAGACATAGCGTTTTCCTTGATGGCCAAATAACTACATTTTAGTCTCATCTGACCAGAGTACCTTCTTCCATTTGTTTGGGGAGTCTCCCACATGCTTTTTGGCGAACACCACACATGTTGCCATTTTTTAAAACTTTAAGCAATGTCATTTTGTCTGGCCAGTCTTCCATAAACCCCTACTCTATGGAGTATGTGGCTTAAAGTGGCCCTATGGACAGATACTCAAATCTCTGCTGTGGAGCTTTGCAGCTCCTTCAGGGTTATATTTGTTCTCTTTGTTGCATCTCTGATTAATGTCCTCCTTGCCTGGTCTGTGAGTTTTGGTGGATGACCCAAACTCACAGACCAATAAACCAATAAGCAATATGGGCTCTAAATGAAGATCTAAACCTCTCACAATCCATTTTAATCGCCTCTAATTCAACAAAAAAATAAACGTCCTCACTATCAACTGAGTTCATTTTCAGCAAACTTAACATGTGTAACTATTTGTATGAACATAAGATTCAACAAGTTCAATAGACATGTGACTAACAGAAATTGAATAATGTGTCCCTGAACATTAACTTACTACTCTCTCCACTACTGTCCCGTCAATGTAGATAGGGGGGTGCTCCCTCTGCTGTTTCCTGAAGTCCACAATCATCTCCTTTGTTGACGTTGAGTGTGAGGTGCTTTTCCTGACACCACACTCCGAGGGCCCTCACCACCTCCCTGTAGGCCGTCTCGTCGTTGTTGGCAATCAAGCCTACCACTGTAGTGTCGTCCGCAAACTTGATGATTGAGTCGAGGCGTGCATGGCCACGCAGTCGTGGGTGAACAGGGAGTACAGGAGAGGGCTCAGATCACACCCTTGTGGGGCCCTAGTGTTGAGGATCAGCAGAGTGGAGATGTTGTTACCTACCCTCACCACCTGGGGGCGGCCCGTCAGGAAGTCCAGTACCCAGTTGCACAGGGTGGGGTCGAGATCCAGGGTCTCGAGCTTGATGACGAGTTTGGAGGGTACTGTGGTGTTAAATGCTGAGCTGTAGTCGATTAACAGCATTCTCACATAAGTATTCCTCTTGTCCAGATGGGTTAGGGCAGTGTGGTTGCGATTGCGTCGTCTGTGGACCTATTGGGGCGGTAAGCAAATTGGAGTGGGTCTAGGGTGTCAGGTAGGGTGATGGTGATATGGTCCTTGACTAGTCTCTTAAAGCACTTCATGATGACGGAAGTGAGTGCTACGGGGCGGTAGTTGTTTAGCTCCGTTACCTTAGCTTTCTTGGGAACAGGAACAATGGTGGCCCTCTTGAAGCATGTGGGAACAGCCGACTGGGATAAGGATTGATTGAATATGTCCGTTAACACACCAGCTAGCTGGTCTGCATATGCTCGGAGGATGCGGTTGGGGATGCCGTGTGGGCCTGCAGCCTTGCGAGGGTCACCACGTTTAAATGTTTTACTCACGTCGGCTGCAGTGAAGGAGTCCGCAGGTTTTGGTAGGGCCGTGTCAGTGGCACAGTATTGTCCTCAAAACGAACAAAAAAGTTAATTAGTCTGTCTGGGAGCAAGACATCCTGGTCCGCGACTGGGCTGGTTTTCTTTTTGTAATCCGGGATTGACTGTAGACCCTGCCACATACCTCTTGTGTCTGAGCCATTGAATTGCGACTCTACTTTGTCTCTATACTGACGCTTAGCTTGTTTGATTGCCTTGCGGATGGAATAGCTACACTGTTTGTATTCGGTCTTGTTTCCGGTCACCTTGCCCTGGTTAAAAGCAGTGGTTTGCGCTTTCAGTTTCGTGCGAATGCTGCCATCAATCCACGGTTTCTGGTTTGGGAATGTTTTAATCGTTGCTGTGGGTATAACATCACCGATGCACTTTCTAATGAACTCGCTCACCGAATCAACATTCGTCAATGTTGTTGTTGGACGAAATGCGGAACATATCCCAATCCACGTGATCGAAGCAGTCTTGAAGCGTGGAATCAGATTGGTCGGACCAGCGTTGAACAGACCTGAGCGCAGGAGCTTCTTGTTTTAGTCTGTCTGTAGGCTGGAAGCAACAAAATGGAGTCGTGGTCAGCTTTTCTGAAAGGAGGGCGGGGGGGAGGGCCTTACATGCGTCGCGGAAGTTAGAATAACAATGATCCAGGGTTTTACCAGCCCTGGTTGCGCAATCGATATGCTGATAGAATTTAGGGAGTCTTGTTTTCAGATTAGCCTTGTTAAAATCCCCAGCTACAATGAATGCAGCCTCAGGATATGTGTTTCCAGTTTACATAGTCAAATAAAGTTTGTTCAGGGCCATCGATGTGTCTGATTGGGGGGGGAATATATACATCTGTGATTATAGTCGAAGAGAATTCCCTTGGTAGATAATGCGGTCGACATTTGATTGTGAGGAATTCTAAGTCAGGTGAACAGAAGGACTTTCTGAGTTCCTGTATGTTGTTATGATCACACAACGTCTCGTTAATCATAAGGCATACCCCCCCCCCGCCCCTCTTCTTACCAGAAAGATGCTTGTTTCTGTCGGCGCGATGCGGGAAGAAACCAGCTGGCTGCACCGACTCCGATAGCGTCTCTCGAGTGAGCCATGTTTCGGTGAAGCAAAAAACGTTAGTCTCTGTCTCTCTGGAATGCTACCCTTGCTCCGATTTCATCAACCTTGTTGTCAAGAGACTGGACATTGGCGAGTAGTATGCTAGGGAGTGGTGCGCGATGTGCCCGTCTCCGGAGCCTGACCAGAAGACCGCTTCGTTTGCCCCTTTTACGGTGTAGTTGTTTTGGGTCGCCAACTGGGATCTGATCCATTGTCCTGGGTTAGTGGAGATGGTGAAGACTGAAATGAAAACAGACTCCCGTTCAAAGTTCAGGGTCACTTAGAAATGTTGTTGTTTTAACTTGTTGAAGATAGGGGGCAGTATTTTCACTTTGGATGAATTGCGTGCCCATAGTGAACTGCATCCTACTCTGTCCTAGATTGCTAATATATGCATATTATTATTACTATTGGATATAAAACACTCTGAAGTTTCTAAAACTGTTTGAATTATGTCTGTGAGTATAACAGAACTCATAGGGCAGGCAATCTTCCAAACAAGAAGTAAAATTCTGAATGTGGGTCAACTTTGACGTCATCACCCCTTCCTTTCCCAACAAGATATGGATCTGGTAGCACCTCCTACGCCTTCCACTAGATGTCCTCATTCAGTAGAATGTGGAATGGAGCTTTTGGTGTGAACTTTGACCGAATGGGAGGGGAAATAGACACGGTCTTGGCAGAATGCATTTTCCCTGTGGTGCATTTCTCTGTGGGTGCCACCGCCGTTCCATTTGGCTGCAGCTGAAAACGTATGATCCGTTTGGAATGTTATTGGATATATATGAAAATAACATCCTGAAGATTGATTCTCTACTTAGTTTGACCAGTTTATTCGACCTGGAGTATATCTTTTTGAAGTTTTCGTGCGAGTTGTCCTGGACCAGCGTCAGCTTTTGGGCATGTGAGCTGAAAGTGCTAGCAAATGCAGCTAATTGGACACTAGTATTGGATATTATGGAACAAAACAACAATTTATTGTGGAACTAGGACTCCTTGCACTGCATTCTGATGAAAGATCATCAAAGGTAAGGGAATATTTATGATGTAATTTCGTATTTCTGTTGACTCCAACATGGCGGTGAAATACTTTTACGTCTGAGCGCTGTCTCAGATTATTGCATGGTGGCGCTCAGAAGTAAATATATTTCTCCGCCATGTTGGAGTCAACAGAAATATGAAATTACATCATAAATACTCCCTTACCTTTGATGATCTTTCATCAGAATGCAGTGCAAGGAATCCTAGTTCCGCAATAAATTGTTGTTTTGTTCCATAATGTCCATTACTAGTGTCCAATTAGCTACTTTTGCTAGCACGTTTAGTTCACATTTTCAAAAGCTGGCGCTGGTCCAGGAGAACTCGGACGAAAACTTTAAAAAGTTATTTTCCATGTCGAATAAACTGGTCAAACTAAGTAGAGAATCAATCTTCAGGATGTTATTAGCATATATATCCAATAACGTTCGAACCGGAGCATTCGTTTTTGTCTACAGAGTAATGGAACGTAAGGCGATATAATGACTACTGGGCGTAACCAGGAACTGGCATTCTGCCAGACCAAGTGACTCAAATAGCTGCCATCTGGTCCCACATCACACTAGAGGCTTCATTCCACGTTCTACTGACGGTTGACATCTAGTGGAAGGCGTAGGAAGTGCGAACAGATCCATATCTTATTTGGATGTGAATAGGCGATGAGTTGAAAATCAACCAGCCCCAGAATTTCCACTTCCTGTTTGGAAGTTTGCCTAACCTATGAGTTCTGTTATACTCACAGACATAATTCAAACAGTTTTAGAAACTTCAGAGTGTTTATCCAATAGTAATAATAATATGCATATATTAGCATCTGGGACAGAGTAGGAGGCAGTTCACTATGGGCACGCAATTCATCCAAAGTGAAAATGCTGCCCCCTATCCCTAAAAGGTTTTAACAATGTCTACACTATATTTTTGATCAATTTGATGTTATTTTAATGGACAAAAAATGTGCTTTTCTTTCAAAAACAAGGACAATTTTAAGTGAACCCCAACTTTTTAATGGTCGTGTTTGCTTAAAACCCTTTCGTGCGTGAGTTCCGAATAGCTCTAATTGTTGCCCCATCATGAGTTTTTTTATGCACGTGATGTTAGAACGTGCTCTCCTTTCCAGAATGTGATTATTATGCAACAGTACATTTAATCTTCGCTGCCCTCAACCCAAAACACGCAGCCTGTTTTTAGTTATAGGCTGTTTCAATTTCAAATGATTTTCTAACAAGTTTATATTTTCTAAGAACAGTTTGAATTGAGGTGTGTTCCGCCTTGGCAGGTCACCTGTCATGGCAGGTCACCCGTCAGGTCAGTCAGACACTAATTGCTGCACATGTGCTCAATAGTGCTTGAGCATATGATACTCCTCAAAGCATGGTGAAACACATAGTCTATCACAAGCTAAACACATGTATTTTGTCAACTTCCTCTGCTTGCTACCTTGAGCAGCAGTTTGAGGGATTTGCAGGGAAAATGCCATGCAGTGAAGCATAAGGGATTGTCTGCAGCAGGACAACCCCCAGTGGATGGGTGCTGAGAGGTGTGTTGCTCCTGTACTTCATCCACTGTCGGTCTACCTCCATCACCACCAGCATCTTCAAAGAGACCTGGGACTTTGTCAGTGGACAAGGGGTCCTCAGATTCAGGGTTCTCAATGGCTGCAAGGTTGGGGGGCAGCTCCTCACTGTCAGAATCTGATTCTTGACTTTCAGACTCATTGTCAGAATTGTTTTTAAATCTCAAGAATTTCCACATTTGTGTTGTCTCCTTTTGAAAGATATTGCTAATGTTACAGCTTAGCGCACTAGCTACATACATAAACAACAACACTGAATGGCCTAGAGTGGGAGAGGTTACGTGATTGACTGCCGGCACGCACCACTTGAATCAATAAATAACTATCAGAAAATGTTTTGTATGTTAATTTTGTACAGTTGAAGTCGGAAGTTTACATACACCTTAGCCATGTACAATTAAACTCAGTTTTTCACAATTCCTGACATTTATTCACAGTAAAAAAGTCCCGGTCTTAGGTCAGTTAGGATCACCACTTCATTTTAAGAATGTGAACTGTCAGAATAATAGTGATTTATTTCAGCTTTTATTTCTTTCATCACATTCCCAGTGGGTCAGAAGTTTACATACTCTCCATTTTTATTTGGTAGCATTGCCTTTAAATTGTTTTACTTGGGTCAAACATTTGGGTAGCCTTCCACAAGCTTCCCACAATAAGCTGGGTGAAATTTTGCCCATTCCTCCTGACGGAGCTGGTGTAACTGAGTTAGGTTTGTAGGCCTCGTTGCTCGCAAACGCTTTTTCAGATCTGCCCACATTTTGTATGGGATTGAGGTCAGGGCTTTGTGATGGCCACTCCAATACCTTGACTTTGTTGTCCATAAGCCATTGTGCCACAACTTTGGAAGCATGCTTGGAGTAATTGTCCATTTGGAAGACCCATTTGTGACCAAGCTTTAACTTCTTGAATGTTGTCTTGAGATGTTGCTTCAATATATCCACATCATTTTCATACCTGATGATGCCATCTATTTTGTGACGTGCACTAGTCCCTCCTGCAGCAAAGCACCCCCACAACATGATGCTGCCACCCCTGTGCTTCATGGTTGGGATGGTGTTCTTTGGCTCGCAAGCCGCCCTCTTTTTCCTCAAAACACAATGGCCATTATGGCCAAACAGTTTAATTTTTGTTTCATCAGACCAGAGGGCATTTCCCCAAAAAGTATGTTCTTTGTCCCCATGTGCAGTTGCAAACCGTGGGTGGCTTTTTAATGGCGGATTTGGAGCAGTGGCTTCTTCCTTGCTGATCAGCCTTTCAGATTATGTCGATTATAGGATTCGGTTTCATGTGGATATAGATAATTTTGTACCCTGCTGTTGTTCTGGGATTGATTTGTACTTTTTGCACCAAAGTACGTTCATCTCTAGGAGACAGAACACGTCTCCTTCCTGAGTGGTATGACGTCTGCGTGGTCCCATGGTGTTTATACTTGCGTACTGTTGCTTGTACAGATGAACATGGTACCTTGAGACATTTGGAAATTGCTCCCAAGGGTGAACCAGACATGTGGCGGTCTACAATCTTTTTCTGAGGTCTTGGCTGATTTCTTTTGATTTTCCCATGATGTCAAGCAAAGAGGCACTGAGTTTGAAAGTAGGCCTTGAAATACATCCACAGGTACACCTCCAATTGACTCAAATGATGTCAATTAGCCTATCAGAATTGCCTTGACAATTGTCTGGAATTTTCCAAGCTGTTTAAAGTCACAGTCAACCTAGTGTATGTAAACTTCTGACCCACTGGAATTGTGATACAGTGGATTATAAGTAAAATAATCTGTCTGTAAACAATTGTTGGAAAAATTACTTGTGTCATGCACAAAGTAGATGTCCTAACCGACTTGCCAAAACTATAGTTTGTTCACAAGAAATGTGTGTAGTGGTTGAAAAACGGGTTTTAATGACTCCAACCTAAGTGTAAGTAAACTTCTGACTTCAACTATATATATTTACTGTTTTATTCACATGTTTTCAATTGCCGGTGACAAATCATGCATTCCAATTCTTGCATAGATTGTAATCGGAACATTATGTGAGTAAAATACTTTTTGAGGGTTGTACTGAGTGTGATGAGCTAAGCTAATTCCAGCTGTGTGTAGCCATGTTTGTTGACATACAATGCATTCTGGGTTTCACGTAATCATCTGTTGGACCAAAGATGTTATAACAGAATTAGGTGAGTAAGGGTTCACTCAGTGTTTGAGGACTTCTAGATATGAATGGTGGGATGTGAACGATGGTAGACGACATTCTGGACATAACTTTGTCAGGACTGTGTTTGTGCAAAATGTTTCTGAAAAAAGTGTGGCCAGATCAAATGCTGAGTGATGCGTCATTTGAAACTGTGTGTTCTAAATAAACTTCTAATCACACCGGTTTGATCGTACACTACAGGGACCACTGTAGAATGATTACATGTGTGTTGGTACGTGTGAAAAGGTTAAAGTACTTTACTTCCTCTTTGAAAATATAGTTTGGTGAATCATGGATAACTCCGTCATTTGTAACAAGTTTCTGTCAATTATTTTTGGTAGCATTTCTATGTTAACCTCTCTGCGCACCGAACCCGTTAGCGGGATTAAATTCTAAATTCGACAACATACGTACGGTGATCGCTACATAAATAGTCATATTAAACATTCATGAAAATACAAGTGTCTCACATGGGTCGAAAGCCTAGAATCTTGCTAATCCAACTGTGTTGTCAGATTTTAAAAAGGATTTACTGCGAAAGAACACGATGCGATTATCTGAGAAAAAAGCCCCATTAAAAATAACTATTTCAACCAGCACAGGCGTAACAAAATCACAAATTGCAATAAAATAAATCGTTAACCTTTGAGGATCTTCCTCAGTTTGCAATCCCAATGCTCATTGTTACACAATGAATGGTCTTTTGTTTGATAAAATCCATTTTTATAGCCTAACACGAAACATTTTGTGAACCGCTTGTGTCTTGAATTCCGTCTCATTCCATTTTCGACGACACATTCGATGTAAATACACACACTAAACGTGACTTTATCAAGTCATGTTTGGTTTCATTGCAATCAACTGGTTTGTTTGTAACACAAACTGAAAGAAACCGATTTGAAGACAACAAGTAATGACATCACTGTGCACCAATGATATGACCGCTGTTTAGTTGATTGAGTGTATTTTAACCATCGTCTTGAAATCTAGCTGGGTAGATAGCCAATGAGCTATTACAGCTGTTACAGACCTATATCCATCCTGCCCTGCCTATCTAAGGTTTTCGAAAGCCAAGTCAACAAACAGGTCACTGACCATCTCAAATCCCACCGTACCTTCTCCGCTGTGCAATCTGGTTTCCGAGCCGGTCACGGGTGCACCTCAGCCACGCTCAAGGTACTAAACGATATCATAACCGCCACCGATAAAAGACAGTACTGTGCAGCGGTCTTCATCGACCTTGCCAAGGCTTTCGACTCTGTCAATCACCATATTCTTATCGGCAGACTCAGTAGCCTCGGTTTTTCTGATGACTGCCTTGCCTGGTTCTCTGCAGACAGAGTTCAGTGTGTCAAATCGGAGGGCATGCTGTCCGGTCCTCTGGCAGTCTCTATGGGGGTGCCACAGGGTTCAATTCTCGGGCCGACTCTTTTCTCTGTATATATCAATGATGTTGCTCTTGCTGCGGGCGACTCCCTGATCCACCTCTACGCAGACGAACCCATTCTGTATTACTTCCGGCCCGTCCTTGGACACTGTGCTATCTAACCTCCAAATGAGCTTCAATGCCATACAACACTCCTTCCATGGCCTCCAACTGCTCTTAAACGCTAGTAAAACCAAATGCATGCTTTTCAACCATTCGCTGCCTGCACCCGCACGCCCGACTAGCATCACCACCCTGGATGTTTCCGACCTAGAATATGTGGACATCTATAAGTACCTAGGTGTTTGGCTAGACTGTAAACTCTCCTTCCAGACTCATATCAAACATCTCCAATCTAAAATCAAATCCAGAGTCGGCTTTCTATTCCGCAACAAAGCCTCCTTCACTCACGCCGCCAAACTTACCCTAGTAAAACTGACTATCCTACCGATCCTCGACTTCGGCGATGTCATCTACAAAATAGCTTCCAACACTCTACTCAGCAAACTTGATGCAGTTTATCACAGTGCCATCCGTTTTGTTACTAAAGCACCTTATACCACCCACCACTGCGACCTGTATGTTCTAGTCGGCTGGCCCTCGCTACATATTCGTCGCCAGACCCACTGGCTCCAGGTCATCTACAAGTCCATGCTAGGTAAAGCTCCGCCTTATCTCAGTTCACTGGTCACGATGGCAACACCCACCCGTAGCACGCGCTCCAGCAGGTGTATCTCACTGATCATCCCTAAAGCCAACACCTCATTTGGCCGCCTTTCGTTCGAGTTCTCTGCTGCCTGTGACTGGAACGAATTGCAAAAATCGCTGAAGTTGGAGACTTTTATCTCTCTCACCAATTTCAAACATCTGCTATCTGAGCAGCTAACCGATCGCTGCAGCTGTACATAGTCTATCGGTAAATAGCCCACCCAATTTTACCTACCTCATCCCCATACTGTTTTTATTTATTTACTTTTCTGCTCTTTTGCACACCGATATCTCTACCTGTACATGACCATCTGATCATTTATCACTCCAGTGTTAATCTGCAAAATTGTAATTATTCACCTACCTCCTCATGCCTTTTGCACACAATGTATAAGACTCTCTTTTTTTTAGAAGAAATTGATCTACTGTGTTATTGACTTGTTAATTGTTTACTCCATGTGTAACTCTGTATGTTGTCTGTTCACACTGCTATGCTTTATCTTGGCCAGGGTCTGTTGTAATACAATAAAGACAGTAGATCTAGCTGAAATGTCATAATATAAAAGAGACTAGATTTAGCTGCTCGAAGTTATCATTCTGAAACTTAGATAGATAGATAGATAGATAGATAGATAGATAGATAGATAGATAGATAGATGGAAGTTATCATTCTGAAACTTTGCACAAGTACTGTTGCCTTCTTATGTTTTCCACTGAAATTGTCCCCATCATCCTATCTGAATATTTGTTTTGTCTTGTTCATTTTAAATATGATGATACATCAAAACGTGTGGTTTTTTCAATGTATTATCTAAACCAGATCTATTGTGTTATATTATCCTACATTCAATTCACATTTACACAAACGTCAGAGTGTTTTCTTTCAAATGAAACCAAGAATATGCATATCCTTGGTTCTGGGCCTGAGCTACAGGCAGTTAGATTTGGGTATGTCTTCATGCGGAAATTGAAAAATGTAGGGGGGTAGCTGTAAGAGGTTTAACTTCTTGCGTCGAGCAATCCCGTATCCGGGAGCGTAATCATAGCCTCAAGCTCATTACCATAACGCAACGTTAACTATACATGAAAATCGCAAATGAAATGAAATAAATATATTGGCTCACAAGCTTAGCCTTTTGTTAACAACACTGTCATTTCAGATTTTCAAAATATGCTTTTCAACCATAGCTACACAAGCATTTGTGTAAGAGTATTGATAGCTAGCATAGCATTAAGCCTAGCATTCAGCAGGCAACATTTTCACAAAAACAAGAAAAGCATTCAAATAAAATAATTTACCTTTGAAGAACTTCGGATGTTTTCAATGAGGAGACTCTCAGTTAGATAGCAAATGTTCTGTTTTTCCAAAAAGATTATTTGTGTAGGAGAAATTGCTCCGTTTTGTTCATCACGTTTGGCTAAGAAAACCCCCCGAAAATTCAGTCATTACAACCCCAAACTTTTTTCAAAATTAACTCCATAATATCGATAGAAACATGGCAAACGTTGTTTAGAATCAATCCTCAAGGTGTTTTTCACATATCTATTCGATGATAAGTCATTCGTGGCAGTTGGGTTTCTCCTCTGAAACAATTGGAAAAATACACGCAGCTGGAGATTACGCAATAATTGCAACGGAGGACACCAAGCGAGCACCTGGTAAATGTAATCTCTTATGGTCAATCTTCCAATCATATGCCTACAAATACGTCACAATGCTGCAGACACCTTGGGGAAACGACAGAAAGTGTAGGCTCATTCCTTGCGTATTCACAGCCATATAAGGAGACATTGGAACACAGCGCCTTCAAAATCTGGGGCATTTCCTGTTTGAAATTTCATCTTGGTTTCGCCTGTAGCATCAGTTCTGTGGCACTCACAGATAATATCTTTGCAGTTTTGGAAACGTCAGAGTGTTTTCTTTCCAAAGCTGTCAATTATATGCATAGTCGAGCATCTTGTTTAAAACGGGAACGTTTTTTTATCCAAAAATTAAAAGAGCGAAGAAGTCGAAGAAGTTAAATCATCACACTTTTCCAAACACACAAAATACACAGGCACCCTATCTTCAACACACCTGCACTCCCCCCACATATACAGCCATACATACCAACATAGTGTGCCTTTTCAGGTCCTCTGTAGTGTTTTTATTTGTACCTTGTTGATGCCTTCATAATTCCTGGCTTTGGGTACTTTTGTACTTTTTAATATATGTGAATATATTTTTCATGAATTGTCCTATCTTTTTATTTATAAATACTATACATAGAAAATAGAATACAAATTAGTTTACAACATTCTCTAACTTCAATAGATGAATGTATTTATAGTTTTTTATTAATTGTTGTATTTTATTATTTCAGTTTTATTATTAGAATCCCTGCAATTGATAGTGGTGGATGTTCCATTTGATTGAGAATAGCCATGGAGTGTTCTTGGTGTCTGGGAACAGATGTATAGCTTATCGACTACAAGAGCTCCATGTCTCCCTTTTAGTCTACTCCTTTTGAAGACGGAGTACAGTACTTTGCGTCATTCTGCGCTTTAACCATTAATTATTTCACTACACTCTCTGGATCTTCACCTTCATCCTATTTAATTCCGGTAAGCACAGATTTTTGCACATTGATCTAGTCTGTATATCAAGTAGGGATTCTCTTAACCTCTTGGGTCGACCTGAGACGCAGACGTCTCATCTAGCCATCAGCAAATGCAAATGCGCTACGCCAAATGCTAATAGCACTCGTTAAAACTCAAACGTTCATCAAAACACACATGCAGGGCACTGAATTAAAGCTACACTCGTTGTGAATCTAGCCAACAAGTCAGATTATTAAAATGCTTTTCGGCGAAAGCATGAGAAGCATGAGAAGCTATTATCTGATAGCATGCAACACCCCGAAATACCTGAAGGCGACGTAAACAAAATAATTAGCGTAGCCGGCGCTACACAAATAGCAGAAATAAAATATAAAACTTTCATTACCTTGGACGAGCTTCTTTGTTGGCACTCCTATATGTCCCATAAACATCACTATTGGGTCTTTTTTTCGATTAAATCGGTCCATATATACCCAAAATATCCATCTATGGAAACTGTGTGATTCAGAAAAAAACACTGGTTCAAAACGCTACGTAATTTTTTTAAATTAAAAAAGTCGACGATAAACTTTCACAAAACACTTCGAAATACTTTTGTAATCCAACTTTAGGTATTAGTAAACATTAATAGTCTATCAAATTGATCATGAGGCGATGTGTATTCAATAGCTCCACGCTTTCAAATCATCTTCCGAAATCTCTCTTCCAAAACTTCCTGTCGGAGACCGGATGGAAAGTGGTCTCTCTTCCTCGTTTGACCAATAAACAACGAGAAGGCAATTGACAAGACTGGTGACATCGTGTGGAAGCTGTAGGACTTGCAATCTCGGCCCCATTTAATTTCGTGCCCCTTGAACAATACATGCAAGTGGTGCATGGATATTTTTTTCAGTTTTCAGTGATCAGTTTTTCTTGCGCTTTTCGATGAAACAGACGCTCTGTTATAGTCACAGAGGTGATTTAACCAGTTTTAGAAACGTGAGAGTGTTTTCTATCCACACATACGAATCATAAGCATATACTATATTCCTGGCATGAGTAGCAGGACGCCGAAATGTTGCGCGATTTTTAACAGAATGTTCGAAAAAGTAGGGGCTCAACTTAAGAGGTTCAACTTGTTCCCTATTTTTAGTTCATCAGCTTCGATAAAATTGACAGAACCCTTCAGCTTTTTTGTTTATTTTTTCAGTATCGCGACGTTCTCATCACTCATTTCAAGGCTCGTCTTCATCTCTTGTAAATCTTTATGGACTAACTCAAGCACGCCTAATTTATCATTTATAGATTTTAGCAGTTTGGTTTCCACCCTCACTGCACAGGGTGGTGAAAATAGATCATCCACGTCAGTCGAAGAGTTTCTTAGTTTTCTATTAGAGTTTGTTTCTCCATTCTAAAGAAAAGCCAAAGATAAAAGCTTGCGTTCCTTTTTCATATTTGTGTGGAGCTGTTTGTGTGGAGCTGTTTGTGTGGAGCTGTTTGTGTGGAGCTGTTGCACTTGATTCAGAAGCCCAGCCCACCAGGGAGATCTGTGGCTAAATCGAGTGTGCCTGCTGCGCTGGCCAATTGGATAGCTATAATCACCATGCTCGAAAGCTTCAACGACCCCAGCCGCTACAAAGTTTGAGTCTAGCCTACATGCGATTTCATAACTATTAAAACCATAACCAGAGACTGTCAAATAATACTGCAAAGAGCCGCTCTCTTTTTGAGCAAGGTAATGTTTAAGTTTTATTCAGCACTGTCAACACTGTTTTTATTTAACACGCGCGGCAGATGCAATGAATGAGTAGCCAAATGTATCGATGGTCCTGCTCTTTTTGTTATTAGTAGTTAGACACGACTATTTTAATATTGAGGAATATCTCACTTTCTGTGGTCATAGGAATAACATGAATTTGAGCATGAGGCAGATGGAGAACGACTGGATTTTCACCATCAGGTGGAAGAGGTGTCATCTCTCTGGTCAGTCTCACCAGAGGAAAGGTAGGAGAGAATATGGACTGTGAAAGGGGGATCCTCTGCTGCTCTCTCCCTCTGCTGAGACTAATGCCATGATCAAAACAACTGGGAACTCTGACTTCAGTGCTTTCAAGACAGCAGATGCCAGCTGTTGACAATCTCTGAGAAGCTACCCAGGAAAGGGCTGAAAATATTTACAAACACTACAGGAACAAGATCATCCACATGTATTGATCACATTTGTACTAATACTGTAGAGCTTAGAGCTTTAGAACAATCTGTACACATTGGATGCAGCGATCACAGTATAGTGGCTATATCCAGGAAAGCCAACGTTCGAAAAGCTGACCCTAAATAAGCATGTAAGAGGTCATACAAAAGATTCAGCTGTTACTTATGTGGGTGATGTTAAAAATACTTTATGTTCTGTTGTGGTTAATAAGAAGCATCCAGATGATGCACTTGATGAATTTATGTAATTGCTTCTTCCGATTTATTGATGAGCACGCACCTGTTAAGAAACTGACTGTTAGAACTGTTAAGGCTCCATGGATGGATGAGGAATTGAAAAACTGTATAGTTGAAAGAGACGGGGCAAAAGGAGTGGCTAATAAGTCTGGCTGCAAATCTGACTGGCTGACTTACTGGAAATTAAGAAATGATGTGACTAAACGCAACAAAAAGAAGAAACTGTATTATGAAGCCAAAATCAATGATATAATGAATGATGGAAGAAAAAAACTTGAGTACTTTAAATGAAATTGTGGGCAGAAAGACACATTCAACTGCATCTTTCATTGAATCAGATGGCTTATTTGTCACAACTATTTGATGTTGCCAATTATTTGAATGATTACTTCATTGGAAATGCCAACAACAAACAGTGAGCCGTTATATTCATGCATTAAAAAACAAATAATGAAAGAAAAGCATGGTAAGTTTGAATTTTGTCAACGTTAGTGTGGGAGAGGTGGGAAAATGTATTGTTATCGATCAATGATGACAAACCTCCTGGCATTGACAACTTAGATGGAACGCTACTGAGGATGGTAGCTAACTCTATGGCCACTCCTTCCTGTCATATCTTTAATCCGAGTCTAGAGGAAGGTGTTTGTCCTTAGGCCTGGAGGGATACTACCCAAGAGTGGTAAAGCGGCCATTACTGGTTCTGAACAGCAGACCTATTTGTTTGTTGCCATCT
Source organism: Oncorhynchus tshawytscha (assembly GCF_018296145.1). Taxonomy (NCBI): domain Eukaryota; kingdom Metazoa; phylum Chordata; class Actinopteri; order Salmoniformes; family Salmonidae; genus Oncorhynchus; species Oncorhynchus tshawytscha. Next base: position 49,609,483 of record NC_056429.1, on the reverse strand, counting down.
CTTAGCAAACATTGGATTTTTGTTGTTGTTGACCAAATACAATGCTAAACAAATTGACAACCGACTTTCAGCATGCTGATAGAGAAGGTCACTCAACATGTACTGCACTGACAGAAATGACTGATGATTGGTTGAAAGACATTTTAAATAATATGATTGTGGGAGATGTACTATTACATTTCAGTGCAGCCTTTGATATTATTGACCATAACGTGTTGTTGAGGAAAAAGTATGTTTTATGACTTTTCAACCTCTGCTACATTGTGGATTCAGAGCTGTTACGTTCCCCAGTTTCTGTGTTGTGGTTTGTATGCGTGTGTTTCAAGAAAAGGGCTTCCTGGAATCCCCCAAGCAACTGATTGGTCGACTCCATGGCAAATTGGAGCAGACCACGCCCTCTCGTCAGAGGACGCAGCTGTCTTCAATTACCAACTCCTTCTCCAGCTATATAAGCCAGTTTTCTGTCGCTTAGCACACAGATGATTGCTGAGAGAAGAGGGTGATAAGCCTTTGTTGTTTGGCGAGAGATGATTAGTGTGTCCTGTGTTGGTTGAGTGAGAGAGCTGATTGGTTGTGTCTGTTGTGTGTCAATAGGACGCAGTGGTTTGATTATTGAAATTGTTTTTGTTATTCTGTTCCCAGGGGGGAAGGCACCTAGGGAGTGCTTAGGCAAGAGGCCTGCGGGCATACATAACCAGTAGTAGTTTACTGTCTATGCACACTAGGTAAGACCTGGGCGGACCACCCCCTGTATTTTGGTTAGTACACCAGGTGGTGCTAGTTAGGTAAGTAGTGGGTAGGCAGGTAAGGTGGGAGAGGGGGCTTTGATATTTACTTTCTTTGCTTTGGTTCCGTCCAGCCCCTTTTCCCCAAATTTACTGTGTGAAGGAATAAATTCCCTGTAAATGGTCAATTCTCTGCCTTTGTCATCCTTACTCGCACCTACAGTCCCATACCACTTTCGCTCCACGGATAGTTTAGTTGTAGCAGGGTGTTGTGTTCTCTCTTCCATACGTAACAAGCTTTCTATCTAATAGGGTTTTCTTCAATGGAAGCCTCTCTGTGAAACTTGTAGGTTGTGGTGTACCATGTCAACATGACAGCTAATGAAGTCACTGAAACCCTTAACAAGGAGTTGGAATGGGTGGCCAGTAAAAAAACTGGTCCTGAACATCTCTAAAACTAAGAGCATTGTGTTTAGTGCAAATCATTCCTTAAGCTCTAGACCTCAGCTGAATCTGGTAATGGATGGTGTGGCTGTAGAACAAGTTGAGGAGACTAAATTACTTGGTGTTACCTTTGATTCTAAACTGTCATGGTCAAAAACGTATACAGTTTATGCCAATTAGGAATGAGGGGTATGAGTAGGTGGCCATGATGGAATGTGGCTAGGTTGAGAATTTAGCCATGACACCCCTACTCTTACAATACATGCTAGAAGATTTTGAATGACCACCGAGAGTCAGGACACCCATTTTAACATCCCATCTGAAAGATGGCACCCTACGTAGGGTGCCAAATGTAATCAAGGTTTGAAATTATGTTTTAGTCAAACATATCTGTTTAGGCTTCTTGACGTCAACTTGCAATCTAAAAATATTTGTTTTATGTTCTGGCCCCGACCATCCGCTCAAGAAAAAAAGTAGCCCGTGGCTGAATCTAGTTGATGATCCCTGCTTTATGGTGCTGGAGTCAGTGGCTGTAACCACTGGACCACACAGGTGCTGAGGCCACCGATAATTGATTCAGCCTATTGCTTGCCTTGAACATCTATTAAAACAATTGATCAAAAATGTAATCTCTAATGAAAAATAAATCTACTCCCAACAACTCTATCATAATCCACATAAGAATTTACATGTGATGCACTGTAGCCTGCACGAAGCCTACACAGGCTACTTGAACTAACGCCCAGTGGTCCTACAGTCTAAGAATCTGATGGTCTTGTCTGTGTGTGGATTGGAGCGCAGTGCACAATGCATGTATCATCTCATCAGCTGGTATATTTTTTTCCTGTGACATGTACATTTTCTCAGCATAGCCTATTAACACAAGACTGATGGAACAGATCAGAATGTTCAACTTAACTAAACTAGTATTTCTTCACATTAGAAGTGCAGCAGTACACATAATATTGTAATACTCATGAATGTTCCAAAAGGAAAGTAGCGGGAAAACACCGGTTTAATGTGCACCCCACATGCCAGTAGTTTCATAGGACAGAGATGGAAATACATGTCTGTAAAAAAAAAAATTCAGAAAGAGGGGAGAGCTAAAATATTTTAATGTGATTGTCTGGCTCAGTTGACAGCACCATTCGTCTGTTTACGTAGGCCTAGTACACTTATTAGACTATTAAATCATTGTCCTGCACAAATAAATTAACCATCATCAGCGCGTGGTTTGAAAGAGGTGTGTAATTCCAGTCCATATAATAGGCCTACCGTATGCATAGCCGAATCACGGATACCATCCTATATTTAAGAGTCATGCCCCCCAACACTTTTATTGTGCAATGTCGGGACCAGCATTGGACTTGTATAAATTGCATACATTTCTAGTTGGGCCATGCAGTGGGGGTATTCCAAATGAGTTGGGTGCGGGGCTGTTGGAACTGAATCTGTTGAATTTACAGTATACCCAGCTTAAGGTACTATGTAGATATGGTATAGCCTACAAACACTGCTTCCAGCTGCCCCCTGGCAGGGATTCTAAATATTCAATAATCATTCAAATCCTTCTGCTGCAGGATTATTTTCCTCCTGTGATGAAATGGGTCAAATTAAGATCCGGCATCTGTATCTTTCTCCTCCTGTTATATATATATATATATATATTTTTTTTTACTTTGGGTGCTAATCTAAAAGTATACAAAGAAAGAGTCTGCCAGGATACATTTGGGTTCAGAGGAAAACACATTCAAGTATTATACAACTCAAATCCGAATTCCGAATATAAGGACTATTAGTTAGACTCGTAACAATTCCACTTTGCCTTTGTTGGAGTTTTAATTAATGACTATCTGTCATGTTCTATCCTCATACACACTTAGCACCAATGTACATCTATGACAGTACTACAGTATAAGGCCATGAATTAAATAAGATAGATGGTTAAATGCCAAATAATTAAATTTACTTAGTTCATTGCTGAATCTCAGGGGATCTGCAGTGGATAGCTTGGAAATGTCATACGCATACACGCGCACAAACACACACTATCCATCCACGCACAGTATGGCTGAGGGCATAGTATGAATCAGTCAGAGAGCAGTATTTCCAATTATATTGAATTAATTCCCTATAGTTTTGCAATCCTAAAGTTAAGGCAAAAGGGAGTGGGAACAATGAGTGGCATAGTCCATAAACAGACCTGCCTGCATCCACACAGCCCAAGGTGCTTACATTCTTTGCTCATTAAGACCGCTATGCGGAGCTATCAAAGGTGCTAGTTGTGTTCCCTGTTCATGGTTCTGAAACAATTTCGTGATATAAGGGGACAGCTTGGGGTTCCCGCAGGTTAGTGAGTCAACTTTCTTCATTTGGGACTCTCAATAAAGTCTCAACAGAAATAACAGTTTTTTTTATTTAATAGTTTTTCTATAAAGCAGAATTCACATTTTAGCTGCTATTGAATTATTCTGCATCCGTCCTTAGGGTTTGTAGCATCTGCAAATAGCGGCATTTGAGTGCACTTACATTTACAGTAAGTGCATTTTTCCACACACACATCATGTGTTGCATATCATTAGATAACCGAGTCACTGACTTATTATATCTGTGGGTGTGGGTATGTGTGTGTGCTGTATGTGCCTGCAAATAGAGGCATTTGAGTGCACTTGCAGTGGCACTTTTGTTTGCACACACATGTTCAAGAGTGAGTAACTGAGTGAAGATGGTTATATAAGTGCATTGCTTGAGATGGCCCCATATAATCACATCATACACGATATACTGTATCTGTTCATTATAAACCACAGATCTTCCCACTTGTCTGCCTGCTTGCTTGCCTGCCTCCCTGCCCACGTTATAATGTGAGGCCACTAGGTCACATTAGAAGTGGTACACACCATATACTACAACAAAATGCACACAAATTGTGTATCAATAAAGTTTTTGTCAATTGCTAACAAGCATCGGTCAATACTGAAGCCACTTTTTCAAAACTCTTCACACAGTCTGCATTACCAACATGGATCTTGGCCAAACAGTTCATCTCACCTCCAAAACTCACTCAAACCAACAAAACACTTCATACATGTCTCAAAATAAGCTTGTTCGACCATGACACTGGCAGCAATTAAAACTCAGAAAGCATACATTGTCACTCGTAACACACTGATCTAAAAAAAACAATAACAACAGGGAGCATTACATACATTTCTCTTTGAAGTTCGAAAGATTTTTCACATAAATCAGCATTTCATTATAGAATAACACTCTTTCCCATTATTAACTGAAGTATATGTGACAAGAATTAATTAGAAATTCAGCAATTTGCTTCAATATACTTTATTTTTTCCATATCTTTGCATATAGCAATTTACTTGTTGAAGCAAAAAATGAAATTCCAGGGCTGCGATAACAATACATTTTAAAAAACATCAACAACATGTATAGTATAGTCACTCATACTGTACAGTACTGTGTGTAAGGACCGACGCTGGAGTCGAGAAGCAGGTACGGGGAGTGAAACATTTAATGAGGAACAGACAAGGAACGAGACAGGAGCAACGTCAGCACACGGGTAACAAAACGACATACGAACGTTTATGCGGAAGCGGGGAACAGAGCTGGGGGACAGACAGATATAGAGGGAAGGGTTGAGTCCAGGTGTGCGTAATGATGGTGGCAGAAGTGGGTAATGCTGGGGACCCTGCGACCTCGAGTGCCAGGGGGAAGAGTGGGAGCAAGCTTGAGACTGAGGGATCTAGTTCTCCCTCTCTCCTGCATTTGGCCACAAGTTCTCATCAACATCACATCTTATGTCTCCTCTGGCGATGCATCTTGTAAAGTATCTGATGGAATGTCAAATCCAACCCTGGTAGTCTTCAGGATAAGTGTCTCCACACCCCACATTCATGGCATCCAGTAAGGACATCTGGTCATGTGGTGGTCATAAACCTTCCACCTCTACACAGAGAAAAACTCCTCTATGGGGTTTAGGAAGGGGGAATATGGAGGCAGGAATAGAACTGATATCCTGGGATGTGCAGCAAACCAGTCTGTGACTGCAGCAGAGTGGTGGAATGCCACATTATTCCACACAACAACGAAGGTAGGGGAGTTTCTTGCCCCTCTCTCCTCCGCTGGTACAAGTCGATTATGCAGGTCATCCAGAAAATAAATGACCCTCTCTGTATTGTAGGGTGCAATGAGTGATTTGTGTAACAGTAAACCTGTCACGTGTGCTCCCTCTTCGGCCTCTAGGTCACCGGGCTGCTCGTTATGGCGCACACCTGTCACCATTGTTACTCTCACCCGGACTCTATCACTTCCGTGATTATATTCCCTATATATGTCACTCCCTTTGGTTCCATCCCCAGGCATCATTGTTTCTGTCTCATGTCTGTGTGTTTTCTTGTTTTGTATTATGAGACAGATCACCAGGCTCCCCTGCCTCCTCCGGTTTGTCAGGCTCTCATGCCTCAGCCAGATCGCCAGGCTCCCCTGCTACAGCCGGCTCGTCAGGCTCTCATGCCTCAGCCGGATTGCCAGGCTCCCCTGCCTCAGCCGGATTGCCAGGCTCCCCTGCCTCAGCCGGTCTGTCAGGTTCCCGCGCCCCTGCCAGCGACAGGTTCCCGAGCATCAGCAGAGGTGACCGGTCCGCTTCTGATCCCCGGGATCGTCCCTTTGGTAGGCGTCCTGCGGCTGGAGCCGTGCGTCAGGGAGTGGGTACTGTCACGCCTTTAGGCCACCAGGGTGCTCATTATGGCGCACAACTGTCACCATCGTTACACTCACCTGGACTCTATCACTTCCCTGATTACCTTCCCTATATATGTCACTCCCTTTGGTTCCTTCCCCAGGCATCATTGTTTCTGTTTCTGTGTCATGTCAGTGCATTGTTTCTGTTTCTGTGTCATGTCTGTGCATTGTTTGTGTTCTCGTTTTGTATTATGTTACGTTTATTTCTTTTTAGAAACTCACTCCCTGAACTTGCTTCCCAACTCTCAGCGCACATCATTACAAAACCGTCATTGGACAGTGCTGCACACATTGTGATGTTAGCTCCTCTCTGGCATGGGACATCCATGCTTGCGCTCTCCAATCACATTCTTCCCCTTCTGCGTGTTTTTGCCAGGTTGAATCCAGCTTCATCCACAAAGATGAATGTATGTGCAGTTTGCCTGGCTTCCATCTCCATTACTCTCTAAAATACAGTAAATCCACAGTTTTACAGTACTTTACATTATGCCTAGCTGTGAATGTACCCTGTTTAGTTATTGAACAGACATCTTACCTGGACATATTGATACTGGATTTCTTTCTCACGTTCACCGTTTCTCTCAAAGGGTACAGTGTACAACTGCTTCATCCTTATTTACTGACGATTGTCGTTGTGCTGATCGTATTCACATTACCAAAAGTGATATTGTCTGCCAGCACTCTGTCCCGAATTTCCCGCAGTTTTATTGCATTGTTGCCAATTGCCATGTCAACAATGGCAATTTCCTGCGCATCTGATAATATTCTGTCTATCCCTCCTGTGGGAGGCAACCTTTTGATCCTACTGAAAAACACAAAACAATCAATATATTTTTAAATGTCAGTACATGTAAAAATGTGAACATACTTTAATATGCAGTTCAATTATCATTGAAAGATGCACATCTCACCTGTTGTTTTGCCGGAAAATTCATACTGTTGATGCAACTGTTGAACACTGCAGATTTGGTTGTCTCTCAAAGAGAGACCATGGTTGAGACCATGGTTTACAACATGGTCAATAATTGTGGCCCTTATCTCATCGGAGACCACCACTCTGTCTTCCTTTCCTTTGTCCTCCACACATTCTCCCTCTCCCTGCCACTCGTCTTTCCCCACCAACCTGTCTTCCTTGATCCATGTTTCCAAACTAAATCATTACGAAGCCGTCCTCGTCTGTTTGGTAACGAGACTAAAAACAGGACACTTGGGTAGGCTTCCAGCTGAAATTACAATCAGCTGTGTTTGGCATGATTAAATATTCTGCAGAGATTTATACATTTCAATCTGGTTACTGCAGAAATGCACAACATTTGCCATCATTCTGTTTTGAATGTGTTTTTTGCAGTTTTGGAAACAGTGGGTTAGCATTTTAAAACGTGCTGCAAATATATAGTTTTGCATGTTGTGGAGTATGAATGAGAAAATAGTTCATGGATTTTGGAGAATGTGGTCATAGAAAATGCATTCAGTAAAAGCAATGAAAAATTATTCACAGTTTGGTCCACATACACTTCTGTTTCGCTGACTGTGTGAAGAGTTTTGACAAAGTGACTTCAGTTTTGACCAATGCATGTTAGCAATTGAAAAAAATGAATCCCCTATGGGGCAATTTACAGTAGAAGGCATCAAGATTACAATTACTGAACATACATGCTCCATGGGGGTAGAGTAGAAGACACACAATATTACTTTATGTATCCCCTACGAGGCAATTTACAGTTGAAAGGCATCATCGAGGAGCCCAAGAATACTATTACAGCATACAATGTAATTAATTACCTGTACATGCATCTTCCATACATATAATGGAACTGCAATCATACAGGGACATAGCCATTGGACTGATTCATGGGTATTACAATGCATTGGAATAGAGTGTGTGTTTGAGCAGCTTTAGACTCAAGGGTAAGACTTTTGTCTGCTGTCTTAGAGACTGATGCACTCCTCCCCCAGTATTCCTCTCCTACCCTGTCTTCCTCTCCTCCCCCTGTCTTCCTGTCTTCCCACTGTCTGCATGATTTAAGTATAATTATTATCAGGTATCAAGGTAAGACCCAGATGCAGACCGTGTCGAAGTAACAATGTTTATTACAGCAACAGGGGCAAAGGTACAAGACGGCAGGCAGGCTCAGGGGGCAGGCAGAGTGGTCGGGCGGGTGGGTACAGTGTCAGGACAGGCAAGAGTCAAAGATCAGGAGGACGAGAAAAAGAGAGACTGGGGAAAGTAGGAACAGACACAAAAACACTGGTTGGCTTGACAAACAAGACGAACTGGCAACAGACAAACAGAGAACACAGGTATAAATACACAGGGGAAGATGGGCGACACCTGGAGGGGGGTGGAGGCAATCACAAAGACAGGTGAACAAGATCAGGGTGTGACAATTATATGTGGACCAGATACAAATATGGCCAGACAAACACATTATCTGAAATGAGAAAGATTAGGAATGTTTCTATCAATGGGTTGAAGAAAGGAAAAGCACCTGTTCAATGTTTTGATTGCTGTTTACTGGGGAAGACACACACACAGAGTGCATTGGACGGTGGTTTAGCGGTGAGTTTCTGAATAATAGGCATGGAAGCCTCCACCAGAGATATTGTTAAAGGTGTGTGTCTTCTGATACTATTTCTCTGCACCTTTTATGGAATGAGCGAATGTCTGCTTTTCAGCTGTCAGAACTTTGAGCGCCTGTTCCTGTGACTCACACACATACAGGAGACACACACACGGACAGACAGACACACAGTGACACACACACACACACACACACACAACAGTGCGCCTGTTACTGTGCATTTTGAAATACTTATATGAAGTCTTGCAAAGGAAAATAGAAATGCTTTCAAACAAATATGCCAGAACTTGAATTAGGCCATGTTGTCTGTTGCCTCCTCTACCTCTCCTGTATGATATTGTTTCTGGCAACAACTCTAACCAAGGAGAGGGTGACCTCAGGGTGACTAGGGCTGTGTGTGTATGTCTACAATATCTGTGTAATGGCTGTTGGTGGAAGAAGGTGAGGACCAAAGCCCAGCGTTGTACGTGTTCATGTTTGTTTATTGACACTGAACACTAAATACAAAAATAAAAACGGGAATAACCGAAATAGTCCTGAAAGGTGAAAAAACACTAGCCAGAAATCAACTACCCACAAAAACCCATGTGGGAAAAAGCTACCTAAGTATGGTTCTCAATCAGAGACAACGATAGACAGCTGCCTCTGATTGAGAACCACACCCGGCCAAACAACAAAGAAATACAAAACATATAAAATGAACATAGAATGCCCAGCCTAGTCACACCCTGGCCTAACCAAAATAGAGAATAAAAGCCTCTCTATGGCCAGGGCGTGACAACCTGACTCATAAGGCTAGGATGCTTTTTTATATTTTTAAATGCCTTCCTAACCATCTTAAATAAACGTGCCCCATTCAAGAAATTTAGAACCAGGAACAGATATAGCCCTTGGTTCTCCCCAGACCTGACTGCCCTTAACCAACACAAAAACCTCCTATGGCGTTCTGCATTAGCATCGAACAGCCCCCGTGATATGCAGCTGTTCAGGGAAGCTAGAAACCATTATACACAGGCAGTTAGAAGAGCCAAGGCTAGCTTCTTCAAGCAGAAATTTGCTTCCTGCAACACAAACTCAAAAAGTTCTGGGACACTGTAAAGTCCATGGAGAATAAGAACACCTCCTCCCAGCTGCCCACTGCACTGAAGATAGGAAACACTGTCACCACTGATAAATCCACCATAATTGAGAATTTCAATAAGCATTTTTCTACGGCTGGCCATGCTTTCCACCTGGCTACTCCTACCCCGGGTAAACAGCACTGCACCCCCCACAGCAACTCGCCCAAGCCTTCCCCATTTCTCCTTCTCCCAAATCCGTTCAGCTGATGTTCTGAAAGAGCTGCAAAATCTGGACCCCTACAAATCAGCCGGGCTAGACAATCTGGACCCTTTCTTTCTAAAATTGTCTGCCGAAATCGTTGCCACCCCTATTATTAGCCAGTTCAACCTCTCTTTCGTGTCATCTGAGATTCCCAAAGATTGGAAAGCAGCTGCGGTCATCCCCCTCTTCAAAGGGGGGACACTCTTGACCCAAACTGCTACAGACCTATATCTATCCTACCATGCCTTTCTAAGGTCTTCGAAAGCCAAGTCAACAAACAGATTACTGACCATTTCGAATCTCACCATACCTTCTCTGCAATGCAATCTGGTTTCAGAGCTGGTCATGGGTGCACCTCAGCCACACTCAAGGTCCTAAATGATATCTTAACCGCCATTGATAAGAAACATTACTGTGCAGCCGTATTCATTGATCTGGCCAAGGCTTTCGACTCTGTAAATCACCTCATCGGCAGACTCGACAGCCTTGGTTTCTCAAATGATTGCCTCGCCTGGTTCACCAACTACTTCTCTGATAGAGTTCAGTGTGTCAAATCGGAGGGTCTGCTGTCCGGACCTCTGGCAGTCTCTATGGGGGTGCCACAGGGTTCAATTCTTGGACCGACTCTCTTCTCTGTATACATCAATGATGTCGCTCTTGCTGCTGGTGAGTCTCTGATCCACCTCTACGCAGACGACACCATTCTGTATACTTCTGGCCCTTCTTTGGACACTGTGTTAACAACCCTCCAGGCAAGCTTCAATTCCATACAACTCTCCTTCCGTGGCCTCCAATTGCTCTTAAATACAAGTAAAACTAAATGCATGCTCTTCAACCGATCGCTACCTGCACCTGCCCGCCTGTCCAACATCACTACTCTGGACGGCTCTGACTTAGAATACGTGGACAACTACAAATACTTAGGTGTCTGGTTAGACTGTAAACTCTCCTTCCAGACCCATATCAAACATGTCCAATCCAAAGTTAAATCTAGAATTGGCTTCCTATTTTGCAACAAAGCATCCTTCACTCATGCTGCCAAACATACCCTTGTAAAACTGACCATCCTACCAATCCTCGACTTTGGCGATGTCATTTACAAAATAGCCTCCAATACCCTACTCAACAAATTGGATGCAGTCTATCACAGTGCAATCCATTTTGTCACCAAAGCCCCATATACTACCCACCATTGCGACCTGTACGCTCTCGTTGGCTGGCCCTCGCTTCATACTCGTCGCCAAACCCACTGGCTCCATGTCATCTACAAGAACCTGCTAGGTAAAGTCCCCCTTATCTCAGCTCGCTGGTCACCATAGCATATCCCACCTGTAGCACACGCTCCAGCAGGTATATCTCTCTAGTCACCCCCAAAACCAATTCTTTCTTTGGCCACCTCTCCTTCCAGTTCTCTGCTGCCAATGACTGGAACGAACTACAAAAATCTCTGAAACTGGAAACACTTATCTCCCTCACTAGCTTTAAGCACCAACTGTCAGAGCAGCTCACAGATTACTGCACCTGTACATAGCCCACCTATAATTTAGCCCAAACAACTACCTCTTTCCCTACTGTATTTTATTTATTTATTTATTTTGCTCCTTTGCACCCCATTATTTTTATTCCTACTTTGCACATTCTTCCATTGCAAATCTACCATTCCAGTGTTTTACTTGCTATATTGTATTTACTTTGCCACCATGGCCTTTTTTTGCCTTTACCTCCCTTATCTCACCTCATTTGCTCACATCGTATATAGACTTGTTTATACTGTATTATTGACTGTATGTTTGTTTTACTCCATGTGTAACTCTGTGTCGTTGTATGTGTCGAACTGCTTTGCTTTATCTTGGCCAGGTCGCAAATGAGAGAGAAATCATTGTAAATGAGAACTTGTTCTCAACTTGCCTACCTGGTTAAATAAAGGTGAAATAAAAAAAATAAAAAATGAATAAAGTAATTGAACATGTATGGAAGTACTAAAGAAGAGGTTTGTGTGTGTGTGTGTGTGTGTGTGTGTGTGTGAGAGAGAGAGAACGAGCGAGCGAGAGTGTGTCATGCGTCACAGGTGCTGTGTCAGACAGGGAACACAGAGACACACTGGGAGCAAGAGACCTGGAGAGGAGAGAACATTCTGTCGCACAGCTCATTAAAACAACAGACTGGGAGAACAGAGGGTAAAAGAAAGAGAGAAGGGTAGGAAGAGGGGGATAGGAAGTGGAATAGTCTTAGTAGCAGAGAGGGAGGGGACCTGGGGAAATGGGGGAGAGAGTGAGTGACACATGAAGGGAAGGGGAAAGGAAGAAGTTATGACGGAGAAAAAAGGTGGAGAGGCAGGACTACAATACATGTCTGGGAGGACAGGAGACAGACACCATCTGTTTGGTTACAAAGTGTCTCAAACATGGTTAACCCTACAGACAGAAAAAGGAAGAATACAGGTCTGAGAGAGAGCGGGAAAGAGAAAGATCAGGAGCGAGAAATGGAGCAAAGCAGACAAAATTAAATGACAGAATAAAGTAGAAAGAGGTGAGGGGAATGTTGGTAACTTGAGAAGAGAGAGTAAGAGAAGAAGATTTAAAAGAATAAGTAGTTTGTTATACACTCCGGAATTCTCCTTTCAGTTGGACTACAACACAATATGCTGGGACTGCAGGGTGCTGCACTGTTGGGTCTTATCAAGGGGGTGTGACGGGGGTTACGGTACCTTAGCTGTCGACTCAGCACAGAGAAAGAAGAGAAAAGCAAGAGGGAGAGAGAAAAAGCAAGAGGGATATGGTGGGAGAGGTGACACCTGTGTGACTTGCTAAAGTTACGTGGAAATGAGGGACTCAGTGAGCGGCACTGATATGATATTGTCGAGTTATGAGTTTAACTTTTACTCTCTCTCTCACTTCTTTCACCTCTCTATCTATCACACACTTTCTGCCGCTATTCCTTTTATACCTTTATTTTTGACTCAGTCTTTTCACTCGACATCTCTATCCTCCTCTCCCCGCTCTCCTTCCGCCCCAACTCTGAAAACCCCATGGACTGGGATTATTTTACAATTTCGTCAGCCTCTTAAACTTGCTCAAATTCAACTTCTCTATTTTTCTCACTGGTGAGTTCGATTAATGAGGCAACATGTTTCACAGCTATTTTAGAACCTGCTGAATCAGTCCTGTTAACATAATGACAGCATTGTTAGAAATGTGTGGGCCGTACATGGGAACATAAGCAACCACTTAAATGTGAACAGGTTCTCCAGCACAAAATGCGTATCAGCCAATTAAAATCATTGATTTACTTGCACGTGACAGAATGTTAAATTGTATCTGGTCTCGTCAGATTACCGGGTATACGTTAGCCCTATGCTAACCTCACCAGGTGGCACTGATTATATCCTGGCACAAATTCTGCATCAGCCAATTAAAATCGTTGAAGTGGTTGGACTTGTTCCAACACTTGTTCATGGAAAGGTCCTGAAAATACCTCAGTCGAAAAGCATGTGCTGAACATTAAAGCAACTATCACATGTACAGTGGCTTGCAAAAGGATTCACCCCCCTTGGCATTTTTCCTATTTTGTTGCCTTACAACCTGGACTTAAAATAGATTTTGGGGGGGGGGTTGTTGTATCATTTGATTCACCCCCAAAGTCAATACTTTGTAAAGCCACATTTTGCAGCAATTACAGCTGCAAGTCTCTTGGGGTTTGTCTCTATAAGCTTGGCACATCTAGCCACTGGGATTTTTGCCCATTCTTCAAGGCAAACCTGCTCCAGCTCCTTCAAGTTGGATGGATTTCGCTGGTGTACAGCAATCTTTAAGTCATACCACAGATTCTCAAATTGGATTGAGGTCTGGGCTTTGACTAGTTCATACATTTGTTTGTTAAGTCAAACAACAAACACACACAGACGCAGTCGCGTGAGCACACACACTGAAGTTCTTCAAAGTGTCAGGGTAATTGCAAGATTATGTTATAATGCTTGTATTGCATTATAATGGTTGTTTTATTCAACAGAATAGAGTGTTCTGTTAACTATTGTGTGTGTGTTCTACTGAGGATGGGCCTCTATGAGATAACACTGACAGAGGACATTTACGATGTCTTTGGGTGATAAAACCTAAAGAGCATTCCAGAGAACATGAGTTAATGTTTCTGTTCTATACCGTACCAGGGAGAGATGGTTCCAGTTTGGAGTCGGAGGGCCAGACACTGGTCTATACAATGAAAATGGTTGACACAGCAGATGCTGACTGCTATGTATTATAGATATCTTTCATACAAATCTTAACCTTGTGACCATTCTATGTATCTGCTGTTCGTCATGTAGGTTGAAAGGGGTGTACCTTTGCTATAAAAGATCTCAGTGGCCATTGTGTTGCCACTCTTAACGAATCATTAGAAATGGTGAATCGTTGAAAGTCATTGCTATTGCAAAGCTCTTATTATTAAAGATGTAGTTTAAGTAGAACTCTGACTTGTGTGATAAGTTTGTCTCTCCTCATTTGATAGGAAAGAAATTAACCACCACAAAAGTGATCCACTAATGGTACTGCTGTTTAAAAAGATATCGCTTTGGTATTATTTTCGTAATAAGTATGTGGTGAAAGTATGTGGTGAATTTTCTAAACTCTTCATACAAAATTCCAAACTGACAGTCTTACATTGAAAACCTTTGATTGCGCATTAATTTTGTTTGTAGACATCTTTCACCACACAACCATTGATCCAAACTATAAGTTTTACTATGAAATATGAGTACATTGGTTTAATCACCAAAGGACAACATAATGATGTCTTCTGAATTTAGTTATTTTAACAACCAGCTAATCCAACAGCAAAACATTTAAGGTGTGTGTTTCAAAATTCCCATTACTCTGTTTTCACATTAGGCAATACACTTGTATTACCCATTAAAATGATTTGAACATCGCATGTCCATAATTTCAATCCCATGTGTGATCAAAGGTGTGATCAATGCAATAGAATAAATAAATGAAAGAAGCAATATTTAGCAGGCACTAGTCTGCATCTCGCCTGTCTTGAGCATATGGCCATAGATTCTCATCGGAATTGCAGTAAATATCTTCAATGTTCATGCACCTTTTGGCATGGAGAATCCAAGCCTGACAAAGGTCTGGATTGAAATCATTGCAGGCCTCATCCATGACCTGAAGGAGGGTGGTATGCTCATGGGGATGGCAATCATATATATTCCACCTGTATAGTAATTGTATAGTATTTTACAGTATTGTACTGTACGTACAGTGCGTTCGGGAAGTATTCAGACCCCTTGACTTTTTCCACATTTTGTTACGATTCAACCTTATTCTAAAATGGATTAAATGGATTAAATTTTAGCAAATGTATTACAAATAAATAATGGAAATATCACATTTAGATAAGTATTCAGACCCCTTGTTGAAACATGTTTGGCAATGATTACAGCCTCGAGTCTTCTTAGGTAGGACGCTACAAGCTTGGCACATCTGTATTTGGGGAGTTACTCCCGTTCTTCTCTGCAGATCCTCTCAAGCTCTGACAGTTTGGATGGGGAGCGTCGCTGCACAGCTATTTTCAGGTCTCTCCAGGGATGTTTGATCGAGTTCAAGTCCGGGCTCTGGCTGTGGGCCACTCAAGGACATTCAGGGACTTGTCCCGAAGCCACTCCTGTGTTGTCTTGGCTGTGTGCTTAGGTTCATTGTCCTGTTGGAAGGTTCATCTTTCCCTTGATCCTGACTAGTCTCCCAGTCCCTGCCGCTGCCACCACCATGCTTCACCGTAGGGATTGGTGAAGTGCTGCAGAGAAGAGGTCATCTAGAGCAGGAAGCGGTCTCCTGCCTGGCTGAGAAAGCAGTAGATGTGCTGGTCCAGGGTGGCACCACATACCTGTGCGAGTCAGGGTTCTCAATTCTGGCATACTTAAAAAACAAGTACAGAAACAGACTCAATGCTGAACATGACCTCAGGGTTGCACTGTCAAACTGAGCCCAGAATAGACCTGCTTGTTGAAAACGTCAACCAGCCACACACCTCTCATTAGGATTGTGTGTGTGTGTGTGTGTGTGTGTGTGTGTGTGTGTGTGTGTGTGTGTGTGTGTGTGTGTGTGTGTGTGTGTGTGTGTGTGTGTGTGTGTGTGTGTGTGTGTGTGTGTGTGTGTGTGTGTGTGTGTGTGTGTGTGTGCTAGTTTACATCTGTGTTATGTGAGCAATCAGTTTATTCCAGTTCAGAATATAAATTATTTATTGTATTTGATCAGCAACAGTTCCAACCTATACCTTTTTTCAACAATAATTTCTACAGTAAGATGTACAGTAGGCCTGATTATTTTTCATCTGTACTGTTACTTAGGGTTGTCCTATCAAAAACTGAGCCTGTGTGTGTGTTCTGTTCACAGGAGGTTGGTGGCACCTTCATTGGGGAGGACAAGCTCATTATAATGACTGGAGTGGAATTAGTGGAATGGTATCAAATACATCAAACACATGGTTTCCAAGTGTTTGATGCCATTCCATTTGCGCCGTTCCAGCCATTATTATGAACCTTCCTCCCCTCAGCAGACGCCTGTGGTTCTGTTATACATCTGTGTGATGTGATCAGTCAGTTTATTCCAGTTCAGAATGAATTAATTTATTGTATTTTAACAGCAACAGTTCCAACCTAGGCATATATGAAAGAGTGTTATTAACCTGTTGGTAACAGGGGGCAGTATTTTCATTTTTGGAAAAATAACGTTCCCAAATTAAACTGGATATTTTGTCAGGACAAGATGCTAGAAATATGCATATAATTGACAGTTTAGGATAGAAAACACTCTAAAGTTTCCAAAACTGTAAAAATATTGTCTGAGAGTATAACAGAACGGATGTTACAGGCGAAAGCCTGAGAAAAATCCAATCTGGAAGTGACTCATCTTTTGAAAGCCCTGTGTTCCGATGCGTCCCTATTGAGCTGTGAATGCACAATCAACCAGATTATGCTTTCTACGTATTCCCTAAAGTGTCTACAGCATTGTGACGTAGTTTTACGCATTTATGTTGAAGAATACCCGTAGGCGTCTTCATTACGCAAGTGATCACCTGATGCTCCCAGAGAAATTATTGCGTAAAATACAGAGGTAGCTATTATTCCAATCGCTTCTACTGAGAAACCAATTGTCCCGGTTGATATATTATCGAATATATATTTGAAAAACACCTTGAGGGTTGATTATACACAACGTTTGCCATGTTTCTGTTGAGATTATGGAGCTAATTTGGAATATTTTCGGCGTTGTTGTGACAATTTCCGGTCGATTTCTCAGCCAAACGTGAAGAACAAACGGAGCTATTTCGCCTACAAAAATAATATTTGGGGAAAAAATGAACTTTGGCTATCTACCTGGGAGTCTCGTGAGTGAAATCATCTGAAGTTCATCAAAGGTAAACGATTTAATTTGATTGCTTTTCTGATTTCCGTGACAAGGTTGCCATAATGCTATGCTAGGCTATCGATACACTTACACAAATGCTTGTCTAGCTTTGCCTGTAAAGCATATTTTGAAAATCTGAGATGACAGGGTGATTAACAAAAGGCTAACCTGTGCTCCAATATATTTCACTTGTGATTTTCATGAATAGGAAGATTTTCTAGGAAGATTTATGTCCTTTGCATTATGCTAATTAGTGTCAGATGATGACAACGGTCCCGTTCACGGGATGGGGTGTCACTATTAATGGGGAAAATAAACATGAATTGCTACTTATATGGGTATTTCATTATTGTTTTTTGTCTATATTGCCTTTGTTTTAGGCATAAGGGCAATGAAATGTACCCATATTTACGTATAGTTGCACATTGTCATAAGCTTGGGTCCCAGGAAAACACAGAATTTCTCATTTGGGTCCCAGGCTGAAAGGTTTTAAGAACCCCTGGCTCTCTCGGGATATACTGTCTGAGACAATACAGCCAGTTGTGTTCTCAGTTCATCATTCAGACAGGAATAAATATCTCTTCAGGAAGAAAAAGGGCGGGGGTGTGTGTTTCATGATTAACTACTCACTGTGTGATTGTGATAACATACAGGAACTCAAGTCCTTTTGTTCACCCGACCTAGAATACATCACAATCAAATCCCGACCGTATTACCTCCCAAGAGAATTCTCTTCGGTTATAGTCACAGCCGTGTATATTCCCCCTCAAGCCAATACCACAGCGGCCCTCAAAGAACTTCACTGGACTTTATGCAAACTGGAAACCACATATCCTGAGGCTGCATTTATTGTAGCTGGGGATTTTAACAAAGCAAATTTGTGATGAAACAGTTTTATTATCACAGACTGTAGTACTTGCGCTGCTAAAACACTCGACCACTGCTATTCCAACTTCCGGGATGCTTACAAGGCCCTCTCCCATCCTCCCTTTGGCAAATCTGATCACAACTCCATTTTGCTCCTCCCTTCATATAGGCACAAACTCAAACAGGAAGTATCCGTGGTAAGGACTCTTCAATTGTTTTGATCACACGGACTGGGATATGTTCTGGGTAGCCTCTGAGATCAACATAGATGAATACACTGATACAGTCACTGGATTTACTATGTGACTATTAAAACCTACCCAAATGAGAAACTGTGGATAGATGGCAGCATTCACGCAAAACTGAAAGCACGACCCATTGCATTTTACCATGGCAAGGTGACTGGGAATATGGCCAAATACAAACAGTGTAGTTAGGCAATCAAACAGGCAAAACGTCAGTATGTAGACAAAGTGTCACACTCTGATCTGTTTTACCTGTCTTTGTGCTTGTCTCCACCCCCCTCCAGGTGTCGTCCATCTTCCCCATTATCCCTTGTGTATTTATACGGGTGTTCTCTGTTTTTCTGTTGCCAGTTCATCTTGTCTCTTCTTGTCACCTCAAACCTACCAGTGTTTTTCCCAGACTCCTGTTTCTTGTTAGTACCTGTTTTCTAGTTCTTGCGGTTTTGACCATTCTGTCTGCCATGACCCTGAGCCTGCCTGCTGTTCTGTAACTCTTGACACTGCCCTGGATTACTGACCCCTGCCTGCCCTGACCCTGAACCTGTCTGCCTGCCATTCTGTACCTTACGGACTCTGCCCTGGATTACTGACCTCTGCCTGCCCTTGACCTGTCATTTGCCTGCCCCCTGTTTCAAATATTAACCTTTTGTTATTTCGAACTGACAGAATCTGAGTCTTATCCTGAGGTCTGATACAAAGTGGACTCACAATTCAAAGGCCCAGACACGAGACGTATGTGGCAGGGTCTACAGACATTCACAGAATACAAAGGGAAAACCAGCCACGTCGCGGACACCGGCGTCTTGCTTCTGGACAAGCTAAATACCTTCTTCGCCCGCTTTGTGGATAACACAGTGCCACCAACGTAGTCCGCTATCAAGGACTCTGGGCTCTCCTTCTCTGTGGCCAACGTGAGTAGGACATTTAAGTGTGTTAACCCTCGCAAGGCTGCCGGCCCAGACGGCATCCCTAGCCGCGTCCTCAGAGCATTGGCAGACCAGCTGGTTGGAGTGTTTAAGGACATATTCAATCTCTCCCTATCCCAGTCTGTTGTCCCCGCATTCTTCAAGATGTCCACCATTGTTCCTGTACCCAAGAAAGCAAAGGTAACTGAACTAAATGACTATCACCCCTTAGCACTCACTTCTGTCATCATTAAGTTCTTTGAGAGACAAGTTAGGGATCATATCACCTCTACCTTACCTGACAGCCTAGAACCAATTCAATTTCCTTACCACCCCAATAGATCCACAGACGAAGCAATTGTACACATCACTGGCACACTGAAATGGTCCACCCACACAGACTGTGCTGAAGAAGGTTCAACAGCGCCTCTTCAACCTCAGGAGGATGAAGAAATTTGGCTTGTCACCTAAAGCCCACAAACTTTTACAGATGCACAATTGAGAGCATCCTGTCGTGCTGTATCACCGCCTGGTACGGCAACCACCAGAGGGTGGTGCAGTCTACCCAACGCATCACCAGGGGCAAACTATCTGCCCTCCAGGAGACCTACAGCAACCGATGTCACAAGAAAACAAATACCTGAGCCACTGCCTGTTCACCCCGCTATCATCCGGAAGGTCAGTGCAGGGGCATCAAAGCTGGGATCGAGAGACAGAAAAAAACTTCTATCTCAAGGCCATCAGACTGTTAAATAGCCATCACTAGCACCTTAGAGGCTGCTGCCCTATATACAGTACATAGACTTGAAAGCACTGGCCACTTTAATAACGGAACACTAGTCACTTTAATAATGTTTACATATTTTGCATTACACATCTCATATGTATATACGGTATTCTATCCTATTTTACTGTATCCTAGTCTATGCTGCTCTGACGTTGCTTGTCCAAATATTGATATATTCTTAATTCCATTCCTTGTTAGATATTACTGCACTGTGTAATGAAAACAGTGTAGATTCACGAGCAGAGCGTGGCAAATGTTTATTAAGCCTTCGCAGAAGGCAGGAATCGTGGTCGCAGGCAATGGTCATACACAGGTAGGGAGTCAAAAACAAACAATACCTCAACCATACAAACAGAAAGAACTGAACTAAATAGGGAGCTGATGAGTCCAGGTGAGAAACAAACACAGGTGAAATCAATTAACTAAAATGAAAGACAGGGCTACGTTCCAGAACACAAAAAAACAGGGCTATGTCCAAGAACAAAGAAAAAGAACACAAGGTTGACTAAGAAAAGAAAATCAGAACCTTACGCACTGTTGGAACTAGAAACACAGTATTTCACTACACCCACAATAACACGTGTTTGGAAGAATTTTTTATTTTTTTAAATCTTTTGCTTCAGGCAAATTTTCTTCATATCATGTTTCTTTAGACGTGTCTAAAATAAATAATAGATTTATTGTGATTGTGTAGGCTATATTACATGGATTTATTACACTTTTAAAAATGTAGATGTGCCAAAGGTCTGCATCAGTGGCTTGAAGGCTATGCATAGAAGCCAGGAGATGCTAAATGTGTTCATGTTAATTAACGGTCAATTACCCTGACACCGGCAGTTATTTGCTTGTCAATCCCCAGCTGACATGATCGCCACAATCCTACGCCTGGCCATGTGGTCAGGAGTTCCACTGCGCAAGATGGGGTCCGTGGAGTTTTATGAACATCAAGACAGACAGACATACTGTGAATTTGGATTTTAACAATTCTGATTGGCCAAAGTGGTCAAGCCTTCAAAGGGCCTCCGCAGTGCACACACGTAGCCTGTACAGTTTTTCATTGTTCTCGCCACTGCCAGAGAGAAGACAGGGAAGAAACCCGCATTTACTTACCTCTAGGCTGCTATACATATTTATTTGGATTGTCATTCTATAATTTGTGGTAATTAAATATAATTTATTTCAAATTTATCAGAATGAATTTTCTAGAAATAGTTTTACCAGCTTTGTGTTTTCTCAAATTTGAACAGGTGAGGAAGTGCCACTCCTCAGCACTAGACCCCTGCATATTTCACACAGGTGAAGTTCTCTGATCGCAGAGAAAACAACTCTTCTGAGGCACCTGTGTGAGCCTCAAAACGAGAGTCCTATAAATAGGTTCTATTTTCTACAACAAGCTCTCACAGTCTCACATCAGAATTACGTCAAAATTATCTCAAGCCAGCATCTAAAAAATGGCACCGACAAGAGGGCTGCTTCACTTCTAGTCCTTAGGAAACTTTACAGTATTTCGTTTTTTACAAGCATTTCGCTACACTCGCAATAACATCTGCTAACCATGTGTATGTGACCAATGAAATATGATCTGATTTGATTAAACGTTCATCCATATTTCTCAAAGTTAAAATTCTCGCAAGTGTTTGGTTACTGTATTGTTCCAAGGTAAGTTTAGGTATTAAGTCTGAATGGTTAAGGTTTGGAATAGGCTTAAAACAAAAACAACATTCTATCGCTGGATTCACACATGCAACCTTTGGAACCAGAGGCAGAAGCTTACGCCTGTTCGCCATCCTCTTCTACAATGCCCTAGCAAAACTAAAGCCTTCTTGAAGGTAACACTGTTGGCCCTAAGGTCTGTTTTCCACATCATCTCCCGACGTCTTCAGACATGGATGGACGTTGTATACGGGCTTGTATCAGAGGTGACCTGCCTGATTTTCTCTCCCTCCCTTCACCCATCCCTCCTTCCTTTCCTCCTCCACTCAGTAGCAGTGATGCCTAATCAGAAAACGATCTCTCCCTTTATGACTTTCATCCGTCAGATTTGTCACACCCTCATGATGGAGCAGGCCATGTGTGTGTGTGTGTGAATGCCTGTGTGTGTGTGTGTGTGTGTGTGTGTGTGTGTGTGTGTGTGTGTGTGTGTGTGTGTGTGTGTGTGTGTGTGTGTGTGTGTGTGTGTGTGTGTGTGTGTGTGTGTGTGTGTGTGTGTGTGCGTGCATGCGTGCATGCATACATAACTGTGTGTGTGAGTCATTACCATTGCAGGGCCCATAAACAAGTCCCAGAGATTTGATGAGCTCTATAAATCTACAATGGCTTGCGAAAGTATTCACACCCTTTGGCCTTTTTCCTATTTTGTTACCTTACAACCTGGAATTAAAATGTATATTTTGGGGTTTGTATCATTTGATTAACACAACATGCCTACCACTTTCAAGGTGCAAAATATGTTTTATTGTGAGACAAACAAGAAATAAGACAAAAAACAGAGGAATTGAGCATGCATAACTATCCACCCCCCCCCGCCAATACTTTGCAGAGCCACTTGCTTTGTGGTGCCCCTTGCTTAGTGGTGTTGCAGACTCTGGGGCCTTTCAGAACAGGTGTATATATACTGAGATCATGTGACAGATCATGTAACACTTAGATTGCACACAGGTGGACTTTATTGAACTAATTATGTGACTTCTGAAGGTAATTGGTTGCACCGGATCTTATTGAGGGGCTTCATAGCAAAGGCGGTGAATACATATGCACACACCACTTTTCTGTTTTTTTTTTTTTTCATTTCACTTCACCGATTTTGACTATTTTGTGTATGCCCATTACATGAAATCCCCCCAAAAATCAATTTAAATTACAGGTTGTAATGCAACAAAATAGGAAAAACGCCAAAGGACATGAATACTTTTGCAAGGCACTCTAACTGTGGTCACAAGCAGCTATTGGCACAGCCCAGGAAATTGATGAGGCTTTTAAATCAGACCCAAATCTCCAACATCTGCTATGACGTCCGGGACTTAATAGGCTATTTTACTTATACAAAAATTTCCTAAAACAAGAGTGTGTGTTTTATTCCCTGATGTAAGATTTAATGGAGGAGATAGTTTAGTATCATCTACACCCATTCCTGTACTCTATATACTCATCTAGTGAGTGTACCGCAGAGATACACACAATACACAGATTGGTACTCTTTCTTTTTACACATAATTTGAGTCCAAGTTGAAAAGATAATTAGCAAATGGACCTTGAGATGAGCAGATGCCACTTTTTACAGAGGCTCAGCCTTTGGCACTTCAACAATCAGAGTCACACACCTCCAACACACACACACACACACACACACTGGCCGGCCATTCTGTTGCCAATAGCAACGGGCTGTAAGAATATAAACCGCAGAGGACGAGAGGTCAAAAGTACTTAAAGTCAATAGTACTAACGGTCAATTGGGAATTATCAATGGAAATAGTTGGTTTTCAGTTCAACATCTGTTAGGAATGTCAGCCCTGAACTTATTTATCAATGGATAGCTACATGTGGCACGTTCTCATTGGTCCAACCTGAAATAGGAAACTTGTTATTTGGCCATTGGCCCAGTTTTAGGGGGACAGGGGAGAATGACCATCTTCTTCCAAGCATGATTTGTACTATTTCAATAAACCTATTTTCCTCCCCCTGATTTGCTTTGGGGTCTTTGTTATTGAAGATTAACATCAACTGCTAACAAGGCCATGGGGTCTGGGTGAAGCGGTCAGTCGGTGGTCGCTGCTGATTTAGGTCACAGGTGACTTAGTAAACTATATTGAAGCAGACTAAATCCACTACCCGGGTGTATGCGTTCGTGTGTGCATACTAACCCAGGTGCACTTTAAAGAGGCTGAGTCGTGCATGAATCAACATGTGCAAAGTTGACAGGTCCGGATTGTGCCTATGATACTTCGGTCACACTGACATGTGTGTCTTCTCCTCCCTTCAGGCAGAAAGCATCTCTCTCTCACTCTCATATCTATTCACCCACTCAAAAAGACAACCAGAGGTTTGTTGAATTCCTGATGTGTTATCAGTTTCAACCATCTAAAAGCAACCAATTTCCAATGGAAAAACAATGTCTGATTCTTCTTGTCACCTTAAATGTGTTATCACTGCGTTTCAACCATTTAAAATCACAACAAAGGTCAAATGGGATATTTTTTATAATGTGTTGTAACTGTGCTTCATCTAATAGCATGACCAAATGACCTGGACTGCAGTTGAGATTACATTGCAAGTACAACGGTGTTTGAGATTCTGCACAGATTATTATAGCAATTGCGAAGATCTCCAAATACCTGCGACCTTTGCATGCTATCTTGAACATGCACGCTTCCTATGATTACATACAAAGACATGTATAGTTACTGTAGGGTAACCTCAAAAGAGATGAGAAACATGAATCCACGTTTATTGATTAACTCAGAACATTTATTGGACATCACCCAAAGCTTGAAACCCTAGGCCTTTACTGTATGTATTTTCAATGTTCAGTTGTACAATGGGTTGAATGGAAAAAAAGTTGTGACTTTGCAAATGCTATATTGGCCTAAATAGTATCATTGATGATATATGAGTTAAGGTTATATTGAAATTTCTCTGTTTAACCTACCCTTCGGAATGACTTCCATAGCAATAGCTAATATATTTAGTTATTATGAGATCCCTTAATAATCATTCTCATGATAGCACATTGGGAGTAGTCAGTGATAAATTCCAAAGCTAAGCAGGGCAGGACTGTGTTAAAACCATGAGCGGCAGACAAAATTAATAGTTGTAGATATATCAACTTTCCAGTAGGAGGTGCTGCCCAGCCTATTGTTTTTTTTGTGATAGTGGATATAACGTTGAAGCTCTGACGTTGTTTCAAAAGTATAAATTCCACATATTTTATACAAGGTTTGTTCATGTTAAAAATTGTTTACAACAATGACTTTAAAAAAATCCAATCTATTTTCCACGTAGATTCCACGTCACAATAGGTTGAAAATGTTGTTGAAACAACGTTGATTTAACCAGTTTGTGCCCAGTGGGTTCTCATGACCCTCATCCATCTTTACCTCTCTCCCTCACTATATTTTTCTCTCCCACTCTCACATATGACCACCCTTATTCATCATCTCTCTCTCCATCACCTACCCCCTCCCACCTCTTTCTATTTGACCCTGATCTGCAGTGGCATTGTCTCCAAAGTTAATTAAGACATTATTAGCATGCCTAACGAACGATGAGGGCTGTTTAATTGACCAATTAAGTGCTAACTGATTAGTCATTAAAATGCTTGCTGGAATTAACGTGTTTGAATCTGTTAGACCACGACTCTGGGTAGGGGCAGGCCTGACATCCCATTGGTGGATAAGTAGATGTTAATCAAAAATCAAATCAAATCAAATCACATTTTATTGGTCACATACACGTGATTAGCAGATGTTATTGCAGGTGTAGTGAAATGCTACACAAAACCAATACACACAAATCTAAGTAGGAATGAATTAAGACTATATACAGTCGTATGAAAACGCTTGGGCACCCCTCTGAGGCTGCATAATAATTTACTCTGTCGTCACAGAAAATGATCACAGTGGCATGCCATTCATTTTCTAATAAAAGCTGAGTACTGGGGTATTGTCCAGACAAAGATTTTTAGTGTAGCAATATTAAGTTGTATGAAATTAAATCAGATGTGAAAAATAGGCTATGCAAAAATGTGGACACCCTCGTCATTCTGTTGATTTGAATACCTGATTAATTGGAACACACAATTGGTTTGATGAGCTCATTAAGCCTTGAACTTCATAGACAAGTGCATCCAATCATAAGAAAAAGGTATTTAAGGTGGGCAATTGCAAGTTGTTGTTCTCTTTGACTCTCCTCTGAAGAGTGGCAACATGGGGGCCTCAAAACAACTCTCAAATGACCTGAAAACAAAGATTGTTCATCATTATGGTTTAGAGGAAGGCTACAAAAAGCTATCGCAGAGATTTAAGCTGTCAATGTCCACTGTGAGGAACATAGTGAGGAAATGGAAGACCACAGGCACAGTTCTTGTTAAGGCCAGAAGTGGCAGGCCAAGTAAAATATCGGAGAGGCAAAGGCGAAGGATGGTGAGAACGGTCAAAAACAGCCCACAGACCACCTCCAAAGACCTACAACATCATCTTGCTGCAAATGGTGTCAAATGGTATGCATCGTTCAACAATTCAGCGCACTTTGCACAAGGAGAAGCTGTATGGGAGAGTGATGCGGAAGAAGCCTTTTCTGCACACACGCCACAAACAGAGTCGCTTGAGGTATGCAAACGCACATTTGGACAAGCCAGCTTCATTTTGGAATAAGGTGCTGTGGACTGATGAAACAAAGATTAAGTTATTTGGTCATAACAAGGGACGTTATGCATGGCTGCAAAAGAACACAGTGTTCCAAAAAAACCACTTGCTACTCACAGTAAAATTTGGTGGGGGTTCCATCATGCTGTGGGGCTGTGTGGCCAGTGCCGTTACTGGGAATCTTGTTCAAGTTGAGGGTCGCATGGATTCCACTCAATATCAGCAGATTCTTGGGAATGATGTTGAAGAATCAGTCACAAAGTTGAAGTTACGCCGGGCTGGATATTTCAACAAGACAACGACCCAAAACACTGCTCAAAATCTACCCGGGCATTTATGCAGAGGAACAAGTACATTGTTCTGTAATGGTCATCCCAGCCATCCTAGAGAATCTGGGGGATGATTTGAAGCGGGCTGTCCATGCTCGGCAACCATCAAACCTAACTGAACTGGAGATGTTTTGTAAGGAGGAATGGTCCAAAATACCTTCATCCAGAATCCAGACACTCATTAGAGGCTATGGGAAGCGTCTAGAGGCTGTTATTTTAGCAAAAGGAGGCTCTACTCAATATTGATGTGATTTTTCTTTTGGGGTGCCCAAATTTATGCACCTGTCTAATTTTGTTTTGATGCATAAACATGAGTGAAGTGTGGTCAACTCCACTTGAAAAGAGAAGTTTATCTGGCTCAGCAAAGCCTCAAACATAAATTGTCCACAACGCTGAAATCGACTGCTTCTATGTGAATTAATGAGGCGGAACACACCTCAATTCAAACTGTTATTAGAAAATACAACTTGTTAGAAAATAATTTGAAATTGACAAGTTGAAACGTTGCCTATAGATAATTAGCAGGCAGCATGTGTTAACTGTCCGGTTGCGTAATAATCACATTTTGATACAGTGAGTGCATTCTGACATCACTTGCATAAAACAACTCACACTGGGGGCGACCATTAGAGAACTTGGGAGACTGTTAGAGATATTTGGAACTCACATGTGAAAAGGTTAAGTTCAGTTACCTTTGCCTTCTTGGGTACAGGAACAATGGTGGCCATCTTGAAACATGTGGGGACAGCAGACTGGGATAGGGAGAGATTGAATATGCCCGTAAACGCACCAGCCAGCTGGTCTGCGCATGCTCTGAGGACACGACTAGGGATGCCGTCTGGGCCTGCAGCCTTGCGAGGGTTAACGCGTTTAAATGTTTCAAAGAATGGCATTGCAGTGTCCTGTCTGATGCCGGTTTGGGCCGGTTCACACAAACACTGACCTTCTAAAAGCGGACAACCTATTAAAAATAGAACTGCTGAAAACAGCCTGCAGCCAAGGTGACAGAGAAGAGGAAGATGGTTTAATCTTGATGTCTGAAGGGCACAAAACTACCATCTCACACCCAAGGGCAAATGGACCGAAGGGCAGACACAGGCATTTCCAGTAGATCTAAAGTCTCATCTCTCCTCTCCCACCTTCCAGTCATCCAGCTAGGGGATTGTGGGGATTAGCCTTCTCAGTAGAGCATAGGGTTATAGAACCACAATACATTATACTGTACATCCTCCTTTTCCTCCACACTCTCTATCTCCATCTCTCAGTCTCTCTCTCTCTTTCTGTCTCTTTCACAACTAATCTCCTGTTTTTATCAGCTGTAAATTTGACACCAAATTGTGTTTGTGTACTCTGGCTGTCCTGTCTCTGTCTTAACCCTGTTCTCATTCCCCTCCTTCTCACTCCTCCTTTCTCTATATGTTAACAGGTTGGTGTTGAGAAGCATAAGCCAAGACAAACTGTAGTTGTTTAATAAATCAGTGACATTCGGCTTTATAGATATCAGATACTTCTCTGTGACAACAAAAGCACACTAAATGAGAAAATAGTGAACTGTACTAATTAAACATCAATGTTTATACAAGCTTATTGCTTTTGTTCTCTATCAATGTCACCCAACACCTGGCTTGGTTATTACAGTCCATCGGTTCAGAGAGTGATATAAGCTTTGGATGGGGAGAAATAATTGGCCAGCCTAATCTACAGACAGATCAATATAGGTTAATTTATCAAACTGATAAATGAGCCCTGGTGTGTGTGTGTGTGTTTGCTTATTTCTGTGAGTGTGTGCGCCCAATAGTACAGACTCTAAATCACAGTATGTGCGGTCACAGGAATCAATAACTAGCATTCCTCCCATGTAAGACTTTTATTTGGAGAAAGAGCAAACTCATTGATATAAAATCCAGATGAAGATGTAGATGAAGATTAAGTACAGGATAAACACCAATGCTCTATGCGCGTCGTCCTTTGATAAGTAAATTCATACTATTTCGGCCATCCACCAGAGGACAGAAATGTGGTCGTTAGTTCTATTCGTTAGGTTGATAGAGAAGCATTCTGGTTGTGTATTCTATTCCTTAGGCAAGTTGGTGAACAATCTTCTCCCTCCTTGCTAGCTAGCTACAGTACCTTCAGAAAGCACCAATTGCTTTGCCACATTTTTTGCAGTATTACTTTAGTTCCTTGTTACAAACAGGGTGCTTGTTTTGGAATATTTATATTCTGTAAAGGCTTCCTTCTTTTCACTCTGTCAATTAAGTTAGTATTGTGGAGTAACTACAATGTTGTTGATCCATCCTCAGTTTTCTCCCATCACGGCCTTAAGCTCTGTAACTGTTTTAAAGTCACTATTAGCCTCATGGTGAAATCCTTCCTCTCCAGCAACTGATTTACGAAGGACTCCTGTATCTTTGTAGTGACACAAAGTGTAATTAATAACCTCACCAAGCTCAAAGGGATTTTCAATGTCTGCTTTTTTAAATTTGTACCCATCCACCAATAGGTGCCCTTCTTTGCTAGGTATTGGAAAACCCTTCCTGGTCTTTGCGGTTGGATCTGTGTTTGGAATTCACTGCTCGACTTAAGGACCTTACCGATAATTGTATGTGTGGGGTACAGAGATGAGGTACTGTAGTTGTTCAAAAATCATGCTAAACACTATTATTGACCATAGAGTGAATCCATGCAACTTATTATGTGATTTACTAGACATTTTTACTCCTGAACTTATTTAATTTATGCCATAACAAAGAGGTTAAATAATTATTGACTCAAGACATTTCAGATTTTCATTTATTTATTAATTTGTCAAATTAAAAAAAAATAATTCCACTTGGACATTATGGGGTATTGTGTGTTGGCCAATGAAAAAAAATGAATTCAAATTTTTTATTTGAAATTCAGGCTGTAACATAACAAAACGTGGAAAAAGTCAATGGGTGTGAATACTTTCTGAAGGCCTCTTTGGTAGGGGAGATCACATTAAAAATACAAATCAAATCCTAGGCAAGAAGCTAGGTAAATAGTTTTTTGCTTGCAAATCTGCCAATATGACAACCCAAATCAGTTGCTGAAAACAGCTGGTCAAACGAGAAACATGTGGGAGTATTTGACAGCACTAGCGTCACCTGCGTCATTACTGCAATATTGTAACAGACGGATCAGAGAAATTCATGTTCATCACTCACCACCTTAAGTCATCAGATGCTGTAAAAATATGTATCTGCAAAAACAAATGAATGCTAGCTAGCTAGTTAAGCTTACCTGATTGGACTTGCATTTACAATGTATCCAATGTCAGTGTGTGGTTGTAGTTTTAATTTCTGTGTCACTCACCTAGTGTGGGATGCTGCTATAACTGGATTAACTGTTAACAGACACAAAGCATGCTCTGGGACTACAAGGCTCTAGGTTGCCCCCTGAGGAATAACCATTAAGACTCTGGGTTCAATGGTCAGACATGTGTTGTATTAACAGAGACTCATGGGATGTTGGCTATCAACAACAAGGCAACTCCTATGACTAATTGGGAATGGGACGCAAGCGTAGGATTGATCACCCTGTCGCTGGCCGCCTTTGGGGAGGGTGTATAGTGTGAAAGGCCGAAACACCCTAGGAACCAAAAGGTACACTACTGACGATGCGCTCCCCAAATTTCACCACGCTCACTGTTCATTAACTCTTGGAAGTGCTTGCACAAAGGATAGTAACATCTCATCCTGTGTTCTTGGAATCTATGCAGCCCCAATAGTGCTGTAGTGTATAGGTCAGTGGGTCTATCCAGTAATTGTGAGAAATCACATCAGTGAATGTGACTATTGTTAAAGACAATGGACTAATATAGTTACATAAGACTGACTGCACTCTCCAAGAAGAGTGAAAACATAAGGAACTGGAAGGGAAGTGATGATACTAGTTTTCTCTGCGATAATGAAATGCACATATAATTGTAAATACAAGCCCTGTTTATACATGGTAATTAAGTACTCAGGCAGTTAGTTACCATAATGTATTTAGCTTATACGCCTTAATATGCTTTACCACATGCAAGCACGCACTCACGCACGCACACTCTCTCTCTCTCTCTCTCTCTCTCTCTCTCTCTCTCTCCTTCTGAGTAACGAGTCATTGTGGGTCTATTTCCTGTGGTTTGGTTAAATGGAGCAGGCTGGGTGCTGTCACATGCACTGACTGTACACTACACACCCTAGAGGGAGAGAGGGAGTTGACATGATTTGTCAGGCAGAAGAGAGAGTGTTTATTTGTCTGAACCCACCGTAGAGCTCTTTAGAAAACACATCCAAAGTATTCTAGAGGACAACAGTAAACACAAACACACACAGACACACTTAGTAACAACATGCACAATACATATGATTATTTACATCCCTTCCAAATGAACCTTTGGCAACAGCTGTGTCAATCTTTTCAAGTAACAGTGGACCTAATTTGTTTAAATAGACCTCACGAGGATACCGTCCCGACCGGGTGACTTGCCTTTATTCATGTTATCCAATGCCCTTGAGTTCATGGAGAGAGATTTGGGCTCCCAGCAAGCCGGCTTCCTCAGCTGAGAGAAGATAAGTTCTTATATTTTTTAAAAAGGACTCAATCTGGCTTTGTGTAGATTTACAATCAGAGGTGTACAATTCTTTATAAAAACGGGAGAATCTTTCGTTGATTCATTTGGGTAATTCACCTGATTCACCTGATTCAGATTCAATAGTTGCAATATCCGCTAATTGATCATTACTGCAAAGCTTGTTAACCAGTAGATGACTGGGTCGATTACCATGGAAGTAATGGTTGAGTCTGTCTTGATGGATGGCAAATTCAGCTCTCTGTCTTATCAACAGATAAAGTTATGTCTTGACTTTGGAAAGAGTAGTTGCTGCCTGGTCTGAAAAAAGTGTTTGTTGAGAATGCCCTAATGTCATAAACAACTTTTCCAATTCTGATATCTTCTTTAATTGTGATTTATTCAGCCCAGATGCAAATGCAGTTGCGTTGTTTTGAATCAAACCTATGATGGCTCTTTTAGGTGATACTGACATGTATATCTGGCAGTAATAAGCATGATGATCAAATGTCGAATTTCTGTTTTCTTGATTAAAGAAAATTAAGGAGTAGATAATAGTACAAAATCGATTCGGGAGAATACTTTAATGCCTATTTGAATAGAAAGTGAATAGCCAGCCATGTCGATGGTTCCCAGTAGGGTGATGAGAGTAGCGTACTATGGTGGTTTGAGGAGAGTAGTAGAATGGTCCCACTTCAATTCGCTTTCTAGATACTTTACTTAGGACAGCTAATCAGTCGTATCAGTGATTGTCCGGGAGGTGACTTTATCGTCTCTGCCTCGGGTTGAGATTCAGAGTTCGAACCACTTTAAACTTGAGCTGCAGCTCTAAGTCTCTCTGGTCTGGTATGTTGATTCTTTAACCTATGATTTTATACAGATTGTTCAAGGGCGGTTCCGTCAGGCTGACACGCTATCTGGCCTCACTCAGGGGCATGACTTGTCACTGTGCAAAGTTATGTAAAACTATTTTCTCTTATGGCTCCTAAAATCATATCCCTCTCTTAAGGTATTGGAAAAATATATAATTACAATAATATTAATAATAAGGTAATAATAAAGTAAAATTCAGACCTTTACAATTAAGTCAGCAGACTTGTTGAGTAAGGGTAGGTAATGAGGAAAAAAATAAATAAAATGGGGAAAAAAGAAAATGACATATGCAAGTCTAATGACTAAACAGTCAGAAATAAGATAGCTGTAAAACCCATAGCACTTAATCCATTATCTTCATTTATTATTAGCAATATGCTTTAAATGACCTTAAACATACATTTGTCCTCCTTTACATGCTCTATGCCATGTAAAAAAACAACAACGTAGCCTAAACAGAGGGGGACAGGAATCAACAGGAAGGTAAAACCAGCAAAAGCTAAAAAGCTATTGTGTAGTAATAGCACATACTGGACAGGTCATCTCTCCTTGCCAGTAACAAAAATAAATAACATTTCAACTAAAATTAGTAGGGATATAGTTACCAACGTACAGTATCTTGTCATATTTAGCCCAAGTTGATTCAATGAGCTGTAACCACACAAGAAAACAGTCCCAGTACAGATGACACCTCCATATATTGTCCATTGATCATTAATTGGCGTGGTATCATCACTCTGTAAATGTCTTGGACCTTAAGAAATATATTTATCACATGTTCAATGCTCAGCAATAATAGTAATATTGTTCCTTGTACCCAAACATGAGGGGTGTCCTAATCCTTGTCTTATGCTGAGGGCAGCATCATAGCCATAGGCTAGGCTGTGTGATTGTTCATGCATAGCATGCCTGAATCATGAGTCAATCACGGGGTTCCATTTGTTAGCTTGTCCCCTTGTGTGTTGGGTTTGATGTGCTTCTCAAAGAAGTCTTGAGCTTTCTTGGCAGTGGAAAATGTGTGTGTTGTGTCCTGGGAGGTCAAGATGAGTTTTGCCGGTTGGATGAAGCTGCATCTCAGGTTTGGCTTGTGCAGTTCGCGTCTCACCACATTGTAGGTCTCCCTCTGTTTTAGAAGTTCGACACTAAGCTTTGGGTAGAAGCTGATCCTCTTCCCTGCATAGGTCAGATCCCCGGGTTCCGCTGCAAGGCGAACAATTCACCGCTTGACTTCAAAGCTTTGGATCCATACAATCATACATCGAGAGCTGTTGCGGAATTGACACGTGCGGTGCGCAAAGTTTATCAGCGCCATGGAACAAAGATTCTCCTGCCTGAACAGTTCATAGAAAAAATGAAGTTGGGTTGCCCACTTCCACACCAGTTTTAATTCCTATGACCCACTGATTGAATTTACGGTGTTTTAGTTTTCTCTGTTAGAAGTTTGATTATCCCTTCCAGCTTAGCTTGCGCTGTTTCCAGGTCATGGAGTCGCATTGCCTGTCTTCTCGACTTTCCAGTTTAGTTGAATAGGTATCCACTTTAGCAGTGAGCACTGATAATGATACATTTACCGGTTTTAATTGTAAATTGAGGGCAGAGGTAATCTCATCACAAACAATCTGCCGAATAGTAGCGGCCAGCTCTTTCTGTTGTCTGGTGTTGAGAGGTGCCATGTTCCCGCAGTCGAATTGTGGAAGGACAAATTCTAGCTGCTGAGGCGTAATAGACCTGCTAGTTATTTATTTTCTCATGAATGTTCCACACCGGAATATGAGGTTTAACATTGACAAGTTTTAGGAAATAAGTCTGTTAATTAATAGTCATTTGCAAAAGAAAGACATGAAAAGGCAACGCTTTTCAATGGATGCCACCAGGACTGGAAACACTCCTTTAAAAGAAGTAAAAACAAATAAATTCTTGATGACATGAGAATATTGTGTGTATGTGCGAATGTGTGTATTCGTGACTTTGCCTCACATGGCCTGAATCTCTAACACTAAAAAGGGAAGAGCTGTTACATTATTAAACACACAAACACAGTCTATCACCCCAGCCTGCCTGAAGACACGTGTGTCTGTCTCTTTTCGTCTCATTCGGTGTCTCTGTCTTTCTTCTTCTCTTTTTCTCTTTGTTTCTCACTATCTCTCTCTCTCATGACGAGAGTTGACTAGAGTTGATCTGTAGTTGTACTTCCTGCCAGAATGACCGGTAGTGAATAAGCCCTGACTGTTTTTAGCCCCACCACATTTTCTGTCCACTAACTGGCTGTCACAGTGAACAATATTAAAACATTTGACTGGTGCCTCTTAAAGATGCACTATGCAGAAATAGCTCTACCATTTTCTGTTTGCTAGAATTATAATAAACTCAGCAAAAAAAGAAATGTTCCTTTTTCAGGACCCTGTCTTTCAAAGATCATTTGTAAAAATCCAAATAACTTCACAGATCTTCATTGTAAAGGGTTTAAACACTGTTTCCCATGCTTGTTCAATTAACCATAAACGAAAGTCGTTGTTAAGACACTAACAGCTTACAGACAGTAGTCAATTAAGGTCACAGTTATGAAAACTTAGGACACGAAAGAGGCCTTTCTACTGACTCTGAAAAACACCAAAAGAAAGATGCCCAGGGTTCCTGCTCATCTGCGTGAACGTGCCTTAGGCATGCTACAAGGAAGCATGAGGACTGCAGATGTGGCCAGGGCAATAAATGTCCGTACTGTGAGATGCCTAAGACAGCGCTACAGGGAGACAGGACGGACAGCTGATCGTCTTCACAGTAACACCTGCACAGGATCGGTACATCTGAACATCACACCTGCGTGACAGGTACAGGATGGCAACAACAACTGCCCGAGTTACACCAGGAATGCACAATCCCTCCATCAGTGCTCAGACTGTCTACAATAGGCTGAGAGAGGCTGGACTGAGGTCTTGTAGGCCTGTTGTAAGTCAGGTCCTCACCAGACATCACCGGCAACGACATCGCCTATGGGCACAAACCCACCGTCGCTGGACCAGACAGGACTGGCAAAAAGTGCTCGTCACTGACGAGTCACGGTTTTGTCTCACCAGGGGTGATGGTCGGATTTGGGTTTATCGTCAAAGGAATAAGCGTTAAATCGAGGCCTGTCCTCTAGAGCGGGATCGATTTGGAGGTGGAGGGTCCATCATGGTCTGGGGCGGTGTGTCACAGCATCATCGGACTGAGCTTGTTGTCATTGCAGGCAATCTAAACGCTGTACGTTACAGGGAAGACATCCTCCTCCCACATGTGGTACCCTTCCTGCAGGCTCATCCTGACATGACCCTCCAGCATGACAATGCCACCAGCCATACTGCTCATTCTGTGCGTGATTTCCTTCAAGACAGGAATGTCAGTATTCTGCCATGGCCAGCGAAGAGCCCGGATCTCAATCCCATTGAGCACGTCTGGGACCTGTTGGATGGGAGGGTGAGGGCTAGGGCCATTCCCCCCAGAAATGTCCGGGAACTTGCAGGTGCCGAGGTGGAAGAGTGGGGTAACATCTCACAGCAAGAACTGGCAAATCTGGTGCAGTCCATGAGGAGGCGATGCACTGCAGTACTTAATTCAGCTGGTGGCCAAACCAGATATGAATTTACTTTTGATTTTGACCCCCCCTTTGTTCAGGGACACATTATTTCATTTATGTTGGTCACATGTGTGTGGAACCTGTTCAGTTTATGTCTCAGTTGTTGAATCTTGTTATGTTCATACAAATATTTACACATGTTAAGTTTGCTGAAAATAAACTCAGTTCACAGTGAGAGGACGTTTCTTTTTTTGCTGAGTTTAGTTCACCTAATTTCAAGCAAGTACAGTATAGAGAATCATTGTACCATCTAAACCACTGTGAATATATATTGTACATAACCAAAAATATTGTACTTTCAGCTGTTTGAAGCTGGTTTACAAAACCCAAAGTAAATGCATAGAAATTGCACACATAGATCTACCGCTTCTTAGACTTGCTTTCATTTAGAATGACAGATCAATAATGCATACAGTAGTTCTATGTGAATTTGGTCAGGTCGCCATAAAAGTTACATATTGCATATTCAATCAATCATGAATGCATAAATAAAAAATAAACACATTTCCAATAGATATTAGGCTATTGACACCAATCAACAGCCCATAACACTCCACTTACCGTATCATTTAACAGTTACAGATCTATATTACTTAGTGTGCTCTATGCTGCCACATGCTATCGCTATAGCTAGTAGTGGGAGGCATAAACAATGCCATTGGTAGGTACAGCCTGCAGCTGCACACTCTGGATGAGATGAGATCAAACTACTAACTGTCTGATATACACTCATGAGTGGGATTTTAAATCCTGGATTTGTGTGTGTGTGTGCAGATGTGTGTGTGAATGTGCGTATGTGCGTGCAAGTGTGTGTGTGTCTGACCACGTGTGTGTGTATGCGTGTGTGCCTAATTGGAAATCATATTCCCTACATAACGCTTTTATCCAAATTGAATAAAAGCGAGCAATAAGAGATACAGTGGCTTGCGAAAGTATTCACCCCCCTTGGCATTTTGTTGCCTACAACCTGGATTTTAAATGGATGTTTTGGGGGTTTTTATCATTTGATTTACACAACATGCCTACCACTTTTTACGCAACATGCCTACCACAACATGCCTACCACAAAATGCTAGATATTTTTTTATTGTGAAACAAACAAGAAATAAGACAGAAAACTTGAGGCAATACTATGCAACGCCACCCTTTGCAGCAACTACAGCTGCAAGTCTCTTGGGGTTTGTCTCTATAAGCTTGGCACATCTAGCCACTGGGATTTTTTTCCCATTCTTCAAGGCAAAACTGCTCCAGCTCCTTCAAGTTGGATGGGTTTCACTGGTGTACAGCAATCTTTAAGTCATACCACATATTCTCAATTGGATTGAGGTCTGGACTTTGACTAGGCCATTCCAAGACATTTCAATGTTTCACCTTAAACCACTCGAGTGTCCTGCTGGAAGGTGAACCTCTGTCCTAGTCTCAAATCTCTGGAAGACTGAAACAGGTTTCCCTCAAGAATTTCCCTGTATTTAGCGCCATCCATCATTCCTTCAATTCTGACCAGTTTTCCAGTCCCTGATGATGAAAAACATCCCCACATGCTGCCACCACCACGCTTTACTGTGGAGATGGTGTTCTCAAGGTGATGAGAGGTGTTGGGTTTGCGCCAGACATAGTGTTTTCCTTGATGGCCAAAAAGCTAAATATTAGTCTCATCTGACCATATGTTTGGGGAGTCTCCCACATGCCTTTTGGCAAATAAGCAAACACGTTTGGTGTTTGCTTATTTTTTTCTTTAAGCAGTGGCTTTTTTCTGGCCACTTTTTCATAAAGCCCAGCTCTGTTGAGTGTACTGCTTAAAGTGGTCCTTTGGACAGATACTCCAATCTCCACTGTGGAGCTTTCCAGCTCCTTCAGGGTTATCTTTGGTCTCTTTGTTGCCTCTCTGATTAATGCCCTCCTTGCCTGGTCTGTGAGTTTTGGTGGGGGGCCCTCTCTTGGCAGGTTTGTTGTGGTGCCATATTCTTTCCATTTAAAAAAATAATGCATTTAATGGTGCTCCGTGGGATGTTCAAAGTTTCTGATATTTATTTATAATTCAACCCTGATCTGTACTTCTCTACAACGTTGTCCCTGACCTGTATTGAGAGTTCCTTGGTTTTCATGGTTCTGCTTGCTTGGTGGTGCCCCTTGCTTAGTGGTGTTGCAGACTGGGGCCTTTTAGAACAGCTGTATATACTGAGATCATGTGACAGATCATGTGACACTTAGATTGCACACAGATGGACTTTATTTAACTAATTATGTGACTTATGAAGGTAATTGGTTGCACCAGATCTTATTGAGGGGCTTCATAGCAAAGGGGGTGAATAATATATGCACGTACCACTTTTCCGTTTATTTATTTTTTAAACCAGTTTTTTTTTTTTTCATTTCACACCAATTTTGACTATTTTGTTCATGTCCACTACATGAAATCCAAATAAAAATCCATTTCAATTACAGGTTGTAATGCAACAAAATCGGAAAAATGCCAAGTGGGATGAATACTTTTGTAAGGCACTGTATTATTGCAGCTGCCTTTAATACTATTTACTGTGGAGCATCCAGAGAGATTTGATGTAGACTAATTACATTCATAATTACCCTGAAGAATTTTAATAATGTAGTTGATTAAGGAATATTGGAGAGCTCAATGCCGAATAGTGTTGATCCCACAGTTAAAAGGAGACACACACACACACACACACACGCACACATGTACAACATGCACACACACAGTTAGAGGAGATGTGAGACACAAACACACAGAGACAGTTACAAGAATATGTGAGACACACAAACACACTTAGAAAACAGGATGTGAGACACACACAGTTAGAGAGAGATGTAGTAATTACAAATTATGAAAGTCTTGTCAGCCAAAACTTTTGAAATGTAGTGTTACAGCCATCCTCTGTAAGCATTTCTTCTTTAGACCTCTCACACACACTTTCACTCTCTCCCTCACTCTTTCTCTCACACAAACACACATATACAAACACACACACACTCACCGCGCCACACACCCCATCACACCACATCTCTCTAACCTCCGGCTGAGAAGTCTTTCATGCATTATTCCGTGTCGAGTCTCCATGTCTGCTCTGCTCCTTGGAACACTGAATCCGTAATGGCTGCCAGCGACTCCATGCTCTCCACAGTCACACTCCCAGACTCACCACACCCAGCTACCTGCAGGTGACTGTCGGGACAGGCCCTGTCAGGGAAAACAGAACCACAAAATGGATTCCATAACATTACATGGACTGGTAACCCACTGGTAACCCACTCTCCCCTGTGGACATGTGAAGCCATGGTTGGAAATGGATGCAGAGCACAGCAAACCAAACTAAATCAAAGAGTGAATTTCAGTTTCATTTACCAGCCTGACTGACTGACTGAAGTCATGGATTCATTTAGAATATATTCCCTATTTGTACATTTTTTATGAAAGCAAAACTGTTTAATGCTAGAGGAGAGACCACTGTTCCTGTTCTTTCCAATGTCACACACACATGTATGCGCGCTTACAAGCTCACACGCATGCACACACACGCTCGCACACACACACTTAAGCTCTCTGTGCGAGACAGAACGTGGGGAATGGATATGTAAATAATTCAGGGCATTTTAAAACCATCTTAACAAGGAGCACTCTTAACTTAAATTCCAATTGGATATATTATACAGTATATTCACCTCACTGTCCTTGGTTGCAATACCTTTTAAATCTGCACAATTTTATCACCACACTTAGCTTTACGTGGATGGAGGTTTAAAAGGGCTTATAGTATCTGCTTGATATTTAGCTATAAAGAGCCAAAACGAAGTATGTGACAAACTCTCACTAATATACTTACTCAAACTGGCACTAATAGTTACATATGCATGTGGTTATGGATGAGCTAAGCTTTCAAGGTGAACTTATTTGAGAGGGGTATAATATTAATCTAAATATGACTCTAGTCTAGGGGGTGTGATTCTAGGATCATAATGTGAGTGGTCAAAAGCAACATAAGATCTGAACATGAATCCATATGATAACACACTGTACCTGTCATCATTGTTTACAGACAACAGGTCCCATTAATGCGCATATAGACACACTTCACTCACAAAAATAGACACATGCGCACATACTCACACTCATGCCTGCACAAACACAGACACAAATGGACACTCATTTTTTTAAATGTTTTTTTTATTTTATTTTTTCTCTTTGGCAGATGAACCCTGCATGAACACATCAATAAACAACAATTACACTATACACATCTATATACACACTTACATTTCAAAATACATGAAAAGCAAACACAAAACACAATTATATGAAACAAATGAATGTTTCAATTAAAAGTCCCTCTAACATCTGCCTGAATTGCCCTAGAGGCATCAACTCCAACAAGTCCACCAAATGACGCCATACACGTGGTCTGCAGTTGTGAGGCCAGTTGGATGTACTGCCAAATTATGTAAAATGATGTTGGAGGTGGTTTATGGTAGGGAACACAACATTTTCTAGCAACAGCTCTGGTGGACATTACTGCAGTCAGCATGCCAATTCCACACACCCTCAAAACTTGAAACATCTGTGGCATGTGTTGTGTGACAAAACTGCACATTTTAGTGTGGCCTTTTATTGTCCCCAGCACAAGGTAAACCTGTGTAATGATCATGCTGTTCAATCAGCTTCTTGATATGCCACACCTTTCAGGTGGATGGATTACCTTGGTAAAGAAGACATGCTGACTAACAGGGATGTATGTGAAATCCCAAAATTTGAGAGATACAGACTGAACAAAAATATAAATGCAACATGTAAAGTGTTGGTCCCATGTTTCATGAGCTGAAATAAAAGATCCCGGAAATGTTCCTTAATGTTCCTTTATTTCTCTAAAACAAACCATCTTGACCTACTGTAACTACAGACATGGTCGCAAAAGCTCATCTTCGATGGCCACTGGCATGCTGGAGAAGTGTTCTCTTCATTGATGAATCCCGGTTTCAACTGTACTAGACAGATGGCAGAAAGCGTGTATGTCGTTGTGTGGGCAAGCGGTTTTTTCATGTCAACGTTTTGAACAGTGTGGATAGGTCTTTGTCATTCAACAGCATCACCTTCAGTCTATCCTGGTGGTATTTGAGTCACATATACATGGCCAGCGCTGTTCATCCCCCGCCGAAATGCTTTGACCCGGACAGTTGTTGTTCTGCGCGTTGGCTTGTTTTAGTGGAAGACGCATCAAGCAAGCAAGGGTTGGCTTTATTCTGCTGGACAGACACTTGTAAGGATCAATATGTGTATTGATTATTGGTGTTATTGTTATAGCTACAATATGTAGTTAATGCTATAAATGTTAGTTATGCAGTGCATTCAGGTTTCATAGTACACCATTGTAGCAGGTATAGCTTAGCCTAAAGAATAGGAAGGAATGGTAACATAAGACACATTATGATACAAACAAAAACATTCAGATTTTAATATATTATATAACACTCTGACTATGAATAATAGCTCTGTTTATGACATTTTGGTGACATAAAATGTATAACTTTATCACAGCAGAAACTTGAATCAGTGATGCTATTTTACCAAGAGACTCAATTAGCGACTCCATTACTTTGCGCTTGCGCAAGGACGAATCAGGCAGAAATCAATGGAAAATTGAAAAAGTTGAGTGTCTTGAATCTTCTATCGACTACTTTCCATTCCATGTCCACTTTTGATATAAACAACTAAATAAATCATGAAAGAACACGTTTATTTTGGCCTGTTCAACGTGAATTGTTCAATAGCATAACCAGTTTGATGCGTATTTTATTGGAAACATGTTGTTGTGATCATGTTAAGCCTGTCTGTCTTAGGGCTGGCTAAGGCTACCACACATTCATGAATGTTAACCTGCACATATTGTGTAGACTTGTGCTGGATTTATGGCATTTTAAGAGCTTTTTTAATAGTTCCTTCTTTCTATTTTACTTCAGGAATGATGTTGAACCCCTGCCCGGATGAAACCTCTCTCCTGAATGACACAATTGATCAGTCACGCTCACCCATCCTCAGCTACAGGTACTCCTGGCTGGCTGAATTTGTGCTGTATAGCCTATTTTAAGCCAATGCAAACACAACACTATTGAGGATATGTAGTTTATTCAAATGGTGTTTATAGTGTATGTACCTTAGGCTACCTAGGTTTTATTTTGTATCTAGACTTAACTACTAGACATTTACACAATTGAATATATTTCACCTTTCAGCTATGATGACCTATGTGATGCAACCTCTCTCCTTGATAAAAACATCCAGAGGTATCTGTACAGACCCTTTACTATGACATGAACCCAGGCTATCTGTATTTGTGTGTGTCTATTTTAGTAAAGCTGAAACAAATGGTCGGTGGGCCTGTGTTCAGTCCTGGTACCAATACATAGATTTGATTTGTTTTTGGAGAATGGATTTGCCTGACCTGTACATTAACACCTCTCCACTAGATGGAGTGATGAACTATGATATAGACTGATGGATTCAAGGGGTCACAGAGTGCCAAGCCTCCTCACCGCTGATTGGTCAGTTCAGTGGAGAAAGATCCTTATCTCTGCTTTTGGGCTGATGGCTGTTAATGAGGCAGAGGGGTAGTTGAGTGAGCTGGGGCCTTTTATGCCCCTGCCTCTGGGAGCCCGCCAGCTTGTGTTATAATAAGAGAGAGTGAGAGAGGGCCTACCTGTAGGATATTTGTTGAATAGTGCTACAAACATACTTCTATTTGAAGAGGTTTTTGACCGTTCAGGGACCTAATCTCAAACACTCATGAAAGCATGAAAAAGTATTGTCTACACTAAAGAAATAAAGATTTTTCAAAATGTGACATTTTGAGATTTTTGGACACTAGGGGGACGCATTGTTATGTATGGATAAACGCTTATAAAGATAGATTGGTACCAGATATCTGCTCCATTTTTGAGGCACATGTTGACAAAATGTTGGGGAATCACTGGAGGGGAATATTTACCAACTGAGCATCTCTGAATAGTCACCTCAGTGTACAGCTCAATAAACACACTAAGCGTTTTGTTATATTTCAGTATTATGTGATGTATTTAAAGTGTCATATTGGGATCCAAACTCAAAATTGAATACATTTCAACTTTATATCTGACATGGTACAGGTGTTTTCTTTTTTAAGCCCATAACCATGTGTGTGAGGTGTACTTTTGTTTCAAAGTAGATTTGTTAAAGACTACCAACTGCATTGCTTGCTGTTTGGGTTTTAGGCTGGGTTTCTGTTCAGCACTTTGTGACATCAGCTG
Organism: Oncorhynchus tshawytscha; assembly: GCF_018296145.1. NCBI lineage: Eukaryota > Metazoa > Chordata > Actinopteri > Salmoniformes > Salmonidae > Oncorhynchus > Oncorhynchus tshawytscha. Next base: position 49,566,398 of record NC_056429.1, on the reverse strand, counting down.
ATGTTAGAAGGGCTTTATAAAGACATTTGATTGATTGAAATTTGATTGACCTAAAGTGGCCTGGACAATTTCCTTCCTATTAAAAAAAGTCAGACATTCTTTTCTATAAAAGAAACCAACCTTGGACTTGAACTTCTTCAGCTCAGTGACATGTTTTTTAAATGTCAGTTTGTCATCAAGCCAGATTCCAAGATATGTGTAGGAAGGAACTCACTCAATTTGTGTTCAAACTTGTCATTACAAATTCATTTAAATCTGGATTATGGGACCTAGAAAAAAAGCATGCATTTTGTTTTGTTTACATTTAGTGCTGACTTTAAATACAATAGTGATCTCTGCAGTGCTTGAAAATCAGACTTCATATGTGAAAAGGCTTGGCCAACCGATGGAGCAATGGAATACAACACAGTATCATCTGCACACAAATTCATATATATTTTTTTACAGCATTACCAATGTTATTTATATAGATTGTAAAGAGTAGTGGGCTGAGTATCGAACCTTGGGGCACCCCTTTGTGTAACTTAAGGAACTCAGATTTCACTCTATCTACCTTGGTGGCCTGAGTTCTGTCATTGAGATCATTTTGAAATCATCGGCAAGCATCAGTAGCTAACCCTCGGACAGTTTATTCAACAGAATAACATAGTCTACATTATCAAATACTTTTGACAAGTCTATAAACATGGCAGCACAATTCTTTATCTTCTAAGATGTTTGCAATATAATTTACAACAAGCATGGTAGCCGTAGTGGTGCTATGTTTAGGTCTGAATCCGGATTGGTTAACATGAAGAATATAATTTACAGATAAAATAACATACCTGTTTGTTGACCAATGATTCTAGTATTTCCGCAAGACAAGGGAGCCTGGAAATGGGTTGCCTATCAAGATTACTACTATCCCCGCCCTTTTGGAGTGGTAGAACAAAATCTGCTTTCCATACTTTTAGAATATTTCCTGATACTTAAGTGAAATTTTAAAAAATTGGTGTTACTGAGCCAGCAATGAGGAGCGCTGCATACTTAAGCAAAGACAGGTCCAAATTGTCAGCCCCTAATGAATTCTTGGTGTCAATAGCTAATAAGGCATCAATGACTGTTTCTGTAAGTTGACAAAAAGAAAAACACTGACTACCATTTCCCAAGTCACGTGAGTTTGCCTGATCAGCCATCAGTGGGAAAAACAGTGAACTGACTGGCCAAGAACTGTATCACCACCATTTATTTTTAACAGGAAACCAGCTGAGATAAAATGCTGATTTAAAAATGTCACAAAACATACAATTTTCAGTGGTGATGCAGGAGTCTAAAACTACTTGTTTAGGCAGGGAAGTAGAGGAATTACTCAGATTCAGTGAACTAATGGTTTTCCAGAATTTAGAGGGATCACTAACAGTCTGTCATAGCGTCTAGGCCTGTTTAGCCCGATGCGGTGCACATATTTCTCAATTGCCTAAAAAGCCGCCAATCAGCTAACGAAACAGTTTATCTAGCCTTGTCCCAGGCTTGATTACTTATCAAGAGGAGGTCTGAGAGTACAGGAGAGTACCAAGGATTCGTTTTTTTTTTTAACTTATGGGGACAGTTAGTCAGGTTAAGTTCAATGAGGAGTTTGCTATTTGTTTTACATTAATACGAGTGGGTTTCATTATCAGCCGAGTCAAGTTGAACTCAAGACAGATATTCTTAAACTGATTTGATGTGTAAAGCCAATCAAGATTTATATCTCCTAACACAACCATTTCAGATACTAGAAAGCGGCTTTAATTACGCATCTATCAAGTGAGAAATGTGCTGTCTTATGTGCCAGTCTAGTGATGGTTCTGTAATGCTGCTGCTCATTTCATGGAAAAGTTTGCAAATAACAAATAATAGATACATTTTATATACTTACTCATGATATACTTCTGCCAGGAAAGCCTACTTTGCAGTTAACATTTAATTGAGAAGGTTTTTGGGAAAGTATTTCTGTCAACCCACAAGACGGTTATCACATCAACTGGCTTAACACGGAGTGATAAACAAACGTGCACCACACAGACAGACGGGCAATATTGCTGGAAATTAATGGGCAGGTATTGTGTTCAAATCGGCTTTTAGTCCCGCATCTGGTTAGCCAATAGTGGCTAACCAGATGTGGGATAATGTCAATGTTTATTTGATTAGATAGTAGCTGGGAGATTTGTTTATGACCGTTTGGGGTAGAACACGTGAACATTGTATGCACTTTAAGAATTGTTTAGCGAGCTACTCATAGGTGGCCTGCGAGCTACTGTTGGAGACCCCTGGTCTAAGCCCTCTGTGAGATTTGAAAACAGTAGTATCCATGATGACACAAGAGTCAATAGAACTGGATGAGCAAGCCACAATAGGTTTCTTGATTGGATTCAAAGTTGCAGAGCTAATAGTATAATTCAGGTAAATGTGCACAAGACTACTATAGACAATACCTCTGTGCTTATGAGCACATGTAGCAAAACGATAGCTTGAGATCAATAGCTTGGCTCCCGAGTGACGCAGTGGTCTAAGCCACTGCATCTCAGTACTAGAGGCGTCTTTACAGACCCTGATTTGACCCCGGGCTGTATCACAACATCACATCTGGCCTTTGTTGGTCAATTTCTTCAACAGATGATCAGGTCTATATAATTAGGTTTACCTAGTTAAATTACTGATTTGCCTAGTTAAATAAAGGTTAAATAAATAAATATAAAACTATTAATAACATAGGTGGAGCTGATAGTGGGTTCTTTATAGGAGCTAACAGAGCTATCAATGGAAATTAAATTAACAGGCACAGAATTACAATTAACAATACATCTGTCAACATGGGAAGGTGTGGCAGAATGATATCGCTGCAATTTAATGGGAGTAAATACCTTTGAGGAGCTTGATTTGATCAGTAATTGCCTCAGCGCTGCCTTGTAGTGTTTGGACACTATCCAGGCACCCAAAGGATTAGGGAGCCACCCTTCCTCCTTATAGAGCATCCTCTCCTTCCAAAAGGTGTCAAAGTTGTATACAGTTACCCAAGGAGCTGCAGTTGTTACTTAGCTAGTTGTGAATTGCTAGTAGAATGCTAAAACTTTCACTATCTCGACCCAGCGAGGGAACAGGGCCAGAAACGTTTTTTGATAGGACCCAATCACTTCTTCAAAATCCTGTTTCAGCCATTCCGAGCTACCATTCCTAATGTCATTAAATGGCTTCCCACAGCTAAGGATGCCCCAATTGCCAAAAGCCGCTGCTATCGACTTCCATGGCGAGTGACGTGCCTCCAAGGCTCGTTGACAGGGTCAAGAATATGAACATCCCCTAAGTGATCCAGAAGCATCCTACTAACTCCATTTTCCAGGGAAAGGGTGGACCCCTTTGGGGAGGGATCACTGCATAACCCTGGCCAATCAGTTATGGAGAGACACACCCATCAGGTCAGATAGGCATCCAGCTTCTGGAGCAGAAGAGAAAGAGAAAATAGATGGACGTGGATTCCCCAGTAGCTTGTGTAAGTTTGCTAAGAGTAGCCACTTCGCCGCTGTAGTCCTCTGCTAGCAAACATTTGCTACATTGAAAGTTCACATTGTCCTAGAATAGAGCAAAAATAAACACAGCTTCCTTGTCAGCGATTGGGTGCAGAGATGTAGCGGAGTCAGACGCAGGACACAGGTTTGGAGCAACACAACGGAGTTTACTCAAAAAGTCAAGCAAAATTCCAAATAGGAACATACATACACACTAGCACATACAACAACCACTTAAGACACCAACAATCATGGACAGAACAGAAATGTATGCCAGAGGGTTAAATACGGAACCTGATATGGGAATTGAAACCAGGTGTGTGTAATACAGACAAAACAAAACGAAACTGGAACATGGATCGGTGGTGACTAGAAAGCCGGTGACGTCGACCGCCGAACACCACCCGAACAAGGAGAAGGGCTGACTTCGGCAGAAGTCGTGACTTTCCTGCAGCGTTGAAACCGTTCATTTGCGACTTCCATTTGAAATTACAGGCTAGCTAGGGTAACAGTGCTTTGTCTCTGTTCTTGACCGGAATTTACTAAAATTCGCTTTTGCTAAATTTGCTATAAGCTACAGTTGATTCGCACCCCGCCTCCCGAAACAAGCACAGCTCATGAAGTAGCAAAAACACAAAGCAACACATCACACGCCAAACAGAGAGAAAGTGGAGGACTTGCTCACTGTATGGATCCTGCTTGCACATATACTGTACAGTACTATACGAGCAGGACATGACCAATTCGCAAGTTGGGGCTGTAGAAGCAAACTGTAAAATGCGGGGCAGTGAGCCAAAAAACTGTTAAATAAAAAATTAAGGAGAGACAGGTAGCAAGAGGATTTGCATACCAACGAGCAGCGTGGCATGAACAAGCAGTGTGGCGTGAACGAGCATGTGGGAGCATGGTGTGAACGAGCTGTTTACCAAGATGAAACTGTGTGTTCATATGATACCTGAGTGAGTCAACAAAATCAATGGGTGCCCATGAGGGAAAAGCAGTCAAGTCGAATGGCTAGCACCAGTTATCAAATTTAGCTATTGCCAATTAGCAAAGTAAGCTAACAGCACAATGCTTACACCTGGCTAGCACCAGTTAGCAAAATTAGCTAATGCCAGTTAGAAAACTTAGCTAACAGCAGAATGCTATCAGAACTTTACAGTTCTAACTCCCCTTCTCTAATATGGAACAATAGCTTAGTTCTTGACTTGTTTTCTTTCACGAACACACACTTGTTGGTTTGGTATGTAGTGATGTTACGTTTGATACCAGAGCTCCGAGGCATGTGTCAAATCGCTAAGCAGCTAACTTCGAAGCAGTGTAACTACGTATGTATCACTTTATCAGAAGTACGTCATCAATGATGTCCGAAGCTATGTTTGATCATGTGCTTTTTCTACCTGTTTGTTGCAAAAAGCAAGATCCCACTGATTTTGCCGTGGTTCTGGTGCTTTCTTCAATTCCAAGCTGTTTTCAAACAACCTTTACTGCACAATGTTCAGTTGTGGCCAAAATTTTTGAAAATGACACAAATATTAATTTCCACAAAGTTTGCTGCTTCAGTGTCTTTTGATATTTTTTCCGCCCTGGCATGCTGTCAATTAACTTCTGGGCCACATCCTGACTGATGGCAGCCCATTCTTGCATAATCAATGCTTGGAGTTTGTCAGAATTTGTGGGGTTTTGTTTGTCCACCCGCCTCTTGAGGATTGACCACTAGTTCTCAATGGGATTAAGGTCTGAGGAGTTTCCTGACCATGGACCCAAAATATTTATGTTTTAGTTATCACTTTTGCCTTATGGCAAGGTGCTCCATCATGCTGGAAAAGGCATTGTTCGTCACCAAACTGTTCCTGTATGGTTGGGAGAAGTTGCTCTCGGAGAATGTGTTGGTACCATTCTTAATTCATGGCTGTGTTCTTAGGCAAAATTGTGAGTGAGCCCACCCTGTTGGCTGAGAAGCAGCCCCACACATGAATGGTCTCAAGATGCTTTTATTGTTGGCATAACACAGGACTGATGGTAGCACTCACCTTGTCTTCTCTGAACAAGGTTTTTTCCGGATGCACCAAACAATCGGAAAGGTGTTCTTGACACCAGGCCATCCTCCAAAAGTCTTTGCATCACTGTGCGTGCAGATGCACTCACACCTGCCTGCTGCCATTCCTGAGCAAGCTCTGTACTGGTGGTGTCCCGATCGCGCAGCTGAATCAACTTTAGGAGACGGTTCTGGCGCTTGCTGGACTTTTTTGGGCGCCCTGAAGCCTTCTTCACAACAATTGAACTGCTCTCCTTGAAATTCTTGATGATCCGATAAATGGTTGATTTAGGTGCAATCTTAATGGAATCAATATCCTTGCCTGTGAAGCCCTTTTTGTGCAAAGCAATGATGACGGCACATGATTCCTTGCAGGTAACCATGGTTGACAGAGGAAGAACAATGATTCCAAGCACCACCCTCCTTTTGAAGCTTCCAGTCTGTTATTCAAACTTAATCAGCATGACAGAGTGATCTCCAACCTTGTTCTCGTCAACACTCACACAGGTGTTAATGAGAGAATCACTGACATGATGTCAGCTGGTCCTTTTGTGGCAGGGCTGAAATGCAGTGGAAATGTTTTTGGGGATTCAGTTCATTTGCATGGCAAAGAGGGACTTTGCAATTAATTGCAATTCATCTGATCACTCTTCATAACATTCTGGATTATATGCAAATTGCCATCATACAAACTGAGGCAGCGGACTTTGTGAAAATTAATATTTGTGTTATATTCTTATATTATATTGTCAAAACGTTTGGCCACAACTGTACTTATTGTTAGGTTCTGAACAAACAGAACTCACGGACAACTAGTCAAAGCTCAAACCAAGTTTATTCACCCACTGGGTCAAACAGCTGCAGAAGACAAAGACATGTTTACACAAGCATCTATATTTATACCATCCTAGGTGTCCCCTCCTTGCACCTCTAGACAGCCAATACATCTCTGCTGCTAGGCAGGAACTTAAGTGGTGACTGTTCCTTCTCACTTCATCTGAACTGACCTCGGCCCAAATTCCTCACTCCTCCATAATTCACGGCTATCCAACCTTATCAGTGAATGGATCCAGACTGTTACTCCTTGCCTCTCTCCATAGGATACATGAGATTTGACAATAACATGTTCTGACAGAATGTAAACTTTCTGCACTCCCCCTTATCTACCCGCCATTGACCCCAATACATATATAATAATGATAAATGTAAAGTTGTATGGTAACATGAATAAGTATATTTCAAGCTAGAATCCAACATTACAAATATACTTAGGATTTTATACAGAAGGATTCACCTGACCAGTAGCTTAGCAGGGAACTTTCAGGGACGTAAGGGTATGAGGTCAAATCCTGTTGAAGACACAATATTTTGAAAATGGTTTTATGTGAAGCTACACTTTTTGCACTGTAGTTCTGTCATGCATGCTCCCGCTTCCACTCCCTGGTACTCAACTCGAGGGTGCCAGGCTGCCCTTCATTACACCTGGACTCCTTCACGTTGTTGATTGACCCCTCTATATCGGTTTTTCCTCAGTTTTGTTCCCCGTGTCAGCATTATTGTCGTCATGTCGTTTTGTTCCCACCATCCAGACGCTGTTCTTGTTTTGTTTGATGTCCGTTTTCCATTAAATGTTCACTCCCTGTATTTGCTTCTCGTCTCCAGCGTCGGTCCTTACAGAATGCTGACACCAATATTTGAAGCATCAGGGAGTTTTTTGTTTTTGGCGGTGACGTCAGGTCCGGGTGCCGCCGCCGATAGAACCGGGGGTGCCTCAGCTAGCTCGTCGTCAACGCCTTAGCTGGCTCGAGAGGTTTCCTTGCCTCGATTAGCTCGGTCAGGCTCCTACGCCTCAGCCGGCTCATCAGGCTCCCATCCCACATCATGCCTCAGCCGGCCCATCAGGCTCCCATGCCTCAGTCGGCCCGTCGGGCTCCCACGCATCAGTGGGATAGTCAGGCTTTCACGCCTCAGCCGGATCGTCGGGCTTCTACGCCTCAGTCGGTCAGTCCGGCACTCACGCCTCGGCCGGCCCATCAGGCTTGCCCAGGTGTGACGCCGGGTGGCGCCCCTAGAGGGGAGGGTACTGTTACCTCCCGCTTCCTTTCTCTGGTGCTTCTCTGGTGCACACCTGTCACCAACATTGCGCGCATCAGCACTCATTGGACTCACCTGGACTCCTTCACATGTCGATTACCCCCTCTAGATCGGTTTGTTCCTCAGTTTTGTTCCCCGTGTCAGCATTATTGTCGTCATGTTGTTTTGTTCCCCCCCGTCCAGACTCTGTTCTTCGTTTGTTTGATGTCCTTTTTCATTAATGTTCACTCCCTGTACTTGCTTCTCGTTTCCAGCGTCGGTCCTTACAAGTTCAAATAATTTGTTTTATTTCGTATAGTATATGCGCCCTCATACGTGCCTGTTTTATTGTTCCAGACATAAAGAATTCAGAACACACATTAGAGATGTACTAGATCTCATGTCCTATCTTCGCAATGACCACACCTGACACATCATGGGTAGCACCAGTGACGGCTTTCTCCAGGTTGAAGTTCTCACTAGGGAAGTTTACATTGACCCAGGTTTCTTTAAAAAAAATCCTTGTGAGGTGTAATGGAAACGGCAAATATAGGAGACATTTATCCGTTCGAAAGGGGTGTTTTTTCCTTTTTCCAAACGTTCCTTTTTGCGACAAATTTTAATTACCTTTATTTAACTAGGCAAGATATCACAAAGACCTGCAAAAGTGTTGCTAATCCTCTCCACTTTCTGGAGTTTTGAAATCAATAGAATGCCCAGTGGAAGCAGAATACGATAGCTAACGAGACGAAGAAAATTCAGGTGTTTGATTGCAAATGTGCAGAGGGAGTCAAAAAGAGAACACAAAGAAGGCTGTTGTATAAAACACCTGTCTCCGTATGACATATTATAACTAAGGTCAACCATGGCATCTGTGACAGAGGGAGAAGCGTTCATCCATGTATACGGGTAAGAGAGTCTAGCTAGCTACATTTTCAGATATTATACAGTATGTTTCTAATTTTGTCAGAAAATCGTTTATTGCAAGTTAAAGTGTACTGTTAGCAAACTAGCTAATGTTAGCTGGCTGGCTTGCTATTATCTGTGTAGTAATGTTATTCGTATCTCAGAGCCATTTGCATTGCTAGTTATAGCCTAATGTTAGCTATCTATCTAACATTGAACCTATTTGGTTAGCTTTAGCTACCTGTAAATTCATGCAGGGCAGTAATGTTATGAGTTGGGAGTTGTTACTATGCAAGTAATCATTTCACTGTACCATTTACACCTTCTGTATCCTGTGCATTTGACAAATAAAATGTTAGTGTGTTTCCCAGAGGCTAATGTGAAGTTCAACATGCCCTGCACCAAAGTCAAATTAGGATATAACGTTAGGCCAATGAGACAGGGTCAAGTTCTAAAATTCTCTGGTAGAATTCCCTGCTTTTATTTTGTCACACTCACAACCGTAAGCTATTTCTGTCATTTGCTCACCATTAACTTGTGAATAATGATCTTGTTGTGAGTTTATTTTCCTGTAATAATGAATACAAATGAGTGACCCAATTCAGGAAACTAGGCATATGTCGCAAGTCACTACTTGGGTGGCAGGGTAGCCTAGTGGTTATAGAGCGTTGGACTAGTAACTGGAAGGTTGTAAGTTCAAACCCCCGAGCTGACAAGGTACAAATCTAATCTGCTGTTCCTAGGCTGTCATTGAAAATAAGAAATTGTTCTTAACTGACTTGCCTAGTTAAATAAAGGTTAAAAAAGGAGAGCAGTTTTAAACATTTTTTTTATTTTATCAAAATGTGTTTGTTTTTTTGCAGAAATGCCTTCTCAAATATGTGAACTTTCATGTGCATCAATAAACTTCTATGCCACCTGTAAATACGTATACAATTGTTAAATTATGAGCCTTGTTGGTTAAGCCACATACAGTAAAAAGACAGGAACCTTCCCACTAGCCATGATTGGCTGAGATAATGAGTGGGCTGGACATGCCGAGAGATGAATTCGGATTTGTCTGCCATATTGAAGGCTTTGTCTATTTGAGCTGGTCAGTCTGTGTTGGTAATCATGTCGAATGCGGCTTTTTTAAAATGTAGCTGCATAAGTATTGCTCTCCACTTTCTGGAGGATCGAGTTTTGAAATCAGTGGAATTAGAGTATGATAGCTAAAGAGATGGGAAAACACCTGTGTCCAGATTACGTCTTCAAACTAAGGGCATTTGTGGCATGGATCCGTGACAGGGAGACGCGTCTATCATGCATGATAATGTACACTACCGTTCAAAAGTTTGGGGTCACTTGGAAATGTCCTTGTTTTTGAAAGAAAAGCACATTTTTTGTCCATTAAAATAACATCAAATTCATCAGAAATACAGTGTAGACATTGTTAATGTTGTAAATGACTATTGTAGCTGGAAACGGCTGATTTTTTTATGGAATATCTACATAGGCATAAAAGGCCCATTATCAGCAACCATCACTCCTGTGTTCCAATGGCACATTGTGTTAGCTAATCCAAGTTTATCATTTTAAAAGGCTAATTGATCATAAGAAAACCCTTTTGCAATTATGTTAGCACAGTTAAAAACTGTTGTCCTGATTAAAGAAGCAATAAAACTGGCCCTCTTTAGACTATTTGAGTATCTGGAGCATCAGCATTTGTGGGTTCGATTGCAGGCTCAAAATGTTCAGAAACAAATAACTTTCTTCTGAAACCCGTCAGTTTATTCTTGTTCTGAGAAATGAAGGCTATTCCATGTGGGAAATTGCCAAGAAACGGAAGATCTCGTACAACGCTGTGTACTACTCCCTTCCCAGAACAGCGCAAACTGGCTCTAACCATAATAGAAAGAGGAGTGGAAGGCCCCGGTAGACAACTGAGCAAGAGGACAAGTACATTAGAGTGTCTAGTTTGAGAAACAGACGCCTCACAAGTCCTCAACTGGCAGCTTCGTTAAATAGTACCTGCAAAACACCAGTCTCAACATCAACAGTGACGCTCAACGTCAACTGCAACTCCCGGATAATGGCCTTTTAGGCAGAGTTCCTCTGTCCAGTGTCTGTGTTGTTTTGCCCATCTTAATCTTTTCTTTTTATTGGCCAGTCTGAGTTCTGGCTTTTCTTTGCAACTCTGTCTAGAAGGCCAACATCCCGGAGTCGCCTCTTCACTGTTGACGTTGAGACTGGTGTTTTGCAGGTACCATTTAACTAGCTACTGTTAGGTGGCATGAAGTGATGTGTGTGATCCTACATGTTGTTTACCTAGCTAGGTTAATTGTTTACCTAGGTAGTTAGTTACATGTCTTAAGCTAGAGTGTCAACAATTGTTGAATATGGCCGGTGTCAGTAAACGTCAGCAAAAAGGCATAATGAAATTGTTGCCAGCAGAGCTGGTTAGGCTGTTTTCATGTTATCCAGAGGTAAACAAATCATCGGCCAAGCATCAAGTGTACGCTCTGAACACAAGGAGATGGGTGGGGATAATGCTTAAGAGGGTGTGAACAATGCTGAATGGGTGTAGACAAAGAAGAGCTCTCTCAACGAAACACTAAAATGCAATTTTCTCAAAAGCAGAGTTTACAAGTTATTCAACTTTCAAAACAGAATGACTGTCCCATTGTTCCTCAAATGCAGTGTATGATATATCATTTTGTAGCTCTGAGTCTCTACTTTTATCCAATGTAACAAACAGAAATTCAAATTTTGCTACATTAGACTGAATCGGGTCTATATAATTATCAAACATACATTAGTAAAGGAAAGGAAACACAGACTCTTTGTTTAAGTATTAATCTACTCCTTCTAGTAATACAATTGTTGGCAGAAGTTGGTACAGAGTACACTATATCAGTATATGATAGTTTTCCACAAGTTCTGCAAAATGTCTAAGACATCCTGTTACTCATATAGCATCTCCCAGTCCTCCTTGCGTGAGTTTCCCTGGCAACATCATTTTAATAAATCTAACCTCCCCCTGACAGCAGCAACCATCTTATCAGCAATTCAAAGCTCAGAAGTGGGTTTGACCAAAACTTGACCTTTTATCACAAGTATAGGGTCATAACAAGGTGAGGGGTGTGTCATAATTATTAGGTTGATTAGAATTATCACGTTTCAGGTAAGACCCAGATGCAGACAATGTCGAATTAACAATAGTTTATTAATCCAACAGGGGAAGGCAAAAGACAAGGACAGGCAGGGGTCAATAATCTAGATAAGTGGGTCAAAGGTTCAGGATGGCAGTCAGGGTCAAGGCAGGCAGAAAAGGTCAAAACCCAGGAAAACTAGAGAACAGGACAAATCAAGAAACAAGAACAGGGGGAAAACCGCTGGTACAGTGGTCATACTGCGGCACATTTTGCGTACTGCTTTTTTCTGTTCCAAGAAAAATGAAAAACCCTCTGGGTTTCCATTAGGATGGAATGGAAAATATGGAGCTGTACAACGTGACGGTCAGCAGTACAGTACTTGGCTATTTAGCTAAAGAATCCCTGCATGGCACGAGGAAGGAATAGGCTGTCCTTGTAAATCAGAATATGTTCTTAACTTCTTAGTGCGGAAATCCGATTACCGGGATCCAATTCAACAACATCCGGTGAAATCGGAGCGCGTCAAAATACACAATCGTAATATTAAACATTCATGAAAATACAAGTGTCTCACATCGTTTAAAAGCTTACCTTCTTGTTAATACAGCTGCTTTGTCAGATTTCAAAAAGGCTTTACTGCGAAAGCAGACCATGCGATTATCTGAGGACAACGCCCTGCATACAAAAGCATTACAAACCGTGCCAAACAAGCAGAGGCGTCATGAAAGTCAGAAATAGCGATAAAATAAATCACTTACCTTTGAAGATCTTCCTCTGTTTGCAAGGGTTCCCAAGGGTTCCTCTGTTCCCAAGGGTCCCAGCTACATAACAATTGTCTCTTTTTTTTTCCGATAAAGTCCTTCTTTATATCCCAAAAATGTCAGTTTAGTCGGCGCGCTTGATTCAGTAATCCACCGGTTTCCCTCGTTCATAATGCATACAAATGAATCGCAAAAGTTACCTATAAACTTCTTCCAAACAAGTCAAACAACAATTCTAATCAATCCTCAGGTACCCTAATATGTAAATAAACGATCAAATTTAAGACAGAGAATAGTATGTTCAAACCGGAGATAAATAACAAAGTGTGCGCCCTCATCCACTCGCGTCACAATACTACAGCCTAAATGGGAACATAGAAAAACTCCAAATTCATTTTTCAAAAAACAAGCCTGAAACTCTTTCTAACGACTGTTGACATCTACTGGAAGCCCTGGGAACTGCAATCTGGGAGGTATTCCATTGATATTCCCATAGACAGACATTTCAATGAGTGGTGTGCTCAACAAACAAAAAAATTCTGGGTGGATTCTCCTTGGGTTTTTGCATGCCATATCAGTTCTGTTATACTCACAGACATTGTTTTAACAGTTTTATACAATTTAGAGTGTTTTCTATCCAATACTACCAATTATATGCATCCTAGCTTCTGGGCCTGAGTAACAGGCAGTTTACTTTGAGCACACCTCAGTCATTCAAACGTATTTATTTCAATTTATATTTTTTTTTCAGAACATTAACCGTGTGTAGGTAGAGACGTGTGTTGGTAGATGTGGATAGATGGATACAAGGGATTTATTGCAAGTTGGGAAGGGGGGATTCACACCTAGCTCAAGTTGGGGAGGAGGAGGGGGTTTCACACCTAGCTCGGCTATTAGACAATTCTTTAGTAAAGGTTGAATAGTGTATTGTTCAGCTAATAGCCCATCCTGCTACGCTTGTGAAAAACAAATAATAATACTTTTTCCTCTTTCCACATGTTAAAGATTCCAATTGATAAAATGTTTTTAGCCACAATCGGCCCCAACCCCAATTAATACATTTGGGCACAGTCGATAGCGTGCTGGACTTCGGGCTATAATGTTGAGGGTTCGAAACCTGCTCTCTGCTTGTTTCATTACATTATTATGCGGGTCTCAGAGCAAATAGCCTGGATTGTTACTCCCATCTCGTTACTCGCTCTCTTCCACACGCCATTCAGCATGCTTGTGAGCGTGCTGGCAGGATGTTGTAACGGTTCTCTTGTAGTGAAGGAGAGTCGGACCAAAATGCAGCGTGTAGATTTCGATCCATGTTTAATAAACAAACGTAAAACACGAATCAATTATAAACACTACAAAACAAAGAACGTAATGAACGTAACGAAAACCGAAACAGCCTATACTTTTAATAAACAAACGTGTAAACTAACACAGAGACAGAGACAGGAACAAGGACACTAAGGACAATCACCCACGAAACATTCAAAGAATATGGCTGCCTAAATATGGTTCCCAATCAGAGACAACGATAAACACCTGCCTCTGATTGAGAACCACTTCAGACAGCCATAGACTTAACTAGAACACCCCACTAAGCTACAATCCCAATACATACACACCACATACAAAAACCCATGCCACACCCTGGCCTGACCAAATAAATGAAGATAAACACAAAATACTTCGACCAGGGCGTGACAGATGTATTGTTTTTTATTCTGTATATATGAATTACAAATCAGCCTTTACTTAAATATATATATTTTTTAAAGACGTCATCATTCAAATAATGGAGTTTGATACACCTGGTATTAGATTGAAAAAAAACTGCTACATAGTGATTTTCGTAAATTAACTTTATGACAAAAAAATATGCTCAGTCATTTGTCTCTGCATTAACTAACATATTCCTCTCAATTGTGCATTTTTTGCTTAACTCGTTGTGACGTTATAACTACTTACATTTGCTTCCCCCGTAATGTTTTGTCAGCCATCTTTGCTGAAGATAGTCGCCAGGGACGGGTGGCTCGCGTCAAATTCGTCATTGGAACCACTCGATATGATTGGTCATATAAAAACCTTGGGACCCAAATGCATAATGAGTGCTCTAACTCCCCCTTGTGGTGGTCTTGAGTAATGAAGCCGTGTTGTAAGCTCACAACTTTTAAAGGAGGAACCACTGTAGGCTTGACAAAACAAAAACAAACTGGCAACAGACAAACACAGGAACACAGGAATAAATACACAGGGGGTAATGGGGGAAATGGGGACACCTGGAGGTGGGTGGAGACAATCACAAAGAGAGGTGAAACAGATCAAGGTATGACAAGAATTAATTGAGTGAAACTGTGAAAAAGACAATAGTTTACAGCATATTGAGTATATTAGGCTATTGTTATCATTAGCCTTAGCATAGGATTAACATCAACATATGTACAAATTCACCTTTCAGCAGGACAATAACCTAAAACACAGGGACACATAATCTGGATGGCATTGAATGTTCCTGAGTGGCCTAGTTACCGTTTTGACTTAAATCGAAATCTATGGCAAGACTTCAAAATGGCTGTTTAACAACCAACTTGATGGAGCTTGAACAGTTTTTGAAATAATTATTTAATTTTACCTTTATTTTACTAGGCAAATCAGTTAAGAACAAATTCTTATTTTCAATGACGGCCTAGGAACAGTGGGTTAACTGCCTGTTCAGGGGCAGAACGACAGATTTGTACCTTGTCAGCTCGGGGATTTGAACTTGCAACCTTTCAATTACTAGTCCAATGCTCTAACCACTAGGCTACCCTGTGCCAATATTGTACAGTCTAGGTGTGCAAAGCTCTTAGAGACTTACCCAGAAAGACTCACAGCTGTACTCGCTGCCAAAGGCGATTCTAACATGTATTGACTCAGGGGTGTGAATACTTCTGTAAATTAGATATTTCTGTATTTCATTTTTGATACATCTTCAAAAATGTTAATAAACATGTTTTCACTTTCACATTATGGGGTATTGTATGTAGATTGTGTGAAAAAGAAACAAATCTATTTAATCTATTTTTAATTCAGTCTGTAACACAACAAAATGTGGAATATGTGAAGGGGTATGACTACTTTCAGAAGGCACTGTAATGGTGGTAATTGCTGTGTGATCAGAACTGTTGCTAAACAGCACCTGAGGAACCAGAATGAATAAAATAGACTTCATCAGACCTAACAACAGTAGTGGTATGTGTGTGTAAAATCACCTGAGAAGCGAAGCATGTTAGTTTAATATGGCTTGACACCATGATACATAGGCCTAAGGCTGAGATAATAAGAATAAATTCAATCAAAACATTGTTTCCATCACAAAACTGGAGAGCAGCATCTGTCCAGTGAAGTCCACAAAACATATTGCATGTAACAAACAGTTACATGACCTACAGCATGTTCAAGCAAGTTAATGTTTCCGACATTTTCGGACGACGAAACTATTGACTTACAATCACGGAGAGTTACCGCAACTTGCAAAGAAAACAGGAGCTGCCTCCACTAATCCAGCACCATTTAAACTTCAACATCATCTAATCACCTAATACAGTGACAATGAAAGATACCAACAACTATTTAGTCCAATCAACGTAAGCTAAATATGATGTAGCTGTCCATGGTACTGATATGTGTGTGTGTGTGTGTGTGTGTGTGTGTGTGTGTGTGTGTGTGTGTGTGTGTGTGTGTGTGTGTGTGTGTGTGTGTGTGTGTGTGTGTGTGTGTGTGTGTGTGTGTGTGTGTGTGAAGAAAAAAAGCATGTTGACTCACCCTACTTGTAAAGAAATGCTAGCAATGCCATCCTCCTCTTTCATGTTGTCTAAACAGTCTATGAATCTGTCATGTAGTTTTTGTTGTTCTAGGCTACTTACCCGTGGATAGACATGGATGGACGCTTCTACCTCTCTGTGAAGGATGCCATGGCTGTCCTTAGTTTGAAGATGTAATGCAGAGACAGGTGTTTTCTCCATCTCCTTAGCTATCATACACTAATTCCACTGATTTCAAAACTCGGTCCTCCAGAAAGTGGAGAACAACACTGCAGTTTTAGTACATGATATCTTTTTTTTTTAAGCAGCGTTAGATATGATTACCTACTACACATGCTGACCAGCTCAAATAGACAGAAGCATGCTACATCGCAGACCAATCCGAACTCATCTCTCGGCATGTCCAGCCCACTCATCACAAGAGGTCGCTCTTGCTGCTGGTGAGTCTCTGATCCACCTCTACGCAGACGACATCATTCTGTATACTTCCGGCCCTTCTTTGGACACTGTGTTAACAACCCTCCAGGCAAGCTTCAATGCCATACAACTCTCCTTCCGTGGCCTCCAATTGCTCTTAAATACAAGTAAAACTAAATGCATGCTCTTCAACCGATCACTACCTGCACCTAACCGCCTGTCCAACATCACTACTCTGGACGGCTCTGACTTAGAATACGTGGACAACTACAAATACTTAGGTGTCTGGTTAGACTGTAAACTCTCCTTCCAGACCCATATCAAACATCTCCAATCCAAAGTTAAATCTAGAATTGGCTTCCTATTTCGCAACAAAGCATCCTTCACTCATGCTGCCAAACATACCCTTGTAAAACTGACCATCCTACCAATCCTCGACTTTGGCGATGTCATTTACAAAATAGCCTCCAATACCCTACTCAACAAATTGGATGCAGTCTATCACAGTGCAATCCGTTTTGTCACCAAAGCCCCATATACTACCCACCATTGCGACCTGTACGCTCTCGTTGGCTGGCCCTCGCTTCATACTCGTCACCAAACCCACTGGCTCCATGTCATCTACAAGACCCTGCTAGGTAAAGTCCCCCTTATCTCAGCTCGCTGGTCACCATAGCATCTCCCACCTGTAGCACACGCTCCAGCAGGTATATCTCTCTAGTCACCCCCAAAACCAATTCTTTCTTTGGCCGCCTCTCCTTCCAGTTCTCTGCTGCCAATGACTGGAACGAACTACAAAAATCTCTGAAACTGGAAACACTTATCTCCCTCACTAGCTTTAAGCACCAACTGTCAGAGCAGCTCACACATTACTGCACCTGTACATAGCCCACCTATAATTTAGCCCAAACAACTACCTCTTTCCCAACTGTATTTAATTTTAATTTATTTATTTATTTTGCTCCTTTGCACCCCATTATTTTTATTTCTACTTTGCACATTCTTCCATTGCAAAACTACCATTCCAGTGTTTTACTTGCTATATTGTATTTACTTTGCCACCATGGCCTTTTTTGCCTTTACCTCCCTTCTCACCTCATTTGCTCACATTGTATATAGACTTGTTTATACTGTATTATTGACTGTATGTTTGTTTTACTCCATGTGTAACTCTGTGTCGTTGTATCTGTCGAACTGCTTTGCTTTATCTTGGCCAGGTCGCAATTGTAAATGAGAACTTGTTCTCAACTTGCCTACCTGGTTAAATAAAGGTAAAATAAATAAATAAATAAAAATTATCTCAGCCAATCATGGCTAGTGGGAAGGTTGCTGACTTTTTCTATGGCTAAACCAACTAGGCTCCTAATTTAACAATTGTATTTGTATCTACAGAGTATTTACAAGTTTGTTATTAAGGCACAAGAAAGTTCACATGTTCCAGAAGGCATTTCTGCCAACAAACACATTCTGATTAGAATTTTTTCCTGTGAAGTAGCGCGACATACGCCTAGTTTCCTGAAACGAGTCACAAATGCTTGCTCACTAGCCTAACTTCCCTTCATGGCAAACGATGCAACAGGCCTACTACATCTAGCTACATGTTGAACTTCCATCCTCTCAGGCCAGAGGCACAATGTATACATTTATTAGAATCGCCATTATAATCATTGGCCAGTATGGAGAATTAAGTAAAACCACAAGTCCAAATCCCTATCTCCATCCATGGCTTATTTTACCTAGCTAGTTAGGTAGCCACTAGAGCACAACAGCACAACGAGATGCAACAATTCAATATTTTTCTGTCAATGAGGTTTGGATTCTGGTGAAGTGATTGGTGTGAAGCCAAATCCAAACTGGCTTCCCTTAACACTTTTGTTTTTGGTGCGCCAGGACCATTCACAGCTGAACACACACAGTTTAGCTCAACGCTGATTGGCTATTATTTAATATTTTTTATCAAGGGTGGTCAAATGCTCGCTCACTTCTCTTGTATTCAATACTATGGGCGGCAACAATGTCATGCTCTTTTTGACCAGACAGCATCTGATAGTTGGGCTACCCATACTGAGACAGAGGGACGCGGTTTCAATCACTCTGATGCTTTTTCCAGTGAGATACATTCAGCCTCTTGTAAATTGTATGAAACACAGACAGATGAAAGATCAATTATTTTGTATGTTTTTTCTTGGTAAATCTTTGAGAGAGGCCTGGCTTTCCTTGGCACCCATGAACAACCGTCTCAGACAGATAGCCTTCCATCTGAACATTGATACATCCATGAAATTAGTCTCCCATGCAACAAAGTTGATCAAAATGCCACAGTTTTCTTATTTAGACATCATTCCTCTCAATGTATACTGGTAGAGTTATTCTGATACCCACACACACACACACACACAAAAACTATCTTCCAACACACATACACTCCATCCCACACCCACACACCTGTCAGTTGATCTGAACAGCCAGTGAAAGACCCCTGGGGCTTTTAAACTGTCATCCTTCAGCAGATGAGCAGCTACACTTTCTCTCTTTCTGCCACTCCAACCATAGCCCTTGGGGAGTGTGTGTGTAAAGGGGGGGTAGAGATGAGTTAAGATCGGATAATACTCCAGGATAAGCCTCCTCATATCTCACCCTCTCACACACACACACACCGGTGATGTTCATAGGAGTCTGTTACGCCCGCCTCTATAAAAAGGGAACGCAACACCCTGCTACAACTAAGCTCTCCGTGAAGTGAAAAAGGTATGGACTGTAGGTGCGAGTAAGAATGACAACAGGCAGAATGTGGTACCGTTTACAAGGACTTTATTCCTTTACACGGTAATATGGGGAAAAGGGGCTGGACGGAACCAAAGCAAAGAAAGTAAATCTCAAAGCCCCCCCCTCTCCTATCTTACCTGCCTACCCACTACTTACCTAATTTAGCACCACCTGGTGCCCTAACCAAAATACAGGGGGTGGTCCACCCAGGTCTTACCTAGTGTGCCTAGACAGTGAATATACTACGGGTATATGTATGCCCGCGGGCCTCTTGCCTAAGCACTCCCTAGGTGCCTTCCCCTTCCCCCCTGGGAACAAATGAAACAGAATATTAAACAATTTCACAAACAAACTAAGAACCAAAGGACATCAAATCAGCTCTATCTGAGCAACAAACTCACAGAACATACCACTTCCCAGCAATGAACTCCCAGAAAATCAACCTCTAGCAAAATCTCTCTCAGCAATCCCTACCTCCAAAATCTCTAGCAAATCTCTCTAGCAAAATCTCTGCAATGACCTCCCAGAAAATCTCTCTCTAGCAAAATCTCTCTCAGCAATCCCTACCTCCAAAATCTCTAGCAAAATCTCTAGCAAATCTCTCTAGCAAAATCTCTGCAATGACCTCCCAGAAAATCTCTCCCTCCTGAACAGAACACTGGCTTTTATATAGCTTCTGAAGGAATGGGTAATTGGAGACAGCTGTGTCTTGACGAGGGGGCGGGGTCAGCTCTCCAATTAACCATGGAGTCAACCAATCAGCTGCTTGAGGGATTTCAGGAAGCCATTTCCTGAAATAAACACATGCAAATACACAAACTACAACACATAATCTGGGGAACGTAACAGAGTCTTCCCTCAATAGGTTGCTAGAGAGGAGGAGAATCGACTAACTATCTCACTGGCACCCTGTTCTGTCCCCTTATCAGGTCACTGTGACAGGGAGACACAGAGATACAGTGCCTTCGGAAAGTATTCAGACCCTTTGACTTTTTCCACATTTTGTAACGTTAGAGCCTTATTCTAAAATTGATCAATCGTTTTTTTCCCCTCATCAACCTACACACAATAACCCATAACGAGAAAGCAAAAACAGATTTTTAGAAATGTTTGCGAATTTATATTACATTTACATAAGTATTCAGACCCTTTACTCAGTACTTTTTTAAAGCACCTTTGGCATGATTACAGCCTCGAGACTTCTTGGGTATGATGCTACAAGCTTGGCACACCTGTATTTGTGGAGTTTCTCCCATTCTTCTCTGCAGATCCTCTCAAACTCTGTCAGGTTGAATGGGGAGCATTGCTGCAAAGCTATGTTCAGGTGTCTCTCTGTACTTTGTTCCGTTCATCTTTACCTCGATCCTGACTAATCTCCCAGTCCCTGCCGCTGAAAAACATCCCCACAGCATGATGCTGCCTCCACCATGCTTCACCGTAGGTATGGTGCCAGGTTACCTCCAGACGTGACACTTGGCATTCAGGCCAAAGAGTTCAATCTTGCTTTCATCAGACCAGAGAATCTTGTTTCTCATGGTCTGAGAGTTTTTAGGTGCCTTTTGGCAAACTACAAGCAGGCTGTCATGTACCTTTTACTGAGGAGTAGCTTCCGCCTGGCCACTCTACCATAAAAGCCTTATTGGTGGAGTGCTGCAGAGATGGTTGTCCTTCTGGAACAGGCCTGGGCAACTTCAGTCCTTGGGGGGCTGATTGGTGTCACACGTTTGCCCCAGCTAACACACCTGACTCCAATATTCAACTAATCATGATCTTCAGTTAAAAATTCAATTAGTTTAAATCAGGTGTCTTTGATAGGAATGGGGGAAAAGTGTGACACCAATCAGGCCCCAGAGGACTGGAATTGCTCAGGCCTGTAATCAGGAAGGTTCTCCCGTCTCCACAGAGGAACTCTAGAGCTCTGTCACAGTAACCATCGTGTTCTTGGTCACCTTTCTGACCAAAGCCCATCTCTCCTGTTTGCTCAGTTTCTTGGTGGCTCCAAACTTCTTCTTTTAAGAATGATAGAGGCCACTGTGTTCTTGGGGACCTTCAATGCTGTTTTGGTACCCTTCCCCAGATCTGTGCCTCAACACAATCCTGTCTCGGAGCTCTACGGACAATTTCTTCGACCTCATGGCTTAGTTTTTGCTCTGACATGCACTGTTAACTGTCGGAACTTATATAGACAGGTGTGTACCTTTCCAAATCATGTCAAATCTATTGAATTTACCACAGGTGACTAAAATCAAGTTGTAGAAACATCTGTGTGTGAAGATTTTGATTGTATGACTGGATTTGCCTTTTTTCCATTTTTAATTGCAACTGAGCTCAATTTCGAGTGTTATAGCAAAGGGTCTGAATACATATGTAAATAAGGTATTTCTTAAGTAAGGTATATGTTATACTTACAAAAAAATTCTAAACACCTGTTTTTGCTTTGTCATTATGGGGTATTGTGTGTAGATTGCTGAGGATTTTTTAAATGTATTTAATCTGTTTTAGAATAAGGCAGATAAATACAGAGGCATTAGCTATATGGAAACACACAAACACACACACACACACACACACACTGGTGCTGTTCATCTGCCACACACACACACAATTTCACACTGGAATATTCATACACAAACTTAGACCCACACACACTTTATACTTTTAGTCAGTATCTTACAAGCAATAATTCAAAATTGTGTAGAGAGGACACCATTCAAGGGAGGGAGTGAGGAATTGAAAATATAGATAGAATAAAAAAATAAAGGGTTACAGAGTGCTGGGGGAGCCTCCCGCTGTGCTATTAGGGGCAGAGACATCTCTCCTTCTGTCTGTCCATTTCTCTCTCTCTCTCTCTCTCTCTCTCTCTCTCTCTCTCTCTCTCTCCCCCATCCATTTCTCTCTACAGTGATCTGTTTCAACTGAGTGGTTTTCTAATGATCTCCAATAGAGAGCAGATACTCTCTCACACACACAGGGGTGTGCACACACACACACACACACATGCCACTCTATCTCAGTATCCTTAGGAATAATTGGGAGATAGGGTTCAGTCACTCATACTGTACCCCAGAACCTAGCTATCATTACTGGGACTGCTGGATTCAGAGATTGTGTGCGTGTTGACGTATTTAACTATTTTTGCATAACAATAATGCAATTTATTTCTGGTAACATTGCACATATTGTAACATTATAGTCCCTTGACATACATGACTTAACTACTTTGCATAATGCTCAGTTTACCCACTCTACTAAGAAATCATACATTTTTATATTAAAACTACATTATGTAATACTGTGTCCAATTGATTCTGTTTGGTTGTAATGTTTTTGAAAAGTGTCATTACACAACTTTTTTTTTTCTGATGGCCGATCCTGTTTGGAAACTTTCATAACATATCAAGCCTTTTGGGACACATCACCAATTAACATTGGCTGCAGTATTCCAAACTTTACTAGGTAGTCATGCAATAAACATTTTGGATAATTCCCTTTAAATTAATTTCCTTTAAATGACACCAAATGTTGGTGACTGTAGAATTCCACTCTCCACTTTCTCTTTGAATCAAATCAAATCAAATGTATTTATATAGCCCTTCGTACATCAGCTGATATCTCAAAGTGCTGTACAGAAACCCAGCCTAAAACCCCAAACAGCAAGCAATGCAAGTGTAGAAGCATGGTGGCTAGGAAAACCTCCCTAGAAAGGCCCAAACCTAGGAAGAAACCTAGAGAGGAACCAGGCTATGTGGGGTGGCCAGTCCTCTTCTGGCTGTGCCGGGTGGAGATTATGACAGAACATGGCTAAGATGTTCAAATGTTCATAAGTGACCAGCATGGTCAAATAATAACAAGGCAGAACAGTTGAAACTGGAGCAGCAGCACGGCCAGGTGGACTGGGGACAGCAAGGAGTCATCATGTCAGGTAGTCCTGAGGCATGGTCCTAGGGCTCAGGTCCTCCGAGAGAGAGAAAGAAAGAGAGAAAGAGAGAGAGCACACTTAAATTCACACGGGACACCGAATAGGACAGGAGAAGTACTCCAGATATAACAAACTGACCCTAGCCCCCCGACACATAAACTACTGCAGCATAAATACTGGAGGCTGAGACAGGAGGGGTCAGGAGACACTGTGGCTCCAACCGAGGACACCCGCGGACAGGGCCAAACAGGAAGGATATAACCCCACCCACTTTGCCAAAGCACAGCCCCCACACCACTAGAGGGATATCTTCAACCACCAACTTACCATCCTGAGACAAGGCCGAGTATAGCCCACAAAGATCTCCGCCACGGCACAACCCAAGGGGGGGGCGCCAACCCAGACAGGAAGATCATATCAGTGACTCAACCCACTCAAGTGACGCACCCCTCCTAGGGACGGTATGAAAGAGCCCCAGTAAGCCAGTGACTCAGCCCCTGTAATAGGGTTAGAGGCAGAGAATCCCAGTGGAAAGAGGGGAACCGGCCAGGCAGAGACAGCAAGGGCGGTTCGTTGCTCCAGAGCCTTTCCGTCCACCTTCCCACTCCGGGCCAGACTACACTCAATCATATGACCCACTGAAGAGATGAGTCTTCAGTAAAGACTTAAAGGTTGAGACCGAGTTTGCGTCTCTTACATGGGTAGGCAGACCATTCCATAAAAATGGAGCTCTATAGGAGAAAGCCCTGCCTCCAGCTGTTTGCTTAGAAATTCTAGGGACAATTAGGTGGCCTGCGTCTTGTGACCGTAGCGTACGTGTAGGTATGTACGGCAGGACCAAATCAAAGAGATAGGTAGGAGCAAGCCCATGTAATGGTTTGTAGGTTAGCAGTAAAACCTTGAAATCAGCCCTTGCCTTGACAGGAAGCCAGTGTAGGGAGGCTAGCGCTGGAGTAATATGATCAAATTTTTTGGTTCTAGTCAGGATTCTAGCAGCCGTTATTTAGTGCTTTATCCGGGTAGCCGGAAAGTAGAGCATTGCAGTAGTCTAACCTAGAAGTGACAAAATCATGGATTAATTTTTCTGCATAATTTTTGGACAGAAAGTTTATGATTTTTGCAATGTTACGTAGATGGAAAAAAGCTGTCCTTGAAATGGTCTTGATATGTTCTTCAAAAGAGACATCAGGGTCCAGAGTAACGCCGAGGTCCTTCACAGTTTTATTTGAGACGACTGTACAACCATTAAGATTAATCATCAGATTCAACAGAAGATCTCGTTGTTTCTTGGGACCTAGAACACGCATCTCTGTTTTGTCTGAGTTTAAAAGTAGAAAGTTTGCAGCCATCCACTTCCTTATGTCTGAAACACATGTTTCTAGCGAGGGCAATTTTGGGGCTTCACCATGTTTCATTGAAATGTACAGCTGTGTGTCAGCCGCATAGCAGTGAAAGTTAACATTATGTTTTCGAATGACATCCCCAAGAGGTAAAATATATAGTGAAAACAATAGTGGTCCTAAAACGGAACCTTGAGGAACACCGAAATTTACAGTTGTTTTGTCAGAGGACAAACCAGTCACAGAGACAAACTGATATCTTTCCGACAGATAAGATCTAAACCAGGCCAGAACTTGTCTGTGTAGACCAATTTGGGTTTCCAATCTCTCCAAAAGAATGTGGTGATCGATGGTATCAAAAGCAGTACTAAGGTCTAGGAGCACGAGGACAGATGCAGAGCCTCGGTCTGATGCCATTAAAAGGTAATTTACCACCTTCACAAGTGCAGTCTCAGTGCTATGATGGGGTCTAAAACAAGACTGAAGCATTTCGTATACATTGTTTGTCTTCAGGAAGGCAGTGAGTTGCTGCGCAACAGCCTTTTCTAGAAATGTTGCGAGGAATGGAAGATTCGATATAGGCCAATAGTTTTTTAGATTTTCTGGGTCAAGGTTTGGCTTTTTCAAGAGAGGCTTTATTACTGCCACTTTTAGTGAGTTTGGTACACATCCGGTGGATAGAGAGCCATTTATTATGTTCAACATAGGAGGGCCAAGCACAGGAAGCAACTCTTTCAGTAGTTTAGTTGGAATAGGGTCCAGTATGCAGCTTGAAGGTTTAGAGGCCATGATTATTTTCATCATTGTGTCAAGAGATATAGTACTAAAACACTTGAGCGTCTCACTTGATCCTAGGTCCTGGCAGAGTTGTGCAGACTCAGGACAACTGAGCTTTGAAGGAATAAGCAGATTTAAAAAGGAGTCCGTAATTTGCTTTCTAATAATCATGATCTTTTCCTCAAAGAAGTTCATGAATTTATCACTGCTGAAGTGAAAGCCATCCTCTCTTGGGGAATGCTGCTTTTTAGTTAGCTTTGCGACAGTATCAAAAAGGAATTTCAGATTGTTCTTATTTTCTTCAATTAAGTTAGAAAAATAGGATGGTCGAGCAGCAGTAAGGGCTCTTCGGTACTGCACGGTACTGTCTTTCCAAGCTAGTCGGAAGACTTCCAGTTTGGTGTGGCGCCATTTCCGTTCCAATTTTCTGGAAGCTTGCTTCAGAGCTCGGGTATTTTCTGTGTACCAGGGAGCTAGTTTCTTATGAGAAATGTTTTTAGTTTTTAGGGGTGCAACTGCATCTAGGGTATTGCGCAAGGTTAAATTGAGTTCCTCAGTTAGGTGGTTAACTGATTTTTGTCCTCTGGTGTCCTTGGGTAGACAGAAGGAATCTGGAAGGACATCAAGGAATCTTTGTGTTGTCTGTGAATTTATAGCCTTTGAAGGCTGCGTAATAAGTGGCGTGCATGGGCAGCCTTAAAACAATGCTGCATGTATTTGCTTCCGGGAAGATCCTGGTGGCCTCATTCTCTTGTTTGTATAAGAACTGTAGCTGTGGCTCCACTGGAAATCCCAGCCTAGGAATGGCTGAAGCCCCGAAGTGAAAATGAGAACCTGCTCTGGGGTTAAAGGGATAGGCATCCCGCTAGCGGAACAACTTCCGGTGAAACTGGAGGGCGCGTAATTCAAATAAATAATCATAAATATTATGGATTTTAAACATTTAGGTGGAAAGCTTAAATTCTTGTTAATCTAACTGCACTGTCCGATTTACAGTAGCTATTACAGCGAAAACATGCCATGCGATTGTTTGAGGATGGCATCGTCAAAATATTTTTCCACCGGCACAGGTTTCATACATTCACATATGAAGATGAAATATTCACTTACTTTTTGAAAACCTTTTGATTTGTCATCCAAGGGGTCCCAGCTATAACATGTAGTGTTGTTTTGTTAGATAAAATCCTTCTTTATATCTCAAAAAGTCAGTTTAGTTGGCGTCATCGATTTTGAGTAATCTACTCGTTCAACGTGCAGAGAAAGGAATCCGAGAATCTGTCCTGTCTTCATGGCACCCGCAAACGTTTTTGAAGTAACAAGCCTGAAACCTTGAACATAGACATAGGAATTGCATCCAGGGAGCTAATTTTCAATATGACCCTATACTTGCCATTCTAAGAGGATGGTCTCTCAACAACAACAAAAATATTCTGTTTGGTTTTTCTTTGGATTTTCTCCTACCATATCTATTGTGTTATATTCTCCTACATTATTTGAACATTTCTACAAACTTCAAAATGTTTTATTTCCAATGGTACCAATTATATGCATATCCTGGCTTCAGGGCCTGAGCAACAGGCAGTTTACTTTCGGCACGTCATTCAGGCAGAAATTGAGAAAAAGGGGCCTAGCCCTAAGAAGTTTTAAATGCCAGTGTTTCGGTCTACTGGCCTCACTCATCAAGCAACCAACTGCCAGACTGTCGGAGTTCGGTAGACCCAAACATTGGCATTTCAAATGAAGAAAGTGAAACTGTACAGGAAAGAAGTGTGCTGTAACTACTTGGTTTTGAAGTCATAAAGAAAATGTCCACTAGCAGAATTGTCTAGAGAGCTACAGGCTCTAGAAAGTAGTATCATTCTGTCATACTAGTACTTTACAGGTTTTACTACTTGACATGCAGGCCACGTACATTCTACACTTAACATCCCTGCCTCTGCCCTGCGACTACACTCCTCAAAAGAGAAACTATTGATAAGAATTAAGAAATGAACAGATTATACATTTTCGACCTCCAGAACATATACTCTAAAATTCATGCATTTTAAAGATTTCTGACTGAGGCAACTTCTGCCTTAACCGTCCCTTGGAGTCCCAGTGCAGTCAAATCATTGCTTTCCTGTGTTTTGTATCATATTGTACAACAGCTGATGAAACAAACACTGTTATAGTTAGATTTTATTAAATCAGTGTTATTAACTGATAGTTGCTGGTTGAAAATAAAATCTACACAGGACCTTCTAATCAGAAGGTTTGCATGGACGGGAGTTTTGGCTTGCCTGATGACATCACCAGGCAGTTAATTGTTTAAGAGACCAATAACAAAGAGACTTCCAAACCTCTGCCAATAACAGCTAGTTTTCAGTTTGCACCTCTCCACTCAGACTACTCCCAGCCAGTCCTAGCAAAATTGTTTGAGAAATAGTTTTTAGCTAAAAAGCTACTTTTGTCAATTTTAATATAAATTATTACAGTAAAGTACCTAATTTTTGCCCAGAATGTACTATATATTGATATTAAAATGGCTGCATTGGGCCTTTAACAAGGTCCAACTGTGACAAAGCAAACCAATTTTTCCCCCCTCTAACACAAATTGGACAGCTGAGGCTTGCATCACACTGAGCTGCAACACACGCACACACATACACACAAACACACACACACACACACACACAGACACACAAAACCTGTCAGCCAAGGGTGCTTAGATTGTCACCTTTGGTGTCATCTAGTTGAGGTTTGAACTAGCTGACGAGACACATTGAGAGGCCTGCAAACATTAGTATTGATTTAGGTGAAAATGACGTACAATTATCCGACAAGAACTGAGTTGCAAAAATATTGAATCAATCATGAGTGCATGTTTGCATGGTACATGCTTGAGTGCATGCGTGTTTTTGTTTCAGTTAGTTGTTTGCATTTCTGTTAGAGAGAGAGAGAGTGTGTGTGTGTGTGTGTGTGTGTGTGTGTGTGTGTGTGTGTGTGTGTGTGTGTGTGTGTGTGTGTGTGTGTGTGTGTGTGTGTGTGTGTGTGTGTGTGTGTGTGTGTGTACATGTATAAGTGTATTTCTGCGAATGCGGACGTGTGTGTGTCTAGTCCCTAGGTATTTAATAATTTTATCAGGATATAAAAATAATATTACCAGACGAAGGGACATTTTTTTTTTTTTTAAGTACGTTTTTGACACGATATCCGGTCTGATGAAGGGTGTCTATGGCTAAAGACTGTCCAGTAATACTTTACTGTAGGTGTCCTTATGTATGCATTCATAACGCCTTTAGAACAGTTACAGTTGAAGTCGGAAGTTTACATACACTTAGGTTGGAGTCATTAAAATTCGTTTTTCAACCACTCCACAAATTTCTTGTAAACAAACTATAGTCTTGGCAAGTCGGTTAGGACATCTACTTTGTGCATGACACAAGTAATCTTTCCAACAATTGTTTACGTACATATTATTTTACTTATAATTCACTGTATCACAATTCCAGTGGGTCAGAAGATTACATACACTAAGTTGACTGTGCCTTTAAACAGATTGTAAAATTCCATAACATTATGTCATGGCTTTAGAAGCTTCTTTTTGACATAATTTGACATAATTTGATTCAATTGTAGGTGTGCCTGTGGATGTATTTCAAGGCCTACCTTCAAACTCAGTGCCTCTTTGGTTGACATCATGGGAAAATCAAAAGAAATCAGCCATGTCCTCAGAAAAAAAATGGTAGACATCCACAAGTCTGGTTCACTTTTGGGAGCAATTTCCAAATGCCTGAAGGTACCTCGTTCATCTGTACAAACAATAGTACGCAAGTATAAACACCATGGTACCACGCAGCCGTCATACCGCTCAGGAAGTAGACGTGTTCTGTCTCCTAGAGAGGAACGTACTTTGATGCAAAAAAGTGAAAATCAATCCCAGAACAACAGAAAAGGACCTTGTGAAGATGCTGGAGGAAACCGGTACAAAAGTATCTATATCCACAATAAATCGAGTCCTACAGTGGGGCAAAAAAGTATTTAGTCAGCCACCAATTGTGCACGTTCTCCCACTTAAAAAGATGAGAGAGGCCTGTAATTTTCATCATAGTTACACTTCAACTATGACAGACAAAATGAGAAGAAAAAAATCCAGAAAATCACATTGTAGGATTTTTAATGAATTTATTTGCAAATTATGGTGGAAAATAAGTATTTGGTCAATAACAAACAAGGAAGATTTCTGGCTCTCACAGACCTGTAACTTCTTCTTTAAGAGGCTCATCTGTCCTCCATTTGTTACCTGTATTAATGGCACCTGTTTGAACTTGTTATCAGTATAAAAGACACCTGTCCACAACCTCAAACAGTCACACTCCAAACTCCACTATGGCCAAGACCAAAGAGCTGTCAAAGGACACCAGAAACAAAATTGTACACCTGCACCAGGCTGGGAAGACTGAATCTGCAATAGGTAAGCAGCTTGGTTTGAAGAAAGCAACTGTGGGAGCAAATATTAGGAAATGGAAGACATACAAGACCAGTGATAATCTCCCTCGATCTGGGGCTCCACGCAAGATCTCACCCCGTGGGGTCAAAATGATCACAAGAACGGTGAGCAAAAATCCCAGAACCACACGGGGGGACCTAGTGAATGACCTGCAGAGAGCTGGGACCAAAGTAACAAAGCCTACCATCAGTAACACACTACGCCGCCAGGGACTCAAATCCTGCAGTGCCAGACGTGTCCCCCTGCTTAAGCCAGTACATGTCCAGGCCCGTCTGAAGTTTGCTAGAGAGCATTTGGATGATCCAGAAGAAGATTGGGAGAATATCATATGGTCAGATGAAACCAAAATAGAACTTTTTGGTAAAAACTCAACTCATCGTGTTTGGAAGACAAAGAATGCTGAGTTGCATCCAAAGAACACCATACCTACCGTGAAGCATGGGGGTGGAAACATCATGCTTTGGGGCTGTTTTTCTGCAAAGGGACCAGGACGACTGATCCGTGTAAAGGAAAGAATGAATGGGGCCATGTATCGTGAGATTTTGAGTGAAAACCTCCTTCCAACAGCAAGGGCATTGAAGATGAAACGTGGCTGTGTCTTTCAGCATGACAATGATCCCAAACACACCGCCCGGGCAATGAAGGAGTGGCTTCGTAAGAAGCATTTCAAGGTCCTGGAGTGGCCTAGCCAGTCTCCAGATCTCAAACCCATAGAAAATCTTTGGAGTGAGTTGAAAGTCTGTGTTGCCCAGCAACAGCCCCAAAACCTCACTGCTCTAGAGGAGATCTGCATGGAAGAATGGGCCAAAATACCAGCAACAGTGTGTGAAAACCTTGTGAAGACTTACAGAAAACGTTTGACCTCTGTCATTGCCAACAAAGGGTATATAACAAAGTATTGAGAAACTTTTGTTATTGACCAAATACTTATTTTCCACCATAATTTGCAAATAATTTAATAAAAATTCCTACAATGTGATTTTCTGGATTTTTTTTCTCATTTTGTCTGTCATAGTTGAATTGTACCTATGATGAAAATTACAGGCCTCTCTCATCTTTTTAAGTGGGAGAACTTGCACAATTGGTGGCTGACTAAATACTTTTTTGTCCCACTGTATTCAGTCAACACTTCTCAAGAATATAATGGCCTATTTGAACAAGTAATTTGTTACGGATCCATAACTAAATAAACATCAGCATTTTGAAAGAGAATTTTTATCATTATTTTATTAACGAAAGCATAAAGATGCTGATGAGGAAATACAGTACTGTACAGTACTGTATATGGTCTTACATTTGGGTAATAAAGCATTTTGAAGATATAAGCCAACTGCATTTGTTTATTAGGCTACTGTGCAGTCTGACAAGTAAACATAGCATACTGTAGTAAACATGGGAAAGTGTCTAATTCCTTACATAAGGTAGAGCAGGCCATGTCCAGACTTTCTCGGTGACCTCAAGTACTCGTTAACTCTGTCTTTAATGCTTTTTCATGTTACATCATTCATGGACAGAAACTTCTGAGACACAGTATTAATGAACCCGGAGTTTCACTAATGAGGAGTGACTCTCCGCCAATACCGCCTGGCTCTGGACCAATGCATTAGCTGTCACCTGCATCTCTGCCCTCAAAGAATGTTTCTCTTCTGATGGTCTGCCTTCAATGACTCGATCTCGGTCTTCAAAGTTTGAATCTCACCCATGAGCACCTTCATCAGATGAGCAGAATGTTACTGCCCTGAGCCCCCATCGATTACAGTGGCCTATGATAGAACCGGTAGATCAATTAAGAATTAAAAGTGACTCAAACACACAAATGTGGCGTACACATTTTAAGAATGTAGCTTAACTTCTTGGTGACGGGGGGCAGTATTTTCACGTCCGAATGAAATGCATGCCCAAATTCAACTGCCTACTACTCATCCCTAGAAGATAAGATATGCATATTAGTAGATTTGGATAGAAAACACTCTGAAGTTTCTAAAACTGTTTGAATCATGTCTGTGAGTATAACAGAACTTATTTAGCAAGCAAAACCCAGAGGACAAACCATTCAAAAAAAAATTTTTGAGGTCACTCTCTTTTCAATGGGTTTTCATTGGGAATCCAGATTTCTAAGGGACCTTCTTGCAGTTCCTACCACTTACACTGAATGTCAACAGTCTTTAGAGATTGGTTGAGGTTGTTCCTTTGTGTAATGAAGAAGTACGGCCATCTTGAATGAGGGTCACTTCAAGTGTACTGTTAGATAGAGGCAAGTGACCAGAAAGCTAGCTACAGATTGTTTTCCTCCTGTATAGAACACAGATCATCGCGTCTTCAATTGTATTGATTATTTACGTAAAAAAATACCTAAAGTTGTATTACAAAAGTAGTTTGAAATGTTTTGGCAAAGTTTACAGATAACTTTTGAGATATTTTGTAGTCACGTTGCGCAAGTTGGAACCGGTGTTTTTCTGGATCAAACGTGCCAAATAAATTGACATTTTGGATATATATTGACGGAATTAATCGAACAAAAGGACCATTTGTGATGTTTATGGGACATATTGGAGTGCCAACAACAGAAGCTCATCAAAGGTAAGGACTGATTTAAATGTTTATTTCTGCGTTTTGTGTCGCGCCTGCAGGGTTGAAATATGTTTTCTCTTTGTTTACAGAGGTGCTACTCTCAGATAATAGCATTGTTTGCTTTCGCCAAAAAGCCATTTTGAAATCTGACATGTTGGCTGGATTCACAACACGTGTAGCTTTAATTTGGTATCTTACATGTGTGATTTCATTAAAGTTAGATTTTTATCGTAATTTATTTGAATTTGGCTGGCTTTTGGCCTGGTGGGACACTAGCGTCCCACATATCCCAGAGAGGTGAATACAAAACTCTAAGACAAATGTCAAAAAGAATAACACATTCTGTTGATTTTTTCTAAAAATGCCTTATCACACTGTCGACCTCATTACAGAGTCACAGGGTCAGGAAGTTAGAGGAGGCCAGCATCCCGGAGTCGCCGCTTCACTGTTGACGTTGAGACTGTTTTTTATGGGTACTATTTAATGAAGCTGCCAGTGGAGGACACTTGAGGCGTCTGTTTCTCAAACTAGACACTCTAATCTACTTGTCCTCTTGCTCAGTTGTGCACCGGGGCCTCCCACTCCTCTTTCTATTCTGATTAGAGCCAGTTTGCGCTGTTCTGTGAAGGAAGTAGTACACAGCGTTGCACGAGATCTTCCGTTTCTTGGCAATTTCTAGCATGGATTAGCCATCATTTCTCAGAATAACAATAGACTGACGAGTTTCAGAAGAAAGTTCTTTGTTTCTGAACATTTTGAGCCTGTAATCGAACCCACAAATGCTGATGCTCCAGATACTCAACTAGTCTAAAGAAGGACAGTTTTATTGCTTCTTTAATCAGGACAACAGTTTGTTGTCAGCTGTCAACAGTTTGTTGTCAGTATGTCAGCTGTGCTAACATAATTGCAAAAAAAAATGTTTTGCCTTTTTTAAATTATAAACTTGGATTAGCTAACACAACGTGTCATTGGAATACAGGAGTGATGGTTGCTGATAAGGGGCCTCTTTACCTATGGGCCTGTATGCCTATGTAGATATTCCATAAAAAACGTGCCGTTTCCAGCTACAATAGTCATTTACAACATTAACAATGTCTACACTGTATTTCTGATCCATTTGATGTTATTTTAATTGACAGAAAATGTGCTTTTCTTTCAAAAACAAGGACATTTTTAAGGGACCCCAAACTTTTAATGGTAGTGTATATGGTAACTCCTTCAAAAGCATTCCAGCATTCCAAAAAAAAAAGCATTCCAGGTGAAGCTGGTTGAGAGAATGCCAAGAGTGTTCAAAGCTGTCATCAAGGAAAAGTGTGTCTTTTGATTTGTTTAACACTTTTTGGTTACTACATGATTCCATATGTGTTATTTAATGTCTTCACTATTCTTCTACAATGTAGTAAATAGTAAAAGTAAAGAAATGTTTCCCTTGGCTGTAAACCTTTATGTTAAGCATCCACCATTTTGTTTACAACCGTGTGTGTGTGTGTGTGTGTGTGTGTGTGTGTGTGTGTGTGTGTGTGTGTGTGTGTGTGTGTGTGTGTGTGTGTGTGTGTGTGTGTGTGTGTGTAGCAATACACTATAAGGCTATGGACTGATGAACACACCTCCATGTCTGTGAGTGTGGCACTAAACCCGGTACCGATTTTACACTTACCTGAGTCTTGCTTCTTTTTTGTAGTGCTGCCACATTCCATCAACATGGCGGGAAGTATTCTCCTCACCAAAGAGCTCAACACTGGAAATTGACACAATGTTGCAATTGCAACATCAACTACGCAATTACCTAACTAACTACACTAACTACCTTTTTTTATGTAGCGGTTGTTATTGCTGTAGCCTATACATTTTCATTTTTTCACACCTGTCACTAATCCTGATGTGTCCCAGAAACATTGATTTTGTTGTAAATTTCTATTTACTTACATTTCATTTGAACATGTTTGTGTTTTTTGAGCAAATTGTTGTTATTATAATGTATCATTTTATATCTGGACGTGGTCCAATTTGTACAACTCAGAGCAGGTTATTGTCTCGTTGTCAAAATGTGGTATAAGCACATTCATAATTTTTTTTTTTACAATACCTCATATTAATGGCACTTTACTTAAGGTGTCTGTGCGCACTGTGCATATGACATGGTTTTGACACCTAGGATTTCAATCAATGTAATAATGTGGTTGTGACATAGAGGTTGGTAAATTAAATAACACCCTGTTATAAAATATTGTATGTAGACTTATGTAGAATGTAATAACATATGACAAAAGTTGTCATGCAGACTATGTAATAGCAGTCGTTAATAACGGTTGATATTAGAGCATATGATAACAGGACGAACAGTCATCTATAATGCAAATGTTAACTAGTTTTATAACATCATATGGGGTTACTCATAACTAGTTATAAACAACTTATGACAAGTTTTACAAAGTGTCATGTAGCTGTTTTAAAGCAGTTCTGAGTGCATGCATAAGGACACCTACAATAAAGTATGACCAATTGTCCTTGTATGTCTGGAGCATAAGAAACTCATTTCATATTAAGTGAATCTGTTTATCAGCATTAGCTTTGTGTTTGCTGTTATGATTAATGAGCCTGCTGGATAGAAGTTATTCAGCAGTTAACGTATTCAAATGCAGCCCTTTCTTGCTCATTTCAAGACTGACCTCAAGTAGTCGGAATTCAGTTGACTTAAGGAAGGCGAGGGTGCTTGCAGGAGAATAACATCACAGTCTGAGAGAACACACACACACAGTCATGCACATACACACACTTTGTGACAACCTGTAATTAATGGATCACTCTGATGTTTTGGCAGGAAACTGGTGAGACAGAAAACTGAGAGACAACAGGGAATGGTAAACAAATTAGAAAGGGAGAGAGAGATTTAGGGGGGAGACAGACAAAAAGATAAAAACCGAGAGAAAGTGAGGACAAGGTTGAGATCAAATGTAATACCATACTCAATTCTCTCTCCTTCCCACCTTATTCCCTATCAAATGATATTGTCTGTGGGATAACAGCAGGATGTAGATACAGGTATTGACAAACGCATTAAGACTACTCAATACTCTGCCACTCTATTCAGCAGCAGACAAATTATTTGTCAATAGTGGCATTTAGCCAGTTTAACATTCAGAATAATTTGGTTTTTTGTTGGTTTGGAATGAAAAAACTAACTGGGGGTTTGAGTTTCAGCCTGCGTCCCAAATGGCACCCTATTCCCTAAAGAATGCTTCACATTAGATCAGGGTCCTATGATCAGAATCCATTTGGGATGCACCCTGAGAGTGTCTCGGTGAGTTTGAGCTGTTTCCCCTGTTGGACATTCTCTGTGAGTAGCTCCTGTTCAGCATTCAGTGGTCTGGAAAAGTTGTGTCCAGCAGCACTACAGCCCTCAGATTTAGATTACACACACACACACACAGGCATGCATGCATGCACACACACACACACACACACACACAAATCTAAAGGCTCTGTTTTTAAATCGCTTGAATGTCCGTGTTTACCAACAAACATACATAGATATGGGCCAGCATCCCTGTGGAATGCTTTGTACATCTTGTAGAGTCCCTACCCCGACATTGAGGCTGTTCTGAGGGCAAAAGTGGCAGACAAGTAGCAGTGTGTACTACTGCATGCGTCTTGCTAGAAAGGAGGAGAGACCAGCTCTCAGACTCTCCAGGAAAAGATTGTTGCCCTCATCCATGAGATGCATGCCACCCCCACGGTGCTGCCTAGGGACACAGTGCTTTATGGCAGTGCGGCAGATTGTGGGAATGCACCTGTCACGGAGAAATGCAAGGCCCATGTGGAACTGAAAAACGACGTATTACAATTCAAATGCACACAGTAGACATGGTACTTCGCACACTATCAATACCTAAAATGTATGTTCTTTTCCAAATCTGTGAGTTGTCCCACCTGTTTTCTAATTTATACTGCCATTTTAAAAATGAGGGCATGTGTGCTCTTTTACTGGAGTTGGAAAGTTGTGTACAGCATTACTTAGGACATTTGTAGCTGAAGTTTTCTATTCAAGGGTTTAGAGCTATCAGGACTCAGGATAAGACCCAGATGCAGACAGTTCAAATATTTACAAAACAGGGGGGCAGGCAAACGACAGTGCAAGGGCAGGCAGAGGTCAGTAATCCAGGGCAGTGTCAGTAAGGTACAGAACGGCAGGCTGGGGCAGGGCAGGCAGAGGTCAGTAATCCAGGGCAGTGTCAGTAAGGTACAGAACGGCAGGCAGGGTCAGTGTAGGCAGAAAGGTCAAAACCGGGAGGATTAGAAGACAGCAACTATAGAAACTCGAAAACACGCTGGTAGTACTTGATGGGACTGGACGAACAGAAAACAGAAAACACAGGTATAAATACACAGGAGATAATGAGGACAAATGGGAGACACCTGGTGGGGGGTTCCAGGATTCATCAAATAACATTGAGGAGTTTACCACATCAGTCACCGGCTTCATTAAGAAGTGCATTGATGACGTCGTCCCCACAGTGACCGTACGTATACATCCCAACCAGAAGCCATGGAGGCAACATCCACAATGAGCTAAAGGCTAGAACTGTCGCTTTCAAGGAGTGGGACACTAATCCAGACACTTACAAGAAATCACACTAAGACCTCCGACGAGCCATTAAACAGTCAAAACGTCAACACAGGACTGAGATTGAATCTAACTACGCCAGCTCTGATGCTCATTGGATGTGGCAGGGCATGCAAACTATCACAGATTACAAAGGGAAACCCAGTTCCTTCTATGCTCGCTTCAAGTCAAGCAACACTGTACCATGCATGAGAGCACCAGCTGTTCCAGACAACTGTGATCTCGCTCTCTTTGCTCTGTTCATCTTTCCCTCAATCCTGACTAGTTTCCCAGTCCCTGCGCCTGAAAAACATCCCCACAGCATGATGCTGCCACCACCATGCTTCGCCATAGGGATGGTGACAGGTTTCCTCCAGACTTCACGCTTGGCATTCAGGTCAAAGAGTGCTTGGTTTCATCAGACCATAGAATCTTGTTTCTCATGGTCTGAGACGTTTATGTGCCTTTTGGCAAACTCCAAGCTGGCTGTCATGTGCCTTTTACTGAGGAGTGCCTTCTGTCTGGCCACTCTACCATAAAGGCCTGATGGATGGAGTGCTACAGAGATCGTTGTCCTTCTGGAAGCTTCTCCCATCTCCACAGAGGAACTCTGTGAGTGACCATCGGGTTCTTGCTCACCTCCCTGACCAAGGCCCTTCTCCCCCGATTGCTAAGTTTGGCCGGGCGGACAGTCTTGGTGGCTCCAACTTCTTCCATTTAAGAATGATGGATGCCCATGTCTCGGAGCTCTAAGGACAATTCCTTCAACCTCATGGCTTGGTTTTTGCTCTGACATGAACTGTCAACAGTGGGACCTTTTATAGACAAGTGTGTGCCTTTCCAAATCATGTCCAATCAATTGAACTTTAATTGAACTTACCACAGATGGACTCCAGGTGGACTCCAAGTAGTAGAAACATCTCAAGGATTGTCACGCCCTGACCATAGTTTGCTTTGTATGTTTATATGTTTTGTTTGGTCAGGGTGTGACCTGAGTGGACATTCTATGTTGTATGTCTAGTTTGTCTGTGTCTGTGTTTGCCCTGATATGGTTCTCAATCAGAGGCAGGTGTTAGTCGTTGTCTCTGATTGGGAACCATATTTAGGTAGCCTGTTTTGTCATTGTGGGTTGTGGGTGCTTGTCTATGTTATGTTGCTTGTTAGCACAGTGTTTGATTAGCGTCAGTTTTTTCCATTAAAATGACGAACACTTACCACGCCGCATCTTGGTCATCCTCTCTATCTCCAGACGACATCCGTGACAAGGATGATCAATGGAAACAGGATGCACACTAGCTCCAATTTCAAGTGTCATAGCAAAGGGTCTGAATATTTCTTTAAATACTGTTTTTATTTTTATTAAATTGGCTAAAATGTCTAAACCTGTTTTCGCTTTGTCATCATGGGGTATTGTGTGTAGATCGATGAGAATGGAAAAAAAATAAAAAATAGAATAAGGCTGTAACGTAACAAAATGTGGAAAAAGTCAACGGGTCTGAATACTTTCCAAATTCACTGTAAATGTAAGAATTCTAAACTTCTTTAATAAGCACAATGTCTTGTGTAAAAGCCTAATTGGATTTTTACCAACACATCTCACAACCGATGTACACCCTCCCCACCCTGATAGATAAACATATCCACCAAAATAAAACCGTATGCTTGCTTTACTTATTTCCAAAAAGCATTTGATTGTATTTGGCATACAGGACTGTTCTACAAAGATATTGAAAGTGGTGTAAGAGGTCAAATATGACACAATAAGTGCAGGATCAAAATTGGCAAGAAATGAACAGATTTCTTTAACCAGGAGCGAGGCCATCAACAGGGTCCAATCTCAGCCCGTGCTCTTCAATATTTACATAAACGAATTGGCCACCATTCCAGAAAAATCCTGGTGCTTGTCTCCACAATTCAGTGGTTAAATGCCTGCTCTTCATAGATGACCTGTACCTGCTGTCACCCACAGAAAATGGCATCTAGCAGAGCCTGGACCTGCTAGATTAGTACTTTTTATTTATTTAATTTACTTGGAAAGTCAGTTAAGGACAAATTCTTATTTACAATGATGGCCTACCCCAGCCAAACCCGGACGATGCTGGGCCTATTGTGTCCTTAGACCGCTGATGCAGTGCAGTGCCTTAGACCGCTGCGCCACTCGGGAGCCCTACCAGGTCAAAGAGTTCAAGACTGCCAGACATGGGCCCTGACAGTAAACCTCAAAAATACAAAAATAATGATTTTCCAGAGGAGATACAGATCTCAGGGAAGTAGACCAAAGTTCTCAATTGGTACAAATTATACAATTGAAGTCAAAGTTTACATACACTTGGGTTGGAGTCATTAAAACTAGTTTTCAACCACTCCACAAATATCTTGTTAAAAAACTATAGTTTTGGCAAGTCGGTTAGGACATCTACTTTGTGCATGACATGACACAAGTCATTTTTCCAACAATAGTTTACGGACATATTATTTATAATTCACTGTATCACAATTCCAGTGGGTCAGAAGTTTACATACACTCAGATGACTGTGCCTTTAGCCTCTTTCAGCTAGGGGGCACTATTTTTATGTTTGGAAAAATAACGTTCCCAAAGTAAACATCCTATTTCTCAGGCCCATATGCTAGAATATGCATAGAATTGACAGATAAGGATAGAAAATGCTCTAAAGTTTCCAAAACTGGCAAAATATTGTCTGTGAGTATAACAGAACTGATATTGCAGGCGAAAACCAGAGGAAAATCAAACCACGAAGTGGCTTCTATTTTGAAAGCTCCATGTTCCATAGCCTGCCTTCGCTCCATTTAAAGGTATATCAACCAGATTCCCTTTCCTATCGCTTCCTCGAGGTGTCAACAGTCTTTAGACATAGTTTCAGGCTTTTATTTTGAAAAATGAGCGAGAAAGATAACACCGCGTAGTGGGTGTTCGCATGAGTTTTGCTTGAGCAACACAGTGTGGCAGCCATTGACTCTCCCTCTACTACTGAAAAAGAGACAGTGCCGGTTGATATATTATCGATTATATGTTTTAAAAACAACCTGAGGATTGATTATAAAAAAACGTTTGACATGTTTCTGTGGACATTACGGATACTATTTGGAATTTTCGTCTGCGTTGTCGTGACCACTCGAGCCTGTGGATTTCTGAACATAACGCGCCAAACAAGCGGAGCAAAAGGAACATTTATTGTGTAACTGGGAGTCTCGTGAGTGAAAACATCTGAAGATCATCAAAGGTAAGCGATTAATTTGATTGTTTTTCTGATTTTCGTGACCAAGCTACTTTGATGCTAGGTGTTCATAATGTTTTGTCTAGTGTTCTTACACAAACGCTTGGATTGCTTTTGCTGTAAAGCATATTTACAAAATCTGACACGAAAGGTGGATTAACAAAAAGCTAAACTGTGTTTTGTTATATTGCACTTGTGATTTCATGAATATAAATATTTTTAGTAATATTATTTGAATGTGGCGCTCTGCAATTCAGCGGTTGTTGATGACAATTATCCCGCTCACAGGATGGGTTGTGTCAAGAAGTTAACTTCCTGACTGATGTCTTGAGATGTTGCTTCAATATATCCACATACTTTTCTTT
This sequence comes from Oncorhynchus tshawytscha, assembly GCF_018296145.1. NCBI lineage: Eukaryota > Metazoa > Chordata > Actinopteri > Salmoniformes > Salmonidae > Oncorhynchus > Oncorhynchus tshawytscha. The sequence goes on along the minus strand of NC_056429.1, from coordinate 49,525,681 downwards.
TCGCATGATGCCATCTATTTTGTGCAGTGCACCATTCCCTCCTGCAGCAAAGCACCCCCACAATATGATGCTGCCACCCCTGTGCTTCATGGTTGGGATGTTGTTCTTCGGCTTGCAAGCCTCCCCCTTTTTCCTCCAAACATAACGATGGTCATTATGGTCAAACAGTTCTATTTTTGTTTCATCAGACCAGAGGACATTTCTCCAAAAAGTACTATCTTTGGGCCCATGTGCAGTTTGCAGACCATAGTCTGGCTTTTTAATGGCAGTTTGGAGCAGTGGCTTCTTCCTTGCTGAGAGGCCTTTCATGTTATGTTGATATAGGACAAATTTTTACTGTGGATATAGATACTGTTGTACCTGTTTCCTCCAACATCTTCACAAGGTCCTTTGCTGTTGTTCTGGGATTGATTTGCACTTCTCGCACCAAAGTACGTTCATCTCTAGGAAACAGAACCTGTCTCCTTCCTGAGCGGTATGACGGCTGCGTGGTCCCATGGTGTTTATACTTGCGTTCTATTGTTTGTACAGATGAAAGTGGTACCTTCAGGCATTTGTAAATTGCTCCCAAGGATGAACCAGACTTGTGGAGGTCTACAGTTTTTTTTCTGAGGTCTTGGCTGATTTATTTTGCAAAGAGGCACTGAGTTTGAAGGTATGCCTTGAAATACATCCACAGGTACACCTCCAATTGACTCAAATTACGTCAATTAGCCTATCAGAAGCTTCTAAAGCCATGACATCATTTTCTGGAATTTTCCAAGCTTTTTAAAGCTTGGTCGCAAATGGGTCTTCTAAATGGACAAAGACCCCAAGCATACTTCCAAAGTTGTGGCAAAATGGCTTAAGGACAACAAAGTCAAAGTATAGAACTGAAAAAAGCGTGTGCGAGCAAGGAGGCCTATAAACCTGACTCCGTTACACCATCTCTGTCAGGAGGAATGGGCCAAAATTCACCCAACTTATTGTGGGAAGCTTGTGGAAGGCTACTCGACACGTTTGACCCAAGTTAAACAATTTAAAGGCAATGCTACCAAATACTAATTTAGTGTATGTAAACTTCTGACCCACTGGGAATGTGATGAAAGAAATAAAAGCTGAAATAAATCATTCTCTCTACTATTATTCAGACATTTCACATTCTTAAAATAAAGTGGTGATCCTAACTGACCTAAAACAGGGAATTTTTTACTTGGATTAAATGTCAGGAATTGTGATAAACTGAGTTTAAATGTATTCGGCTAAGGTGTGTGTAAACTTCCGACTTCAACTGTATATAGAGTACTGCACACATTACAATTACTTAGGTTTAAAAAATAAGCTAAACTGGACACCTAAATAAATCAGTGAATGAACTGGGAGAGAAAGCAAGCAGGGCATTTTAAACCAGTAAAAAACTATTTAAAGTTAAAATACCTATTAAAATGTGTGCATAACTAATTGAATGTGTCATTGAACCAATTGCACTTCATGGCAGCGAGGTGTGGGGTCCACTTGCAAAAAGGATTTCACCAAATGGGACAAACACCCCATTAATACCCTGCCAATAAAGCCATTTTAATTGAATTGAGAAAGAGAAAGAGTTTAGATCTGGTTCAGCCCAAGGGGAATCATCACGCCTCCAGCCAAACTCTTAACCAATCCCTGAGCTCCACCTCCACCTCCAACCAATTTGGTGTTTAGTTCTCCCACATTTCTGAGCTTACTGGATTCAACCCACTTCTCTGTCTTATTGGATTCACTGACTCACACACAGACACAAACAGTCTCACAAACACACACACACAGACAAAGACACACACACATGCACACACACAAACACACATTCACACACACACGATGCACGGACACACATTAACCCCCTCAGAGATTTTGTGATGTAAATGAATTCTTGAGTCCAGGGCATTCTACAATCCATATGAGGGGAAATCAAGCCGTTATCTCATATAGTTAATCAATTATATTCCAGGCCAGCTTTCCCTAACTTTCACATATACAGATGATGGTAGACACTGGATGGTATAGGCCTGTTGTCTAAGTGAATAACGCCCAAAGGCTTGGCTCAGCAGGCAGGCCTACAATATTAGATATGAGAGTGGAATTAGATATCAAAGTGGAAGCTGCTTCCAAACACGGGAGGAAGGTTGCCAGCTTGTTTTGCCTCTGATAATATACACTGCTCAAAAAAATAAAGGTAACACTAAAATAACACATCCTAGATCTGAATGAATGAAATATTCTTATTAGATACTTTTTTCTTTACACAGTTGAATGTGCTGACAACAAAATCACACAAAAATTATCAATGGAAATCAAATGTATCAACCCATGGAGGTCTGGATTTGGAGTCACACTCAAAATTAAAGTGGAAAACCACACTACAGGCTGATCCAACTTTGATGTAATGTCCTTAACAACAAGTCAAAATGAGGCTCCGTAGTGTGTGTGGCCTCCACGTGCCTGTATGACCTCCCTACAACGCCTGGGCATGCTCCTGATGAGGTGGCGGATGGTCTCCTGAGGGTTCTCCTCCCAGACCTGGACTAAAGCATCTGCCAACTCCTGGACAGTCTGTGGTGCAACGTGGCGTTGGTGGATGGAGCGAGACATGATGTCCCAGATGTGCCCAATTGGATTCAGGTCTGGGGAATGGGCGGGCCAGTCCATAGCATCAATGCCTTCCTCTTGCAGGAAGGAACCCAGGGCCAACCGCACCAGCATATGGTCTCACAAGGGGTCTGAGGATCTCATCTCGGTACCTAATGGCAGTCAGGCTACCTCTGGCGAGCACATGGAGGGCTGTCCGGCCTCTCAAAGAAATGCTACAACACACCATGACTGACCCACCTCCAAACCGGTCATGCTGGAGGATATTGCAGGCAGCAGAACGTTCTCCACGGCGTCTCTAGACTGTCACATCTGTCACATGTGCTCAGTGTGAACTTGCTTTCATCTGTGAAGAGCACAGGGCGCCAGTGGCGAATTTGCCAATCTTGGTGTTCTCTGGCAAATGCCAAACGTCCTGCACGGTGTTGGGCTGTAAGCACAACCCCCACATATGGACGTCGGGCCCTCATACCACCCTCATGGAGTCTGTTTCTGACCGTTTGAGGAGACACATGCACATTTGTGGCCTGCTGGAGGTCATTTTGCAGGGCTCTGGCAGTGCTCCTCCTGCTCCTCCTTGTACAAAGGCGGAGGTAGCGGTCCTGCTGCTGGGTTGTTGCCCTCCTATGGCCTCCTCCACGTCTCCTGATGTACTGGCCTGTCCCCTGGTAGCGCCTCCATGCTCTGGACACTACACTGACAGACACAGCAAACCTTCTTGCCACAGCTCGCATTGATGTTCCATCCTGGATGAGCTGCACTACCTGAGCCACTTGTGGGTTGTAGACTCCGTCTCATGCTACCACTAGAATGAAAGCAACGCCAGCATTCAAAAGTGACCAAAACATCAGCCAGGAAGCATAGGAACTGAGAAGTGGTCTGTGGTCGCCACCTGCAGAACCACTCCTTTATTGGGGGTGTCTTGCTAATTGCCTAAAATTTCCACCTGTTGTCTATTCCATTTGCACAACAGCATGTGAAATTTATTGTCAATCAGTGTTGCTTCCTAAGTGGACAGTTTGATTTCACAGAAGTGTGATTGACTTGGAGTTACATTGTGTTGTTTAAGTGTTCCCTTTATTTTTTGAGCAGTGTATAATTGCTTATACAGGAATGTACAGACCCAACAATATACAGTACAGTCGTGGCCAAAAGTTTTGAGAATGACACAAATATACATTTTCACAAAGTCTGCTGCCTCAGTTTGTATGATGGAAATTTGCATATACTCCAGAATGTTATGAAGAGTGATCAGATGAATTGCAATTCATTTCAAAGTCCCTCTTTGCCATGCAAATGAACTGAATCCAAAAGAAACATTTCCACTGCATTTCAACCCTGCCACAAAAGGACCAGCTGACATCTTGTCAGTGATTCTCTCGTTAACACAGGTGTGAGTGTTGATGAGGACAAGGCTGGAGATCACTCTGTCATGCTGATTGAGTTCGAATAACGGACTGGAAGCTTCAAAAGGAGGGTGGTGTTGTCATTCTTCCTCCTCTGTCAACAATGGTTACCTGCAAGGAAACGCGTGCCGTCATCATTGCTTGGCACAAAAAGGGCTTCACAGGCACCGATATTGCTGCAAGTAAGATTGCACCTAAATCAACCATTTATCGGACCATCAAGACCTTCAAGGAGAGCGGTTCAATTATTGTGAAGAAGGCTTCAGGGCGCCCAAGAAAGTCCAGCAAGTGCCAGGACCGTCTCCTAGAGTTGATTCGGCTACAGGATTGGGGCACCACCTGTACAGAACTTGCTCAGGAATGGCAGCAGGCAGGTGTGAGTGCATCTGCAAGCACAGTAAGGCGAAGGGCAGCAAAGAAGCCACTTCTCTTCAGGAAAAACATCAGGGACAGACTGATATTCTGCAAAATGTACAGGGATTGGACTGCTGAGGACTGGGGTAAAGTCATTTTCTCTGATGAATCCCCTTTCCGATTGTTTGGGGCATCTGGAAAAAAAGCTTGTCTGGAGAATTTGTGGTAAATCCTCAAGAGGACGGTGGACAAACAAAAACCCACAAATTCTGACAAACTCCAAGCATTGATTATGCAAGAATGGGCTGCCATCAGTCAGGATGTGGCCCAGAAGTTAATTGACAATATGTCAGGGAGGATTGCAGAGGTCTTGAAAAAGAAGGGTCAACACTGCAAATATTGACTCTTTGCATCAACTTCATGTAAATGTCATTAAAAGCCTTTGACACATATGAAATGCTTATACTTCAGTATTCCATAGTAACATCTGACAAAAATATCTGAAGATACTGAGGCAGCAGACTTTGTGAAAATTAATATTTGTGTCATTCTCAAAACTTTTGGCCATGACTGTATATACAGTTGAATTCGGAAGTTTACATACACCTTAGCCAAATACATTTCAACTTAGTTTTTCAGAAATTCTGAAGAAATTCCCTGTTTTAGGTCAGTTAGGATCACCACTTTATTTTAAGAATGTGAGATGTCAGAATAATAGTAAAGAGAATGGTTTATTTCAGCTTTTTCTGTGAGTATAACGGAACTTGTTTTATGTGAGTGGTTTTCCATTAAAAGCCTATTGACTATATAAGGGTTTTGGGCCCAGATTGCAGTTCCTATGGATTCCACTAGATGTCAACAGTCTTTAGACATGGTTTCAGGCTTGTTTTCTGAAAATGACGAAGAATAAGACCTTTTGGTAAGTGGTCTATGGAATCATGCAGTACTGGTTTGCGCGTGTGACTGTGTGCGCGCTCTTTGTTCTTTTTCCTTTCTATTGAATACGCTATTGTCCGGTTGAAATAGTTTTGATTATTTAGATAATTGACAACCTGAGGATTAATTATAAACATCGTTTGACATGTTTTGACAAACTTTACCGGTACTATTAGGATGTATTCGTCTGCATGTTTTGACCACCTTTGAGCCAGTGGATTACTGAACAAAACACTCCAACAAAACAACGTTTTTGGGATATAAAGAGGGACTTTATCGAACAAAACAACCATTTATTGTGTAGCTGGGACCCTTTGGATGGCCAAAAGAGGAAGATCTTCAAAGGTAAGTAATTTATTTTATTGCTATTTCTGACTTTCGTGATGCCTCTGCTTTGGTTGGAAAATGTTTGTATGCTTTTGTATGTGGGGCGCTGTCCTCTGATAATCACATGGTATGCTTTCACCGTAAAACCTTTTTGAAATCTGACAAAGCGACTGGATTAACTTCTTCGGGCTAGGGGGCAGTATTCGGAAGTTTGGATGAATGATGTACCCAAAATAAATTGCCTGTTACTCAGGCCCAGAAGCTAGGATATTCATATAATTGGCAGTATTGGATAGATAGATAAATACTCTAAAGTTTCCAAAACTGTTAAAATAATCTCTGTGAGTATAACAGAACTGATATGGCAGGCGTAAACCCGAGGACAATCCATCCAGATTTTTTTATTTTTAGCTCACCTCTGATTACAATGGCTGGGAATAGGAATATAGTCCTCCCAGATTGCAGTTCCTAAGGCTTCCACTAGATGTCAACAGCCTTTAGAAAGAGTTTCAGGCTTGTTTTTTGAAAAATTAGCTAGAATTTGGTAACGGGATTCATTTGTATGCATTTTGAACGAGGGAAACCGGTGGATTACTTAGTCTAGCGCGCCAATGGGGATATAAAGAAGGACTTTATCGAACAAAAGGACCATTTGTTATGTAGCTGGGACCCTTGTGGATTTGTGGAGTGGTTGAAAAACTAGTTTTAATGACTCCAACCTAAATGTATGTAAACTTCCGACTTCAACTGTATATCCATATATAAAGCCATATACGGTGACAAACAGATTTTTAAGCAGGGAACTTGTGGTTAGCTAATAATAAATGTGCAATGTAATGTATAATGTCTAACAACAAATGTATCAAATGTATCATGCAAAGGTCACACACTCGCAAAAGGTCAAAAGAGCCAAAGTCGTTTCCTCAGGAGATGCAGACACAGGTTACACAGCCAAACACTCACGGCTTCTGCAGAAATGTTTAAACCTGCTTCCGGAAACCTTATGTTCCACTCTGTGAGGTCATACAGTATGAAGGGAACAGACATGGCAGACCTGGAGGGAGGGTAATGTAACATGGCAGCTCTCTTCTATCTGATTTATCTTTCTTTAATAGGATGTGAATATTTTATATCTGTAAAGGAGTAATCTTGATCTGAGATTGTGTGTGTGTGTGTGTGTGTGTGTGTGTGTGTGTGTGTGTGTGTGTGTGTGTGTGTGTGTGTGTGTGTGTGTGTGTGTGTGTGTGTGTGTGTGTGTGTGTGTGTGTGTGTGTGAGTGAGAGGGGGGTCTGTGTGCGTGTGTGGTGGGATCAGTTCCATTAGTCATTAGTGCTTGACCAGAGAACTACTGGGGCAGTCTCTGCCAGAAAACAGAATATTTGCTATCAGTCCTTGATTGTTATTGCAGTTAATTGAACATTTTCTGAGAAATTAAACTTTAAAGGGTCCTATGCAATGGTGCTTTCCTATATTTTAAGTCAGAAAAACATTGCATTTTTGCTTGTTACATACAGTACGTATTGGTTTAAATTGCTTCAAATTGCAGAGCTTGTGGTTGAAAATGAACTAGTCATCTACTTCCCTACTGAATGCTAAGAAGTCTCTCTCTCCCTCACCCGTGTTATTTCATCATCTCTCCTTCCCTTCTACCTTTCCCCCTCTTCACCCTCTCCCTCTCTTCCTTCACGATTGGCCTCTCTCTTCCTCTTGCCTCCCTCCCTCTATCCATCTCTCCTTCTCACGCTCTCTCACTCTCTATCAGGCAGTCTCCAGCTGAACTGGGGCTTGGCAGTGCGAGCTATATCAGTCTATATATAGTCCCGGCAGAGAAGGAGAAGAGAATGTGAGGAGAGGAGAGTGTGAGTGTGAGGAGAGGAGAGAAGAGAAGGGGAGAGTGTGAGGAGAGAAGAGGAGAATGTGAGGAGCGGAGAGTGTGAGGAGAGGAGCGTGTGAGGAGAGGAGAGAAGGGGAGAGTGTGAGGAGAGAAGAGGAGAATGTGAGGAGCGGAGAGTGTGAGGAGAGGAGCGTGTGAGGAGAGGAGAGAAGAGAAGAGGAGAATGTGAGGAGCGTAGAGTGTGAGGAGAGAAGAGGAGAGTGAGGAGAGGAGAGTATGATGAGAGGAGAGTGTGAGGAGAGGAGAGGAGAATGTGAGGGGAGGCAGTGTCAGTCTTTGAGCCAATTTAAAAACAGCAGCAGACAGCAAATACAGGACAGATGGACAGATGACAAGGAGCGTGGGTAACAACAACAATCTGTGGAGGTGAAAATTGGACTGGCACCATTCTAAATGTCCTCAACAGGCCTTGACTTAGAGGTCAACAGAGGTCAATGATCAGGGGTTGGATGGTACAGTCTCTGACCCAAAATGAATATTCAAACTTCACAACTGTGGAGATGTGGATGCCAGGTCGTGTTCATTATAGGTACCAGTGGTGGTCGATGCCGTTTAAGATGAGGGAGGACGATTTTTGGTTTCATTACAGCATATTAGATGACTGTCATTCATATTCCATTCACCCAGTTCAATGCAACTGTAACGAGGTGCGTACTGGCGGCAGAGAAGTCAGGCGCAGGAGAGCAAAAACAGATTTACAACGGTGTCGTTTAATCAACATAAACCATCGTCAACAGAATAATACATGAAATGGGTCAAACAAAACCCGGTAATCACCAGCATACCGTTCACAAGCACTACAAGAAACAATTACGGACAACGACATGGGGGGGAACAGAGGGTTAAATACACAACATGTAATTGATGGAATAAGAACCAGATGTGATGTAAGACAAGACAAAACCAATGGAAAATGAAAAGTGGATCGGCGATGGCTAGAAGGTCGGGGACGTCGAACGCCGCCCGAACAAGGAGCGGGACCAACTGCGGCGGAAGTCGTGATAGCAACATTAATAGGTTTAGGCTACTACATGATAATCAAATGTTCCCTATATTTATCATGAGGTTGCTACAACCTAGCCTATGAGACTGAAAGTTGAGAGAAGAAATTTGAGGTGACAGACAGGGACACATGGACAGAGAGTGACACATTCAATATCACCTTGCACACTCTTGCACACTCTTAAAAAGTTAAAATCATTAGTCCAACAGTTGCAAACAGAGTTTCTACTAGATAAATTCAGGTGTGTTTATCCCTGTTCCATTTAAAAAATGTTTTTCAACAGAATCCGCAGAATGAATACACCCCTGATCACACATCAACAAATCAAATCAAATTTTATTTGTCACATACACATGGTTAGCAGATGTTAATGCGACTGTAGCGAAATGCTTGTGCTTCTAGTTCCGACAATGCAGTAATAATCCAACAAGTAATCTAACTAACAATTCCAAAACTACTGTCTTATACACAGTGTAAGGGGATAAAGAATATGTACATAAAGATATATGAATGAGTGATGGTACAGAGCAGCTTAGGCAAGATACAGTAGATGGTATCGAGTACAGTATATACATATGAGATGAGTATGTAAACAAAGTGGCATAGTTAAAGTGGCTAGTGATACATGTATTACATAAGGATGCAGTAGATGATATAGAGTACAGTATATACGTATACATATGAGATGAATAATGTAGGGTATGTAAACATTATATTAGGTAGCATTGTTTAAAGTGGCTAGTGATATATTTTACATCATTTCCCATCAATTCCCATTATTAAAGTGGCTGGAGTTGAGTCAGTGTGTTGGCAGCAGCCACTCAATGTTAGTGGTGGCTGTTTAACAGTCTGATGGCCTTGAGATAGAAGCTGTTTTTCAGTCTCTCGGTCCCAGCTTTGATGCACCTGTACTGACCTCGCCTTCTGGATGATAGCGGGGTGAACAGGCAGTGGCTCGGGTGGTTGTTGTCCTTGATGATCTTTATGGCCTTCCTGTAACATCGGGTGGTGTAAGTGTCCTGGAGGGCAGGTAGTTTGCCCCCGGTGATGCGTTGTGCAGACCTCACTACCCTCTGGAGAGCCTTACGGTTGTGGGCGGAGCAGTTGCCGTACCAGGCGTACCAGGCCCGCCAGGATGCTCTCGATTGTGCATCTGTAGAAGTTTGTGAGTGCTTTTGGTGACAAGCCGAATTTCTTCAGCCTCCTGAGGTTGAAGAGGCGCTGCTGCGCCTTCTTCACAATGCTGTCTGTGTGAGTGGACCAATTCAGTTTGTCTGTGATGTGTATGCCGAGGAACTTAAAACTTACTACCCTCTCCACTACTGTTCCATCGATGTGGATAGGGGGGTGTTCCCTCTGCTGTTTCCTGAAGTCCACAATCATCTCCTTAGTTTTGTTGACCTTGAGTGTGAGGTTATTTTCCTGACACCACACTCCAAGGGCCCTCACCTCCTCCCTGTAGGCCGTCTCGTCGTTGTTGGTAATCAAGCCTACCACTGTTGTGTCGTCCGCAAACTTGATGATTGAGTTGGAGGCGTGCGTGGCCACGCAGTCGTGGGTGAACAGGGAGTACAGGAGAGGGCTCAGAACGCACCCTTGTGGGGCCCCAGTGTTGAGGATCAGCGGGGTGGAGATGTTGTTGCCTACCCTCACCACCTGGGGGCGGCCCGTCAGGAAGTCCAGTACCCAGTTGCACAGGGCGGGGTCGAGACCCAGGGTCTCGAGCTTGATGACGAGCTTGGAGGGTACTATGGTGTTGAATGCCGAGCTGTAGTCGATGAACAGCATTCTCACATAGGTATTCCTCTTGTCCAGATGGGTTAGGGCAGTGTGCAGTGTGGTTGAGATTGCATCGTCTGTGGACCTATTTGGGCGGTAAGCAAATTGGAGTGGGTCTAGGGTGTCAGGTAGGGTGGAGGTGATATGGTCCTTGACTAGTCTCTCAAAACACTTCATGATGACGGAAGTGAGTGCTACGGGGCGGTAGTCGTTTAGCTCAGTTACCTTAGCTTTCTTGGGAACAGGAACAATGGTGGCCCTCTTGAAGCATGTGGGAACAGCAGACTGGTATAGGGATTGATTGAATATGTCCGTGAACACACCGGCAAGCTGGTCTGCGCATGCTCTGAGGGCGCAGCTGGGGATGCCGTCTGGTCCTGCAGCCTTGCGAGGGTTAACACGTTTAAATGTTTTACTCACCTCGGCTGCAGTGAAGGAGAGTCCGCATGTTTTCGTTGCAGGCCGTGTCAGTGGCACTGTATTGTCCTCAAAGCGGGCAAAAAAGTTATTTAGTCTGCCTGGGAGCAAGACATCCTGGTCCGTGACTGGGCTGGTTTTCTTCTTGTAGTCCGTGATTGACTGTAGACCCTGCCACATACCTCTTGCGTCTGAGCCGTTGAATTGAGATTCTACTTTGTCTCTATGCTGACGCTTAGCTTGTTTGATAGCCTTGCGGAGGGAATAGCTGCACTGTTTGTATTCGGTCATGTTACCAGTCACCCTGCCCTGATTAAAAGCAGTGGTTTGCGCTTTCAGTTTCATGCGAATGCTGCCATCAATCCACGGTTTCTGGTTAGGGAATGTTTTAATCATTGCTATGGGAACGACATCTTCAGCGCACGTTCTAATGAACTCGCACACCGAATCAGCGTATTCGTCAATGTTGTTATCTGACGCAATACGAAACATATCCCAGTCCACGTGATGGAAGCAGTCTTGGAGTGTGGAATCAGCTTGGTCGGACCAGCGTTGGACAGACCTCAGCGTGGGAGCTTCTTGTTTTAGTTTCTGTCTGTAGGCAGGGATCAGCAAAATGGAGTCGTGGTCAGCTTTTCCGAAAGGAGGGCGGGGCAGGGCCTTATATGCGTCGCGGAAGTTAGAGTAACAATGATCCAAGGTTTTTTCAGCCCTAGTTGCGCAATCGATATGCTGATACAATTTAGGGAGTCTTGTTTTCAGATTAGCCTTGTTAAAATCCCCAGCTACAATGAATGCAGCCTCAGGATGTATAGATTCCAGTTTGCAAAGAGTCAAATAAAGTTTGTTCAGAGCCATCGATGTGTCTGCTTGGGGGGGAATATATACGGCTGTGATTATAATCGAAGAGAATTCTCTTGGTAGATAATGCGGTCGACATTTGATTGTGAGGAATTCTAAATCAGGTGAACAGAAGGATTTGACTTCCTGTATATTTCTGTGATCACACCACGTCTCGTTAGCCATAAGGCATACGCCCCCGCCCCTCTTCTTACCAGAAAGATGTTTGTTTCTGGCGGCGCGATGCGTGGAGAAACCCGCTGGCTGCACCGCCTCCGATAGCGTCTCTCCAGTGAGCCATGTTTCCGTGAATCAAAGAACGTTACAGTCTCTGATGTCCCTCTGGAATGCTACCCTTGCTCGGATTTCATCAACCTTGTTGTCAAGAGACTGGACATTGGCGAGAAGAATGCTAGGGAGTGGTGCACGATGTGCCCGTCTCCGGAGTCTGACCAGAAGACCGCCTCGTTTCCCTCTTTTACGGAGTCGTTTTTTTGGGTCGCCGGCTGGGATCCATTCCGTTGTCCTGGTTGAAAGGCAGAACACAGGATCCACTTCGTGAAAATCATATTCTTGGTCGTACTGATGGTGAGTTGACGCTGATCTTATATTCAGTAGTTCTTCTCGACTGTATGTAATGAAACCTAAGATGACCTGGGGTACTAATGTAAGAAATAACACTGCATAGTTTCCTAGGAACGCGAAGCGAGGCGGCCATCTCTGTCGGCGCCGGACTTTGATCCTATCAGTTAACTTTCATAGCAGCACGTTGTATTCCTTCTCGTATCTATGCGCTCTCCTCCTCTCACCTTTTCCCTTCACTTGTGTACTTCAAGGCACAACACATCAGCTGTATGTGACCAGGTTAAAAAAAACATAAGCGATACACACAGCCTACATCATTGTCACCGTATTAGCTAAAGTAGTGTCATAGTCAACATAGCTAATAGAACTAACAAGTTAGTTAACCTGCTACAATCAGGCAGTAACGTTACAGTGTACAGCCAGTAAGCAGTTTAGCACTTACACCAGTGGGCCCCGGTGGCAATAAATTAGTAAAACCAAAAGCTTACCTTGACTTCGAAGAGTTCCAGCGTTATGTTGGAAAGTCATAGGCAGCTAGTTAACATAGCATCCCTCTGTTTGAGCAGGGTGTTTGAGTAAGCTAAACTAGCTAGCTGCATTTGCTAGATAAGTAAGTGAAACTGAAAAAAATGACAATCTATCTCTCTCTTTCTCTCTCTCTTGCTTCTCCTTCATTTTGGAATATTTAATTTGTTCAAAACTATTCAACTATTGTCTTTCTCTCTCTTTGAGTCAACTACTCACCACATTTTAAGCACTGAAGTGCTAGCTAGCTGTAGCTTATGCTTTCACTACTAGTTTCATTATCTGATCATTTGATTGGGTGCACAACATGTCAGTTCATGCTGCAAGAACTCTGATAGGTTGGAGGACGTATTCCAGAAGTTGTCATAATTACAGTGTAAGTCTATGGAAGGGGGTGAGAACCATGAGCCTCCTAGGTTTAGTATTGAAGTCAATGTAGCCAGAGAAGGATGGACGCTGACTGTCCTCTGGCTCCACCATGGTGCTACCCTACAGAGTGCTGTTGGGGCTACTGTAGTCCTTTATTGCAATACAGTGTGTTTTAATCAATTATTTGGTGACGTGAATATATTTAGTATAGTTTTATCTAAAAAGGATAGCTTTTTAAATGTTTTACAATTTTTATTTTTATGAAATTCACTGAGGAGGATCATCCTCCCCTTCCTCCTCTGAGGAACCTCCACTGATAGGCAACAAACGGAAGAGTGGACTGAAACAGGGAGAGACTATCTAGACTTGTCCAATAAGAAACGTTCCCTTCCCATTCCAAAATGTTTTAAAGCGCTTTCCATTTCGGCCTAAACGAACATGACCCTAATGTTCTCCTGTCCAGTTCCTTTTTAGTGCAGATGGAGGAAAGAAGACAAAGAAAGGAAGGCACTTCAGACTACTGACTAGTAGTTAAACACTCTTGCTAAGGAGACTTCACTCCCAGGGAAGATCTCAATTGAAGGTCCCGCCCCTCTGACCTTCTCCTGCAATGAGTTTTGAGAAGGAGACAAGGAAAGAGGAGAGAGTATGCGAGGTGTATACAATTGAGATCTTCCCCCAGACTAGGACACAGCTAGACACTTATCCTTCTCAAGGTCTTCTCTTGTGAGACTAATGAGAGGGGTATCTAAAGACAGGAGATGGGCTGCATAAATTTACTTCAGCTAAGAAGGAAAAATACACTAGCTTCGTTAGTGTATATATTCTTCACCGTGGCTGTTCTTTCTGATGAGTCACAACGGCTGGTGGGTTCTAATAAGCTGTCACTACTTCTGCGTTTAGGCAAACACGCACACGCATGAACACACACATACACGCTCTATCTAAGTAGATGTATTACGATAAAGGCAGATGATGCTCTTCAAGGTAATAATTAATTAAATACTGTAGAGGAATCAGACAGGGTGGTGAGTTTGTTTATCATCTACACACTCACTGTCTATATATCAGCAGATCTAGTCAATTTAAAAAAGTTAGTTTATCTTCTAAACAGAAGGAAAGGATAATGATCAGGTTTCTGTTTAAATATAGGCATGGACTGTGTGTGTGTGTGTGTGTGTGTGTGTGTGTGTGTGTGTGTGTGTGTGTGTGTGTGTGTGTGTGTGTGTGTGTGTGTGTGTGTGTGTGTGTGTGTGTGTGTGTGTGTGTGTGTGTGTGTGTGTGTGTGTGTGTGTGTGTGTATTCATGCATGTGAGCAGTTACCTTCCAGGTGCCTCACAGGTGGAATCTGGGTCAGACATGACAAGTAACCATGACTACCATGAACAAACATACACGCATGCATGCACACACATCTCCTCTGAGTTTCTATCAAACCTGATTCAGAATTCCACATCGACATAGACAATATCAAGGGGTATTGGGTAATGGAACACAAAATTACGAAAAGGGAAGGAAGAGGAGACAAGAAGGAGATCTGTCTCTATTGGTGAATATTCTCTATGATCAAAGGAGGCCCTGGTTACAGCTATGACTGTTCACTGGTAGGAGGGGAGAACAGATGTGATTTCAGAAGAGAAAATGATACATCGCTTCGGAGGGTTTAGGTTCAGAAAGCGAGAGAGAGAGAGAGAGAGAAGAGATTTGAAAAGGTGAGAGAAGAGAGCAGATTGTAGGTACATTCTAGGGTTGAGTAATGCAGAGAGGTTGTTTTAACAGGAGATGGGGAAGACACACTCAGAAATGGCAAAATCCTGGTCCTTTGATCTCTGCTAAGGCCTCACAAGGCAGTCTGCTATTAGCTAACAACCTCAGGTGCAGCACACACACACAATGACCTGAACTAACATCACCTCATCCTCATCTGTAATGAATATACTGCCCACCTGTGGTTGTTCAATATACCACAGGTCAGAGGAGAAAGAGAGAGTTTTGAGTTTTTATAAGACCTTTATTTAGTACTTACTTATTAACACAAATAATGGCACACTGTGCCTTTTAAGAAATTAAACAACAAATTTGTCATTCTTAAATAAAAATACATTCAATAAAATTATATTTTTTTATATATTTTTTTGTTTCCTACTCAGAAGAATTGACATCTTAGCTTGCCTCAAAATAAAATTGAACAGTTGACATTTTCTTTTCTGTTGCTTACTATATTGAAACCCCAAAATAAAAACAGTGTTTTTGAAAATCTCCACTACAGCTGTAAACATAAACTCCAGCATTTCAAAGAGAGGCTTTAGTCCCTGACCATAGTTTGCTTTGTATGTTTCTATGTTTTGGTTGGTCAGGGTGTGATCTGAGTGGGCATTCTATGTTGGATGTCTTGTTTGTCTATTTCTATGTCTGGCCTGATATGGTTCTCAATCAGAGGCAGGTGTTAGTCATTGTCTCTGATTGGGAACCATATTTAGGTAGCCTGGGTTTCACTGTGTGTTTGTGGGTGATTGTTCCTGTCTCTGTGTTTTGC
This sequence comes from Oncorhynchus tshawytscha, assembly GCF_018296145.1. NCBI lineage: Eukaryota > Metazoa > Chordata > Actinopteri > Salmoniformes > Salmonidae > Oncorhynchus > Oncorhynchus tshawytscha. Next base: position 49,510,103 of record NC_056429.1, on the reverse strand, counting down.
ACCAGATAGGGCTGTTTGGGGTTTTCATGTTTTTGGTTAGTTTGTTCATGTGAAGTGATTTATTAAAACATGAATCAAAATAACCACGCTGTGCTTTGGTCTGCCTCTCCGTCAATGGAAGAAATCCCTTACATTTATCCTCTCACACTCCATAAAACAGTGAAAACTGTTTATTTTATGTTGCAAAAAGGACATTCATCTCCATCATCTGAGTTAATAACAGATACAAAAGCATAACTGCAATAATGCCATGCAAACCCTCCATTGCATGTCACCAGTGCCATTTTGTAACAGTGGCTATGCTCTCCATGTCACCAATACCCAGTTTTACCCTCCAAGGAGTGTCTTTTCTAGTCTTCAATTTATCTTTATTCAAAACCTTGACACACCCCCTATATAAGTCCCATTCCACTCATCCAAACCCAACTCTTCCAACCCTTTCAAATCAAGTAATAACACCTTTCTTTCTGACTCTGGGATATTTGGGTGTAATCCCAAGTCTTGGAAATGGGACATTTTCATCTTGTACCTTCTTCTTGTGATTAATAAGCATAATCCACTCTTCTACTGACAGAGCCTTCCTGCAGCTTCCCAGCAGTTGTCCAACAATCTTTTCTGACCTCATCCACAAATGTTCAGCCACCCATCCTCCATCCATTAAGGTGGGCCCAGCAATGGCCATTAACTGCTTTAGGGTGATGATTTTGCCCTTCACCAGAATCTTGGAGAAATGTGGAACAGCTCTAGTTGTACAATACAATCTTGCCCCATAATACACCAGAGGTTCCTCCAGCATTCAATGCACTGACTCCACTGGAGTGCGTCTGGACACTTTCATTATGCTCCAAACACTAAGAAGGCCTCTGTAAAACGGATGTACTCCCTAAGATGTACAATACCTTGTCCCCCCCCCCTCCTCCTCCTCTTTTGACAAATACAAAACACTTTGTGGAACCCAATGATATTTATCCCAAAATAAATCTATAATAATCCCCTGTATCAAGGCCAGAAGGTTGCTCTAAACATGACAACCAATGCCACAGTGCAGAGGTAACCACATTGTTAACAATAATAGTATGCCCCCTGTATGACATATGAGATAACAACCAACGCCATCTCCTCATCCTCCCTTCCACCATTTCAAGCACCTCATTACAATTTTTTTCCATTGTCCCCTTATCCCCTAGGTACACTCCAAGATACTTAAACCCTCCCTTACACCATTCTAGCCACCCTGACAAAGCCATAATCCCTCCAGACCATTTTCCAATCTGTAAAGCACAACTTTTTTCCCAATTTACCTTTGCAGAGGATATTCTCCTAAACCGATCAACCATGAGACTCAAACTATCGACCTCTGTTTGATTTTTCACAAAAAATAACTATATCATCATCATATATATCATATATCATCATCATATATCGAGGGGGAGACGAATAGGAGGAATATCCTCTGAAAGGTGCCCCCCTTCAATGTGACTTCTAATGCTATTTAGTAGTGGCTCTATAGCGATGGCATATAACATTCCTGACAAAGAAGACCCCTGCCTAATACCTCTACACACTTTAAAGGGAGCACTGTTAACTTTCTGTACACTTTCAATGTCACCATATATCACACTGATCATGAAAATAAAACCAGAGCTGAAACAAAACGCCTCAAAAGTGTGCCATAAGTATTGATGTTCAAAATGCTTAGTGGCTCCTGAGTGTCTCCCGAGTGGCACGGTGGTCTAAGGCACTACATCTCACTGCAAGATGCATCACTATAGTACCTGATTTGAATCCAGGCTGTATCACATCCGGCTGTGATTGGGGGTCCCATAGGGTGGCACACAATTGTCCCAGAGTTGTCTAGGTTTGGCTGGAGTAGGCCATCATTGTAAATAAGAATTTGCTCTTAACGTTTGTTCGGAGTAGGCGGTCATTGTAAATAAGAATTGGTTCATAACTGGCTTGCCAAGTTAAATTAAATTAAATCAAATGTATTTTCCTGATCAATTGAAATTAGACCAGCATCCAACCCAATAGCCCTAGAGAAGTCCAAAAAAATCCAGAATCAGGGAAATGTTATCCCCTATCAGCCTGGCGGGAACACAATAGGACCTGTCCGTATGTATGATTTGCCCCATCACCTCCCTCAGCCTGTTGGACAAGGCCTTGGACATGGTCTTATAATCAGTGCACAATAAAGCCACCGGCCTCCAGTTCTTCACTTCCCTAGGGTCACCCTTTTATGGCAGTAGGGTGAGGACAGCCCTTCTGCATCTTATCGGTAGTAACCCTCCGGTCAAACTATCGTTAACTACTGCTACCCAATCCTCTACCAACATGGCTCAAAAATACTTTAAAAAGGAAACGGGAAGCCCATTAATGTCTGGTGCCTTTCCATTTTCCATGCAGTGTATAGCTCCTGCAAAGACAATGGTTGCTGTAGCTCAACCTGAGTTTCTGCAGCCACCTGTGGGAGCCCATCAAGGAATGCTGTGTCACTGTTTTATCCTCTTTGTACTCACTCTTGTAGAGCTCAGCATATAACTCTACTGACCTCTTTCTAATTTCACTAGGCTAGTGATCTCTTGTCCAACAGCTGATTTAAGGCAATGAATAATTCTTCTTTGTCCATTCTTTTTCTCTAAACCAAAGAAAAATTTGGATGAGGCATCCATTTCAGAGATTCCCTGAAAATGTATTCTCACCAATGCCCCCTGTGCTCTGATACCCAGCAGGTCTGCCAATGCTGATTTTTTTTCTCTTGGGGGCCTGAGTATGGCCTCGATCGCCTGTGGTCTCAGCCAACGCCAGGAGTTCCACTATTTCAGACTCTAGGGCGTTCATTGATCTGGTGATATCTCTGGTGACATTCATCGTGTACTGATTACAGAATTGTTGAATCTGGATTTTCCCTGTATCCCACCACTGATACAAAACTGGCCTTTTGAGACCTTCACCTCTCTATTTGATAATGTCTCTAAAAAGCATACCCTCTCAACTGCCACCACTGGGGCATTTACATTTATTTACAGTATGATTGAGATTTAAAGGCAATGTTCCCGCTTTAGCAGAGACTGCATTCATGGTAAACGTTAAGTATGTCGGTTCAATCGGAAACCTTTACATTTCTAGAGTGGAATCTGTAACGCTTCAACATTTCTAAATAAACACTATATAAACCAAAGTATGTGGACACCCCTTTAAATTAGTGGATTTGGCTATTTCAGTCACACCCATTGCTGACAGGTGTATAAAACTGAGCATGCAGTCATGCAATCTCCATAGACAAACATTGGCAGTAGAATGGCCTTACTAAAGAGCTCAGTGACTTTCAACATGGCACCGTCATAAAATGCCATCTATCCAATAAGTCAGTTCATCAAATTTCTGCCCTGCTAGAGCATCCCCGGTCAACTGTAAGTGCTGTTATTGTGAAGTGGAAAAGTCTAGGAGCAACAACAGCTCAGCCATGAAGTTGTAGGCCACACAAGCTCACAGAATGGGACCACCGTGTGCTGAAGTGTGTAAAAATATTCTGTCCTCGGTTGCAACACTCACCACCAAGTTACAAACTTCCTTTGGAAGCAACATCAGCACAAGAACTGTTAGTCGGGAGCTTTATGAAATGGGTTTCCATGGCCAAACAGCCGCACACAAGACTAAGATAACCATGCACAATGTTGAGCGTAGGCTGGAGTGGTGTAAAGCTTAACGACATTGGACTCTGGAGCAGTGGAAATGCGTTCTTTGTAGTGATGAATCACGCTTCATCATCTGGCAGTCCGATGGACAAATCTGGGTTTGGCGGATGCCAGGACAACGCTACTTGCCTGAATACATAGTGCCAACTGTAAAGTTTGGCGGAGGAGGAATAATGGTCTGGGGCAGGTTTTCATGGTTCGGGCTAGGCCCTTTTATTTCCAGTGAAGGGAAATCTTAACGCTATAGCATACAATTACATTCTAGACGATTCTATGCTTGCAACTTTGTGGCAACAGTTTGGGGAAGGCCCTTTTCTGTTTCAGCATGACAGTACCCCTGTGTACAAAGCCAGGTTCATACAGAAATGGTTTGTTGATATCGAGGGGGAAGAACTTGACTCCCTGCACAGAGCCCTAACCTCAACTCCATCGAACACCTTTGGGATGAATTGGAAGCCAGACCTAATTGTCCAACGGCAGTGCCCGACCTCACTAATGCTCTTGTAGCTGAATGGAAAACAAGTCCCTGCAGCATTGTTCCAACGTCTAGTGGAAAGCCTTCCCAGAATAGTAGAGGTTGTTATAGCAGCAAAGGGGGGGACCAACTCCATATTAATGCCCATGATTTTGGAATGAGATGTTCAACAAGCAGTTTTCCACATACTTCTGGTCATGTAGTGTAGAAAGAAGAAATTGGTCATAGTTCTGAACTTTTTTCCTACCTGAGAACTTTAGCCTCGTATAGACCTATCACCTTTCTTATCTCATTAAAGAGAAGTAAAACATCCCCATTGCCTGCCATTCCTTCCCTTGCCAATATGGATCACTATTGCAAAGAGGAGACAGGGGAGGAAGGATATTACTCAATACTGCCACCTCCTAGATATAAGGTCTACCAACTCACAAACCTCCCAATACTCCTGGGGATTCTCTACAGTAACCTCCTCTTCCGTCAACTTTCCTTTTGTCTTCACTGATTTGAAATCCCAGTAGATGTGAAAGCAATAGGGTTACCTTTCCAGCTCTCTTACATCAGTGTAGAATCAGATGAAGGGAGGGAAATGAGGACTACTGAGATAACTTTATCTTAAAGGTATCAGTAGTACTACTGAGCATCAATAATTTCTTCCATCATTCCCTCATATATTAACCACAGAGAAAAATCCATACTCTTATCAGGCCTTTATCTCTCTATGAAAAGATCCCGAGCTGGGACTAGAATAGCACTGTATCGACCTGCCCTGTCCTGAAGACGTCTGTTAGGGCTATTGATAACTGCATTGTGTGCATGAATATGCAGTCAAAAACTAGAGTAAACAGACATGTTCGATCTGTAGATCCGTAACATGATCTAAGCCTATCTATGTCAGAAATCGGCAAGCCTCAATCAAACTTTAAGTTATCGCTTTAAGAACCATCACAATGGTTACAGATCATGGAGGGGATAGGAGAGTTGGACAATGTCAACTGTTGACCATAGATATACAAAGTTTACGGAAGCCCTTTTCCGTATGTCACTCTGTGGCAATCATATAGGCATTTCACAAGAGTCTGGTGATAAGATAAAGAATGGTGGTGAAATCTACTATAGCTGGCCCTAAGATGTACTGTGTTTTTCTGAATACTACCAGCCTCTGTCAGGCTATGAGCAAATAATTAAAAAGCATTATCTCAGCTAACATTACATTTGTGTATTGTTGCTCTGGATTTTAACCTGGGTTTCAGGGACAAAGTCAAAAATCATCTCGACCTCTACCACCTATCTCACTCTCTCTCTCTGTCTCTCTAGATTCTTTCTCCCTCCCCCTCTCTCTCCCCCCTCTTTCTTACTGCCTATTGTTGTGGTGCTGTGGGTTATTACATTGATCTTAAACTTAGGGAATAGTTCACAATAGCCTATGCCCAGTGGTGACCCGTCATTCAGACCCGTCATTTTGTTTGCCAGTTTTTCATGTTATTTTGACATTAATACGTGTCATATGTCAGTTTGCATATTGAGTAAGGCAGCTCCAAAATGTAGGGGTTTCAGCCTAGCTCAGTGCTTTCTGTGGTGGAGGGGCAGCCAGCGGAAAATAAAGAGCGTAGGGGTTGGTAATCTTCTCTAGTTGCGCTGTGATTAGCTTAGTGTTCGGTCACTCATGCACTCTAAAAATTAAGGGTTCAATCAATCATTCAAATGTATTTATAAAGCCCTTTTAACATCAGCCGATGTCACAAAGTGAAACTCAGCCTAAAACCCCAAACAGCAAGCAATGCAGATGTAGAAGCACGCTGGCTAGGAAAAACTCCCAAGAAATGCAGGAACCTAGGAAGAAACCTAGAGAGGAACCAGGCTCTGAGGGGTGGCCAGTCCTCTTCTGGCTGTGCCAGATTGAGACTATAACAGTACATGGCCAAGATGTTCAAATGTTCATAGATGACCTGCAGGGTCAAATAATAATAATAATCACAGTGGTTGTGGAGGGTGCAACAGGTCAGCACCTCAGGAGTAAATGGCTTTTCATAGCCGAGCATTCAGAGTTAGAAACAGCAGGTGCGGTAGAGAGAGCGAGTAGAAAACAGCAGGTCGAAAACAGCAAGGTAGCACGTCTGATGAACAGGTCAGGGTTCCATAACCGCAGGCAGAACAGACAAAATTGGAGCAGCAGCACGACCAAGTGGACTGGGGACAGCAAGGAGTCATCAGGCCAGGTAGACCTGAGGCAAGGACCCAGGGCTCAGGTTCTCCTGGAGGAGAGGGGGAGAGAGAGAGAATTAGAGGGAGCATACTTAAATTCACACAGGACACCAGATAAGACAGGAGAAATACTCCAGATATAACTCTAGCCCCCCGACACATAAACTATTGCAGCATAAATACTGGAGGCTGGAGGCTGAGACAGGAGGGGTCGGGAGACACTGGGTCGGGAGACGATACCCCCGGACAGGGCCAACTAGGCCGGATATAACCTCACCCACTTTACCAAAGCACAGCCCCCACACCACTAGAGCGATATCTTCAAACCATCAACCTGCTACCCTGCGACAAGGCTGAGTATAGCCCATCAAGATCTCCCCCACGGCACAAACCCGAGGGGGCGCCAACCCAGACAAGAAGATCACGTCAGTGACTCAACCCACTCAAGTGACGCACCCCTCCAACAGACGGCATGGAATAGCACCAATAAGCCAGTGACTTAGACCCCGTAATAGGGTTAGAGACAGAGAATCCTTTTGGAGACAGGGGAACCGGCCAGGCAGAGACAGCAAGGGCGGTTCGTCACTCCAGTGCCTTTCCATTCACTTTCACACTTCTCTGCCAGACTACAATCAATCATAGGACCTGATGAAGAGATAAGTCTTCAATAACGACTTAAAGGGCGAGACCGAGTCTACATCTCTCACATGGATAGGCAAACCAATCCATAAAAATGGAGCTCCGTAGGAAAAAGCCCTGCCTCCAGCTGTTTGCTTAGAAATTCTAGGGACAATAAGGAGGCCTGCGTCTTGTTACCGTAGCGTATGTGTAGGTATGTACGGCAGGACCAAATCAAAGAGATAGGTAGGAGCAAGCCCATGTAATGCTTTGTAGGTTAGCAGTAAAACCTTGAAATCAGCCCTTGCCTTAAAAGTAAGCCAGTGTAGAGAGGCTAGCACTGGAGTAATATGATCACATTTTTGGGTTCTAGTAAAGATTCTAGCAGCCGTGTTTAGCAGTAACTGAAGTTAATTTAGTGTTTTATCCGGGCATTGCAGTAGTCTAAACTAGAAGTGACAAAAGTATGGATTAAGTTTTCTGCATCATTTTTGGACAGAAAGTTTCTGATTTTTGCAATGTTATGTAGATGGAAAAAAGCTGTCCTTGAAATAGTCTTGATATGTTCGTCAAAAGAGAGATTAGGGTCCAGAGTAACGCCAAGGTCCTTCACAGTTTTATTTGAGACGACTGTACAACCATCAATATTAATTGTCAGATCTAACAGAAGATATCTTTGTTTCTTGGGACCCAGAACTAGCATCTCTGTTTTGTCCGAGTTTAAAAGTTTAAAAAATTGCCGCCATCCACTTTCTTATGTCTGAAACACAGGCTTTCAAGGAGGGCAATTTTGTGGCTTCACCATGTTTCATTAAAATGTACAGCTGTGTATTGTCTGCAAAGCAGTGAAAGTTAACATTATGTTTCAGAATGACATCACCGAGAGGTCAAATATATAGTGAAAACAATAGTGGTCCTAAAACGGAACCTTGAGGAACACCAAAACTTACAGTTGATTTGTCAGAGGACAAACCATCCACAGAGACAAACTGATATCTTTCCGAAAGATAAGATCTAAACCAGGCCAGAACTTGTCCATATAGACCAATTTGGGTTTTCAATCTCTCCAAAAGAATGTGGTGATCGATGGTGTCAAAACCAGCACTAAGGTCTAGGAGCACGAGGACAGATGCAGGGCCTTGGTCTGACGCCATTAAAAGGTAATTTACCACCTTCACGAGTGCAGTCTCAGTGCTATGATGGGGTCTAAAACCAGACTGAAGCATTTTGCATACATTGTTTGTCTTCAGAAAGGCAGTGAGTTGCTGCGCAACACGTTTTTTGAGAAGAATGGGAGACTCGATATAGGCTGATCGTTTTTTTTTCTGGGTCAAGGTTTGGCTTTTTCAAGAGAGGCTTTATTACTGCCACTTTTAGTGAGTTTGGTACACATCCAGTGGATAGGGAGCCGTTTATTATGTTCAACATAGGAGGGCCAAGCACAGGCAGCAGCTCTTTCAGTAGTTTAGTTAGAATAGGGTTCAGTATACAGCTTGAGGGTTTAGAGGCCATGACTATTTTCATGAATGTGGCAAGAGATATAGGATTAAAATATTTGAGTGAGAAATACGCAGATTTAAAAAGGAGTCCGTCATTTGCTTTCTAATGATCATGATCTTTTCATCCAAGAAGCTTGTGAATTTGTCACTGCTGAAGTGAAAGCCATCCTCTCTTGGGGAATGCTCGTTTTTAGTTAGCTTTGCGACAGTATCAAACATAAATGTAGGATTGTTCCTATTCTCCTCAATTAAGTTGGAAAAATAGGATGATCAAGCAGCAGTGAGGGCTCTTCGATATTGCATGGTACTGTACTTCCAAGTTAGTCAGAAGACTTCCAGTTTGGTGGAGCACCATTTCCGTTCCAATTTTCTGGAAGCTTGCTTCAGGACTCAGGTATTTTTTGTATACCAGGGAGCTAGTTTCTTATGACAAATGTTTTTGGTTTTTAGGGGTGCGACTGCATATACTGTATTACGCATGATTACATTTAGTTCCTCAGTTAGGTGGTTAACCGTTTTCTGTACTCTGACGTCCTTGGGTAGGTGAAGGGAGTCTGGAAGGGCATCTAGGAGTCTTTGGGTTGTCTGAGTATTTATAGCACAGCTTTTGATGATTTTCACGTATACTCCCTCTCCAGTGCTCTAGGTCACCAGGCTGCTCATGATGGCGCACACCTGTCACCATTGTAACACGCACTAGCGCATCGTCAGACTCACTTGGACTCCATCACCTCCCTGATTACCTTCCATATATATGTCCCTCCCTTTGGTTCCTTCCCCAGGCGTTTTTGTTTCAGTTTCATGTCTGTGTGTTGTTAGTGTTTCTTGTTTTTTATTATGTTCTGTTTATTTATTAAATATTCACTCCCTGTACTTTCTTCCCGTCTCTCAGCGCACATCATTACAGAATAACGCCTCACCTAAGGGAAGCATCAGGGAATGTTTTTTTGTTGTGATCCCCGGGATTGTCCCATTGGTCGGTGTCCTGTGGCTGGGGCCGGGCAACAGGGAGGGGGTACTGTCACGTATACTCCCTCTCCTGTGCTCTAGGTCACCAGGCTGCTCATGATGGCGCACACCTGTCACCATTGTTACGCGCACTAGCGCATCATCAGACTCACCTGGACTCCATCATCTTCCTGATTATATGGTCACCAGTGTAACCAGGAGGGGAGGCCTCATTTAACACAGTAAATTCATCAGGTTTAAGCCATGTTTCAGTCAGGCCAATCACGTCAAGATTATGATCAGTGATCAGGGATAACTTAATTGACTATAACTGCCTTAGAAGTGAGGGATCTAACATTAAGTTTTGATTACAATACTGGGTGGGGTGAATATATTTTATATGACTTACATGATTTTTTGTTAACTAGTAAATAGTAGCCTACAGCAAAGTGTGTTTAAATAATTTCTAACTCGTTAACAATTTCTGCTTGTTAGTTTTTGCTACCATGTGGGTTTTAGCTTGCTTGAGCCTGCTAACTGAGGAGTGTTAATTCACCTGTTTCCAAACATGTTTCATTTCAAAACAGGTATCTTACAAAGGAGTTGTTTAATCTAACCGCTTAACTATTATCTGTACATGGAATTGCATTTTTTTTTTTTTTTACTCATCTTTACAGGAAAATTCCACAGCACTATTCTGATGTGTGGAGACATTTCCTGGCAGCTATTGTAGAAGGAAAATCTGTGTACTTTGCAAATACTGTGCCAAATCATATGTGAAGAATGCAACAAAGTCGAATGTTCGTGAGTAGGAATAATTAACTACATCATCTCCACCCCTCAACCAGTATTCTACAAGAGCACAGATACAAAGGACAACAGACACACCAGTCTCTACATTGCAGATGAGCTGAAGGCAGTCATAAATGACCTTTCACCACAGAAGGTATTTGCACTGGTGACAGACAATGCTGCGAACATGTAGGCTGCTTGGTCTAAAGTGGAGGGGTCCTACCCTCGCATCAGACCTATTGGCTGTGCATTCAATCTGCTCCTCAAGGACATCATGGGACTGAAAACAATGGATACACTCTACAAGAGAGCCAAGGAAATGGTTAGGTATGTGAAGGGTCATTAAGTTACATCAGCAATCTACCTCACCAAGCAAAGTGAGAAGAATAAGAGCACCACATTGAAGCTGCCCAGAAACACCCATTTGGGTGGTGTTGTCATCATGTTTGACAGTCTCCTGTAGGGAAGGAGTCTCTCCAAGAAATGGCCATATCACAGTCTGCCGATATGGACATCCCCATCAAGAGGATCCACCTGGATGATGTATTTTGGGAGAGAGTGGTAATCAGCCGGGACCTCCTGAAACATGGAGTAGTAGCCATTTCACAGATTGAGGGAGACAATGCCATCCTGTCTGATGTTCAGACTCTGCTTGCAGAGAATAAATACATACTGCCCTGCCCACTTCACTGTTGCTCCAAGCAGAGGAAACTGCAATTCTGAAATACATCAAAAAGTGTGAAGACTTCTGCCTGAAGCCCATACACGCCGCAGCGTACATGTTGGACCCCAAGTATGCTAGAAAGAGCATCATGTCTGGTGCAGAGATCAACCAGGCCTATGGTGTCATCACTACCGTGTCTCGCCACCTTGGCCTGGATGAGGGCAATGTTCTTGGCAGTCTTGCAAACACACTGCTGCCATCTAGTGGCCAAAATCTAAATTGCGCCTAATCTGCAATATTACATTATGGCCTTTCTCTTGCATTTCAGATGATGTTGATGGAACAAAATAAATAAAACAAACGCATGTTTTTTGGTTTCTATTCTCTTTTACCAGATCTAATATGTTATATTCTCCTACATTAATTTCATATTTCCACAACCTTCAAAGTGTTTCCTTTCAAATGGTATCAAGAATATGCATATCCTTGCTTCAGGTCCTGATCTACAGGCAGTTAGATTTGGGTATGTCATTTTAGGCGAAAATTGCAAAAAAGGGCACGATCCTTAAGGGATTTTTAAGCAAGTCAGCCGTGACAGCTATGTTTTTAAAAAGGCAGTAAATGAGGCTGAATGAACTGTTTCTCTGCCAGACAAGGCTCCACTAATAGCCAGGTGTAGCGGTGGTAATTTTGACCCACCAAGATTTACATGCTAAAATCGCCACTGCCTTTGCCTGGTGGTGCTCCTTGTTTCAGTTACTCAAATGCAAAGCAAACAAACAATGAATATGTTGTTACTGCTGAATTATACAATTTAATGTTTTAGTAAGCTACCTGGTCATTTCTGTAGGCATGCTATGTAATATAAACAATTTAGTTTACATCTTATTGATATAGCTGACTACAAAAGTAAAATCTTGAACATTTAAAAAATATATATATAATAAAGTATCTAACCATGTGTGTAACAACTTGATTGGAAAGAACTGCATCAGGCAGCAACAGTAGAATCAGCAATCCTCCCCAAAAATGTTTTACTCACAAAGTAAACTGTATTGAATGATGCTGCATTCTTATCCTAGTGGGAAGGTGATATTTACCACATACGACTGGGAAAAATCCACTTAAACGCCCCTCCAACTGGTAATTACTAGTGGGTTAAATTGGTCCGGGTCCCGCCGGCTCCGTGACCTGGCACCTATGATCCAAATGAAAGCCAGGCTGAGACCTGGTCCCTTTCGTGAGCCTGTTCGAATTATCTAATGAAAAATTGTTGCCCACATGTAATTTCCCACAGCCAACAACACAAGTAAGCAAAAGCTACATCAGACAACCCCATAGTAGAATAGTTTACCTGTTCAATTGTTCAGCCTGTCGCATTCTATGCAAGAAAATAATATTCCTCTGGAGGAACATTCAAATTGCTCATGCCGCAAAGGGAGAGAAATATGCATGCCCAGTCATTGTAGACTCCAAAATTCTTATTGCAGTTGCAGGAAAAAAATACCTTAGAAAGTAGTTTTGATGGCCATTGTTAAAAGAGGAGGATCACTTAGCTTTCTAGTATTACTAGGTTACACTTAGCCTATTTCTCAAACCTTAGGAATTAGTAAAATGCAACATTTTTGAACCAATGTTTTTAGCAGCAGCATAGTTTATGTGTGTCAGGGAGAGCCAATGGTGTTGAAGGCATTGGGAAGACCAGGGCTAAATGTAAAAAGGGTCAGGTGTATAACAGGTAGGCCTACATTATATGACTTGCCTAGTTAAATAAAGGTTAAATATAACAATATTCACAGTACATGATCCTTGGTTTGCCAGTGGAAGGTTTTTTGGGGGACATGCAAAATATTCAAATCAAATTTTATTTGTCATATATGCTCCGAATACAAAACCTTACAGTGAAATGCTTACTTACAAGCCCTTAACCAACAATGCAGTTTAAAAAGATAATACATAAAAATATAAGAAATAAAAGTAACAAATAATTAAAGAGCAGCTGTAAAATAACAATAGCGAGGCTATATACAGGGGGTACCGGTACAGAGTCAATGTGCGGGGGCACCGGTTAGTTGAGGTAATTGAGGTAGTATATACTTATGGGTAGAGATTTTAAAGTGACATATGCATAGATAATAACAGAGAGTAGCAGCAGCGTAGAAGAGGGGTGGGGGGGTGCAAGTAGTCTGGGTAGCCATTTGATTAGATGTTCAGGAGTCTTATGGCTTGGGGGTAGAAGCTGTTAAGAAGCCTCTTGGACCTAGACTTGGCACTCCGGTACCGCTTGACGTGCGGTAGCAGAGAGAACAGTCTATGACTAGGGTGGCTGGAGTCTTTGACCATTTTTAGGGTCTTACTCTGACACCGCCTGGTAAAGAGGTCCTGGATGACAGGAAGCTTGGCCCCAGTGATGTACTGGGCCGTACGCACCACCCTCTGTGGTGCCTTGCGGTCAGAAGCAGAGCAGTTGCCATACCAGGCAGTGATGCAACCCATCAGAATGCAGCTGTAGAACCTTTTGAAGATCTGAGGACCCATGCCAAATCTTTTGAGTCTCCTGAGGGGGAATAGGTTTTGTCATGCCCTCTTCACGACTGTCTTGGTGTGCTTAGACCATGTTAGTTTGTTGGTGATGTGGACACCAAGGAACTTGAAGAACTCAACCTGATCCACTACAGCCCTGTCGATGAGAATGGGGGCGTGCTCGGTCCTCCTTTTCCTGTAGTCCACAATCACCTCCTCAGTCTTGATCACATTGAGGGAGGGGTTGTTGTCCTGGAACCACACAGCCAGGTCTCTGACCTCCTCCCTATATGCTGTCTTGTCGTTGTTGGTGATCAGGCCTACCACTGTCATCGGCAAACTTAATGATGGTGTTGGAGTCATGCCTGGCCGTGCAGTCATGAGTGAACAGGGAGTACTGGAGGGGACTGAGCACGCACCCCTGAGGGGCCCCTGTGTTGAGGATCAGCATGGCGGATGTGTTGTTACCTACACTTACCACCTGGAGGCTGCCCATCAGGAAGTCCAGGATCCAGTTGCAGAGGGAGGTGTCCCACGGTCCTTAGCTTAGTGATGAGCTTTGAGGGCACTATGGTGTTGAACGCTGAGCTGTAGTCAATGAATGGCATTCTAACATAGGTGTTCCTTTTGTCCAGGTGTGAAAGGGCAGTGTGGAATGCAATAGAGATTGCATCATCTGTGGATCTGTTGGTGCTGTATGCAAATTGTTTAGGGTTTCTGGGATAACGGCTTAGATGTGAGCCATGACCAGCCTTTCAAAGCACGTCATGGCTACAGACGTGAGTGCTACAGGTCGGTAGTCATTGAGGCAGGTTACCTTAGTGTTCTTGGGCACAGGGACACTGTTGGTCTGCTTGAAACATGTTGGAACTACAGACTCAGACAGGGAGAGGTTGAAAATGTCAGTGAAGACACTTGCCAGTTGGTCAGTGCATGCTCGGAGCACACATCCATATAATCCGTCTGGCCCTGCAGCCTTGGGAATGTTGACCTGTTTAAAAGTCTTACTCACATTGGCTGTGGAGAGCGTGATCACACAGTCGTTTGGGATCAGCTGGTGCTCTCATGCATGTTGAAGTGTTACTTGCCTCGAAGCGAGAATAGAAGTAATTTAGCTCATATGGTAGGCTTGTGTCACTGGGCTGCTCTCGGCTGTGCTTCCCTTTGTAAATCTGTAATAGTTTGCAAGCCCTGCCACATCGGACGAACATCGGAGCCGGTGTAGTGCGATTCGATCTTAGTCCTGTATTGGCGCTTTTCCTGTTTGATGTTTCGTCGGAAGGCATAGCGAAATTTCTTATAAGCTTCCGGGTTAGAGTCCCACCCCTTGAAAGTGGCAGCTCCAGCCTTTAGCTCAGTGAGGATGTTGCCTGTAATCCATGTCTTCTGATTGGGGTATGTACATACAGTCCCTGTGGGGACAATGTCGTCCTCGATGCACTTATTGATGAAACCAGCGACTGATGTGGTGTACTCCTCAATGCCATCTGAAGAATCCCGGAACATATACCAGTCTGTGCTAGCAAAACTCTAGGCACAATTTAGATTTTGGCCACTAGATGGCAGCAGTGTATGTGCAAAGTTTTAGACTGATCCAATGAACCATTGAATTTCTGTTCAAAATGTTGTATCAAGTCTGCCCAAATGTGCCTAATTTGTCAATATATACATTTTCAAGTACAAGTGCACTCTCCGCAAACAATAGCATTTTATGCTTTCACTAATCACTACTGTAAATTGGAGAGTGCAGTTAGATTAACAATAATTTACACTTTCTGTCCATATAAGACATGTCTGTCTTGGGAAATGTTCTTGTTACTTACAGCGTCATGTGAATCCCATTAGCACGTTAGCTCAACAGTCCCGAGGGTGGGACACTGATCCTGTAGAGATCCTTACAATATTTTGTTGTATTAAATCATTATAGCCTATACATTGTGCATATAGGCTGTGACTTACTTAGAATTAAATACAAATGTAACTAAAAATGCCTTATTAGGCTCAGTCTACAGTGTCTTTGAATTCACTTTTAGAAACACGAGTTTGGCCAGAGTCTGTGGCTTCAGGCTCACGCGATGGTGCCTGGAAAGAATGCCAGCAGCGGAGAATAGACCCTCTCCATGCTTGCAGAGCAACTGAGGATGCTATACACCCTTCAGGACACTCTTGCCAGGCTGGATGGGATGCCTGGCAAGCAATGCAGGTGTAGAAGCACAGTGGCTAGGAAAAACTCCCTATGAAAGGCCAAAACCTAGAAAGAAACCTAGAGAGGAAACAGGCTATGAGGGGTGGCCAGTCCTCTTCTGGCTGTGCCGGGTGGAGATTATAACAGAACATGGCCAAGATGTTCAAATGTTCATAAATGACTAGCATGGTCAAATAATAATAATCACAGTAGTTG
This sequence comes from Oncorhynchus tshawytscha, assembly GCF_018296145.1. NCBI lineage: Eukaryota > Metazoa > Chordata > Actinopteri > Salmoniformes > Salmonidae > Oncorhynchus > Oncorhynchus tshawytscha. The sequence goes on along the minus strand of NC_056429.1, from coordinate 49,494,286 downwards.
TCGAGGGTGCAACAAGTCAGCACCTCAGGAGTAAATGTCAGTTGGCTTTTCATAGCCGATCATTAAGAGGATCTCTACCGCTCCTGCCTTCTCTAGAGAGTTGAAAACAGCAGGTCTGGGATAGGTAGCACCTCCGGTGAACAGCCGCAGGCAGAACAGTTGAAACTGGAGCAGCAGCACGGCCAGGTGGACTGGGGACAGCAAGGAGTCATCACGCCAGGTAGTCCTGAGGCATGGTCCTAGAGCTCAGGTCCTCAGAGAGAGAGAAAGAGAGAATTAGAGAGAGCATACTTAAATTCACACAGACTGACCCTAGCCCCCTGACACATAAACTACTGCAGCATAAATACTGGAGGCTGAGACAGGAGGGGTCAGGAGACATATGTCAGCCCTATTGGGCCCCCAAAAAATGATAGCCTATTGCATAGATAATAGAACGAAAATTAATTAAACTTTTAAGAGATCAGATTTTTGGATTAAAAATACTTTTCTACAATGACATACTTAGCTAGCAACCCACCTCCTAACATTCTGTATGGGCACTTACAACTCATGCTTTTGGGATATGTGTATTTTCAGATTCCACAACGATTCTTTAATTGTGGACACTATATCACCGCACTCCCTCTTTTGCGCTTGGTCCACCTCATCTTTGTAAATCACCTTGATTTTACACCTGTGTGCTCCTCTTCGCTCTGCTCCCGCTCTGTTCCGCTCACATAGTCTGAATGCAAGTGATCAATCGAAGCTCACCCCTACTGGATTGGCTGACGATGCATAGCACTACCTAGCTTGCTTGCTACCTTGTTAGCACCCACATGAAGGTGAGGCTAGCGCGGTTATGCGAGTGCCGCTTGTAATAGTGTAAATGAGCGGTGATGCCCAGTTTCCACATAACATGATCATTTGGATAGTGTTATATAAGTAATAATATCAAGCATCACTAGCAGACCAACACTCTGGTTAAACCGGATGCCCTCAGATAACTCTGGGCCCAGTGTCCTCAGTCAAGTTTAGAGCCTACCTGCAATAACATGATTATCCGAAGGACACACAGCTGCCATCACGCAAATATACTCCCTGTAAAACTACAAAGAGCAGCCTGCAACAATAACGAGCTTAGAAGTGCCAAGCTATCTCACTGACATTGACCCTTTCATGCACTCCTGCATAAACAGGAAACACCTGCGCCTAAAGCAGACACTGCTAGTTTCCCTATCTTTCGTTCCTAGACACACAAACATCTCATAAAGCACTGTACACTCACACTCTACCCCCCCCCCTACTGGTCGGGTGCCAAGAGCAAAGGACTTTGCTGTGCACCAATGGGGCCCGCTCTGGGCCGCTCTGGCTAGAGCAAGGCCCGCCTCCAACTCTTCAGGACCAGTCAGAAGATCAACACGAGAGACTCCACCTACATTATTCTGTGTATACATTCTGCTGTAAACTCTGGCTGAGCAGCCTAATTATTCTGACTCCTCACAGTCACATTCCTTAGGTCCGTGCACGATAACGGCAGGACAAAATATCTTTGACTCAATAAATTGCCTTTTGATACACCTGATTCCACTCTGTCCAGCGTCGTTGTTTTGCATTCCCTCTCCAGTATGTAAACACCAACAATAGCCGCAGTAACTTCGTCCTCAAGTGGGTGCTAGCAAGCAGGCTAGGTCTCAACAGCCATTACAATAGGGGCTGGAAGCTATAGTGACCTTCGATTGGTCAACAGTGCCACACTGTCTTGGAGTATTACCAAAACATTCAGCTGTCCCAAACGTTGATCCTACCATGTTCAGGCTCCCTCGCAGATGCTCACATCGCCCAACTGTCCCTCCGCCCACTTCACTGCCACTGACTTCCCTCAATTCAAAATGAATGGCGCTCCGTTGTTTAATCACCCCAACATGTTATGTGGAAATGCACTGTAACATCTGGCATGTGTTACCAACGCCTGGGCAGACGAACGCGCCATTTGACAGACAGCTTGCGGTTGTGCCTTGATTGACAGTTCAATGCTTTATAAAATACTTTTTAAGAACAACAGATAGTCAACTTCAACGATTTCGTCATTCAGTCACTTAATAATCACAATTTTATGAACGTTTTTCGAATGCATATTTTAGGAGTCATTTTTAGAAGTGTTGTATACCACCAATTTACGTTTATTTAGTTGTACTGCTGTTAAACTATTTTCACATGCTGAAAATGGAACAACCTACACAGTTCAACGTTCTGTGATGCAGTCTTTGATGTTACGTATTTCCCTCTCCACTCCTCCCCTTTCAGGAAAAAAATCTTTGTATCCGGAAATTAATAAACTCGTGATGTTAGGAGGTAGCTAAGCATCCAGATGACTAGCTTGTTAGCTAGCTAACTACTTTTACGCATAAGATTTCAAATGTTTTGAAATGTCGACAGTTAGCTACATAGTAAGAGAGGTTTTCATCGACGGAAGTGGGATTACTAAAGCTTACGACAAACGGTTGATTTAACCGCTGACGGGTTCCACAGCTAGCAACATCGGCAGTCTGAGTTGAGATTTGTGCTAGCGTTAGCGCCGCATCGAATACCTTCTCTGCTCTGTAGACATGATGCAACGAATGTTGGAACAAGTGACAGATTTCGTGGACTTTACTAGAGGTACAGATTTAAACGAGTACCTAAGACAGACGTATTCGAATAACAGAAGTTGCAAAAACAATCTATCAGATGTGCGCGTGAGCCCAGATGGACGCCACATTCACGTCATTCTCCGCAAACCCAAGGTTGGTCTCATGACTTTTGACAAATATCAGAGACCGCAGCAGATCCAGAGCCAAAAGCACCTAGATTTGGGGATGACTCGGGCTGTGCCCATTGTGGATATTGTATATTTTGACGACAAAAACAGAGACGGCGGTGTTGCGCTGTTAGCTGTCATATTCGAGAATGGAAAAGCAGAGTTTTGGAAATTTCTGGAACTCAAAGGGGGATGGCATCCCCTGCACACCGCGGACCTTTGCAACAGCCCCCGGGCTAAAGTAATCTCTGTCTCGGCCAGTCAGAACTACATCGTCTGGTGTGAGGAGCGGCCACCGTCAGAGAGTTCATTACTTGTCAACGAGACCCACAATTTCAGGTACTGCATCTGCAAACGAACCTATGAGGTGGAGGAAATGGCTGTCAGTTTAGGGGGCATGAAAATTGCTCTGCACAACAACCCCCGCTACAACGTCATCAGCTCAGGTGAGAATGTTTACCTACTACCCGATTTGAAAGACAAATCCACCATGTCCCTCTCCAAATTCTTTCTCATGTGGTCCCCCCGGTATGACACATTCAGAGTGAGCAGCACCTGTAAAGGTAATCTCCTCCGAAAAGACTCACCTTATACAAAAGAATCTGACTTTAGAAGGTTGATAACAGACTGCACGGGATACCTATCAGCCCTTAGCCCCCCTGATATATATGGCTACTCCCCCACTGGCAGTGGAGGCCTGTTACTGCTGCTCAGCACAGGTTGGGTCAGTCTACTACAGAAGGATGGGGTGTTACGACAGATCTACAAACTAGCTGACAACTGCCTAGCCAGCAGCAGTGCCCATAACAGCCTGAACGTGTACCAGGACACCCTGGCTCTGACCATCGGACGGACCCTCTACCTGATTGACACTACGTGTGGTGTGGAGCTGGAGAAAATAGCCCTGAAGAGAGAGGGGCTACTCTACGTGAACAGGACCGAGAGGCAGGCACCACACCTGCTGTTAGAAACCGGCCTATATGTAGTGATGCTCCGGGACGGCGACCCCTGGGGCCACGACTCTGACCCAAAGCAGAAGACCCCGTCCCTGGGTACAGGAGAGAGCATCAGCCCTGCGGCTCTACTGGTAGAGGCTGTGTTCGAGGAAGCCTGTAAGTATTACCAACAGAGAAGTCTCAGCAGCACTCGGCTCACTGTGGAGAAGTTAAAGAGAGGAGGGATGTTCCAGGCTCCTATCACTCTGGCAAACATCGTCGGAGACTACCTCCAGAGCAGGGGGGAGAGGGGAGTGGAGTTACCCCAGGGAGGAGGCAGGAGAGGACAGGAGAAGCTGCTCGGGTCCCTGGAGGCTGAACTGAAGGGGCTGGTCTCCCTAGAGGAGGTGAAGGGGGGATTGGTGAAGGAGAGGGAGGTGGAGGATGTGTGTGAGAGTCTAGTGCAGCAGGAAGTGGGGAGACTCCTCTTGTCGTCAGAGCTCGACCGAGACTCTCTACTCTACCTCAACTCCATCTTCAGCCTGTTCCCCGGTCAGGCTTGGAGGGCCACACAGAGCGCTCTGCAGCTACGCTGCAACGGAGAGGGCTCTCTCTCCTCTAAAGTGCCCCCGGAGGTCTGGAAGACTGTCCTCAGCCCTGTACAGGCCCCCACTGTCACCGCAAACCTGCCCTACACCAATGGCAACAGCCAGTCTAAACACAAGCCACCCAAACCTTGCCCCAGCACTGGCTCTAGTTTTAAACTTAGCCCCAGCCTTAGCTCCAACTCCTGCCCACCTGCCGCTAACTCGGCCCTGCCTGTCTTCGAGCTCCTGTGCCACTCCGTCTTCTGCTTCCAGCCCAGCTGGCTGCCCAGGTTCCTGGAGCTGGCCCAGCAGCAGCAGACCTCTGCAGGCTTGGGGATGGGTCTAGGCCTTGGTGGCTCCACCTGGAGCTACTCTGGAGGTAGGGGATTTGCAGAGAATGGAGAGAGCCTCCCCCTGTATAAACGCGCCCTTTCAGCTCTGCCTCTACCTGGCCCCGGATCAGACCTGAAACAATACCCAGATTATGAACAAAACCAGGACTTGGAGGTGGATCTCCTTTTGGTGAGTGGTAGGCCAAATGCTGTCCTCCAGGCTCTGAGGATCTTGATGGGGAGACGACAGTGGGAGAGGGTAACCCAAGTGGCACAGCGGTTCTGCAGGCAGAGTCCCTTACTGAACAAAGAGATCTTTACTACCTTACTGTGTGAGGTGGCCCAGCATCGAGACCTGGATCCATACCTAGACCTCCTCTGGGCTCTGTGTCCTGAAGATCTTACGGTCACGGCCATACTTAACATTGTGCTGAAAAATATACCCTCATCATCTTCCTTATCTACATCCTTCTCCCCCTCCTCAAATATCCCTCCCTCCTCTCCCTTTGCTGACCCCCAGTCCAGCCAGTTGACCTTTGGGTTGTTGAAGCCGTTGCTCAGTAAGGTTCTACAGAGAGAGACCAGGCCCAACCAGCGATATGCTGACATCCTCCAGTCGCCCTCGTTCCCCCCTCCCACGCCCCCTCGTCAGGCTAAAGGACTGCCTAGGTCCACCACCGAGCCTAGCATAGGCTTAGATCAGCAGCACAATGATATCATCAGCAACATGGCGGCCATCTTGGATCAACACGACCCATCTAAACACAGGACTGTCCACGGGGGCAGGGTGACCTCCACTCCGAACCCCGACTGAGACGCACACACGCACACTGGTCTCTCACCCCATAACCCTTGTCTGACACTCCCACAACCTGTCAATCCTGCCATACTCAAAACACACACACAGTCTATTTCTGCTCTGTAGGGAAAAGTGCTCTTTGGCTGCGGCGATATCTTCATGTTACTCTACTTGATGTGCAGTGTTGGCTACGAAAACATTTTAACAGAATAAAAATAACAAAAAAACTATTGATACCATTATTGAGATTTCAGTTGATTGGTATAGGTAGTAGTGGGTTGTTAGATTGAGATTTGTCTAATCTGCTATTGAACAGCATACTTTAAGTGTTTCTTCTACACTGAAGCAGGACTGTGCCTGAACAACAAAATCAGTCAACAAAACAAAATGTCCTCTTTTAGGCAAGCTTCATTTGAGGTTTCTTTTCTGTTGTCAATCATAAGCAGATGAGTAACCATAGCTGACAGTTTACTTTCCGAACAAAATATTGCCTTAAAGTTATTCCAAGTTATTTAAATGACTACTAAATCTTACCATTGTACATACCTCTCTTTGATTTTCATTTTGTATTTTAAAATGTGTATATATGTGGTGTTATTTAAGTGTTATTGTGTGATCAGGAATGCACACAGAGTAGAATGCTAGCTAAGAGTTGCCTTGCATTCGATAAACTCAGCCTTAATGGAAAGAACATTAATAGACTAATATACAGTATGTATTGATATTATGAACAGATTATTAAGTGTGCATGTCGCAGAGCTACCATTCTTGTATGTAATATGGTAGAACTCCATTAACTGTCCTCTTTTTTTTTATCAACTTGCTCAATATTCATTCATTGTTGTGGGTCTTGTTCAGCAGGCACAAAACGGAACATGTTTTCCAACAGAAAATGTTTAAAAAGCTACAATGAACATTCTCATTGGTCATGTTCAGGTAGTGCCTCTTGTGCTTCAAAATGTTATTTTCTAATTCGTGCCTACTGTACACAACCTGGATCTTTTTTGCTTTCGCCAACTCTGTGTCATAATATCCCAGGTGGTTTACTGTACTTTAAACCTACTAAGAATCGAAAGCCCTTTGTCAGCCCATAGTGATACAGTTATCGGACCCTGACCCACAAACCTCTGTGTTGAATGTTTATTTGTTTAGAATATTTTGAACCCTTGGCTCTAGGGAGTAAATGTTTCATCTCTGGGACGTGACTTCTGGGTTTAGTGTATGTTCCTCATAAAGTCAGTCAATCGTCACGCTCAAACATGGAACTATTTTACTGAACGTGTCTGTTTGAAAATAACATTGATATAATGACACTTTTTCCAGCAGCAGTGGAAAAGTTCTATAGTGAAACATGTTATTTAAGAGATGCTGCTTTTGGAGGAAAATGTTCAGTTAAAAAGTGTACATTTTCTTTCAGGGGTAGATTAATATTTATATCTTTCTACTTCTTTAAACCCTTGTTGCATTCTCTCTTTCTCTTTTCATTATCTTCTCAACCCTCTCTTCAGTCTCTCCCCTGTCCACTCCAGTCTCTCTTTCTCCAGTTCCACCCAGCACATTCCTACCAAACTGCCCTGTAGAGCAGAGGTGATTCACTGTCTTCGAGCTCCTGTAATTTAATTTGGGGTAACGCTGTTATGTCCTTAGTAGGGGTGGGGTAGGCCCAAACCAAAGCACATCTCACACACGGCACTCTGCACCAGGTCACGTCTCCCTGCATGGGCCAAGTGACTGTAATGTCGTTATGGATGTTAGACCCTCTGTCTGTTTCTCCTAACATTTTCTCTCTCTCTGTCTATCCACTGTTGGCATTCGCTCTTTCTCCTGTTAACATTCCCCGTCTCCATTTCACCTCTGCTCTCGTTCTCCTTCTCTCTCTGTTTTCTGCTCCATGATTGACACACACAGAGGAGTTCATGCTCTACATGCTGTATGTGTTTCTTCCCCATTGTCAGTATTACAGAACATCCTACTATTGTTTACTTGTCATGTCTGAGTAAAATGTTAAAGTCTGGAGATCAAACCTTGTAAACAAAGCTTGTTTTAAAGTGCCTACATTTTTTATTTTATAGAAAGTGTTCTTTAGCATTTAGATTTAGAATCAAACTGATTCTTTAAATGTTTTGCACAGTGCAGTAGTCTGAGTCCCAGATATGTTTGTGCTGTCTTGCCAATGACATGTGAGTTGGAATGACAGTACAGACAAATCTTGGACTCAGGCTAACAGAGCTGTGGAACCAACTCTAAAGAATATAATTTGTTTATGAAATTATTTGTTTCTGTAGTTCTATCCAGATATATTCTGTGAAGTTGGTGAAGCCTAACCTGGTTAAAACTGACTGAACACTGCGCTCACAAAAATACGGCCTGCTAAGGCACACAGTCAGTGACACTCCAGAATGCTACTGGAATGACTGAGTTCCTTCAGGCAGCTGCTGCTCCTCATTCACAACCTAGTGTCACATATCTGCTCTAATGCAGTCACCACCACTGTTATAGATACAGCCATAAGAAGCATGGATGTTGTGTGAGTGAGTGACATGGGGTAATTTGTTTTGCCTGATCATGTGACTCGGCCAGTTAAAACTGGTTGCCTGCTCCGAGAGACAAAGATGACTTACTCTGTGCTGGAATTCTCCACCCATTTCCTTGAAGTGATTCAAGGAAAATCCCCCACGTAGATCAAACAGAATGTCCTCAAACAAGAGCATGGGATCGATGTAATAACCCATACTAACACCAGCCCTATGCTTTCAAATCTGCGGAGGAGTGCACTCCAGTGAAAAGGGTTGCTGGGTATGGCTCATGAGATTCTGTGACTTGTGATGACATTCTGTTAGTTTGATGTTTCACTGTGCATATGATAACTGACGAGACTATCCTAGTATGTCGGGTGCACATCTACAGTCCTGGAGGGCCGCAAATGGCAGTTTTTTTATTACTTTTAATCAGACTGTATATTCTCTTTGGCCAATCAGTGATCAATAAGTGAAACTAAAACCAGTAGGATTGCAGCCATCGACTTGAATTTGATACCCCTGCAGTATGTGAGAATGGATGGATGTATAAAGCCTTAGCATAACAAGAAAATCACATAAAACACCATTGCCTAGCATCCTACTATTCAATCCAGACAGGTGAATGTGCTCAGAATCAGAAGTCTTTGTTTATTTGCCTTTGCTCCACTTTGACAGGTGGAGTTCCCCTTTTTTATTGCCTGTTATCAAATGTTCCGGTCAGCTGTGATGACTGTTCCATGTACAGTACTTTAGCCTTCTGCAGTGTTTCACTTTCAGCCACACAGATATCAAATGTTTGAATGCAAAATGCGTGTGTTATTAAACCCAAGTTAAAACTTCTACATGGTCTCTGTTTGGTGTTTGCCATTTTGGAATATACTGTTTGATAGTATTGTGTTGTATTTTCTCAGTCTATTTCTAATTTAGCTAACTGGTCGTTGTCCTGCTAAGGCAACAATGTAGTATTGCTAACATCAGAAACAGTCAGGTACCCAGGCTAACTTATTGAGTGTAATTGGGTGCGTTCCAGATAGCCATATTATGCGCAAGACTGTACAGTTTACGAGATCATTACATCATAGTGATGTGGTAAAGAGCTGATATTCTATGCAGGCCTGAGCCAAATGTGCCCAATATGTATGTCACTGAGAAATGCCCTTGTTTTTACCTGTGTTTCTGTTCTGTGAATAGTTTCTCATCCTCACCATAAGGCTTGGCTCCCACACGTTGTTCTGGGTTGTTAGGCCCTTGACATTGCCAACTCACTCTTAGATACAAAAACATTGTGATTGTTACCTTTTGTTTAAACTAGCCTGGTCCCATATGTTTGTCATAGCACAAACAGATCTGGCTATCTCCTATCTTGCTATGTTTAAACCCATTATAGTCAAAGAAACAGAGAAAACACTACATTTACTAGTTACATTGAGGACACATGATGACCCACTGCTCCCATAGTTTTGGGTTTTAAGCTCAATATGGCCATAGCCCAGCTATGACCAAGGGCTCAATTCAATCAGATCTGCTTTAGCCAACTTAGTGGATAGTGTCTGAGGTGGAGCTGTCAAATCCACAAGTGGCTCCCAGCATTATACCTAAGAAACGGACATTGCCATTAGCTGCATGCTGTAGCATTAAGATAAATCCCATGCAGCCTTGTTTAAAAGTTTGAACACTGGAATGTGTTCACACTGGCAAAACATCCGCTATGCGCATGTCTGCAATCGCCGGTTAATGCTTTATCTGATTGAATCTAGGCCTAAATCTCTTGAGAGCTGCACACAGCTTAGTGTGTGGACCAGTCGAAGGATTAGTGTGTGTGTGTGTGTGTGTGTGTGTGTGTGTGTGTGTGTGTGTGTGTGTGTGTGTGTGTGTGTGTGTGTGTGTGTGTGTGTGTGTGTGTGTGTGTGTGTGTGTGTGTGTGTGTGTGTGTGTGTGTGTGTGTGTGTGTGTGTGTGTGTGTAAATGTCCTTCCTTACCCTGTCTACTAAACAATGCCACTCCTTATTGTCATGGCTATGGAACTGTGTGTGTGCATGCGTGCGTCTCTTTTGTTTCACAGCAGACAGGCAGGTTCCCCAGGGGTGTGTGAGGATATCATCATGTCGGTTGAATTATCATTAACCTTGGAGACCTTATTGTCTTACGCTAGATTTTCATCTGCACTGTTGATCGAGGATCCTCTGGAGGGACACCACCTGGCTGAAGACAATGGGGACTCACTATCTCTGTCTCAGATAATCCTGCTGCGGAGGGAGAGAGTGGTAAAGGAGGCTGATCCCAGAGGCTATAAAACTGCAGAACACTTCATATCGGTCATTGAGGTCAAATTCAACCTGATACCCGCACTTCCCTTTGCTCCCCTACTTCCCCCATCGTGATGCTGAGAGGTTGTGTTCACTGAATCAGGTGGATCTGTGCTGTAAACCTAAACGCATTGATTGATTTGCACCATTTTTAGACTGCATCCTGTAAACAGCAATCAATCACATGCAGAACACGTTTCTATTGGCCACTGCTGCTGGTGCTATCCTATCAGAAACATATTATACTACAAGGTACTATATCAGTAATATATTTGAGAAAGAATTAGCTAACACAAACAGTAGTCTCTATCAATAGTAAATCTTTAATCACAGTAGTTTGCATGTCAGAAATCATTTTCCTATATAAACAGACCTACTAAAGTGCTTCGTAACACATATCCTACTCATTGTCTGGTTCAAAATTGTATCATTGCAGAATCAAATATTTCAATCAATATCATTCCTTAGAAGAAAATATATATATAAAAAAAATTAAAAAGTCAATGACAAGGTAGACAAACAACACAATGACATGATTATAGACGTTATGTTGAAGCCGGCAACTTGTACCTACCCTATTTGATATATCATATGTATTATGATATAATATATCATATCATTATTCAGGTGGTACATGTAGTGTTCGACCCATTCATGTCCCTCTGTCAGGGTGGGGTGGCAGAGCCCTGGTTCTATTCCCTGAGAGCAGTAACAACCCTTGCCAGTCCTCTCTTTCCCCCAGCTCAGTAGGGTTTGACTTGGGCTCGGGGGAGGATGTTCTTGGCTGTGTGGTTTCTGTGAGGAGAGAGATGAGACAAGACAGAAAGAGAGATTGTATGTTGCTTCATTACAACAGCGTTTCAATCAGAGTCATAGTGTCCTAGGCACGTGTTCACAAAAAGTAATAGAGTAGGAGTGCTGACATAGGATCTGTTTAGCCTTTTAGATCATAACGAATAATAAGATAATCATCTTATTATGGGCGGGCAGGGGACCTGACGCTAGATCAGCACTTGAACTCTGGTATATACAGTACCAGTCAAAAGTTTGGGCACACCTACTCATTCAAGGGTTTTACTTTATTTTTAATGTTTTTTACATTGTAGAATAATAGTGAAGACATCAAAACTATGAAATAACACGTATGGAATCATGCAGTAAGCAAAAAAAAAGTGTTAAATCAAAATATATTTTCTATTTGAGATCCTTCAAAGTAGCCACCTTTTGCCTTTATGGCAGCTTTGCAGACTCTTGGCATTCACTCAACCAGCTTCATTAGGTAGTCACCTGGAATGCATTTCAATTAACAGATGTGCCTTGTAAAAGTTAATTTGTGGATTTTCTTTCCTTCTTAATGCGTTTGAGCCAATCAGTTGTGTTGTGACAAGGTAGGGGTGGTATACAAATGATAGCCCTATTTGGTAAAATACCAAGTCCATATTATGGCAATAACAGCTAAAATAAAAAAAGAGAAATGACAGTCCATCATTACTTTAAGACATGAAGGTCAGTCAATCCGGAATATTTCAAGAACTTTGAAAGTTTCTTCAGTGCAGTCACAAAAACCATCATGCACTATGATGAAACTGGCTCACATGAGGACTGCCTCTGCTGCAGAGGATAAGTTCATTATCTCACCAGTTCACTTATCTCCCTCACCAGCTTTAAGCACCAGCTGTCAGAGCAGCTCACAGATCACTGCACCTCTCCATAGCCCATCTATAAATAGCCCAAACAATTACCTCATCCCCTACTGTATTTATTTATTTTGCTCCCTTGCACACAAGTATTTCTGCTTTGCACATTCACCTACTGTAAAGCTACCATTACAGTGTTTAATTGCTATATTGTATTTACTTCCCCACCTGCGGCCTTTTTATTGCCTTTACCTTCCTTATCTCACCTCTTTTGCTCACATTGTATATAGACTTGTTTTTGTACTGTATTATTGACTGTATGTTTGTTTTACTCCATGTATAACTCTGTGTTGTTGTATGTGTCGAACTGCTTTGCTTCATCTTGGCCAGGTCGCAGTTGTAAATGAGAACTTGTTCTCAACTTGCCTACCTGGTTAAACAAAGGTAAAATACATTTTTAAAAACATTAGATTTACCAGCCTCAGAAATTGCAGTTCAAATAAATGCTTCACAGAGTTCAAGTAACAGACACATCTCAACATCAACTGTTCAGAGAAGACTGCGTGAATCAGGCCATCGTGGACAAATTGCTGCAAAGAAACCACTACTAAAGGTCACCAATAAGAAGAAGACTTGCTTGGGCCAGGAAACACGAGCAATGGACATTAAGACCAGTGGAAATCTGTCCTTTGGTCTGATGAGTCCAAATTTGAGATTTTTTGTTCCAACCCAGTGTCTTTGTGAGATGCAGAGTAGCTGAACGGATGATCTCCACATGTGTGGTTCCCACCATGAAGCACGGAGGAGGAGGTGTGATGGTGCTTTGCTGGTGACACTGTCAGTGATTTATTTCGAATTCAAAGCACACTTAACCAGCATGGCTACCACAGCATTCTGCAGCGATACGCCATCCCATCTGGTTTGCACTTAGTGGGACGGTCATTTGTTTTTCAACAGGACAATGACTCAATACAACTCTAGGCTGTGTAAGGGCTATTTGACCAAGAAGGATAATGATGAGTAATGCATCAGATGACCTGGCCTCCATAATCACCCGACCTCAACCCAATTGAGATGGTTTGGGAAGAGTTTGACTGCAGAATGAAGGAAAAGCAGCCAACAAGTGCACAGCATATGTGGGAACTCCTTCAAGCCGGTTGGAAAAGCATTTCAGGTGAAGCTGATTGAGAGAATGCCAAGAGTGTGCAAAGTTGTTATCAAGGTAAAGGGTGGCTACTTTGAAGAATATCAAATATAAAATATATTTTGATTTATTTAACACTTTTTTGCTTACTACATGATTCCGTATGAGTTATTTCATAGTCTTGATGCCTTCACTATTATTCTACAATGCAGAAAATAATCAAACTAAAGAGAAATTCTTGAATAGGTGTGTCCAACCTTTTGACTGGTACTGTATATACAGGCCCTGGTCTTATTTCTGAATGAGTATTTCCCACCCAGTACCTAAGTACAATCATCTGATGTATGGGTGTAAATGTGTTTGCTACTCACTCGTAGACATCGCTGTGCTTCATCCTCCTGTAGAACTTGGCCAGTTTGATGGAGAAGATGATGCTGGGGACCAGGAAGATCATACACCAGCCCAGACTGAACCAGAACGCATTCTGGACACAAACACAGATGTAGGTTAATAAACAATATTAGATTAACGCAGTGTATCATTTTCTGTGCGTGGGTGCATGTATGAAATCATTTTCTCACCAGAGACTCCATCATATTTGAGCAGACTACAACCTTCGCTGAGTCCACAGCTTCTGCCACTGGGCCACAGAGACCAATCTGTTGAGTGATCTACATACCCACACGCACGCACACACATACACTCACACAATCAAATTTCATCAAATGTATTTTATAAAGCCCTTTTTACATCAACCACAACCACACATAAGGCTGAGGCTAAACTACACACACACACACACACACACGAACCTAAAATTAAACCACACACACACAAGATACAGCAATGCAGTGATACAGTAGTAGTAGAATGCTAAGTGAACTCACCGTGAGGTTAGCCCAGTCAGCATACATCGTGAAGTACCCCATCTGACAGTCTAGGAACTCCCTACTCGCCTGAGAAAAAAAAAGAAAAACAAGTGTAAATTCCATACATTCTCTATTGACTCAGAAGTCATGAGAATCAGTGGAGCTTTGCAGCAGAAAATCAGGTGGAATTCCCTATAACTATGTGAAGTGGGCCGTGTGACTGTGGGCTAAGATGTGAGTAATGGCTGTGGTGCTACCATCTCTCCTTCTTTACTGTACAGAACACCTGAGGTCATGAACCAGATGAAATGGTTCATCTTTCTAGGAAAGAAACCTAAATGAGAGAAATGTCATTTTCTGGTTGTAAAGGATTTTTTTTTGTGCCTAGATATGCATGTGCATGCGTTTGAACGTGCATGTGTGTGGTTACTCACGGCCTTGACTATCTGTGTAGTGTTGGTGTTGAGGAAGTCTTGAGCTGTTCCCACTTTATTTAACACATCTCCTACTGTGCCCTAAAGAAGAAAGAGGTAGGGAGGGAGAAAGAGAGAGGGGTGAGCATGCATTGCATAGCTACATGTTTTCATTGTTTAAGGAAAGAACCCTTGCAGCTCATGCTTTCTGAACATTCTGCAGTATTACTTACATTGATCTCTGATGCTATGACACTGAGGGCAAATATGTTGGAGTTCAACTGAGTCTGAAACACAAAAGTCAGACAGGTAATATATCTATTTACAATATCTAGGACTCTGCTCTGGATAATGACCTCTTTAAGGATTTATAAAATAGTCGGCGATAATCCAGACACTCAGATAGCTGTATATTTAGTACAAACACACACGTGACATTTGCTGAAGTTGTCCAGAGCAGAAACAGATACAGTGCCTTGCGAAAGTATTCGGCCCCCTTGAACTTTGCGACCTTTTGCCACATTTCAGGCTTCAAACATAAAGATATAAAACTGTATTTTTTGTGAAGAATCAACAACAAGTGGGACACAATCATCAAGTGGAACAACATTTATTGGATATTTCAAACTTTTTTAACAAATCAAAAACTGAAAAATTGGGCGTGCAAAATTATTCAGCCCCCTTTTGCTGCGATTACAGCTGTAAGTCGCTTGGGGTATGTCTCTATCAGTTTTGCACATCGAGAGACTGACATTTTTTCCCATTCCTCCTTGCAAAACAGCTCGAGCTCAGTGAGGTTGGATGGAGAGCATTTGTGAACAGCAGTTTTCAGTTCTTTCCACAGATTCTCGATTGGATTCAAGTCTGGACTTTGACTTGGCCATTCTAACACCTGGATATGTTTATTTTTGAACCATTCCATTGTAGATTTTGCTTTATGTTTTGGATCATTGTCTTGTTGGAAGACAAATCTCCGTCCCAGTCTCAGGTCTTTTGCAGACTCCATCAGGTTTTCTTCCAGAATGGTCCTGTATTTGGCTCCATCCATCTTCCCATCAATTTTAACCATCTTCCCTGTCCCTGCTGAAGAAAAGCAGGCCCAAACCATGATGCTGCCACCACCATGTTTGACAGTGGGGATGGTGTGTTCAGGGTGATGAGCTGTGTTGCTTTTACGCCAAACATAACGTTTTGCATTGTTGCCAAAAAGTTCAATTTTGGTTTCATCTGACCAGAGCACCTTCTTCCACATGTTTGGTGTGTCTCCCAGGTGGCTTGTGGCAAACTTTAAATGACACTTTTTATGGATATCTTTAAGAAATGGCTTTCTTCTTGCCACTCTTCCATAAAGGCCAGATTTGTGCAATATACGACTGATTGTTGTCCTATGGACAGAGTCTCCCACCTCAGCTGTAGATCTCTGCAGTTCATCCAGAGTGATCATGGGCCTCTTGGCTGCATCTCTGATCAGTCTTCTCCTTGTATGAGCTGAAAGTTTAGAGGGACGGCCAGGTCTTGGTAGATTTGCAGTGGTCTGATACTCCTTCCATTTCAATATTATCGCTTGCACAGTGCTCCTTGGGATGTTTAAAGCTTGGGAAATCTTTTTGTATCCAAATCCGGCTTTAAACTTCTTCACAACAGTATCTCGGACCTGCCTGGTGTGTTCCTTGTTCTTCATGATGCTCTCTGTGCTTTTAACAGACCTCTGAGACTATCACAGTGCAGGTGCATTTATACGGAGACTTGATTACACACAGGTGGATTGTATTTATCATCATTAGTCATTTAGGTCAACATTGGATCATTCAGAGATCCTCACTGAACTTCTGGAGAGAGTTTGCTGCACTGAAAGTAAAGGGGCTGAATAATTTTGCACGCCCAATTTTTCAGTTTTTGATTTGTTGAATGTGGCAAAAGGTCGCAAAGTTCAAGGGGGCCGAATACTTTCGCAAGGCACTGTAGCACCAGGCCAGTCAGACGTACCAGTTGTGGGATGATGGTAGTGACAATGCCTGACTGAATCCCTCTCAGGCCTTCAGCCTCCTGTGTCAGCTGATATTGAACACGTGTATTAATCTGTTGAGAGACGTGCATCACATTACTGTCTTTATACAAACATCTAAATGACCAGTACACACACTGATGTTCACATCGTATCATTGATAGAAGAGCCTGAGAGTGCTCACAGGGAGGGAATATGTTTGTAACAATGTTACATGTTTTATTACTCACTTGAACAGTAGCAAGTTGGTCTAACATGCCTGCTATTTCTGTCAGATTAATGCTGGAAATAACGTTGATCTGAAACAGATATAGAAATAGTCATGATAAGCCTTTGTAACCATACTGAGGTGACGCTGCATGTTGTCCTAATATACACTCCAATTGAACACGTTCCAAACTATTAGAGGCCAAAGGTCACTCATAAATGCACACGCACATCTACATGTACTGTACATACACACACACTTTGTACCTGCTGTGTGACAGAGCTTATGTCAACATAATGAACCATGTCAGAGAAGCTGTGTAGCTGTTTGCGTGTCTCAGGTGTGAGGAGGGTGATGGTAGGCAGTTTGATCTCATTACTGTCAAAGTGTTGCTGAATCTCTTCTTTGTACTGGGAGGCGAGAGGTGGACACATAATTAAAAGGAGTAGCGGAAACATTGGGCTAGTATAGCAGATGGTTTGAAATATTGACGTTTACACCACTTTGGAAGTGGAAACATGATTTGGGAATTAATCACCCATATTAAGTGATTCCCAGTAATCATCAGTAGACAGTGTATGGTGATAGAAAAAGTAAAAACCACATGTGATAAGAGTAGAAACTGTAGCGTGACAGTCTTACTTTGGACACGTTGAGTAGATCATTGAGGTCTATGAGCTCATACAGGTGGAGGGTTGTCCATAGAGGCCTGTTCTGTTCACATTCACTACAAACACACGCACAACAATACATCCGTACTAGTGATGTGGAGGTTGACTAATAACCCGCAGTCCCAGCGGTTATATCCGTGGTGTGGCGGGTTTAGGATCATGA
Organism: Oncorhynchus tshawytscha; assembly: GCF_018296145.1. Taxonomy (NCBI): domain Eukaryota; kingdom Metazoa; phylum Chordata; class Actinopteri; order Salmoniformes; family Salmonidae; genus Oncorhynchus; species Oncorhynchus tshawytscha. The sequence goes on along the minus strand of NC_056429.1, from coordinate 49,476,919 downwards.
AATATTGTGTGGATGAAGGGTGGGTTAAATGAAGAGAAAATAATACCTTAAATATCCATAAATGTATCATTCACCTTGTGCAATTTATATCTATAGGCTACATTAACGTTTTTCTTTCAATATTTTAGGCCATCTGGCATTAGTGCATAATGCCTAAGCTTTAGGACCTAGCCAACAAGCCAACCGCCAAATGGTTTTGGAAACGGGCAGAAAAAGTTCATGTTCAAGTCGATCATGGAGGCAAAAAAGGAAAATGCTGGAGTTGAATTCAATCAGAGCAAAGCTGCGAAACGCAAAATGGAGAGTTGAAAATAAAGAGAAGGGAGTGCCAGATAACTAATGTTTGGGAAGTGGAAAAAGAGAATGATAGCAGATAGATAGATGTGTGATGATTGTGAGGCGCGATACAAATTCGACAGTCACAAGACAGGGACTTCAAATAGGCCGATGGCACATCAAAGGAACTGTAGCCTACTGTTCAGATGGGTTAAATGGAAACTGAATTCTGGACACCAACTGTAGGTTTATAACCTCTCATATAGCCTTAATATGAACTCCTGCAGATTGCAATTGTACACCAAATGTAGGCAGAATTTTGACTCAGGTACAGGAGTGGGGAAATATGATTTATTTATTTCAGCAGCCTGAGAGAATGCGAATGCGCAGTTAGATACGTACCATTTGTAGGTGCTATCTTTATCAACCATATAAAATATGCATCCAAGCCCAAAATGAAATCTTATCAGAAACATATTGGGTCATTTTCACAGCCGGTCAAACTTATGTCTTTTGGAAATTTTGCACAGAAAAACTTTCTAGTTTTTTGTTGTTGAGTTATTGCATTTTCTACCCGGTCCCTAAACATCTTTGCACTGCGAAAGAATCAGAGATGATAGAAAACACTTTACCGATGTCAACTATATTGAAGCATTCATTCTATCGATTTATTACATTATTCTGGTGAGCAAGTGTTTATTTAGTTTTCGAGGGCAACATATAATGACAGAAGTAAAGCTGCATTTATCTAATTTTACACAACAGTGGAGGCTGCTGAGGGGAGGACAGCTAATAATAATGGCCAGAATGGAGAGAATGTGTTTGATACCATTTCAATGATTCCATTATTATGAGCCGTCCTCCCCTCAGCAGCCTCCACTGACAAGTTGACTAACAAATAGCCTACCAAAATGGCAGAAATTATAAGCAGAAACATATTTAAATCAGGCCAAAAAAATCCTGAACCCTGTATAAAAAAAAAATGTCTGCCGTCTCTGACTGTAGCCTATAGCGCATTTTCTATGTTATCGGATTAGGGTGCGGGCCTCAGATTTTCACTTCATCACATATTGTCAGGCGGTTGCGAGTGGGTTATTAGCCCGAGTGGCGCAGCGGTCTAAAACACTGCACCTCAGTGCTTGAGGCGTCACTACAGACACCCTGGTTCGAATCCAGGCTGTATCACAACCGGCCGTGATTGGGAGTCCCATAGGGCGGCGCACAATTGACCCAGCGTCGTCTAGGTTTGGCCAGTGTAGGCCGTCATTGTAAATAAGAATTTGTTCTTAACTGACTTGCCTAGTTAAATAAAGGTGAAAAATTAAAATTATTGCGGGTGGGTGCCGGTGAACAAACAGCTGACCTGCGTACCATTAATCCTTACATTGCATAAGAGCAGAAGAAAAACAAAGTTACATTTAGCAAGCACTCTTATCCAGAGTGACTTATAATAATACTTTAGAAAACCAGAAATAATATATTTAATTTACATAACCCTTTATAAAGTTGCTACATACTTGTATACTTCAATGAAAGACAGGTTGCTCTTCAGGCCCAGTATCTCTCTAAAATGGAATCTAGGTATCAGGCCCGGAGTGTCAACAAACTGTGGAGAGGGAAGACACAATCAATCAGTGAGTCAATTAATTCATTGTGCATGTATGAGAGTGTGTGTTCTTACCTGTAGTAGCTGTCCACTGCGCCAGGGCTGGCAGACCAGTGTGTAGACATTCCCTCCCAGTATAAACAGTATAAACACCACCAGCATGAAGAGCCAGGAGAACAGGAAACTTAGCCCTGCACCCCTACACACACAGACAAATACGTTGAGATAATTATTTTACCAAATGTCCCTTATGCCCATCCTCATACCCACCCACACACGCAAACAGACATAGTGACAGTACTTACGCCATTAGGAAGGTTCCTGCGCAGTCGGCGGTGCTGGATCGTTCTGTCGGGTCGTCTTGAGGGCTCAGTCCCACCAGACCCAAAAACAGACCCAGAAGGTTACACACTATGACCAAGAGAATGACACAGCTCAGGATAATACCCACACCCCACCTATAGAGAGACAAAAACAGAGGGATAATTACCTTATCTGTTCAGCCCTGTCAGTGTGTGCGCATGCCTATGTGTGTGTACTCATTACCTGATCATCTCTACCCACTCTGCCTGTGGTGAGTACATGTCGATGTATCTCTGAGCCTCTCCCAGTGTGTGTGAGATGTTGCTGAGGGCAGAGACAGGGATGTATCCCTTCACCGAAGAGATCTGTCTCTTGATGACTTCAAGCTGCTGCTTCACATCTGAAGTAGAAGGATGAATATATCTCTAGACACTGATCCAAGGTCAGTTTTAAAGGTATTTAGGTTAAAGCATAAGATGTGGCTTATGATGATCATAAGATGTGGCTTATGGCTTATAAGGCTAGTAGACATCAGACTCTTGTTAGTGTCACTGTGATTAATAATGTCCGATAACAGTAAGTGGTTTAACTGAACTAGTCCTAATCCTATAACAGTTAGTAGTGACCGTGAAGGTAAATACTCACTCTGTACCATGTCCCTGGTGTCGTTGGTCACTCTCTGGGGAATACTGGCAAATAAGTATTCTCCCTGAAACACACATGGTCAGAAACGTCCTCTGTAACTACTGCAGAAATGACGCATAGAAGTCAATGGATGAAAAATGTTGGAATAAGAGTGGATCTCAATTCCTCCCACACAAACAGGAACATGCTGTGGAATGTCAGTTACACTTCACTAATCCATTTTGACTGCTCTCTCTCTCTCCTCTCTCTCTCATATATATTACACACACACACACACACATGGGGGGGGTTATTTAGTGTGCCTATTTAGTCCAGACAGAATTACCTCTTTCACTTTTGAGTTGAGATTAGCCTTGGTGACGTCATCAACAACCCACTGCAGCTCATTCAGACTGGGGATCTATGGAACATACACAAACACACACATAAACTTGAGGTTACAAACAGCTCATGACTTCTCTGCAGTGTGTCATTCTTATTCTTTGGCAGCAGGGTGCAGCAAAACCAGAACTATCCACTCAGATGACAAATTCACGTTTTTACTTTGGCATGTATTGCCTTCCTTATGCTTGTTATAAAAGTAGAACAGTGATAGGGGGTGAATGAAATACTGCTTTGTTTTCCACAATTATATCAGTGTAACATACACCATGTTTGTTCTCCGTCCTACTGGTTTGTTCTCGATAAGGAACTTAATCTTGTGTTCCTCATACTGTGTGTGGGCCTGTGTGTGTATATTGTTACGTTCCCCAGTTTATGTGTTGTAGTTTGTGTTTGTGCATGTGTTTATTTCAGGAAATGGCTTCCTGAAATCCCTCAAGCAGCTGATTGGTCGACTCCAGGGCTAATTGGAGAGCTGACCCCGCCCCCTCGTCAAGACACAGCTGTCTCCAATTACACATTCATTCTGAAGCTATATAAAAGCCAGTGTTCTGTTCAGGAGAGAGAGATTTTTGGAGGTAGGGATTGCTGAGAGAGATTTTGCTAGAGGTTGAGTTTACTGGGAGTTCATTGCTGGGAAGTGGTATGTTCTGTGAGTTTGTTGCTCAGATAGAGCTCATTTGATGTCCTTTGTTTCTTTGTTTGTGAAATTGTTTAATATTCTGTTTCATTTGTTCCCAGGGGAGAAGGGGAAGGCACCTTGGGAGTGCTTAGGCAAGAGGCCCGCGGGCATACATATACCTGTAGTATATTCACTGTCTAGGCACACTAGGTAAGACCTGGGCGGACCACCCCCTGTATTTTGGTTAGGGCACCAGGTGGTGATAAATTAGGTAAGTAGTGGGTAGGCAGGTAAGATAGGAGAGGGGGGGGCTTTGAGATTTACTTTCTTTGCTTTGGTTCCGTCCAGCCCCTTTTCCCCATATTACCGTGTAAAGGAATAAAGTCCTTGTAAACGGTACCACATTCTGCCTGTTGTCATTCTTACTCGCACCTACAGTCCATACCTTTTTCACTTCACGGAGAGTTTAGTTGTAGCAGGGTGTTGCGTTCCCTCTTCATAGAGGCGTGCGTAACTACAGTTCATAATATATATATATTATGAACTAATTTTCCTGAAACCCAAGCCTCTATTTGTGGTAGCTTGTTTGAGAAAGAGGGTTAACCCACAAACAGACTCAGCGTGCAACAGTAGAGTGGGAGGAGGAGGAACACCCTGAGACCTGATGTCATAAGACAACAGCGTGAACCATTTCCACATAACTAATTTGCCTGTGTCATATCCACCCCATTAACTTCTACTGCAAGACCAGCACACATCGTCCAAAAGGCCTGAATCGTTCCTCATCAAGAACAAACCAGTAAGATGAAAATACACACCAGTGTGTACAGGGGGATATCAGAGCTACTGTGGAATATTCATTCGATGAGGGAAGAAAAGAGAGGTGACGCAACACGATTGCACTCACAGTGATAGTGGTGTCAAATGTTAGTTTCTCTAGCTCTGACTGATAGGCAGAACACCCATGACAGTCAGGGTCTCTCAGTGTGCTGTTGATGCGGTCTCTGACAGAGGAAACATTCGCCTGGACCACAGTCACATCAGACTGGAGCTGGGTTAGAGTAGAGTTCAACCCCACCAGCAGGACACTGGTACGGTTTACCACTAGGATACAGATGCAACATACACACAGATTTATTAATAAATCATTCATGTAGAGAATTAAAATGAAACTATTTCAGAAGAGGAATATACACACACACACAGGATGGAGTTGTACCTTTGGCTATTTCTCTGACAGACTTCAGGGCAGGGTTCAGGGGGCCCTCTAGACTTCTCTGGATCTCTCTGCCCAGCAGAGGACCTATGTCTAGGGGAGAGAGAGAAGATAGAGATGCATGTAATTGTTGACCAGTGTTTCTCAAATGGTGGATGGCATTCTCTTCTGGGTCAAGACAATGGTCAACATAATTGTTTCAGTGCGTTTCTACTTTGCAGAACTTTTGCACACATTATGTGAATATATAGAACTTGGAACTAGATTCAGCTGTGGGAGAATTTTTTTCTTGAGCCGATGATCGGGGGGCCGGAACATAATTAGAAATCATTTGTAGACTGAAAATTGACCACAAATAAGGCAAAAGTGATAACTAAGTGGCTCGGGGAACAAAACATTGATATTTTGGGTCCATGGCCAGGAAACTCCCCAAGACGACCTTAATCCCATTGAGAGCTTGTGGTCAATCCTCAAGAGGAGGGTGGACAAACAAAACCCCACAAATTCTGACAAACTCCAAGCATTGATTGTGCAAGAATGGGCTGCCATCAGTCAGGATATGGCCCAGAAGTTAATTGACACCATGCCAGGGCGGCTTGCAGAGGTCTTGAAAAAGAAGGGTCAACACTGCAAATATTGACTCTTTGCATCAACTTCATGTAAGTGTCAATAAAAGCCTTTGAAACTTATGAAATGCTTGTAATTATACTTCAGTATTCCATAGTAACATCTGACAAAAATACCTAAAGACACTGAAGCAGCAAACTTTGTGAAAATTAATATTTGTGTCATTCTCAAAACTTTTGGCCACGACTATATACAATCATGTCTCTCTATGATGCTTGGGAATACTTCAGAACAGATTTCCACATTTAAAATCACTTGGAGCTGGGGTTTTTGCCTGTTCGTGAACCCTGTTCTCAAAGCTCAGGTACAGTACTTACCATTGAGGCTTCTGGTAACCTCATCCACTGTCTTATTGCCCTCTATCAGCACACTGTCAATTTGCTGATGAGACACAGGAGACAAACACACTTAGACACAGGAGAGATGACAAACTTGCAAGACTCCCTCAAACACATTTAAAACACACTGAAACATCAAAGCCACTACCGATTTACCACACAACCCTGCCCGACCATTACCTTATCCCTCTCTCCTCCCCCTTTTTCCTCTCTTCCCCTTTCTCTGACTCTCTCCGATTCAGAGGGGTTGGGTTAAATGCGGAAGACACATTTCAGTTGAATGTATTCAGTTGTACAACTGACTAAGTATCCCCCTTTCCCTTTCCCTCTCTATCCTCCCTGCCTTTCTCACCCAACTCCTCTCTCCCTCTGTTGTATCAGATACATGTGATCACAGTGCCGGCTGAACAGGAGAGACAAATGTTTTTTTACCTTTATTTAACTAGGCAAGTCAGTTAAGAACAAATTCTTATTTACAATGACGGCCTAGGAACAGTGGGTTAACTACCTTGTTCAGGGGCAGAATGACAGATTTTTACCTTGTCAGCTCAGGGATTCGTTCTAGCAACCTTTCAGTTACTGGCCCAATGCCCTAACCACTAGGCTACCTGCCGCGCAATGTGTGTGTGTGTAGCTATTCTCTAGGGGGAGATTTATGGTAGGTGGAGTGGTTTATGTACTAACTCTGAATAGAAGCTTTAGGTCAGTAACTGATCTATAGGTGGTTGTGTGTCAACAGAAGATAAGTGACATGACATCCAAGTAATTTATTACAGGATACTTAACAGAAGAGAATATGGAATGTTTTTAATAAATGTGTGTACCCATTCAAAAATATCCAGTTGCTACTTTTAGCTATATCTATTGTTTTATAAACCAAAAAAATTAACTGGTCTTACTTCTACTTCATTTATTATTTTGGTTTTCCCTTCTGAAAATAATAGGAACGTTCTCTCTCACACACACTGTTGGGGATGAATCAGAATTAGTTGGGTAACATAGATAAGATGTTTTATTTTCATAATATGCTTGTGAGATACTTGTCATTTAGAATGTATAGTGGTGGCCGTTTACAGTTATCTGTTCTCTGTCAGGGTTCAGTTACTTGGGCCACAGAGAGGGGAGAGGTCAAGCTTGTCGTCATGTGTAAACGTATATTTTAAACCATGTGAAGGGATGATTGAGGGGGAACCAATTATCTCTTGGCTCCACAATGTCTGTGTGCCAGTCACTCCCTACTTTCCCCATACTTTTCCCATTGGGGAGAGGAGGATGGCAGTGTCTGGAACCATTCTATGTTCCCTCTCTGGTTGCCCTTATCTTGACCTAGAGGCTCACTCTCCTCTCCGTGAGCTTGTCCAGGATGGGTTGTATTTGGGATGGGAGTGTCTAAAATGACAATTGATATATACCATTGGGTGAGGTAATGTCTTGGTACCATTTTGTACCAAGAACGAGATAAGAGCTTCGTTTAGGAGACCAAACTGAACGATCATTTATAGTCAATGCTGTCTGGCTATGGGATACTCCTCTCTGAAGTAAAGTCTTTCTTTGTGTAAGTTCCTAAGTCTTTCTTTGTGTAAGTTCCTAAGATCTGTGGTTTGTCATGTCGACTAGGGGGGTGGATCTTTGCTATAAAAGATCTCAGTTGCCATTATGTTGACCACTCTCAACTTTTCATTAGAGATACTGAAATGTTGAAAGTCAAAATGCTATTGCAAAAGCTTAATTATTATTAAAGGTGAAGATTAAGCATAACTCTGACTGGTGTGTGATTTGCTCTCTCATCATTTGGTAATTAAGGAAATTTCCACGACAACACACACTTACCTTAGGGACAGAGGTGAGGTAGGTTTGAAGGTTTTCCAGGTTATTGTTGATTTCTACAGAGCTGTCCTCAACACTCACTTTCAGTAACTGGTTAGTGAAGAACATGCAGATGTTCCCTGCACTACACACACACGCACACAAACACATGCATGCACACAAACACACAGAAAAGTTAGTTTGTTTCACTTCATATCCAAATACACTCCCCTCTACATATATTTGGACAGTGAAGCTAAAAATTATTATTTGGCTCTATACTCCAGCATTTTGGATTTCAGATCAAATGTTTAACATTAAGCAACAATACAGAATGTACCTTTTATTTGTGAGTATTTTCATACATAACTGTTTTGCCGTTTAGAAATGAAAGCACTTCATGTATCTAGTTCTCCCATGTGAAGAAGTTTGGACAAATTTACTTATAGGATATTAAAGTAGTCAAAAGTTTAGTATTTGGTCCCATATTCCTTGCACGCAACAACTACATCAAACTTCTGACTCTACAAACTCATTGAATGCATTTGTACTTTGTTTTGGGTTATGTTTTGCCCAATAGTATCTGAATGGTGAATGACGACTGGAGTCATTTTCTTTCTAATTGAGTGAATAAGATGTTTGTAAATGAATCATGATAATGCCATAATTAAGAAAAAACATGAATGAGTGAGAGAGCTACAGAGGCTACAACAAAACATGCTAACCTCACCCCATTACCAATAACATGGGAGGTTTGGATTTTTGGAGGCTATGAGCTTTGTTCCTCTGTAACCTTATCACTCATCAATATTCACGATCCATCCATGACTATCCATAATCAGGGTAGCATTCACAAGAATGTAGAACACATGAACCTTCTATTCTTACTTACAATAAAAGTGACTCTAAAATGGCACACAAGACATCGAAAACTCAACCAAAACAAACCACAAAGGAATCCAATAACTGTGTAGAGTCATAAGCTTGGTTTAGTCATTGTGTGCAAAGAATGTAGGACCAAATACTAAACTGTTCCCTACGTTACACAATAATTGAATTTGTCAAAATACTTAGGATTTCTTCAAATGGGGGGGGTCTAGATACATAAAGTGCGTTCATTTTGAAATGGTAAAACAGATACATATGAAAATACCCTAAAAATACCCTGCCTTATACAGTACCAGTCAAAAAATAATAATCTTTATTTTGACTATTTTCTACATTGTAGAATAATAGTGAAGACATCAAAACTATGAAATAACACATATGGAATCATGCCATTAACCAAAAAAAGTGTTAAACAAATCAAAAATTATTTTTGATTCTTCAAAGTAGCCACCCTTTGCCTTGATGACAGCTTTGCACACTCTTTGCATTCTCTCAACCAGCTTCACCTGGAATGCTTTTCCAACAGTCTTGAAGGAGTTCCCACATTTGCTGTGCACTTGTTGGCTGCTTTTCCTTCACTCTGCGGTCCAACTCATCCCAAACCATCTCAATTGGGTTGAGGTCGGGTGATTGTGGAGGCCAGGTCATCTAATGCAGCACTCCATCACTCTTCTTCTTGGTCAAATAGCCCTTACACAGTCTGGAGGTGTAAGGGCTATTCATCTTAAGAAAGCTAGGTGGAACAACCACATATTACAGTCATAGTAAGTCAAATGTTCCTCAATAATGTAGCTATGATGGTGATATTAGTTTATGATGGTGATGCTGGTATACTGGTGATCAAGCTGGTGTATGGTGGTCCAGCATGGTCTAGCTCAGGGATGGGCAACTTTGATGTGGGTAGGGGCCACAGAAAATTTTAACTCATCATGAGGGGCTGCAGTGGCTTGCGGATCTGCTTACCCACATGTACAGTGGGGCAAAAAAGTATTTATTCAGCCACCAATTGTGCAAGTTCTCCCACTTAAAAAGATGAGGCGTGCAATTTTCATCATAGGTACACTTCAACTATGACAGACAAAATGAGGGGAAAAAATCCAGAAAATCACATTGTAGGATTTTTTTATGAATTTATTTGCAAATTATGGTGGAAAATAAGTATTTGGTCAATAACAAAAGTTTCTCTCAATAATTTGTTATATACCCTTTGTTGGCAATGACAGAGGTCAAACGTTTTCTGTAAGTCTTCACAAGGTTTTCACACACTGTTGCTGGTATTTTGTCCCATTCCTCCATGCAGATCTCCTCTAGAGCAGTGATGTTTTGGGGCTGTTGCTGGGCAACACGGACTTTCAACTCCCTCCAAAGATTTTCTATGGGGTTGAGATCTGGAGACTGGCTAGGCCACTCCAGGACCTTGAAATGCTTCTTACGAAGCCACTCCTTCGTTTCCCGGGCGGTGTGTTTCGGATCATTGTCATGCTGAAAGACCCAGCCACGTTTCATCTTCAATGCTCTTGCTGATGGAAAGAGGTTTTCACTCAAAATCTCACAATACATGGCCCCGTTCATTCTTTCCTTTACACCGATCAGTCGTCCTGGTCCCTTTGCAGAAAAACAGCCCCAAAAGCATGATGTTTCCACACCCATGCTTAACAGTAGGTATGGTGTTCTTTGGATGCAACTCAGCATTCTTTGTCCTCCAAACACGTCGAGTTGAGTTTTTACCAAAAAGTTATGTTTTGGTTTCATCTGACCATATGACATTCTCCCAATCTTCTTCTGGATCATCCAAATGCTCTCTAGCAAACTTCAGACGGGCCTGGACATGTACTGGCTTAAGCAGGGGGACACGTCTGGCACTGCAGGATTTTAGTCCCTGGCGGCGTAGTGTGTTACTGATGGTAGGCTTTGTTACTTTGGTCCCAGCTCTCTGCAGGTCATTCACTAGGTCCCCCCTTGTGGTTCTGGGATTTTTGCTCACCGTTCTTGTGATCATTTTGACCCCACGGGGTGAGATCTTGCGTGGAGCCCCAGATCGAGGGAGATTATCACTGGTCTTGTATGTCTTCCATTTCCTAATAATTGCTCCCACAGTTGATTTCTTCAAACCAAGCTGCTTACCTATTGCAGATTCAGTCTTCCCAGCCTGGTGCAGGTCTACAATTTTGTTTCTGGTGTCCTTTGACAGCTCTTTGGTCTTGGCCATAGTGGAGTTTGGAGTGTGACTGTTTGAGGTTGTGGACAGGTGTCTTTTATACTGATAAGTTCAAACAGGTGCCATTAATACAGGTAACGGGTGGAGGACAGAGGAGCCTCTTAAAGAAGAAGTTACGGGTCTGTGAGAGCCAAAAATCTTGCTTGTTTGTAAGTGACCAAATACTTATTTTCCACCATAATTTGCAAATAAATTCATAAAAAATCCTACAATGTGATTTTCTGGATTTTCTTTTCTCATTTTGTCTGTCATAGTTGAAGTGTACCTATGATGAAAATTACAGGCCTCTCTCATCTTTTTAAGTGGGAGAACTTGCACAATTGGTGGCTGACTAAATACTTTTTTGCCCCACTGTATACCCACACATGCAGTCAGAGCCGGCCCTAGCATTTTGGGGGCCCTAGGTGATATTTTGGTCACCAGCAAAACACTGCGAAGGCTGGTCAACATGAAAACACAGCGAATGAACCATGAAAGCACAACGAAGGCACTTCGAAAACACAGCGAAGGCTGGTCACCAGCAAAACCACCACTTATGCTGGTCTATGCTGTTTTTTTCAGGGTGGCACACACTTACAGTATGACTAGTGTTGTGAGTAGTGTAGCCCAGTATAATCCTCTCCTGTGACAGTGGACAGCTTTAGTCTGTTCCTGGTACATGCGTCCTCCACAGTGTCCACAGCAGCGACAGCAGGCCAGGCAGAACCCCACCAGGGGCATAAGGATAATGTACACAATCCCTATAGCAGCACACACTAGGAAACCAACTTCATAGAGAAGGACCTGAGGAGATTCATACAAACACACACACAGGTTAACACACAGAGATACACACATACACACAATTAGTAGGGTGCCTTACATAAAGCTCTCCCAGGTTACTGCCTAAAGGGTAACTTAGGGGGGAGTGTCTGTGGCTAGTACACAGAGCTTAACTTGACACACACACACACTGTAAAAAAAAATTGTCCTGCTCCTCTCTTCTCTACCTAACTTCCCCTCAAGGTCCAATCAGTTTCTCTTAAATCCCGTTAGTTTGGCTGCTCAGGCTACCTAAGATATCCCTCACCCATTGTAGCCCTGCCATTCCCAACCAATCAGAGCACTTGGAAATGCGCATCTGGACACTGCAACCGCCCAGGTCAGAGTGTTATCATTGTCCGGAAGGGAGAAGACGCATGTTTCTGAGGACTTTTTATTGTCGACAGTAACAGGAATGTTGTGGGTGCATCGAAATGTAAGTTGCAGGGGTGTTCTAATTGTGGTTTTTACATGCTGTATAATAATAGGTCATTACCACTAATTACTTTGTTACTTTGATAAGTTTCAGACATATGATCTACTGTATGGCTGTTAGTATTATTTAATGTTAGAGTTGCCAATGCTGCTTTACGTATTGTTTGTCATATGTAGTATTATTTTCTACTGCCATACGTGTTATTATTGCATTGGTTGCACAAGTACTTTTGCAGAAGTGGTTTAATTGTTGTATTGGTAAGCATAGTCTTTTGCATGCACATGCTAACACAGCATTTTCCATAGTGGCCTTTATTAAGGTGTTTTATTGAGCTGCCATTGGCAAGCTTCTCGAGTCATTCCAGACAGTTCTTGGAGTTTCCTCATGCACAGAGTAATTTGTCAACCCTGTGGTGCCAGGCCAGATCAGGTGTCAGCCTGGCAGATTCTCATACAAGTCTGAAGAGAGAGAGTGCCATAAATCTGGACTCTGTAAATCCAAGTGATTTGTTTCTCTCTCTCTCTCCAAGAGGTGAATGTTTAAATGTATATTGATGCTGTGTTTATAGCCCTTTATAGACATGTAAGGGTAATGCCATTTGCCTATTTATTCATGTACATGTGTGTATATTGCATAGTTATAAACATGACCTAATACTGTTTACATATCTTTGTCTTATAGAACCACAACAATAACATTCCAAGTCCTTCGGGTTACTAAAATCAAAGAAACATCCTCAAATGGAAACAGCTGTGTCTGTGTGTGTGTGTGGTGGTGACTATCAAGAGTACAGTGATGGACCTCAACATCATGTTCTAACCGGACAGCGCTATACATTGGTGCCCCAGGTAATCTTAGGTTTTATTGCATACAGTCGGGAGGAACTACTGGATATAAGAGCAACGTCAGCTCACCATCATTACGACCAGGAATACGACTTTCCCGAAGCGGATCCTGTGTTTTTCCCACCACCCAGGACAATGGATCGGATCCCAGACGGCGAACCAAAACAACGACGCCGTAAAAGGGGCAGACGAAGCGGTATTCTGGTCAGGCTCCGGAGACGGGCACATCGCGCACTGCTCCCGAGCATACTACTCGCCAATCTCCAGTCTCTTGACAACAAGGTTGATGAAATCCGAGCAAGGGTAGCATTCCAGAGAGACATAAGCGACTGTAACGTTCTTTGCTTCACGGAAACATGGCTCACTCGAGACACACTATCGGAGTCGGTACAGCCAGCTGGTTTCTTCACGCATCGCGCTGACAGAAACAAGCATCTTTCTGGCAAAGAAGAGGGGCGGGGGGTATGCCTTATGATTAACGAGACGTGGTGTGATCATAACAACATACAGGAACTCAAGTCCTTCTGTTCACCTGACTTATAATTCCTCACAATCAAATGTAGACCGCATTATCTACCAAGAAAATTATTATAATCAGAGCCGCATATATCCCCCCAAGCAACCATCATATCCTGAAACTAACATTAAACTATGTAAACTGGAAACCACATATCCTGAGGCTGCATTCATTGTAGCTGGGGATTTTAACAAGGCTAATCTGAAAACAAGACTCCCTAAATTTTATCAGCATATCGATTGTGCTACCAGGGCTGGTAAAACCCTGGATCATTGTTATTCTATCTTCCGCGACGCATATAAGGCCCTCCCCCGCCCTCCTTTCAGAAAAGCTGACCACAACTCCATTTTGTTGCTCCCTGCCTATTGACAGAGACTAATACAGGAATCTCCCACACTCAGGTCTGTTCAACGCTGGTCCGACCAATCTGATTCCACGCTTCAAGATTGCTTCGATCACATGGATTGGGATATGTTCCGCATTGCGTCAAACAACAACATTGATGAATAAGCGGATTCGGTGAGCGAGTTTATTAGCAAGTGTATCGGCGATGTCGTACCCACAGCAGCTATTAAAACATTCCCAAACCAGAAACCGTGGATTGATGGCAGCATTCGCGCGAAACTGAAAGCGTGAACCACTGCTTTTAACCAGGGCAAGGTGACCTGAAACATGACCGAATACAAACAGTGCTATTCCCTCCACAAGGCAATCAAACAAGCTAAGCGTCAGTATAGAGACAAAGTAGAGTCGCAATTCAACGGCTCAGACACAAGAGGTATGAGGCAGGGTCTACAGTCAATTACATATTACAAAAAGAAAACCAGCCCCTTCGCGGACCAGGATGTCTTGCTCCCAGACAGACTAAACAACTTCTTTGCTCGCTTTGAGGACAATACAGTGCCACTGACACAGACCGCTACCAAAACCTGCGTACTCTCCTTCACTTGCAGCCGACGTGAGTAAAACATTTAAACGTGTTAACCCTAGCAGGGCTGCAGGCCCAGACGGCATCCCCAGCCGCGTCCTCAGAGCATGTGCAGACCAGCTGACTGGTGTGTTTACGGACATATTCAATCAATCCTTATCCCAGTCTGCTGTTCCCACATGCTTCAAGAGGGCCAACATTGTTCCTGTTCTCAAGAAAGCTATGGTAACTGAGCTAAACGACTACTGCCCCGTAGCACTCACTTCCGTCATCATGAAGTGCTTTGAGAGACTAGTCAAGGACCATATCACCTCCACCCTACCTGACACCCTAGACCCACTCCAATTTGCTTACCGCCCCAATAGGTCCACAGACGACACAATCGCAACCACACTGCCCTAACCCATCTGGACAAGAGGAATACCTATGTGAGAATGCTGTTCATCGACTACAGCTCAGCATTTAACACCATAGTACCCTCCAAACTCGTCATCAAGCTCAATACCCTGGGTCTCGACCCCGCCCTGTGCAACTGGGTACTGGACTTCCTGACGGGCCGTCCCCAGGTGGTGAGGGTAGGTAACAATCTCCACCCCGCCGATCCTTATCACTGGGACCCCACAAGGGTGCATTCTGAGCCCTCTCCTGTACTCCCTGTTCACCCACGACTGTGTGGCCATGCACGCCTCCAACTCAATCATCAAGTTTGCAGACGACACTACAGTGGTAGGCTTGATTACCAAGAATGACGAGACGGCCTACAGGGAGGAGGTGAGGGCCCTCGGAGTGTGGTGTCAGGAAAAGAACCTCACACTCAACGTCAACAAAACAAAGGAGATGTTCGTGGACTTCAGGAAACAGCAGAGGGAGCACCCCCCTATCCACATCAACGGGACAGTAGGGGAGAGGGTACTAAGTTTTAAGTTCCTCGGCGTACACATCACAGACAAACTGAATTGGTCCACCCACACAGACAGCGTGGTGAAGAAGGCACAGCAGCGCCTCTTCAACCTCAGGAGGCTGAAGAAATTCGGCTTGTCACCAAAAGCACTCACAAACTTTACAGATGCACAATCGAGAGCATCCTGTCGGCCTGGTATGGCAACTGCTCTGCCCACAACCGTAAGGCTCTCCAGAGGGTAGTGAGGTCTGCACAACGCATCACCGGGGGCAAACTACCTGCCCTCCAGGACACCTACACCACCCGATGTTACAGGAAGGCCATAAAGATCATCAAGGACAACAACCACCCGAGCCACTGCCTGTTCACCCCGCTATCATCCAGAAGGCGAGGTCAGTACAGGTGCATCAAAGCAGGAACCGAGAGACTGCTAAACAGCTTCTATCTCAAGGCTATCAGACTGTTAAACAGCCACCACTAACATTGAGGGGCTGCTACCAACATACTGACTCAACTCCAGCCACTTTAATATTGGAGAAATTGATGTAAAAAATGTATCATTAGCCACTTTAAACAATGCCACTTAATATAATGTTTACATACCCTACATTAATCATCTCATATGTATATACTGTACTCTATACCATCTACTGCATCTTGCCATCTTTATGTAATACATGTATCACTAGCCACTTTAAACAATGCCACTAAATATAATGTTTACATACCCTACATTACTCATCTCATATGTATATACTGTACTCGATACAATCTACTGCATCTTGCCTATGCCGTTCTGTCCCATCACTCATTCATATATCTTTATGTACATATTCTTCATCCCTTTACACTTGCGTGTATAAGGTAGTTGTTGTGAAATTGTTATGTTAGATTACTCGTTGGTTATTACTGCATTGTCGGAACTAGAAGCACAAGCATTTCGCTACACTCGCATTCACATCTGCTAACCATGTGTATGTGACACATGAAATTTGATTTGATTTGATTTAGAGGGCAGAACCAAACTAATCAGATATAAGTATATAGCGGGTGAGGGCATTCACAGCCAACCGTTTTTAAGTGGTCCTTCAAGACGGATTTAGAGACTAACAGTTTTTTTACATGGTCCGTAGTTTCTCTGGATTTAGCGACCAAGTTGACACACACACACACACACACACACACACGCATCCATTTTTTCTTACCTCTTTGATGGTGTTCTTGTCATTGTATATATTGCCACTTTTCTCCACTAATTTAACCAGCAGATCTAAGAGAGAAGAATGGAGAGGGAGAGAAAGAAAGGAGGAGGATCTGGATGCGTTTGTTTTTTATGACCATGTTTTTCTTTCTGCTTGCATTCTGTATTTTTTCTTTAATTTATGTAATTCAGGGCTCATCTGTAAAATAGACCTTGGTCCCAGTATGACTCCCTGATAAAATAAAAGGTTCAATTAATATATATTTTTAAACATCAGCCAACATTCAACCAATAATGATTAGATATCACCACAAAAATATATTCAACATAGAAACATCATCTGGCTTGTTCATGTGAGAGGATCTGACCTCACACTGTCAAAGGCTGTATGGAGATCAGGAGTCACATTTTACATCAACCCTCTCGATCTCTCTTTCTCTCGCAGGTAGCCTAGTAGTTAGAGCATTGGGCCAGCATTGGGCCAGTAACCGAAAGGTTGCTGGATCGAATCCCAGAGCTGACAAGGTAAAAATCTGCCGTTCTGCCCCTGAGCAAGGCAGCACGCCGAAGACGAGGATGTCGAGGAAGGTAGTCCCCCGCACCTCACTGATTCAGAGGGGTTGGGTTAAATGCGGAGACACATTTCAGTTGAATGCATTCAGTTGTACAACTGCCTAGATATCTCTCTCATTCCCTCTCACTTTCTCTCGCCCTCAGTTTCTTCATCACCCTCTCTCCCTCATTCTCTCTGAGAACAGTGAGATCTCACACCTTCACAATACAATTACTCTCGATCATTATTTCATTTACTTGCAGAAATCAAACCTACTGTATGTTCTTTAGATGTAACCTAGGTTCAAGATCAGGAAACCATTAGTAACCATACCAGGGATGTGAGAACTGAGACTACCACACTGTTCCTACTCCACTGTCTTGTCTAACCCTGCACTTATAGCCGGTTATTATTCACACAACACCAGCTGGCATTGTGAAGAGAAACTTCAGAGGAGCTCTATCGTCTAGGTGGGAAAGAGGAAACTCCACTTTCTCATAGTCTCTCTCCATTTCTTTATTCATCTCCTGAAAGCAGATATCCAGCTGGCGTGCCATAAGATGTGTTAAAGCTCCAACTGGTACACTGTCATGTACGTTACTTAGTGAACAGAATAGTAATCCACTTCTGAATCCTGATACCCAGGCATTCAGCCATAGAGAGAAAGGGAGGGTGACAGAGAGAGAATGACAGAGAGAGGGAGGAGGGTGTACCCGGCTCCACTAGGGAGCTTAGCCCCATCAGTTTTTGTTTTATGTCCCTATATAAAAAAAAAAAATAGCAAAAAAGTTCCAAATGATTGACTGACAGGTTGGTGAAAAATCTGTATCTCCCTGCACTGTGTCAGCACAATGGACAGTATCAGCACAATGGACAGAGTGCGCTGCGGTGTGTAGGGGGTCTATTGAAAGCCACTGGGGCAGGTTATGTATGATCCCTTTGGGTTTCAATAAAAACTGTAAAAAACGCTTCATCTGTGGTAGGCTAAGGGAATAAAGTGATACGTCTCCGCCTGTAATATTTGATTTATAAGGGCGGGGTCAAGTTTACCATTGAAGCAGCTTCAGTCAACTATGTCTCACACACCACACCACTACAGAATTTATTTCGCTTCTTATCCAGCTGTTAAAAGCGTTAGTGTTCTTAGCCTTCGCCTATTTAGCTAGCTCGAACCAGCTAATCTGCCAGTGCCACGATGGATATCATAAATTGGGTGCGCCAAAGTACCCAAATAAAGCCAATGGAGAGCGATGAGCAGCAGTATCGAACCACCGAGGCCGCTGCCAAGCCCAGCAGCGATGATGTTAGCGAGCTCCAGCTAGCTCCGAGTGCAGAGACTTCCCTCTCTTCCACAAATGCCGCCAGGATAATGGCTCCACCGCCGACTGTTCCTTGGAACAGAGGAGCAAGCCCAGGTTAGCCTATAATCCTACCATAGCCTAAGGTTTTCTATTTTAAAACGTTCATTTAATAGCAACTGGTTCACACGAGGAGAGTGGCTGGAATACTCGGTTATTGCAGATGCAACATTTGGTTTCCCACGTCGAAAGTTCTGTGTCCAATGCTAACGCAAACAAGGCCTTCACCCAGTTCGGGTATTCTAACTGGAAGCATGCTATTGATAGTACCAAAGGATTCGCTGGGCACGCATCAAACAAAGAGCTTTTGAAATGCACTGCATTGTGAGTACTGTGATGTCAACACGTGTTAAGAAATCACATGTATGTGTTTCGGCGACTGTGGACATTATTGAGTGTCTTGTTTCAAACCAGCGACCACTGAGCGACCAGCGACCACTATTGGACGCGATAGAGTCAAGAGGAGAGGGGGGCAGTATACATTTTCTGTCCATGATGGAATATACTCTCTGAATAGACAAGGAACTTGTCATGGTGTTTAGCACCATACCCCACAATGTCACATAAACATCACGCGATTTTCAAAATGAAATCATAGGGCTCATGAGTGAGATTGTCACTGATGAAGCTACATGCGAGAACTCATTTTCCATTTTGACAAATGTGTTCCGTCAGCACAGAAGAAGCATGATACACCCGAGAAAAGCTCAACTACGCCAACTGGTATTTGAGGCGGATCTTTCAAGAAGATTTCGGGGAGAATGGAATGACCGATTACTCAGGAAGATCCACAGAGCATCAAGGAGGCAGCAACTGTTCTGAAAAGGTAAGACCAAATCCAGCTGGTTAGTTTTAATACAAATCGTTCTTTGGTGTGTAGGGTACTGTCCATGGTGCTGATAGAGCGCAGCGGAGATTTTGCGCCAACCTGTTACTTATTGGTCAAAAGCATTTTAACTTTAATGTTCATTGTAGCGTGATATAAGCAGCATTCAATATAATTCCAACGCAATATCCCAAATGATGCCCCAGGGTATAGCTATACAGATCGTATGTTTAATCAAATAACTAGACATTCTATTGGGGTTTTCTTGGTAGCCAATTGGTTTTCGTGGTACATGGAACTGTACATATTGGAAACCTGTTTATGGTAGTCTGGCCATTGCTTAATTGTTTACGTGTGTCGAATTTGATTTACAGAAGTGTGTTTTGCCGTATCACAACGTGTTACTGAACTCATGAGCGAGCGGCATTATATTCCATGTTTGAAGCGGGCCATTATAGCCCTATTTATTTGGGAAGACAACTGTGCATGGCTGCATTCCACTGTAGTAGGTTGTAGGCTGTTTTGGTTATTTGGATCTCCATTCGCATTTTTTTTACTGCATTTGTTTACTGTTAATGTAACTAGCCTAAATATAGATTGTGTCATGCCTTTATCGATCTGACATTTTGTTTTACTAGGCCTACTACTACTTGGTACGGCTGTTTTGTTCAGTTCGCATTCATTCGTTCGTTCACATTCGCAGTTGTGTCGGTATTCTAAGTCAAACTGCTATTCATTATTTTTGTTTGCATGCATGAGGCTACTACTTTCAGCGTTTCGTTTGGATTATTTTGGTAAGACAGCTATTACAAACAGCCTATCTATCTTCTAGCCTGTCTTCTTGACCAAAACAGCCTTACTTTAGTGTGTACGGCACAAGTCACTGTCCATTGTTCTGATATAGCGCAGCGGAGATTTCGTGACAACCTGACTGTCACTTCAAAAGCATTCCATTATCTTGGAGTCTGTGCTTTTGAACTTTAGGTTTATTGTAGTATAACGTGATATAAGCAGGATTCAATATAATTCCAATGCAAGAACCCCCAAAATGTTGCCCCCACGCCGATTTCAATTGCCCCATTAGTCACTTTATCCTGGACCCAGATATACAGTACCAGTCAAAAGTTTGGACACACCTCTTTAGTTTTACTATTTTTCTACATTGTAGAATAATAGTGAAGACATCACAAAACTATGAAATAACACATATGGAATCATGTAGTAACCAAAAAAAGTGTTAAACAAACCTAAATATATTTTAGATTTTAGATTCTTAAAAGTAGCCACCCTTTGCCTTGATGACAGCTTTGCACACTCTTGGCATTCTCTCAACCAGCTTCACCTGGAATGCTTTTCCAACAGTCTTGAAGGAGTTCCCACCTATGCTGAGCACTTGTTGGCTGCTTTTCCTTCACTCTGCGTTCCAACTCATCCCAAACCATCTCAATTGGGTTGAGGTCGGCTGATTGTGGAGGCCAGGCCATCTGAAGCAGCACTTCATCACTCTCTTTCTTGGTCAAATAGCCCTTACACAGCCTGGAGGGTCATTGTCCTGTTGAAAAACAAATTATCGTCCCACTAAGCACAAACCAGATGGGATGGCGTATCGCTGCAGAATGTTGTGGTTACCATGCTGTTTAAGTGTGCTTTGAATTCTAAATAAATCACAGACAGTGTCACCAGCAAAGCTCCCCCACACCATCACACCTCCTCCTCCATGCTTCACGGTGGGAACTACACATGCGGAGATCATCCGTTCACCTACTCTGCATCTCACAAAGACATGGCGGTTGGAATCAAAAATCTCAAATTTGGACTCATCAGACCAAAGGGCAGATTTCTACCAGTCTAATGTCCATTGCTTGTGTTTCTTGGCCCACTTTTTATTGGCGTCCTTTAGTAGTGGTTTCTTCGCAGCAGTTCAACCATGAAGCCTGATTCATGCAGTGTCCTCTGAACAGTTGATGTTGAGATGTGTCTGTTACTTGAACTCTATGAAGCATTTTTTGGGCTGCAATTCTGAGGCTGACTTTAATGAATATATCCTCTGCCGCAGAGGTAACTCTGGGTCTTCCTTTCCTGTGGCGGTCCTCATGAGAGCCAGTTTCATCATAGCGCTTGGTGGTTTTTGCGACTGCACTTGTAGAAACTTTCAAAGTTCTTGAAATGTTCCGGATTGACTGACCTTCATGTCTTAAAATAATGATGGACTGTCGTTTCTCTTTGCTTATTTGAGCTGTTCTTGCCATAATATGGACTTGGCCTTTTACCAAATAGGGCTATCTTCTATAAACCACCCCTTTCTTGTCATAACACAAATACTAGTGTCATTATCCAAACATTAAACCAAAACATGAGCAAACAAGGGTTAGAAGCCATGATGAAAAGAGACTATCACTATCCAATCTGTGCATTGCAATCTGCTCAGAAAATCGTGAGCTCTCTGATCTAGGATGAGATTCACCTGAGCAAAGGTCAATGGCTAATTAACACACACCACGTGTGTGTGTGTGTGTGTGTGTGTGTGTGTGTGTGTGTGTGTGTGTGTGTGTGTGTGTGTGTGTGTGTGTGTGTGTGTGTGTGTGTGTGTGTGTGTGTCTGTGTACCTAAGGGGCCTTCACTGTTGTTTGTCCATCAGAATCACTACTAGCTCTAACAAGGAAGCAGTCACAAATAAACTGAGCCAGCTCTGAAGTAATAGTCATTTAGGATCGATAACAAAGGTGAAAAAGATTCTGGACTACAGTGGAATATTGTCCACTCACTACTTAAAGATGCTCTCTGCAGAAATCCCTCTGCAAATGGGTGAAAGCCTAGGTATTTATATGGGATTTACATAGTGGCTACACACACCTGGCTAGGTCAGAATGAGCTCAATATGATCGAAACACTGCTGTAGAAAAGCAGCGTTGTCCAATTATGCTACAGTTTTTTTTTTACTATTCCCTTTATATAGTACACTACTTTTGACCACATGGATGCACCGAGACTGACCTTTGGGGAAGGGGTTGGGCTGGACGGTGTGGAGGAAGGACTGGACAACCCCGGACATGAAGCCTGCGTCTGCTCCTGGGATTGACTGGTACTGTGTTTGGATCAGGTTCAAGGGAGAGACTCCCTTAGGACAGGTGGCAGGAAGAGGCAGGGCCAAGCTGGACCCCAGCAACAGAGCCCCGATCCAGGCCAACACCACCCCGGCGCAGCCCCCCAACCTCCAAACACTCCTACATGCTCCCATCACTGCAACTAGAGATAGGGCTGGAAGGTGGGCTAGGGTAAGGCTGGAGAATGTAGAGTGGCAATATCTCTATTGATGGGCCTGCAAACACAAAGCAGAGACACTGAGGTGAGAGTGGAAACACACAAATACGGAGATAAACACAGAAGTAAAGAGAATGTTGTGAAAGGGTGCAGGTCCTGGAAAGTAAATGCATACATATTGTAATTGTAAGAAAACTAGCATTGAGGGAAACCATAAATGTGACCACAAGTGAAGCAGGTTTCCAGTTCTGGTGACATGCATTGATATGCCTTATCGTGTCTTTCTGTTGCAAAACTATTGTTTTATAAAAATGTAAATTGTTAACCCCATATTAAAGGTGTAGGACGTTCATTGTTTAATAATATTTTTTTTTGCAGGTTTCACTCCATCAGATAGCATAATCTGTCCATCCACAATTCACCTGTGGGAACATGGCGGCTTCCACCAGACAACAGAAAGAGCTGGCCGCTACTATCCGATAGATTGTTCGTAAGGACATTATCTCTGCCCTCGATTTGCAATTAAAACGGGTAAATGAATCACTCGCATTGCTCTCTTCTAAAGTGGATGCCTATTTAACTAAAGGTGTGGAAAAAAAGAAAAAAAAAGTCATCGTGACAGATGTGTTGCTGCCTACCCTTACCATTGCAGAGATCAAGTTGAACGCTGAGCTGTAATCAATTAACAGCATTCTCACGTAGGTGTTCCTTTTGTCCAGGTGAGAAAGGGCAGTGTTGAGTGCAATAAAGATTGCATCATCTGTGGATCTGTTGGGGCAGGATGCAAATTGGAGTCGTCTAGAGTTTCTTGGATAATGGTGTTGAGGTGAGTCATGACCAGCCTTTCAAAGCACTTCATGGCTACAGATGTGAGTGCTACGGGCCGGTAATCATTTAGGCAGGTTACCTAAGTGTTGTTGGGCACAGGGACTATGGGGGTCTGCTTGAAACATGTTGGTATTACAGACTCAGACAGGGAGAGGTTGAAAATGTCAGTGAAGGCACTTGCCAGTTGGTCAGCGCATTCTCGGGGGAACGTCCTGGTAATCCGTTTGGCCCTGCAGCCTTGTGAATGTTGACCTGTTTAAAGGTCTTACTCACATCGACTGTGGAGAGCGTGATCACAGAATCATCCGGAACAGCTGCTCTCATGCATATTTCAGTGTTAACTTGCCTCGAAGCGAGCATAGAAGTAATATAGCTTGTCTGGTAGGCTCGTGTCACTGGGCTGCTCTCAGCTGTGCTTCCCTTTGTAGTCTGTAATAGTTTGCAAGCCCTGCCACATCTGCCGAGCGTCGGAGCCGGTGTCGTACTATTCGAACTTAGTCCTGTATTGACGCTTTGACAGTGTGATGATTCATCGGAGGGCATAGCAGGATTTCTTATAAGCTTCCGGGTTAGAGTCCCGCACCTTGAAAGTGGCAGCTCTACCCTTTAGCTCAGTGCAAATGTTGCCTGTAATCCATGTCTTCTGGTTGGGGTATGTACGTACAGTCACTGTAGGAACAACGTCATCGATGCACTTATTGATGAAGCCAGTGACTGATGTGATGTACTCCTCAGTGCCATCGGAGGAATCCCAGAACATATTCCAGTCTGTGCTAGCAAATCGGTCCTGTAGCTTAGCATCTGCTTTATCTGACCACTTTTTTATTGACCGAGTCACTGGTGCTTCCTGATTCAATTTTTGCTTGTAAGCAGGAATCAGGAGGATATAATTATTGTCAGATTTGCCAAATGGAGGGCAAGGGAGAGCTTTGTACGTGTCTCTGTGTATGGAGTAAAGGTGGTCTAGAGTTAATTTCCCACTATTTTCACATAATGGTAGAAATGAGGTAAAAGGGATTAAAGTTTCCCTGCATTAAAGTCCCCGGCCACTAAGAGCGCAGCCTCTAGATGAGCGTTTTTCTGTTTACTTTTGTCCGTATACAGCTCATTGAGTGCGGTCTTACTACTGCATCAGTTTGTGGTGGTAAATAGACAGCTACGAAGAATTTAGATGAAAACTCTCTTGGAAGATAGAGTATTTCATGATAAGCTGTAGATGAAACTATCTCAGGTGAGCAAAACTTCGAGACTTCCTTAGATTTCGTGCACCAGCTGTTGTTTACAAATATACATAGACCTCCACCCCTTGCCTTACCAGAGGCTGCTGTTCTATCCTGCCGATACAGTGTATAACCCGCTAGCTGTACGTTATTCATGTCGTCGTTCTGCCATGACTCGGTGAAACATAAGATATTACCATTTTTAATGTCCCATTGTTAGGATATACGTTCTTGTAGTTTGTCCACTTTATTATCCAGCGATTGTGCGTTGGCCAGTAGCACCGATGGCAAAGGCAGATTAGCCTCTCGTCGCGGGATCCTCGCAAAGCATGCCAATCTCCTTCCGCGATACCCCCGTCTCTTTCTCCTGCTAATGACGGGGATGAGGGCCTCTCATCCAGCTTGTTAAAGAAAAATTCTTCGTCCAGTTCAAGGTGAGTAATCGCTGTTCTGATATCCAGAAGCTCTTTTCGGTAATAAGAGACGGTAGCAGCAACATTATGTACAAAATAAGTTACAAAGAATGTAAAAAAAAAAGCATGGTTAAGAGCCCATAAAATGGCAGCCATCCCCTCCGGCACCATTTCCCATAGAGATAAATATGGTGTTTCCTATAGCCCTGGAAGTGGTGGTCTTCACTGATATGTCCCTTAAAAAATGTAAACTACACTTTGGTCCTATTATTGCTCACACAATCTCTGGGAATCGAAATGGCATACCCACACTCCAATATTTCACAATAATGTCTTGCAATCTGGAGGGTGTCTTTTTGCATTCCCCCAATGGTCCAAATGTGGAATCCGTACCCTTGCCAATATCATGGAAGTAATGGTTTGAGAACATTCCAAGATTTGAAAGGTACACATTACCAGTTAACTCCTTTTTTCTATATTTACAACTTAGGTCAGCAATGTTGGCCTATGGAGTCCCTTGGGAAGCCCAACTACCAAACCATCCAATGATGGGATTTATAAATAAATGATCTGGGCTCCCAACAGGACTGATCTCTGTAATATCTAAACAACTTATGGAAAGCTTATATTCTGAGCTAGCCATTAAAAAAGTATGATCCACAGTTCTAAGTGAATCTGAATAACCCTTTAATTGGAACAAAATATGGAAAAATATGACCTTGTTATCCCGTAATCCAAACTATCAATTTATACATTAAGTTTGTTCAAACTGTATAACACAAAGGAAACGTTTTATGATGAAATTGTCCCCAACTCCCAAATGTTTACTGTGTCCAATAAATCATGTAGGCACATTCCGTCATATGGTGTGGGAGTGCCCTGCAGTTAAATGCTTCTGGGACAAAGTTACAAAATTAATTTCAAAGTGCATAAATGTAAATATTCAATGCTTTGCATCTACTATGTTAACAATGATAGTTCCTTGAATCTCTCAATTAATCAGAGACTATTACTGCTGCCAGGCAGCACTGCAGCAAGAAAAATATGTTGGCTCTTAGATGGCAATCACCTCACTCTCTCTCCCAATTTGCCAGTGGATACAGCTACTATTAGAAGTTATAACATTAGAATTATCGACAGTGACAATTCATGGTGCAACGTTAACAGTGAAGAGGCGACTCCGGGATGCTGGCCTTCTAGGCAGAGTTACTCTGTCCATTGTCTGTGTTCTTTTGCCCATCTTAATATTTTCTTTTTATTGGCCATTCTGAGATGTGGCTTTTTCTTTGCAACTCTGCCTAGAAGGCCAGCATCCCAGAGTCGCCTTCACTGTTGACGTTGAGACTGGTGTTTTGCGGGTACTATTTAATGAAGCTGCCAGTTGAGGACTTGTGAGGCGTCTGTTTCTCGAACTAGACACTCTAATGTACTTGTCATCTTGCTCAGTTGTGCACCGGGGCCTCCCACTCCTCTATTCTGGTTAGAGCCAGTTTGCGCTGTTCTGTGAAGGGAGTAGTACACAGTGTTGTACCAGATCTTCAGGTTCTTGGCAATTTCTCACATGGAATGGCCTTCATTTCTCAGAACAAGAATAGACTGACGAGTTTCAGAAGAAAGTCCTTTGTTTCTGGCCATTTTGAGCCTGTAATCGAACCCACAAATGCTGATGCTCCAGATACTCAACTAGTCTAAAGAGGGCCAGTTGTATTGCTTCTTTAAATCAGCACAACAGTTTTCAGCTGTGCTAACATAATTGCAAAAGGGTTTTCTCATGATCAATTAGCCTGATAAACTTGGATTAGATAACATGAAGTGCCATTGGAACACAGGAGTGATGGTTGCTGATAATGGGCCTCTGTACGCCTATGTAGATATTCCATTTTTTTTTTAAAATCTGCTGTTTCCAGCTACAAGTCTTTTACAACATTAACAATGTCTACACTGTAGTTCTGATCAATTTGCTGTTATTTTAGTGGACAAAAAAATTTGCTTTTCTTTCAAAAACAAGGACATTTCCAAGTGACCCCAAACTTTTGAACGGTAGTGTATATCAGCGGAGGCTCCTCGGAGTAGGAAGGAGAGGACCATCCTCCTCAGTGAAATTTCTTAAAAATAGTGAAACATAAAAAGTTATTTTTAGATAAAACTATGCTAAATATATTCATATGTCACCAAATAATTGGTTAAAATATACTGTTTGCAATGAAGGTCTACAGTAACTTCAACAGCACTGTCTGGGCTAGCACCATGGTGTAGCCGGAGGACAGCTAGCTTCGGTCCTCCTCTGACTACATTGACTTCAATACAAAATCTAGGAGGCTGTTAGGCCTCACACCCTTCCATAGACATACATGGTAATTATGACCACTTACGGAGGACGTCCTCCAACCAATCAAAGCTTTTGCAATATGAACTGACATGTCCATCCAATCATAGATGTAGGATCAGAGAATGAACGTAGTGTGTTGTATTGGGATTGTGCCACAGAGCATTATGGGGGTTCCATTGTTGAAGAACCCCTTTCATTCTCTGGG
Source organism: Oncorhynchus tshawytscha (assembly GCF_018296145.1). Taxonomy (NCBI): domain Eukaryota; kingdom Metazoa; phylum Chordata; class Actinopteri; order Salmoniformes; family Salmonidae; genus Oncorhynchus; species Oncorhynchus tshawytscha. The sequence goes on along the minus strand of NC_056429.1, from coordinate 49,449,371 downwards.
GTACACGGAAAAGGTGCAAATTAAAAGCGAGGGTCGACCTCTACCTGAGATCAGTTTCATGAAGAAGGATTAAAATGGTGAGGGCAATCAATACCAGACTGGTATCAAATGTATAGCTGGTTAACAGGGAGCCTATCATCAAGCCACCTGTAATTGCACATTACGATGCTTTAAATCTTTAATGGGATGTCAAACAATTCCAAATGATTTGATAGCTTCCATTGCATTATCCATTAAAAGTTAGATTAGAGAGGTTGACGCAGCACATTTTTTTGCATGCTCTCAAGTAGGTTTTGTACTTTCCTCCGGTATTTATTTAGCAAAGATCATAACACATACTCACTCCGGACAGACACAAGCAATGTCTATGTATCTGGGTAGAGGAAATACCCCTCCTAATCTAGTCTAAATATAATTTATATGAACAAATATCAGGTAGCTGTAGTTTGAGAGAGTTTTCATCCCCCCCAGGGCCAGGAGTTTTTTTTAAACCATGATTATCAAAAACTGGTTCCATCATAGCCCATAGAAAAACTTTTTTCCAACTGATTAATCACTGTCATACCTTATAGGGTCCATACTTTTCCTAGTTTGGTAAACAAATAAGGAGAAATCCCAGGCCCCAGGGGGTAAAAATTGCCCCACCGTTCTGCGACCTATGGTGCCACCAGTCTGCTTGCAGTTGTCAGTTATTGTCAGGTATGTGGATGATCAAGGCTTTATTCAGGAACGTTTCTTGGGCTACTTTGTGCCAAGTGGGCAAGATGCGCAGTCTGTTTGACTTTATGAATTTTGAGATGTCTGAGTTTAACTTCATAGAGAAACTCGTTGTTCAAACCTACGATGGCGCAGCTGTAAAGGAATGTAGCTGTAAATACAAATAGCAGATAAGTCCCCTCATGTTCCCTGATAAAGGGGTGACTACTCCACTCCAATACCATTGTCAACTTTCTTCTGACATGAACTGAAGCACGACGTCTGATGTGCCCGCTCATCCACTGGGACATTGAATGTTTCCCTTCAAAGCACTGTGAGTACCCCTATCAATTTTCTCTCATTACTATATGTAGAATCAATCACATTATTACACATCATCAATTTTACTCCTTGCTTTGACTAACTCATTCTTAGCTCTTTTGTCTAACTGTGTAGTGTCTTGTGTTGTCTTTGCAGTAAAATCCTGTCCTGCACTGGTCAAGCCTCTGAACACCTCAACTCATGCCTCACACCTTCACACCTTCACCCTTTCCAACATTGTAAGTAGCCCTCTCATTCCCCATAATATTGTACTATAAATGTTTTTATTAAATGCATTAGGTTAAAATAATTAGTCTTTGATGATTTTTGAAGCACACTTTGTGGTCTCCGTGCATTCCGCACCTATACCGTGAGTCTCCCAGCCTCCACGGATTTTATATATATATATACTGAATGTATAAAATACTGCTCTTTCCATGACAGACTGACCAGGTGAAAGCTATGGTCCCTTATTGAGCCACTTCAGTCAGTGTAGATGAAGGGGAGGAGACTGGTTAAAGGATTTTTAAGCCTCGAGACAATTGAGACATGGATTGTGTATGTGTGCCATTCAGAGGGTGAATGGGCAAGACAAAGGATTGAAGTGCCTTTGAACAGGGTAGGGTAGTAGGTTCCAGGTGCACCAGTTTTGTCAAGAACTGCAAAGCTGTTTAAAAAAAATTCTCAACAGTTTCCCATGTGTATCAACAATGGTCCACCACCCAAAGGACATCCAGCAAACTTAGCACAACTGTGGGAAGTCAATATGGGTCCCTGTGGAATGCTTTCGTCACCTTGTAGAGTCCATGCCAAGACAAATTGAGGCTGTTCTGAGGGCAAAAGGGAAGAATGTTTTGTACACTCAGTGCTATTTTCATATATTTTACTTTCTTTGCTTTTGTGCCCACGGGTAAGGGGTGCTGGTGATCAACTTCTGATAAATGTGTCCTACCTTTGTTCATGTGTAAAGTATTTCCATGTTGTGCGACACACATTGGCATCATACTTCCCTGTTTATCTATAAACATTGGCACAGCATCCTTCTAGAGAGCATAGTTCTGTCTTAGGCTATACCACTGAAGGTTATCAACCTCTTTACACACTTGAGCTTTGATCAATCAACCACCAACACAGTTATCATTATCAATTACTTGAATCTAGTCCTTTCACATTTGCTGTTCCGATATCAATAAAAAATACACGAGACTGATCACCAAAAACAAGAAAAACTTTCCATAACGCAACACCACACAGTGAGTGTTGATAGTCTGTTTTTCTATAAACAGACCATCAACACTCACTACTGCATAACAGTTTATCATAAACAGCTACCTGCATCACTACGGTTTGTTTAGTTTTAACCAGACAGACAGAGGTGAAATATGGGAGGGGGAAACCAGGCACTGATCTGCTTACTAAGACTGTGACAGAATAGTTAAAGGTTCAATAAAAATGAAATAAAAATACCGGTATTCTCTATATAAAGTAAAGAAAAGCTTTTACTAGGATTGCATAAACTCAAACAAAGTATTGCAATGTCACATGCAATTTGATTGTCCAATAAGTTTCAGTATGTTATATTTATTTACTCATGTGCCTCTGAAAGGCAAATACTAGGACAACGGAGAAAGAAAGAAAAATATAATTAAGTACAGACTAAAAAGCACTCACTCACTTCCCACAGTGTAAACAGAGTTCTGTTGCGAGTAGAGCAGAGCGTGAGCAGGCTTCTTTGTACACAGTCCTATTGGAACAGACAGAACACAGTCAACAAGTCCTGGAGTACAACTCCAACACTCTCGCACTACTGCTGCTTCAACTGTATACAACCACCCTAAAAGCTCCTCTACAGGAAATAGGCTCTATAGTGGCTTAATCAATTACAACAGCAGACGTGTGTATCTTGTACAGCTAACTCAACACTTTGAACTACTACGAGTGGGGGGCATTAAACAGTACTTTACCTGTTGTTCCTTAAGTCGAAGCAGGAGAGTGAAGTATATATTCCAGGTGAGTTTGAGTGTGTCCTCCTCCTGGACAGGTGTGTCACCAATCTGCAAAGCACAGGTGTGTGTGTGTGTCCGGTCTCTACCCTGGTTCCACTAGTGTATGTGTTTGCAGGTGTGTCTCCGCTCTACACAGCACAGATGTGTGAGGGAGTGTGTTAGTCCCTTCCTTGAGAAACCTGATAGGGTCTACTATTGCTGCTATTAATTTGACTGCCTCTCTGCGAAATACTGACAATAGAGGGATGGAAGAAGGGATTGGGGAGGGAGAACGGGAGGGTCTTAACTGGATGAGAGAGACAGTTGTGAGGGAGAGAGCTGGCGGGTGTTTGCTTTTTAGCAGTGAAAGGCTACTACATTGACCACAAACCCAAGTGGACAATGGAACATCGCCAGGAAATGTCAACTATAGCCCAACAAAGTTCAAATAGACTAAGTTGGAAAATGTGAACATTACTTAGCCATCACTGTCATTTACCGGACATATAAATAGATAAAGTATTTTCTAATATTTTAAGAAGGCTGGCCACATTAATTAGAACAAACAGGTAACTGCTAAAACAAAGGAAACACCAACAAAGTGTGTTATTAGGGCGTTGGCCACCACAAGCCCTCAGAGCAGCTTCTATGCGCCTTGGCATAAATTCTACAAGTGCCTAGAACTCGAGGGGATGTGACACCATTCTTCCACAATAAATTCCATAATCTGGGGTTTTGTTGATGGTGGTGGAAATGCTGTCTCAGGCGCCAATCCAGAAACTCCCATAAATGTTCAATTGGGTTGAGCTGGTGAATGAGAAAAAAAATGCCATTATAAATGTTATACATGCTTATGACTTATGCTTGAATGCCTACTTTAAAATAGTTATCTAATTAATTAATGCTTTTTCATTAGTTATTTTTACCCATTCATTCAACGGTGGTTCATCATTAAGAGCCTTCGGTTCCCTTTGGTGGTAATATTGATGTGCGTGTCCCATTTTAGGTTGGCTTGGAATGTCAAAAAAAAAAAGTCTTGATCACATAAAAGCCATCAGCGTCAAAATAACAGGCCCCTACTGGAATAAAAGAGCTTATAATCACCATATAACCAATAGGTCAGGGCAACAAAATAATGTTTTAAAACAGAACATGATAGTTTTGTTTGAACAGGAGTTATGAGTGTTTAGTGTCATTTGTGTCATGTGACCCAGATGACAGGACACGCTTACCATCAAGATGGAGGCTGCATCAAATACAGACATTCGGTTGGACACTTCTGTCATACCAAGTAGAAAAGCTAGATCATTTCTTGCCATTTAACATTACATTTCCCTTCATTCAAAGGCAGACAAAACAAATGTATATTCAGTCCAGTCTACATTACATGTGACATATTCTATCACACAGGCCTATTTTGCATGTTGTAAGATTGACTGCAATCCAAAGTGAACATGTTATCTTTTGTCATCGGGCCAGATATGTGGTACTGTACATTTGCCTAGCACAAGAGAAAAATACTTTCCATAATAAAAATGTCCCTGTTTAAACTCAGGTGTATAAAAGGCATTTTACTGTAGGAAACAGAATGGAGCTTACCAGAGATGAAATGTTTATGTTTACTGTTTCTCCTACACATCCCTGGGATGTTCCCTCAGATAGATGGTTAGCTGGTACTGATCTATTTTTGGTTCTCAAAGTCTAGTTTTAATTTAAGCTGTATTTTAAATAAGTCTTAATAGCAGAGTAGCTTAACACTTCCTGGCAAAGATAAACACTGACCTATCCTCTTGATGTGAGCCACGACCTCCAACTCTCCTCCATCTCTAAACCAAATCTTATTGGTCACATGCGTGTTTAGCAATGTTATTGCAGGTGTAGCGAAATGCTTGCGTTTCTAGCTCCAACAGTATCCTGCGTCTTGAAGTTCACCACCCATGTCGTCTGTTAATCAGTCTATCGCTCTACCTGAGCCGACCCTGATAGCCCATTTACAGAATCTCCCATCCATCGCTGCTGCTGAACTGACCCTACCGCCTAAAAAAAACAGGCCCTGTCCAGAAACAATCCCCCTTGCCCAATGGCAACTTTCTCCTGTGCTAAATTCCCCCACCCTCCCCCTTAAGCACTCATGTGGATCTTAAGAGTTTGGGATTCAGAACAAGTGAAAGTTGCCCATAGGAACAGATCCAGGATCTGTGCATTTTCCCCCAATCCAAACATGAACCATTAGGGGTTTAAAAGCAAAACTGACAGATCAATGTGTAGGAGTTTCATTGCATGCAATGTGGTATGACGTGGCTGATCTCTGGGTTGGCTTGTTCCTAAGAAAGATGGCAGCACTGTCACTGTCTGGTCTGCATCATACCAGAGGAAAAGCATAAACACAGGTGGTGTACAGTGTGTACAAAACATTAGGAACACCTGCACTTTCCATGACAGACTGACCAAGTGAAAGCTATGATCCTTTATTGATGTCACCTGTGAAAACTAATCAGTGTAGATGAAGGGGAGGAGACAGGTTAAATAAGGATTTTTAAGCCTTGCGAAAGATTGTATATGTGCCATTCAGAGGGTGAATGGGCAAGAAAAAGTGCCTTTGAACGGGGTATGGTAGTAGGTGCCAGGTTCACCGGTTTTGTCAAGAACTGCAATGCTGTTGGGTTTTGAGTGTTTCAAGAACAGCAACGCTGCTGGGTTTCCCATGTGTATCAAGAATGGTCCACCACCCAAAGGACTTCCAGCCAACTTGGCACAACTGTGGGAAGCATTGGAGTCTACATCTCTGTGGAAAACATTCGACACCTTGTCGAGTCCATGCCCTGACGAACTGAGGCTGTTCTGGGGGCAAAATGGGGTGCAACTCAATATTAGGAAGGTGTTTCTAATGTTTTGGACATTCAGTATAAAATGGATAAAGATAAGAGTACAAGAGATGAATGAGAGGTTTTGACATTTCTGCTAGAGCCTCCCAAGACTGCCTTTAGGTGAAATGTAAACGATAACATCTGCTTTATATTCCTAATCTTTTTTCATCTGCACTAAATGTACAGCCCAAAGGCTTGCTAATGCTATGCAGTCAGTTTCAGCATAATGGGAATCATACACTTGGCCTAGGAGAGAATGAGCCAGTATTCTTACACCCATCCATGGAAATGTCAGTCATTATCAAGCCTAGTCATCTCTCACATCACATCTGCTACAACACCAAAATGGATCAACGGTCTTCTGGAACAGAGGTGATATTTTAGAACGGAAATTGCATTCTAGTCTTGGAGATTTCCGTGCTAACATGGAGAACAATTTACCCAAAGTCTGTCCGTCTAGCTTCAGAGGCTTCAGCCTACTATCAAAAACACCTATTCTGCCACCCAAAGCCAGCAGGTAAGTCTGGGGCAAAACTTCCTATTGACATCAATGTGTGACTTAAGCGGAAGTTAGTATTTGCCCCTAATAACAGACAGAACAAGTGAAGAGCCTGAGTCAACTGCACTTAAGTGAAAATGATTCTTTATTGATACCCTAACACAAATCAATGGCAGAAACTAGGCAAAATATAATATACTGTATATCAACACAGCCCTATCACATGAGCCGCTAACGGGAACAGGTATGGGTACTTCACACCACTGACTCAAATCACACCCTACTCCTTATATAAACTCAGCAAATAAAGAAACGTCAATTTCAGGGCCCTGTCTTTCAAAGATAATTCATAAAAACCAAAATAACTAGACAGATCTTCATTGTAAAGGGTTTAAACACTGTGTCCTATGCTTGATCAATGAACCATAAACAATTAATGAACATGTGCACCTGTGGAACAGTCGTTAAGACACTAACAGCTTACAGACGGTAGGCAATTAAGGTTACAGTTATGAAAACTAAGGACACAAAAGAGGCCTTTCTACTGACTCTGAAAAACACCAAAAGAAAGATGCCCAGGGTCCCTGCTCATCTGTGTGAACATGTCTTAGGGCATGCTTCAAGGAGGCATGAGGACTGCAGATGTGGACAGGGCAATAAATTGCAATGTCCGTACTGTGAGACGCCTAAGACAGCGCTACAGGGAGACAGGACGGACAGCTGATCGTCTTCACAGTAACACCTGCACAGGATCGGTACATCTGAACATCACACCTGCGGGACAGGTACAGGATGGCAACAACAACTGCCCGAGTTACACCAGAAACGCACAATCCCTCCATCAGTGCTCAGACTGTCCACAATAGGCTGAGAGAGGCGGAACTGAGGGCTTGTAGGCCTGTTGTAAGGCAGGTCCTCACCAGACATCACAGGCAACAACGTCACCTATGGGCACAAACCCACCGTCGCTGGACCAGACAGGACTGGCAAAAAGTGCTCTTCACTGACGAGTCACGGTTTTGTCTCACCAGGGGTGATGGTCGGATTTGCGTTTATAGTCGAAGGAATGAGCGTTACACCGAGGCCTGTACTCTGAAGCGGGATCGATTTGGAGGTGGAGGGTCCGTCATGGTCGGTGTGTGGTGTGTCACAGCATCATCGGACTGAGCTTGTTGTCATTGCTGTGCGTTAAAGAGAAGACATCCTCCTCCCTCATGTGGTACCCCTTCCTGCAGGCTCATCCTGACATGACCCTCCAGCATAACAATGCCACCAGCCATACTGCTCTTTCTGTGCGTGATTTCCTGCAAGACCAGAATGTCAGTGTTCTGCCATGGCCAGCGAAGAACCCACATCTGAATCCCATTGAGCACGTCTGGGACCTATTGGATCGGAGGGTGAGGGCAAGGGTCATTCTCCCCAGAAATGTCCAGGAACTTGCAGGTGCCTTGGCGGAAGAGTAGGGTAACATCTCACAGCAAGAACTGGCAAATCTGGTGCAGTCCATGAGGAGGAGATGCACTGCAGTACTTAATGCAGCTGCTGGCCACACCAGATACTGACTTACATTTGATTTTACCCCCCCCTTTGTTCAATTTCTGTTAGTCACATGTCTGTGGAACTTGTTCCATTTATGTCTCAGTTGTTGAATCTTGTGTAAATATTTGTATTGAACATATGTTAAGTTTGCTGAAAATAAACACAGTTGACAGTGAGAGGACATTTATTTTTTTACTGAGTTAAGTACACCACAGGCGGTGATGCCCTATTTAGAGAAACAGGTGTGATTTGAGGCGTGCCCTCAGTTTTCTATTCAGTCACTGCAGAAGTGCTGGACCAGAAGATATGGATGTTAGAAAACATGATTGGATAGTCAAACATTGTACAGTTAAGTCTGGGTGGATTTAGAGAGCTTGGGAGGGTTGGTCCTGTGGACTTGGGGGGCTGCTCAACTTGTCATGGAGCTCAGGAGAGACCCCTTGTGGTGAAACTTAGTATCTACACCAACTATGCACAGAGAAAACAGAGGATTCATTCATCACTGTATTGACTTGACTGAAAATCATGTGAAGATAACTATGAGAAACATATGCTACACCATTTGAAATTATTGCCCTTTTACTCTTCTCATACATCCGAATGTTGATAAAGTGACATTGGTGTGGGTTATTGACAAGGTAAAGTATAATTTAGACGACAAAGCCAGAGCAGCCCACCATCTGACATTGGAGGCAAAGACATGGATATTGTACATGAGCTTGTGAATTTAAGCCAGACAGGCTCCATTGACATTTTAAAAAATCAATAAATTGTATGTTGAACCCAAATTCATAGCCAAGCTCATTGAATGTATTTTCCAAACGGTTCAAAAATTATTGTATTTTTGTATCTTTACTTTAGAGAGATGCATTAGATCAACACCCTAAGGCAGAATACATAGAATTACAATTATACAGAAACTACCTTTAAATATACAAGCACAAAGACACATAAAACATGAGGGGGGGAAGCCCAAAAAATGATTCTTAATACAAACCAATAGTATGTCGGGGATCGATGTTCAAAAAGGTCTTGCAAAGTAAATTCTTGGTCTGTAGCTTTCAAAAATTGTGATAAAATGTTTGGGAAAACAACACAATGTTTATCTTAAATCTTACAATGCCTTGTCAAAATTGTCTTCAAATGTTTCAAGTAGCAAATCGGAGAGAAACAAACATTGTCTGAGGTGTGGACGCAAGGTACTGAGCGGATAAGTAGACAGAGGATAGGGTGCCACTTGGGATTCAACCCTATCCTCTAAGTGCACTACTTTTGCCCATAGCCCTATAGGTCCTTGTCAAAAATAGTTCACTACATGGGGAATAGGTGCCATTAAAGGCACAGCCTTGAACACTAAAGAGGTGGCCTTTCCCTTCAGATCAGAAACACTGGGCTTCGTTATAACCATATCGGACACTGACAGGCTACATACTGATTCAGACAAACACAATATTACATAGAAGTAGTAATCAATCACAATAATACAAATGATCTAACAGTAATAATTATACAGGTATATACCGTTGATTCTCCTCTCCAGTCACAGGTTTCTGAATCTTTACAATTTCTTCATATAAGCCATAATAAAAAAGAACAAAACACCATCAATTCATAAGAAAAATAGATTGAAGTTAGTGGGAAAAAAGTGCAAAGAATATTCAGGGGTGTTTTTTTTACTTTGTTTTTGCTTGTCTGTTTCATTTTTAGAAATTGATATAAAAATAAAAAATTGAAATCAAATTAAAAACATAGAACATTGAAACCCACTTCTGTATGGCCAGGCGCTCTGGTCCAGGTGGGGAAGTAGGACCGCTCTCCAGTACCCTTGTGTGTGTATGAGATTTGCATGTGTGTGTATGTGTTGCTTGTGTGTGTGTTTAAGGTTTAGCGTAGTGGTTCTCAACTCCGGTCCTCAAGCTCCGGCAGTGTACAGGTTTTTGTTCCAACCAGGTCCTACAAAACAAATAATTTCGTTTTTAAAAACTGAACGTTGGATTTATGCTGTAGTGCACACAATACTTTTTATTCTGCTAAATCTAAGAGCTAATAAATAAAGCTAGGTATTCCTTCCCTGTGAGGTGAGCACAACAGAAACAGAGGTACGTTGTCAAGGCAACACACCCAGAGACCCGAGGTTGGAACAAGAACCCGCCAATATGGCTGTGACGGCTAGCACTGTGATCATAAAAGGCAGAATCCAGCTCTGACTCAAACACTCTGACCGGTAAGCACAGACACTAAAAGAGCAGAGTCAGGCCTAGCGCTGATAAGCGAGGGGAGCCAGGAGAAGAGGGCCGGGGTTGAATACCACTGAGCATGTGCGAGAGAGAGCGTGAGTAGCGATTCATTCAGCAGGTAAATGAGTTGCGTATCTGGGTGCTGAGTTAGGGTTTATGGTTGTGGCTCTACTGTGAGGACTGAGAGTCGTTGTTCTTGCTGTCCTGGCTGTTGGGGGTCTTGTTGTTGTTCCAGGGTGAGTTCGCACCCCCCAGGGCAGGGGAGCTGCCGAAACTGTCCTCGTCCTCCAGGCCCCCCCCTCCATTGGCCGTGTCGAACTGGCCATTCTCCAGCCGCGTGATCAGACGCTCATCCTCGTCTCCAAACTCCCCTCCCATCAGAGTGGGCTCGCCCACCATCATCACGTCCTAGAGAGGGACAGCAAGGGCCGGAACATTATCCCCACAACCATGGGGGAGAACCGAGCATGGACGATCCCAAAGGACTTAGAAAATGGTGGGATGGATGGGGCTGGGACTACCGTTGTTACTCGTAATGGTGAGTTTTGGGCTAGATGAGACTTATGGGATATAAAGTGTTTTTATGATTAATATTTTACATATCCTTTAGGTCCTTGAAGGCCTAAAATTATATGGACATTTTAAAGTAAAGCTTTTTGGGACCTCTGAAAATAAGGATAATTCATGTTTCAGTGACTGTCCATCCATGCTCACCCCACTTACAATCAGACATAACTCTGGGTTTCAGGCACCCAGCCCAAATACTCAACAACATCTACAACAGGCCCAATGCCGGCCTCTATTCCAGGGATTTGGGTAATATCGCCCTTCCCTGTTGGTCAGCGGTGGGCAGCCCTAATCCTTGAGTGCTGCATCATGGGGGTTTTCATTCCACCTCGGGTCTCATTGGCTCACTCAATCAATAGCTGCTCAGCTGCCTGTGAATTCTATGTTTTGATAGGCTCAGGTAGATGCGGCTTTTAAGGTTGTAGGACGATAAAGCAGATTGAGCGGCATGTCTCACCCGCTCCAGGTAGACGCTATCCCTAACCACAATATAGGATAAGATTGGCATATCTCCTCTCCTAACTTTAATAGTTAGAGGGATGATATTGTATCTGATCCTGGGCCAGCAGTAAGGGGTAATGTGTACCTACTGAATGAGAGTGCGGCCCCAGAGGACCAGGTACTGCCCAGCACTGGCTCACGTCAGTCTTTGGTATAAGCATAATATACACTTGCACTATCCCCCAATACCTGTAGCCGACTTTCCCCACTGATTTTAAGACCAAAAGCTCCACCTCCACCCTTTCTCCTCTCAACCCCTATCCTGCATTCCCCTATCCCAAACAACCCTGCCTTGAACTCATGTCCTTATCATACCAGCCCCCATCCCCATCTTTCCTGGCCCCACACTCCCCCATGTTACCTGTCCCAACCCCACCCCGTCACTCTATCCCCACCCCACCTCCAAACACCTATCGTTCCCCACCTCCAAACCCCTATCGTTCCCCACTCCCCACAAGGTCATGTAGATGGGATGCTTACAGGTACCTGTGTGGAGAGGGGGAAGTTGTTAGCAGGACTCTTCTTCTTGCTGTTGTTGTTGTTTCCTCCTCCAGCGCTCATGTTGCTTCCACCAGACATCTTCCTTTTCCTCCGCTTGTTGGGCGCTTGTCTGGCCGGCTCAGCTGGATATAAAGAGAGGGGGAGAGGTGTTACTGAGATCTGCAGTGTGTGTGTGTGTGTGTGTGTGTGTCTTGATCAGGTTACTCATCACCCAAGTTTGTTTCACCATATAAAAGTGTGTTGTCTGTATACAGAGTGTGTGATGACTGTGTTTACCTGGTGGGGCCACCATGCGTTGCCACTTTTGGAAGAGACAGGTCTTGAGACAGTCTCTGGGACTCAGACTGTAGGTCTTGTGTCTGGACATCAACTCCTGCATCGGCTCCAAGATCACACACAGCTAGAGGAAAGAGAAAGACATTGACAGTCAGACTACCAATACTTCAGCACCTCTAATAGAATGCCAGCTCGGTAGGAACCCCGGTATGGTCAAATTAAAGTGAGTACAACCTTTTCATTCTACTTCAAGCACTAACTGGGGGTGACTTACCCTAAGGTAGTTGAGTGTGGAGTTGGACAGACCACATCTTGTGATGTTTTTGGCCAGCTGGTCCAGCATCTGAGGGTCCTGCACCTTGGAAGAGGGGGAGGAGAGCAGGGAAGCAATGACTGAATGGTGGTCAGTAACACTGGCATCAATCAATAACTGTTTCTGTGACCTTTTAATTGTGAATTATCATTGAAATGTAAATTAATCGTTTTGGATTGTAATGTGATTTGTTGATTCAAATAAAGTATTTAAAGTGTGACTCACGTGCATAGCTAGTATGCTACGAGGCAGGACCTCTCTGTGTTGTCTGATGCTAAAGTGCCATGTCTTGATCCTCATCATGTCGTCAAACATGAACTCCAGGTATAAACGACCCTCCACACACACCTAGAGGGGAGAGAAGTTAAAGGTCAAACACAAAGGATGAGAGGAAAAAATAAAGCATTGTTTGTGTGTGTAGGGGGGGGGGACTGAAATTAGTGTTTGGATTTGTTGAGTTGTGGAACATTTGAGGATTTGGAAATGCAGAACAATGTATATTTGAAATTGAGAGTTAAATGTGTGCTTGCAAATGGAGAATGGAATGTGTATTTGCAAATGGAGAATGGAATGTGTATTTGCAAATGGAGAATGGAATGTGTACAAAGGTCTGTATGTTCAAATGGACGAGAAAGTGTATTTTACGTACCTGTGTGAACATGGGCTTGCCGTTCTGTGTAACCATGGTGCACTGGTCACAGTCTAGAGACACAAAGTTACTGTGGAATGACTCTTTAGGGTGTTTCAATGTGTAGAACAGCTCAGTGGCGCCCCCTTCAAAGATACTTCGGAAGTACCGTGGGATCAATGTCCGGCCGATAGCTAAGGAGAAGAATAATTTAATGACATTCCTTTGTATAAAATACTACGGACGAGTATTAGGGATAAGTGAAGAGTGGAAAAAAAATGTTTTGTACTACTATAAGTATTTTTGCATAGATAAAATATCAAAGTTGATAATAAAGTCAAATATTTAGAACTCGGGAATTTCAATTTGAGAATAAAGTGGCAGTTATATTTCAAGATTAAAGAGGGGATTTGGTTAATTGCATGCCTCCCTGTTGCTGTGCACTGTTGAAATGCCTGAGTTAGATGACCTGGTGAAACCAATGATTTATATACACACAACATGACTGACAGTGTTGAAGCAACCGTGCCTCCATCTTGGAACTCACCCACCATTGGGGAAAAAAATTATAATTTGGAACCTATAGAAATATATTTAATACATGTTAGTTATATTATGTAAGCTAAACATAAAAGCATTACAATATTCCTTACGGTGTCTTTTTTTATTACTAATGTCCTCACTACAAATTTTTTATATTTTTTAAATACATGTAATTTTGTCCTTGAAACATTTAATTGAAACACTGTAGAATCCCATTCATTCCTATGGAAGACTGATCCTACTGGGGAGGGCCAGTATGGCCGACAGGTGGCTTCAAAGCCTCTCAATAGCCAATACATAGCATCAGCAATCCAGGGTTTATATATATAAATCGGTGAAACTATCATTTGGAATTGGCTTTAGAAACGAGGAAATCCTTACTCTTTTAGCACATAATGTTATTATAAGTATTAGGACCTTGTGGCGCAGATTGGGTCTTTCAGAAGGAGGAACCAAACCAACTTGGATGAGAGAGCCTATTGCAAAAGTGAAATCAACAATATTATACAGAATACATGACAAAAAGTATGTGGACACCTGCTCGTCAAACATCTCATTTCAAAATCATGGGCATTAATATGGAGTTAGTCCCCACTTTGCTGGGAAGGCTTTCCACTAGATGTAGGAACATTTCTGTGGGGACTTGCTTCCATTCAGCCACAAACATTGAGGTTTGGGCACTGATGTTGGGTGGTTAGGCCTCGCTCACAGTTGGTGTTCCAATTCATCCCAAAGGTATTCAATGGGGTGGAGGTCAGGGCTCTGTGCAGGCCAGTCAAGTTCTTCCACACCAATCTCGACAAACATTTTTTTTACAGACCTCGTTTTGTGCACGGGGGCATTGTCATGCTGAAACAGGAAAGGGCCTTCCCCAAACTGTTACAACAAAGTTGCACAGAATCTTCTAGAATATCATTGTTTGCTGTTGCGTTAAGACTTCCCTTCACTGGAACTAGGGGGCCTAGCTCATACCATGAAATACAGCCCCACAACATTATTCCTCTTCCACCAAACTTTACAGTTGACATTATGCACTCGTACAGGTAGCTTTCTCCTGGCATCCGCAAAACCCAGATTTGTCCGTCGGACTGCGAGATGGTGAAGCGTGATTCATCACTCCAGAGAACATGTTTCCACTGCTCCAGAGTCCAATGGCGGCGAGCTTTACACCACTCCAGCCGACACTTGGCATGGTGATCTTAGGCTTGTATGTCGCTGCTCGGCCATGGAATCCCATTTCATTAAGCTCCCAACGAACAGTTCTTGTGCAGACGTTGCTTCCAGAGGCAGTTTGTAGTGTGTTGCAACCGAGGACATGCGATTTTTATGCACTATGTGCTTCAGCAATCCAGTTAGGTGAGCTTGTGTGGCTTACCACTTCGCGGCTGAGCCGTTGTTGCGCCTACACGTTTCCACTTCACAATAACAGCACTTACAGTTGACCGGGGAAGCTCTAGCAGGGCAAAAATTTGACTGACTGACTTGTTGGCACGGTGGCATCCTATGACGGTGCCACGTTGAAAGTCACTGAGCTCTTCAGTTAGGCCATTCTACTGCCAATGTTTGTCTATGGAGATTACATGGCTGTGTGCTCAATTTTATACACCTGTTGGCAACAAGTGTGGCTGAAATAGACGAATCCACTAATTTGAAGGGGTGTCCACATACACTGTATATATAACAGGGTATTAGGAATTTCATCATTCCTCCTCCTCAGACCTCAACCCCTCCCCTACTCAAGTATCAGCCCTGCACTAGTTAAGCACCACACCACATTCTCAATCCTCACCCCTGCATTGGTCAGGTATAATCCTGCCTCATCGCTCTCATCTGTGCATCAGTCAGTTCTCACCCTTGCATTACACCACACCACACGTTACACACACCACACGTTTCTTTTAAAACTACAATGACCATGACTATTGGCCGAAATACATGTACATTTAAACAGCCAGCTAGGAATGATAATTTAGCATCATGGTGATATATTAATTTCAAAAAGGTACTAGCAAGAATAGTTTAGGGAAATTATGTTTACATACACAAACTAGAGTCCTTCACTTGCTAGCTAGCTATGAATTTATTTACAGAATAGCTAGCCACAAAAACTAGATTGGGTAGGTCTAGTTACATAGCAGGATCAATTAGTAATACCCAATTAATTTGCTTACATTTAGGAAATGTGTTTGAAATGGGCATAATTCTTTAATTGATTAAACCAACCCATGTTATTTAGCTGTATTAATCTATGGTGGTGTACCAGAATTCTAAGATTGTATTAGGTTGTGTTTACATAGTCCCTCACGGAATTACGTTTCAGTGGCCACGCCCCTCTACTGGGGTAGGGGTGTAAAGAAATCAAATCAAATCAAATTTTATTTGTCACATACACATGGTTAGCAGTTAATGCGAGTGTAGCGAAATGCTTGTGCTTCTAGTTCCGACAATGCAGTAATAACGAGCAAGTAATCTAACTAACAATTCCAAAAAAAACTACTGTCATACACAGTGTAAGGGGATAAAGAATATGTACATAAGGATATATGAATGAGTGATGGTACAGAGCAGCATAGGCAAGATACAGTAGATGATATCGAGTACAGTATATACATATGAGATAAGTATGTAAACCAAGTGGCATAGTTAAAGTGGCTAGTGATACATGTATTACATAAGGATGCAGTCGATGATATAGAGTACAGTATCAACGTATGCATATGAGATGAACAATGTAGGGTAAGTAACATTATATAAGGTAGCATTGTTTAAAGTGGCTAGTGATATATTTACATCATTTCCCATCAATTCCCATGATTAAAGTGGCTGGAGTAGAGTCAGTGTCATTGACAGTGTGTTGGCAGTAGCCACTCAATGTTAGTGGTGGCTGTTTAACAGTCTGATGGCCTTGAGATAGAAGCTGTTTTTCAGACTCTCGGTCCCAGCTTTGATGCACCTGTACTGACCTCGCCTTCTGGATGGCAGCGGGGTGAACAGGCAGTGGCTCGGGTGGTTGATGTCCTTGATGATCTTTATGGCCTTCCTGTAGCATCGGGTGGTGTAGGTGTCCTGGAGGGCAGGTAGTTTGCCCCCGGTGATGCGTTGTGCAGACCTCACTACCCTCTGGAGAGCCTTACGGTTGAGGGCGGTGCAGTTGCCATACCAGGCGGTGATACAGCCCGCCAGGATGCTCTCGATTGTGCATCTGTAGAAGTTTGTGAGTGCTTTTGGTGACAAGCCGAATTTCTTCAGCCTCCTGAGGTTGAAGAGGCGCTGCTGCGCCTTCCTCACGATGCTGTCTGTGTGAGTGGACCAATTCAGTTTGTCTGTGATGTGTATGCCGAGGAACTTAAAACTTGCTACCCTCTCCACTACTGTTCCATCGATGTGGATGGGGGTGTTCCCTCTGCTGTTTCCTGAAGTCCACAATCATCTCCTTAGTTTTGTTGACGTTGAGTGTGAGGTTATTTTCCTGACACCACGCTCCGAGGGCCCTCACCTCCTCCCTGTAGGCCGTCTCGTCGTTGTTGGTAATCAAGCCTACCACTGTTGTGTCGTCCGCAAACTTGATGATTGAGTTGGAGGCGTGCATGGCCACGCAGTCGTGGGTGAACAGGGAGTACAGGAGAGGGCTCAGAACGCACCCTTGTGGGGCCCCAGTGTTGAGGATCAGCGGGGAGGAGATGTTGTTGCCTACCCTCACCACCTGGGGGCGGCCCGTCAGGAAGTCCAGTACCCAGTTGCACAGGGCGGGGTCGAGACCCAGGGTCTCGAGCTTGATGACGAGCTTGGAGGGTACTATGGTGTTGAATGCCGAGCTGTAGTCGATGAACAGCATTCTCACATAGGTATTCCTCTTGTCCAGATGGGTTAGGGCAGTGTGCAGTGTGGTTGAGATTGCATCGTCTGTGGACCTATTTGGGCGGTAAGCAAATTGGAGTGGGTCAAGGGTGTCAGGTAGGGTGGAGGTGATATGGTCCTTGACTAGTCTCTCAAAGCACTTCATGATGACGGATGTGAGTGCTACGGGGCGGTAGTCGTTTAGCTCAGTTACCTTAGCTTTCTTGGGAACAGGAACAATGGTGGCCCTCTTGAAGCATGTGGGAACAGCAGACTGGTATAGGGATTGATTGAATATGTCCGTAAACACACCGGCCAGCTGGTCTGCGCATGCTCTGAGGGCGCGGCTGGGGATGCCGTCTGGGCCTGCAGCCTTGCGAGGGTTAACACGTTTAAATGTCTTACTCACTTCGGCTGCAGTGAAGGAGAGACCGCATGTTTCCGTTGCAGGCCGTGTCAGTGGCACTGTATTGTCCTCAAAGCGGGCAAAAAGTTATTTAGTCTGCCTGGGAGCAAGACATCCTGGTCCGTGACTGGGCTGGGTTTCTTCCTGTAGTCCGTGATTGACTGTAGACCCTGCCACATACCTCTTGTGTCTGAGCCGTTGAATTGAGATTCTACTTTGTCTCTGTACTGGCGCTTAGCTTGTTTGATAGCCTTGCGGAGGGAATAGCTGCACTGTTTGTATTCAGCCATGTTACCAGACATCTTGCCCTGATTAAAAGCAGTGGTTCGTGCCTTCAGTTTCACACGAATGCTGCCATCAATCCACGGTTTCTGGTTAGGGAATGTTTTAATCGTTGCTATGGGAACGACATCTTCAACGCACGTTCTAATGAACTCGCACACAAGATCCCTCAATCTGCCGTTGGCACACATACAAATTAGCCTCAAGGTTGCCTTGTTAAATCTTCTTCATTCTCTTCAATTAAATACCATGACTGTTTTCTCATTAGCTGGAAATGTTTGAAATGTCCAATACAACATACATCAGTGATTTTGTTTTACTTTAAGACAGACTGGTAGAATAGCATGCATAGCTAAACATCACTAGCATTCACTGGTTGAAGTAACTTAAGAGTAATGGGAGTTGATTGGTGACTATGACATGAATATATATATATATATAAAATTCACAACATTTGGACGGGAGTTATAATACAAAATAATGTAAACTGTCTTATTGCTTGAATTCAGGCTTGACTGAATGGTGAAAGATTGCTTCAATTTTCCCATGTGGACCAATGCAGCCAGTGGAGTGCCTACAACATCCATAGCTAGTAACTTTGTAATGGAAACCAATTTAATCATAGTAAATTATGGTATTTCTTAATTGCCAGCTACATTTTCCAAATATTATACCTCCATGTGTTGTCAGCTCTTAGCATATTTTTTTGGCCAATGTAAAAGCTCATTGTGAACAAATGAGTGCAAGGGTGAGAAGGAGAAGTGAGGCTTGACTAATGCAGGGGCGAGGAAAATTGAGGAGAAGGAGTGACACTTGACTGGGTTGATACTTGACATGGCGAGGGGTGAAGAATGGGAGTTCCTAATATGGATTCCATACACTTGTGTACCAGGCAATCCCAGCAGTCGCATGTCAGTGCGATTATGGCTGAGAAGAATATCCTGCTGTAGCCTATTAAAGAAATACTTTATTCTGGAGAGTGGCTTTATTCTCCAAATATTGCAACTTCATTCATGAATTTGTATTTTGACTTTATTCCAAATATGATTTTGTTTAGATTCCCCACACACAATACCCTCACCAATCACCATTCATATTTTTTTTCTCTTCACTTGGCCTAAATATTCTTGTGTAAAATAAAGATTGTAACCATATTGTGTAACAGGGTGAAATCTATACGATCCCATTTTAAAATCCTCCCTGAAAGTCTAAGTGTCTTACTGTATCGTTTGGGCCCGTCCTCCAGACAAAAGGTTATGGTCAGCATGGCATCATCTTCAAAGAACTCTGTGGTGAAGGCATCCCACCAGAGATTGTCACAGTCCTACAACACACAATAAATGAATAAATCTGCCATCACAAGTTGTCAGAGTCTTACAAGAGCACAGTAAGACTGACAACCGGAATAATTGAGTTTGTGTGCGTGTGTGTTGGGCTTTCACCTCTGTCCAGTTCTGTAGCCGCTTGTTGAGCTCAAATATCCTGTAGTCTGTCTGGTTGCCGTATGGTGTAGGTCTCCTGCAACAGGACAGAGCAGGGTCAGTACACAACTTTATTTTCCGTTTGAAAGTTTTTCTCCAACACTTTTTGGAGGCCTGAGGGGTAAGGGTTGAATCTGTGATGTATGCTCAGTTGGTGTACTCACCCCATGCCAGGCTCTAGGTATGACGGGGGGTACATTGGTGTTGGCCTGCAGAAAGACAGGCGAGAGTGAAAATGTATTCTAATAATTATATAGGTACTAATAGTACCAAACTACAGTACTAACAGTATGAGCTAAGTGGAAGTTGTGTGTGTCCTACCCCACGTCTCTGTCCAGCATGGTGCCGGGGTGGAAGGGGGGGAAGGCACTGCCGTTAGGGCCGGGCTCCTTGGGGGAGTACAGCTTGAACGACTTAGATGAACAGCCTGGAGAGAGAAAGGAAAAAGGAGATTGAGCGATTTGGTGCTCTGTACACAGCAACAACAAAATCGACCAATGAATTGTCACCTCGCACCAACACGCCCCACGATTGAGCCATAAGACTGCCAAATAGTTACATTGCATTGACCCCATCTTGCACTGAATATGCACACTCACAAGCATAAACACACACACAATATATATATATATATACACATACATACATACATTGCTCAAAAAAATAAAGGGAACACTTAAACACAATGTAACTCCAAGTCAATCACACTTCTGTGAAATCAAACTGTCCTCTTAGGAAGCAACACTGATTGACAATAAATTTCACATGCTGTTGTGCAAATGGAATAGGCAACAGGTTGGAAATTATAGGCAATTAGCAAGACACCCCCAATAAAGGGGTGGTTCTGCAGGTGGTGACCACAGACCACTTCTCAGTTCCTATGCTTCCTGTCTGATGCTTTGGTCACTTTTGAATGCTGGCGGTGCTTTCACTCTAGTGGTAGCATGAGACGGAGTCTACAACCCACACAAGTGGCTCAGGTAGTGCAGCTCATCCAGGATGGCATATCAATGCAAGCTGTGGCACGAAGGTTTGCTGTGTCTGTCAGCGTAGTGCATGGAGGCGCTACCAGGAGACAGGCCAGTACATCAGGAGACGTGGAGGAGGCCGTAGGAGGGCAACAACCCAGCAGCAGGACCGCTATCTCCGCCTTTGTGCAAGGAGGAGCACTGCCAGAGCCCTGCAAAATGACCTCCAGCAGGCCACAAATGTGCATGTGTCTGCTCAAACGGTCAGAAACAGACTCCATGAGGGTGGTATGAAGGCCCGACGTCCACAGGTGGGGGTTGTGCTTACAGCTCAACTCCGTGCAGGACGTTTGGCATTTGCCAGAGATCACCAAGATTGGCAAACTCGCCACTGGCGCCCTGTGCTCTTCACAGATGAAAGCAGGTTCACACTGAGCACGTGACAGAGTCTGGAGACGCCGTGGAGAGCGTTCTGCTGCCTGCAACATCCTCCAGCATGACCGGTTTGGCGGTGGGTCAGTCATGGTGTGGGGTGGCATTTCTGTGTAGACTTCCATCTTCCAAGCGTAGCTGGATTGTGCGTCACAGGCCACCCATATCTTGATGCCATACTTTGCTGGCCATATACTGCCGGAAAGGACAGCGACCTTTTGACAAAAGAGATTACTCAATGATATTACAGCAATACAAAATAAAAGTGAAAAATCTTAAATTACAGATGATTATTATTATTATTTTTTTTTTTTTAACCTTTGAATGGAACCAGTTGCTCATCCACTTACTTCAGGCCCAGGGTTGTAGAGGTATGACAGAGGCTCCACCCACTTCTCCCAGACCTCTCTTATGGCCACAAGTTTGTCTCACACATCTTGCAGGTCTTGACTCACGGTTATCAAATTGTAGCATTCTTGAGAAAGTGAGAAAGACTTCCAGTGGCATCGTGGCACAGAAAAATCGCCCTTCCACTCTCTGCATCCCAGAGACTACATGTGGCCTCGACCTCGGGACCCATACACACCCACTAAGATAAGCAGCCATATGTAGGTACGCAGGTCAATCTCATCCATCCTGTTACAGGTGACTCCATATTTACAGAAACCCTCCAAATTGGTCATCTCCAGAATGATTTTTTCCATGGCTGATGTGATGCACATGTAGAATGTTGAGGCGAAGTCCTGGGCTTGGGCAACTGCATGTCCTGTGTCCTGGGGTCATCCTTATATGACATTTTGTGCTGCCATCCGGCCCTGGTTGTTATATGGTGACAAGGACCATGTTATTTTACTGTTCTTTGACAAAAATGGCTCTTTCAGCGTGGGAGATTTCTTCTTCATCTGAAGATGCATCATGCTCTGGGTTGTAATTCTTCCCCCATCTTCTTCAGATACCTCCTTTTCTAAATCATTGTTCTCTTGTTCCTCCTGGACATATATAAAATAAAATCAATACTACAACTTGCGGGGCACTGAAACGTGCACTCACAGCTTCAGCAAAGAGGGAACTGGGGGACTCATCTGCAGCCTGACTGTAATCCCCATGAGTAAACAATGCTTTCAATAAATGTTTATTTTGTCTGAAATTGTTTTTATTTTGGATGTGAACTTGAGTCATGTGTGGGGTTGTGGAGGGGAGATGCTGCACATGCACAATTACGTTTTAGTTTTGCCTGAGTTCAAATCAGTAGCACACAATCTCAATTTCTCAGTGTGTGTGTGTGTAAATGATTTTAACTGCCGGGTCAAAGATGACCCTAAGACTATCTTTGTACCCTGGTGGTATACAGCTTTCATGGAAATATGAACAAAGGCGATGTTTCACTTTTTCTAATGTTGGGGGTCACTCTAGGGAAAGTCATCAAATTTCAAGTTGAAAAAATATAATTTAGGGGGTTCTCTCCGCTGTTAAACAGTGGCGGGTCATTTTTGACCTAAATGATATCACAAAACTGATTTGACATGATTATTGTTTAGATCCCCACATTATTTACATTAGAAATATTGTTTCAATGTCCAACCTTTTGATGTTAAAGCTTTGGGGCAGAGTTTCTACACACAAAAGATGTTTGAATTCTTCATATTGCAGTTCAGATAGACTTTATGACCGGTCGTTAAAGTCACAGGACCAGCCCACTCTCCCCTTCCTCTCTGGTGGGAGAGGGGGGGGGCTCTCTTTGATCCTCACCCAGGAGGGAGGAAAATATCCAACCCTAATTCTGATGCCTAGTCACTTTACCCCGCCTTTATGTACATATCTACCTCAAACACCTCGCACCCCTGCACATTGAAATGGTACTGCTACTCCCTGAATATAGCTTCATTCTTCAAATCAAACCTTAAAAATCGGTCACACACACGGTGAACAGATGTTATTGCGAGTGTAGCGAAATGCTTGCACTTCTAGTTCCGACAGTGCATACACACAAATCTAAGTAAAGGAATAAATATATATATACTACTGTTCAAAAGTTTGGGGTCACTTAGAAATGTCCTTGTTTTTTTTAAATAAAAGCACATTTTTGCCCATTAAAATAACATTAAAATTGATCAGAAATACAGCGTAAACATTGTTCATGTTGTAAACGGCTGATTTTTTAAAATGGAATATCTACATGGGCGTACAGAGGCTCATTATCAACCATCATCACTCCTGTGTTCCAATGGCAAATTGTGTGAGCTAATCCAAGTTTATCATTTTAAAAGGCGGCTTGATCATTAGAAAACCCTTTTGCAATTATGCACAAAAACTGTTGTCCTGATTAACTTCGATGAATAAGGTGCCCAGAGTAAACTGCCTGCTACTCAGACCCAGTTGCTAATATACGCAGATTATTAGTATTGGATAGAAAACACTGACGTTTCCAAAACTGTTAAAATAAATGTCTGTGAGCATAACAGAACTCATATGGCAGGCAAAAACCTGAGAAAAATCCAACCAGGAAGTGGGAAATCTGAGGTTTGTAGTTTAAAAAAAAGTGATTGCCTATCCAATATACTGTCTATGGGGTCTTATTGCACTTCCTAGGGCTTCTAGATGTCAGTCTTTAGAACGTTGTTTCAGGCTTCTACTATGAAAGGGGAGCGAATAAGAGCTGTTTGAACCAGGGGTCTGGCTGAAAGCCTTTTTGCTAAGTCTCGTGCGAGCTCCGTTCCCTTTCGTTTCTAATGACAAAGGAATTGTCCGGTTAGAATATTATTGAAGATATGATAAAAACATCCTAAAGACTATTATACATATTATATACATCGTTTGACATGTTTCTACGAACTGTAATGGAACTTTGACTTTTTGTCTGGACTTAGTGCCCGCGCTTTGTGCATTTGGATTTGTGAAGTAAAAGCGAGAACAAAAAGGGGGTATTTGGACATAAAATGGACTTTATCGAACAAAACAAACATTTATTGTGGAACTGGGATTCCTGTGAGTGCATTCCGATGAAGATCAAAGGTAAGTAAATATTTATAACGCTATTTCTGACTTTTGTGACACCTCTCCTTGGTTGGAAAATAGTTCTCTGTGGCTAGGCGCTGACCTAACAAACGTATGGTGTGCTTTCACTGTAAAGATTTTTTCAAATCTGACAGCGGTTGCATTAAGGAGAAGTTTCTTTAATTGTATGTTTAACACTTGTATCTTTCATCAATGTTTATGATGAGTATTTTTGTCATTTGATGTGGCTCTCTGCACTTTCACCAGATGTTTGTTTGAAACAAAGCATTTCTGAACATAACCTCGTTTGAAATTGGTGCGTTTTTGGACATAAAGAACAACTTTATCGAACAAAACACACATTTATTGTCTAACATGGAGTCCTGGGAGTGCCATCCGTTGAAGATCAAAGGTTAGTGATTAATTTTAACGCTATTTCTGTCTTTTGTGACGCCTCTCCTTCTTTGGAAAATGGCTGTATGGTTCTCTGTGGCTAGGAGCTGACCTAACATAATCACAAGGTTTGCTTTCGCTGTAAAGCCTTTTTGAAATCTGACACTGTGGCTGGATTAACAAGAAAGAAAGAAAATGGTATATAATACTTGTATGTTGTATGAGGAATTTTTATTATGAGATTTCTGTTGTTTTGAATTTGGCGCCCTGCAATTTCACTGGCTGTTGGCGAGGTGGGACGCTACCGTCCCACATATCCCAGAGAAGTTAAAGAAGCAATAAAACTGGCCTTCTTTAGACTATTGTATTTCTGATCAATTTATTGTATTTTTTTTTTAAATTGACAAACATTTGCTTTTCTTTCAAAACAAGGACATTTCTAAGTGGCCCCAAACTTTTGAACGGTAGTGTACATATAAATATATGAATGAGCAATGACAGAGTGGCATAGGCAGGATGCAATACATGGTATAATATACAGTAAATACATGAGATTAATGATGTTTACTGATCTTGCATTACTCAAGTGGCATTATTAAAGTGACTGGTGATCCATTTATTAAAGTGGCCAATGAATTCAAGTGTGTATGTAGGCAGCAGCGTCTCTATACTAGTGATGGCTATTTAACAAAAGGCTAAGCTGTGTTTCAATATATTTCACTTGTGATTTTCATGAATAGGAAGATTGTCTGTTGCGTTATGCTAATTAGTGTCAGATGATGACAACGGTCCCGTTCACGGGATGGGGTGTCACTACAGGTTAACAGTCTGATCGCCATGAGCTAAAAGCTGTTTTTCAGTCTCTCAGTCCCAGCTTTGATGCACCTGTACTGACTTCGCCATTCTGGATGGTAGCAGGGTGAACTGGCAGTGGCTCAGGTGGTTGTTGTCCTTGATCTTTTTGGCCTTCCTGTGACATTGGGTGATGTAGGTGTCATGCTGGGCAGGTAGATTGCCCCCGATGATGCATTGTGCAGACAGCACCACCCTCTAGGGAGCCTTGCAGTTGTGGGCAGTGCAGTTGCTGTACCAGGCGATGCAGCCCGACACGATGCTCTCAATTGTGTATCTGTAAAAGTTTGAGGGTTTTAGGTAACAAGGTACATTTATTCAGCCTCCTGAGGTTGAAGAGCTGCTGTTGCCCCTTCACCACTCTGTCTGTGTGGGTGGACCATTTCAGTTTGTCCGTGATGGGTAAGCCGAGGAATGGGGGGGAAACCTTTCCACCTTCTCCACTGCTGTCCCAATTGCACAGGGTGGGGTTGAGACCTGGGGCCTCTAGCTTGATGAGCTTGGAGCGTACTATGGTGTTGAATGCTGAGCTTTAGTCAATGAACAGCATTCCTCTTGTCCCGATGGGATAGGGCAGTGTGCAGTGTGCTGAAATTGCATCTTTTGTGGACCTATTGGGGTGGTACGCAAATTGAAGTGGGTCTTGGGGGACAAGTAAGGTGGAGGTGATATGATCCTTGACTTGCCTCTCAAGGCACTTCATGATGACATTTAGTTCAGTTACCTTAGCCATCTTGGGAACAGGAACAATGGTGGCCATCTTGAAGCACGTGGGGACAGCAGACTGGGATAGGAAAAGATTGAATATGTCCATAAACACACCAGCCAGCTGGTCTGCGCATGCTCTGAGGACGCAGCTTGAGATGCCATCTAGGCCGGCAACCTTTACATGTCTTACTCACGTCGGACACAGAGACCTTAGTAGCGGGCCGCGTCACTAGCACTGTATTATCCTCAAAGCAGGCAAAGAACAAGTTTAGTTTGTTTGGAGGCAAGACAAGCTTCCTGCCATCCAGGACCTATATAATAGGCGGTGTCAGAGGAAAGCACAAACAATCGTCAGAGACCAGTCACCCAAGTCATCGACTTTCCTCTAATACCACACAGCAAGCGGTACCGGAACACCAAGTCTAGGACCAAAAGGATCCTTAACAGCTTTTCCCCCAAGCCATAAGACCGCTGAACAAATCATCAATAGCCACTGAACTTGACCCCCCCCCCCACTACACCCTCTCAGGCCCACCCATGGATGTGCCCCTGCCCACGTGAAATCCATAGATTAGAGCCTACTGAATTCATTTCAATTGACCAATTTCCTTATATGAACTGAAACTCAGTAAAATCATTGAAATTGTCACATGTTGTGTTTATATTTTTGTTCAGTGTATATTGTAGCTTAGACTCTACTTTACATTACAGCCTGAAAACAATGACCAGTAGAAACTGGTCAGTTTCATTATTCTTAGCAATGACTTCATACCAAATCAAAGTTTGTCACGGGCGCCAAATACAACAGGTGTAGTAGACCTTACAGTGAAATGCTTACTTACAGGCTCTAACCAATAGTGCAAAAAAGGTATTAAGTGAACAATAGGTAGGTAAAGAAATAAAAACAACAGTAAAAAAAGACTGGCTATATACAGTAACGAGGCTATTAAAGTAGCGAGGCTACATACAGACACCGGTTAGTCAGGCTGATTGGGGTAGTATGTACATGTAGATATGGATAAAGTTACTATGAATATATGATGAACAGAGAGTAGCAGTAGCGTAAAAGAGGGGTTATTGGGAGGTGGGACACAATGCAGATAGCCAGGTTAGCCAATGTGCGGGAGCACTGGTTGGTCGTCCCAATTGACGTAGTATGTACAGGAGGAGTGTATAGTTATAGTGACTTTGCATATGATAAACAAAGAGTAGCAGCAGCTTAAAAAGAGGGGTTGCGGGTGGGGGGCTCACAATGGATAGTCCGGGTAGCAATTTGATTACCTGTTCAGGAGTTTTATGGCTTGGGGGTAAAAACTGTTGAGACGCCTTTTTGTCCTAGACTTGGCATCTCAGTACAGCTTGCCATGCGGTAGTTGAGAGAACAGTCTGACTGGGGTGGCTGGGGTCTTTGACAATTTTTAGGGCCTTCCTCTGACACCGCCTGGTGTAGAGGTGCTGGATGGCAGGCAGCTTTGCCCCATGTACTGGTGTACTGGGACGTACGCACTACCCTCTGTAGTGCCTTGCGGACAGAGGCCGAGCAATTGCCGTACTAGGCAGTGGATGCTCTCAATGTTGCAGCTGTAGAACCTTTTGAGAATCTCAGGACCCATGCCAAATCTTTTTAAGTTTCCTGAGGGGGAAATAGGCTTTGTCGTGCCCTCTTCACGACCGTCTTGGTGTGTTTGTGGACCATTCTAGTTTGTTGTTGATGTGGACACCAAGTGTTAGGAAAATTATGATTAAATGACTGAACAAATCATTTTAAATGGAACTGTAACTAAGTAAACGTATACTCTGTTTTATTATATCTGATTAACAATATGAGTTCATAAGAAGGGATTGTGTGACACGGACAAGGGGTAATTAAAGTTAATGAACACCATTCCAACTAGGCAGAAACAAATGGGTTGTGAATTAAGTAAGCAGATAAGGTAGTTAACCTATGGTCGAACCGACGAAACTTAGCTCTGGGGTGTTTTAGATAACCTAGGAATGCACTCACTGTCTTTTCTGTTAATTAGAACTGTCAGCTAAGTGGTGATCGATAGTGTTGAGGGGTCAAAAGTTAATTCAGTTGTGTTGTGTGTCCTGTGTATGTGCTAGGGGGGTCAGAATGAACTCAGAATGAACATTTAAAGTTCCCTATGACCCGGTCTGGAGGAGGAGATTCATTTTAGGAGCAATGAAATGTCATGTTATTGTATATAAAACTGTTGCTCGTGGTAAAGTGGGAGCGCACTCAGAGAATAAATTCTGTTACCTATTATTGATAAGACTGGTCTCCGTCTATTTTATGCAAACAAGAATCATACAAATTCTCATGAAATAGATTAAGGGAATTCAATTAATGAAAACATTGGTATATTTAAATTACAGTAACACCTAGGAACTTTAAGCTCTCAACCTGCTCCACTACAGCCCTGTGGATGAGAATGGGGGCGTGCTCGGTCCTCCTTTTCCTGTAGCCCACAATCATCTCCTTAGTCTTGGTTACGTTGAGGGATAGGTTGTTATTCTGGCACCACACGGCCAGGTCTCTGACCTCCTCCCTATAGGCGGTCTCGTCATTGAGCAGGCCTACCACTGTTGGGGTCGTCTGCAAACTTAATGATGGTGTTGGAGTTGTGCCTGGCCATGAGGTCATGGGTGAACAAGGAGTACAGGAGGGTAATGAGCACGCACCCCTGGGGAGCTCCAGTGTTGAGGATCAGCGTGGCAGATGTATTAGCTAGGTTGCCACTTTTTGTTCGCCTATTAAAATTGAACTTCAGGTCATGAAAATAAATAGCTAGCCAGCTACTCAACCCTGTTGCACAAAGCTAATGTTATAAGCAGCCAGCCAGCTTCACCTGGCTAGTGAGGCTCGACCGGACCAGATTATGTGTTGGGACGCTAGTCACAATAAGGATTAGGCACAATAGTGGAATTTGCGGTTTGCCTTCAAATTAAAAGTATGTCATTGATAGCAATGCAAATTAATACAAGTAGAATTATGCCATACTTTTATTTTGAAGGCTAACCGCAAAGTCCACTATTGTAGCTTATCTTATAAATTAGGGTTATTTTAGATGACACCAAGCTACATACAGTTGAATTTGGAAGTTTACATACACTTTAGCCAAATACATTTAAACTCAGTTGTTCACAATTCCTGACATTTAATCCTAGTAAATAATCCCTAGTAAACAATACAGCCTGGATTCGAACCAGGGACTGTAGTAGTGCCTCTTGCGCTGAGATGCAGTGCCTTAGACTGCTGCATCCATGTGTGTGTAAACTATTTAACTGTACTTGAATTCTTAAGATTATCGGTATTGGTTTTTTTGGCAAGGAAAATATCAGATATCGGCCAAAAATGTCACATGGGTGCATCACTCCTAACAATACATACAAATCCCCCAAAAAGTAAGAAAGGAACTAAGAAATATCAAAATATTAGAAAGAGCAATGTCAGAGTCCAGAAAATATATGTATACGATGGTGTATATACACATTATGGACAGTACATGAATAGAAAAGGTGTACAGCAGTGGTTATATGGGATGAGCCTCGACTAGAAAACAGTAAGTATGCAATTCATTGTAAAGGTTGTATTCGGCACATGTGACAAGTCAAATTTGATTTGAGTATATACGTATTAGGTGTGTAAAACGCTCTCCATCTGACAACAGACCTCTCCCCTCTTCTCCAGATGATAGCCTGTGTGTGTGTGTTGCCCCTACTACAGAAACTGATCTAAGGTCTGCTTTGAATGTTCTCTTCAATGGGATTTGGGGAGGATAAGCTGATCCTATATCTGTTACATTGGGCCTACATGACAATTTCCCTAGCCCTACAGATATGATTGGAGATGGTGGATTAACACTCCCCTGGTGCTTTTCCACTGAGATTTAACCCCACACTAGTCGCCAGTGTTTTTTTTTAAATGAAAGCTCAAGTGTAATTATGTTTCCATCAGGAGTGTGACACTACATACTTTTTGTTCTGTAAGGTGTTAAAGTTAACATGTAGCAATTGTTATGTAAACGCACGCTAAAAAAGCAACGTGACCCAGAACCTGGGCTTGGCCTCAAGTCCAGGAAGGTCCGCCGGAGCCATGCATGGCCCAGTGAGACACAGGTGACGGCCCGCGTAGAGATCGAAACAGAGAAGTCTGAGCCTTTTGGGTAGAACCTCATTGGAAATACACCATCCATGTTTTGCTATGGAATACGGGGTCACACTACAGAATATAAAACCACCATGGTTAGAACAATAATTTAATCCCCTAAAATCGTCCATTGGTTTGAGGTTTAAAAAATAAACAGAAAGGCAGCAAAATTATATCGTTAGCATTAAAGACGATGGAAGTCACAGAGCTGAGAACCTATAGCAGCCAACTACATGGTGAATTCCTCATTCATTGTCTTGATTAATATTAAGAATGAGATGAGCTGAACAAAAGGTTTGACTGATGCTGATGACAAGCTAGCTAAAACAGCAGCAAGATTGTCTTGACCAGTGTGGCAGTGATTAGCTAACTGGCGTTAGCCAATGCTAAACAAGCTAGCTATAACGTTAGTTAGCTGCACGGACCACTCTTGAAATGTGCCTTTTAATATAATTTCTACTTAAACTAAGTTAGTAACTAGTATAGTAAATTGCTAACTTTAATCCACCATACCTGCACAGAATGATTCACCGAAACGCGGTGTTCTATCCAACAGTAAAAGCACTGCTCGGTGTTAGCAGGCTAGCTTGGATGCTAGCCGTCCCAATTTGGAGCACCTTCAGCGTAGTCGCTATTTCCGTTTTCCTCTCCGAAACAAAACGAAAAGCAAAACAAAAGTAAAAGCGAATGAGTACGTCCTCGGTCTCGTTATTTTTGCACTTACAAAGTCGCGTTTTTTTTAAGCAACCCAGATGTTGAAAAGTGGGGATCTAGCCAGCTAGAGACGGAGCCAAACCCTTTGTTCCTAACCAGACGCGAACAATGGCCCCCGTCTCTGCTCTTACGTCTCTACTCCCTGCTTGCGTAAACATTCCCTCTGCAGATTGGGCTCCCCCAATCGTGTTTAATCGAAATGTAATCTGCCTTTACAACACCCTCCCTCCTATTCACAAACTAATAGCTATGTAGTAAAGCTCTAAACATTTGCTATGAATTGTAGGTGTATTAAAATAAATAATACAGTCAGTATCTAGCTAGCCTTTTTAAAACAATCACATTCACTGCCTCTCAATTCAGTCAGTACTAGCTTACAAAATTAATGCAGAGAAAAAGTTTGAGTGTAGCACCTTATCACACTGACTGATCAAAGAAGTTCAGCTCATAAATATGCATCTAATAAATTGGATAATTGGTCAACATTGGTGATACCTTTAGGACAAAACCTGGCAACAGCTCAAAGCACACAAAGTAGTACTCCTACACTAGAGGCCTGACACGACAGCTCTGAGTGATGAGCTGATAACACCTCAGATAGTGCTGGAGGTCAAACCAAATATAATCCAATTTTATTTGTCACATGCGCCGTGTGGACGTTACAGTGAAATTCCAACTTACCAGCCCTTAACAAACAATGCAGTTTTAAGAAAGTACCCCCCCCAAAAAGTGAGGTAAGAATAACAAATAATTAAAGAGCAGCAGTGAATAACAAAAGCGGGGCTATATACAGGGGGTACCGAAACAGAGTCAATGTGTGTGTGTGGGGGGGTGGTCGGCCCAATTGAGGTAGTATGTACATGAATGTATAGTTAAAGTGACTATGCATATATGATAAACAGAGAGTAGCAGCAGCGTAAAAAGAGGGTCTGGGAGGTGGGGAAATGTAAATAGTATGGGTAGCTATTTGATTTGCTGTTCAGGAGTCTTATGGCATGGGGGTGGAAGCTGTTTAGAAGCCTCTTGGACCTAGACTTGGTGCTCCGGTACCGCTTGCCGTGCGGTAGCAGAGAGAACAGTCTCTGACTAGGGTGGCTGGAGTCTTTGACCATTTTTAGGGCTTTTCTCTGACACCGCCTGGTATAGAGGTCCAGGATGGCAGAAAGCTTGAACCTGGTGATCTACTGGGCCGTACGCACTACCCTCTGTAGTGCCTTGCGGTCAGAGGCTGAACGGTTGCCATACCAGTCAGTGATGCAACCCTTCAGGATGATCTCGATGGTGCAGCTGTAAAATAATTTGAGGATCTGAGGACCCATGCCAAATCTTTTGAGTCTCCTGAGGGGGAATAGGTTTTGTCGTACCCTCTTCACAACTGTCTTGGTGTGCTTGGACCAGGTTAGTTTGTTGGTGACACATAAAATGCAAATTAATTACTTAAAAATCATACAATGTGATTTTCTGGATTTTTGTTTTAGATTCTGTCTCTCACAGTTGAAGTGTACCTATGAAATAATTACAGACCTCTACATGCTTTGTAAGTAGGAAAACCTGCAAAATCGGCAGTGTATCAAATACTTGTTCTCCCCACTGTGCTTAGGCCCCCACCCCGTGTCTTATCAAAGGCTGCTGTTCTATCCTTCCGCTAGAGTGTATAACCTGCCAGCTGTATGTTCTTAATGTCGACATTCAGCCACAACTCGGTGAAACATAAGATATTACAGTTTTTAATGTCCCATTGGTAGGACATACATGCTTTCAGTTCGTCCCATTTTTTCCCAGCGATTGAACATTAGCTAGCAGGACGGAAGGCAAAGGCAGATTAGCCACTTGTCACCTGTCTTTACAAGGCACCCTGATCCCTGCGAAATCTCAGTTTCCTTCTCCAGCGAATGATGGAGATCTGGGACTGGTCAGGTGTCTGTAGTATATCCCTCCCGTCCGACTAATTGAAGAAAAACTCTTTGTCTAATCTGAGGTGAGTAATCCTAGTTCTGATGTCCAGAAGCTCTTTTCGGTCATAAGAGATGGTAGCAGCAACATTATGTACAAAACAAGTTACAAACAACGGGAAAAAAAATTAAAAAATAGCATGGTTGGTTAAGAGCCGATAAGACGGCAACCATCCCCTCCGGCGCCATCTTTGAGTTACTTATGAACAGAGTTGGAAATGTCATACTTGAGTAAAAGTAAAGATACCTTAATATAAAATGACTCAAGTAAAAGTGACCCAGTAAAATACTACTTGAGTAAAAGTCTGAAAGTATCTGATTTTAAATGTACTTTAAGTACAGTGGTGGAACATTTTCATACTTGGGTAAAAGTACAAAGTAAAAGTAATTGCTATACATCAAATTCCTTATATTTAGTAAACCAGATGGCACAATTTCCTTTTTTCTAACTTTTTTTGACAGCCAGGGGCACACTCCCAACACTTAATAATTTACAAAGGAAGAATTTATGTATCGTGAGTCCACCAGATGTGAGGCTCTCTTGATGAGTGTGTGAATTGAAAATTCTTCCTGTACTGCAAAGTATTAAAATTGTAACTAGTACTTTTGGGTGTCAGGCAAAATGTATGGAGTAAAAAGTATATAATTTTCTTTAGGAATGTTGTGAAGTAAAAGTAAAAGTAGTCAAAAATATAAATACTGAAGTAAAGTACAGATACCCCAAAAACTACTGAAGTAATCATATTTTAAAGTACTACTTAAGTACTTTATACCACTGCTTATGAATGAGCATGGCTCACTTCATCACTACACTACGAGCTCCTGACCTGGAGTGCACCCCATCACCATTATGTTGTCAGAGACAGAGGTGATATATGGATTTACTGGCAGTGGACTCATACACAGAACAAAGCCATGGGAGACACTATGTGGCAAACATTCCCTAGGAAAAAAAGAAAGTTTGGAGGGATGGAAGGTGGGAATAAAGGTAGGGGAATGTAAAGGGCATAAGAAAGTAGCATTTTGTATCATGGAAACAGGAATGAGAATTCAACTACTAGTCTAATTCCAGGCCTGATTTTTGTCCCCTGTGAGAGGCATGTGCTCAGTCACACCTAACTAACTGTTGCCTTCTGTAGAGGGAGAGATAGAGTGAGATTGAGAGAAAGAAAGAAAGAAAGAACGAGAGATGGAGAAGGAGAGTGTGAGGGAACAAAAGAGGGCAAGAGAGGAGATTTGTGAAACAGCATCCCCCCTCTAATAAACCAGCTTGTCCTTTCTTTTGACCGTGGAGCCGAATAAGATTTTATTTTTTAATTGAACCTTTATTTAACTAGGCAAGTCAGTTAAGAACAAATTCTTATTTACCATGACGGCCTACCCCGGGCGACGCTGAGCCAATTGTGCACCCAATCACAGCCGGATATGACACAGCCTGGATTTGAACCAGGGACTGTAATGATGCCTCTTGTACTGAGATGCAGTGCCTTAGACTGCTGCACCACTCGGGAGCCCAAAATAGCTGACAGTGCGATATGTTATTGGTGGATAAAAGCCCACAGGAAAACAGATCTAGTCTCAGCAGCACAATGCTGGAAAGCAGAATACTGTAGACATATGCACTCACACGCATACACACCTGCACTACGGTGGGGATGCTGCTATCAGGCTCAATTTAGACAACAATGTGTGTTTGTTCCTGTGTGGGTGTGTGCGTGTGCCTGCATGTGTGCTGTGTGTCCGTGAGAGTTCTTGGAAACAGCGGTACAATGTGCTTGTATGCCAGAACAGCCTGTTAAAGCCAGTAATCCCTATGCACTCCACGGTGCCATTGTGTTTCCTGTACAATAGACACATTATCTATAGGGGGCACTATACACAAACATTTTAGAAATCATGACAAGTAGGAAACAGGATTTGGTGCCCTCTTGTGATCCTCCTGAATACCTCCTAACTTCACTCTGCTCCATCAAACCATCTTTGTCAAATCAGAATGCTTTACATAATTTAGTTTTATTAGACTGGAATACTGATCGAATTTACTTCCTTGAACGTGGCAGGTAGCCTAGCGGTTAACAGTGTTGTAACCAGTAACTGAAAGGTTGCTGGTTCAAATGCCCGAGACAAAAAGGGGAAAATCTATTAATGTGCCCTTGAGCAAGGCACTTAACCCTAATTGATGCTGGAAGTCGCTCTGGATAAGAGCATCTGAATGACTGTAATGTAAAATGTAATGCCCCATGGGGAATTCATATTGAAACTCAGATGGTCCCGGTTCTAACACAGACAGACCTCATTCAAAAGAGGGCTCACTATAGTCTCATTAACAAGCCATACCACTCAAACCCTGCACTCTCAGTGTTTCCTGTAAAAGGTTAGGCAGAGCTGATGATGGACTCTGCTGTGTGCTTCACTGGCCAACAGGCTTTCATCTACACAGATCTGGGTCATGCTCATTAATAGGGCACACAATGGAAAATGTTTTGTAATGGCAATCGGAAATTAGCATTTGTTTTTAGGATGACTATTTGTTAATGTTACATTCAGGTAGTCTCTGTTACAGTCGACTTTCTTCCATTTGGTGACTATTGATCATGACCCTGCTGTAAGATAGCAAATTGTCCCGCCAATGGATGTGTTGACTTGACAGGCAGGAGTGTTAGGGCATATTCCATTAGGCAATTAATGAACATTTAATTAAGAAGATTTTGTTCCTGATGGGACTGACATTGACTCTCCAACCCTGATAGGCCTCATGCTTGTTCTGAATAGAGTGATTCAGACTTGGACATACTTGAATTTGCACAGGAAACTGACCAGGATAAGATACTGATACAGATAAGAGATTGAGGCGAACTGTACAAAATGTCAGACTGACCGTTTCACTCAACAAATAAAGCCCATATGTACACACTTTCGCTAGTAACCACTTAGTAAGCAACAAATAGACGAAGCTGCCAGAGAGAGAGTGACAATCAAATGTGCGTGCATGCGCACAAACACACACTCACACAAACCAGACACACCTCCATAAGGAACAATGTTGTTCTGAGGGCACAGGAGCATTCCACTGACCCAAACTTGTCCGAGCAAGAAAACCTTGTGTCAATCAACATGGGGGAAAGACGTATCAGTGTATGTAGGAGATGTGCGCTAGTAATAGCTAGTGAGCGCTAGTAATAGCTAGTGAGCGCTAGTAGCCGTTGTGCAGTCTTGCTGAGAAATAAAGTACACTGAATATTGAGTGAGGAACACACTGTAAACCAGTTGCTGGACTTGACCTTTACAGCAGAAAAGGCACACGAGAGAGAGACAGAAGACAGAGAGAGCAATAGAGAGTGAGAGAGCAGAGAGACAGAGAGTGAGAAATGGTGAGACTTACCAGGGCAAGCGCAGCCTCCAACAGACATCTTCTCACATGTTGTAGGTCTCTGCTCTGCTGGAAACAGCCGCCTCCAGTCCTCCCTCCGTATGCAAGGATACACATGCAGAGAGAGAGCAAGAAACAGAGGAAAGTGAGAAAAAGGGGATAGAAGAACAGGACATATAATGAGAAGTACAACAGGATCGGAGCTCTCTCTTTCTAGCTCTATTTAACAATCAGGAAGTAGGAAATATAGTACTCTGGTTGGTTTATTAATATGCAAATTGCAATCCTCATGGGCAGAGATAAATATGAGAGGGGGGAGACACACACGAACCATAGCTCTCTTGAAATCGCTTATTGTGGCAAAGATATCAGTAATTATGCGTATACAGGGCAACAGATATACTTGCACGGGGCAACAGAGAGGGAAATCTTCTGTTTTTCAAAACGTATGATGTGCAGAGGCTATGCTTTGCAAACATTGAACGGCCATTGCCTGCTCTGGTATGTAATTGGTGATCTAAATGTCAGTGCCGATTGGTGCCGTTTAAGAGGAAGGTGGATGATAATTTTTTGAGCATGGCATTATTTCTAATAAAGTATATTGGATGACTGTCATTCATATTCCATTCACTCAGCTCAACGTAACATTGATAGGTTTAGGCTACTACATGATACTCTAATTCTCCCTGTACCCATCATGAGATTGCTACAACCTAGCCTATGAATTAAAGTTTACAACATAGGTGCACAGGTCGAGATAATGTTTTGCAATCAAGGTGACAGACAGTGACACATTCAATACAGCCTTGCACACGCTTGCCTGCATCTAGCTGATCTAGCTGTAATCATTAGTCCAACAGCTGAAAATAAGAGGTTCTATTGGACAAATTCAGGTATGTTTATCCCCATTTCGTTCCGTTTAAGAAACGTTTTTTCAACAGAATTGGCAGAATGAATACACCCCAGATCACATGCAAACACAGTTCACTTTTATAGTAGCCACATAAAACATCATGCTCACTTCACTCGTTGTATATATAATTCCTTCTCGCAACTATCTACTCACTCTCCTCCTCTCACCTTTTCCCTTCGCATGTGGACTTCAGTGCACAACCCATTAGCTGTCTGTGACCAGGTAAAAAACCTTTCCAAGGCAAACCTTCAAATTATGACCGCTAACCGCAACACACAGCCTACATCATTGTCACCATATTAGCCAATGTCATAGTCAACATAGCTACTAGAACTAACGCATTAGTAAACCTGCTACAATCATGCGTTTTGTGAGTTTAGATTGTTAAACAGCCATCACTAACACAGAGAGGCTTCTGCCTACCTACAAACTTGAAATCATTGGCCACTTTAATAAATGGATCACTAGTCACTTTAATAATGCAACTTTACTCATGTTTACGTATCTTGTATGACTCATATCATATATATACAGTTGAATTCGGACGTTTACATACACTTAGGTTGGAGTCATTAAAACTTGTTTTTCAACCACTCCACAAATTTCTTGTTAACAAACTATTAGTTTTGGCAAGTCGGTTAAGACATCTACTTTGTGCATGACACAAGTCATTTTTCCAACAATAATTTACAGACAGATTATTTCACTTTACTGTAAAATTGTAGACCTTATTTCACTGTAGAATTGTAGACCTCGACGAGTCTGGTTCGTCCTTGGGAGCAATTTCCAAATGCATGAAGGTACCACGTTCATCTGTACAAACAATAGCACGCAAGTATAAACACCATGGGACCATGCAGACATCATACCGCTCAGGAAGGAGATGCGTTCTGTCTCCTAGAGATGAACATACTTTGCAAAAAGTTGCAATCAATCCCAGAACAACAGCAAAATGACCTTATGAAGATGCTGGAGGAAACAGGTACAAAAGTATCTATATCCACAGTAAAACAAGTCCTATATCGACATAACCTGAAAGGCCGCTCAGCAAGGAAGAAGCCACTGCTCCAAAACCACCATTAAAAAAGCCAGACTACGGTGTGCAACTGCACATGGGGACAAAAATCGTACTTTTTGAAGAAATGTTCTCTGGTCTGATGAAACAAAATAGAACTGTTTGCCCATATCGACCATCGTTATGTTTGGAGGGAAAAGGGGGATGCTTGCAAGCCGAAGAACACCATTCCAACCGTGAATCACGTGGGTGGCAGCATCATGTTCTGGGGTGCTTTGCTGCAGGAGGGGCTGGTGCACTTCACAAAATAGATGGCATCATGAGACAGGAAAATTATGTGGATATATTGAAGCAACATCTCAAGACATCAGTTAAAGCTTGGTCGCAAATGGGTCTTCCAAATGGACAATGACCCCAAGCATACTTCCAAAGTTGTGATAAAATGGTTTAAGGACAACAAAGTCAAAGTATAGATAATGTGTGGGCAGAACTGAAAAAGCGTGTGCGAGCAAGGAGGCCTTACAATCCTGACTCAGTTACACCAGCTCTGTCAGGAGGAATGAGCTCAAATTCACCCAACTTATTGTGGGAAGCTTGTGGAAGGGTACCCGAAACTTTTGACCCAAGTTAAACAATTTAATGGCAATGCTACCAAATACTAATTGAGTGTATGTAAACTTCTGACCCACTGGGAATGTGATGGAAGAAACAAAAGCTGAAATAAATCACTCTCTACTATTATTCTGACATTTCACATTCTTAAAATAAAGTTGTGATCCTA
Organism: Oncorhynchus tshawytscha; assembly: GCF_018296145.1. Lineage (NCBI taxonomy): Eukaryota > Metazoa > Chordata > Actinopteri > Salmoniformes > Salmonidae > Oncorhynchus > Oncorhynchus tshawytscha. The sequence continues at coordinate 49,410,647 of NC_056429.1, read as the reverse complement.
ACTGACCTAAGACAGGGATTTTTTTAAACCAGGATTAAATGTCAGGAATTGTGAAAAACAGAGTTTAAATGTATTTGGCTAAGGTGTATGGAAACTTCAGACTTCAAATGTAAACTGTATTTTTTTTACCATCTATTGCATCTTGCCTATGCCGCTCTGTCATTGCTCATCCAAATATTTATATATTATTCCATTCCTTTATTAGATTTGTCTCTATTAGGTAGTTGTTGTGGAATTGTTAGATTACTTATTAGATATTGCTGCACTGTCGGAACTAGAAGCACAAGCATTTCGCTACACTCGCAATAACATCTGCTAACCATGTGAGTGGGACCAATACAATTTGATTTGATTTGATAGCAGTTACACCAGCGGGCCCTGGTGGCAATAAATTCATAAAACCAAAAGCTTACCTAGCTGTCCTCCGGATACACCATGGTGCTACCCTACATAGTGCTGCTGAGGCTACTGTTGACCTTCATTGCAAAACAGTGTGTTTTAATCAATTATTTGGTGATGTGAATATATTTAGTATTAGTTTTATCTAAAAAGGAAAACTTTTCAATGTTTCACTATTTTTAACTTTATTAATTTCACTGAGGAGGATGGACCTCCCCTTCCTCCTCTGGGCAGCCTCCACTGCTAAATGTGCAGCTCATTGATTTGAGCATCCTTTTGTAAAGCTCATTTGTTCAACTTTGTAAATGGTGAAAATAGAAATAACCTCAAAACCCCAACCCCCCCCCCTCTCTCACCCTTGTCCTCCCTCTGTTTTGTATCTGTGTGTATAACAGCAGTGTTAATCACTACAGACAGCATCGATTAAAAATGCAAAGCCCACCTGGGGCGCTGGGACACTGGAGACCCATGAAACACACACACACACACACACACACACACACACACACACACACACACACACACACACACACACATCACCCTCCAGTATGAGCCTTCTTAGCTGTCCCTCACCCTAGCTCACTTCTCTCTTTCTCCTCCCCTCTTTTCCCCTCTCCACCTCTCTCCGTCAAGCGTCTTCTCTCAAACTCAATAATCTTACAGTCCACCTCATCACTATGTTTGTACACCATGTTTGCATAATGAACTTACACACAGCACTGACACACACTTACCCCACCAGACATGCCACCAGAATAAATTCAAGGAAATGTATAGTATTATACAGAGCCATGAGTGCATGGAACTCCCTTCCATCTTATATAGCGCAACTGAACAGCAAACCTGGTTTCAAAAGACAAATAAAGCAACACCTCACGGTACAACGCCTCTCCCCTATGTGACCTACTTGTTGTGTGTATGTACTGACATGTATGTGTAACTGACACACATTACATGTTCATGTTTTTACATGTATGTAAACTGTAAAATCTTTTGCCTGTAATTTATTTTTCGTTATGTTAGACCCCAGTAAGACTAGTTGTCACCATTGGCATCGGCTAATGAGGATCCTAATACATCAAAACCAAGACAGACAGACAGACAGACAGACAGACAGACAGACAGACAGACAGACAGACAGACAGACAGACAGACAGACAGACAGACAGACAGACAGACAGACAGACAGACAGACAGACAGACAGACAGACAGACAGACAGACAGACAGACAGACAGACAGACAGACAGACAGACAGACCACACACAGTAGGAGCGGGGCTTCTCTTAACAACCTCCTTCTCTTAACAACCTCTTTGTTTATCCGTCTGTCAGGATCAATACGTTGAGGAAACAAAACAACCAATTTACAAAAATAACAAGTGGGACACGACATTCCCTAAATGCTATTACGTGCTGTTTCAGAGCCATCAGAGCTGAATGTCATACATACTGTTAGACACATTTCTGAGGAACTATTAACACCCTCCCTAAGGCCTTTCCTATTTGTAGTCTCTCTCGCTCTCTCTCTCTCCAGTCAGGACAAAACTGAATTATCTCAGCTGACAGTAGAACTCTGCTTTTAAAAGGGTGCACTGAGAACAAAGGCAGATATGAGTCATTTCACAGAGAGAGAGAGAGGAGTGTGTGTGTTTGTTTCTGTTTGTGTATGTCTGTGTGTCTGTCTCCACTCCAGCTTTGGGGAAATGGCTTTTGTTTCTATGCCAGAAAGGCATTGAGGCTAGAGATATACACTTCGCTGACTGCACAAACAGCCAGTGTCTCTCGCACTGGGGCTCACTCTCTAAAGCAGTTTTTCCCGAAAACAAAGATGGTGTAGGTCTATCTTTCCCTGTCAGAAGGCACGCAGCAACAGCAATGTCACAGGAGGAGTCAGGTACTTGCACAAACACACACACACACACCTGAATGAGAACCGTCACACTTCACCTCTTGTGAAGAACATGTTCTCTGGAGGTAAACAAACACTCATTATTAACATGACATTTTACACACACACAAACACACAATAATGACATTGGCATAGCTAGCCTAATCCCCCAGTCCCAGTCCATTTTAGGTGAGGTCACAAAATAATGCTTACCTCTCCTCTTTGTCTGTCTGTCTACTCGGCACCTCACGACACACACACACGCCATCCATGCTTACCTTTCCCCCCTTTTATCTCCTCCTGTCCTCTGTCTGTGGCTGTGGAAACACCAGAGCCTGTTCACTAAAACATCCACCAAGTCAACTGCAGAGAAAAATAGATCGTCAGAAAAAGAGACAAAAAGAGAGAGATGTAGTGGAGCGCGCAGATGATGAGGAAGAGAGCCGGCTAGCTCTCTGCTGGTATAAATATGACGCAGAGGCAGCAGCCAGAGTCACTTATTTCCTCTCCTCTCCTCCACCCCATCCCTCCATACCCACAGAGAGAGGGCACTGTATCCATGGCAACAACGAGCAGCAGTAGGTGGTGGTTACTGAGATGTTGGGGCACAGCAGGGTGATTCTCGTGAAACCAAATGAAACCATGTCTGTGATAAATTCAGCTATATAGCCTCTAAAATGTTTTAATAATTTACTATTACATTAAAGCTCACTATGCTTGGTTTCTGGTTCTTTAACTTTTTTTGGCCTTAAATCTTATTTATAAAATGTACTTTAGATGCATTTCATTTATAGAAATAACTAACACATTTAATTAAAACCAATGAAATATTGTATAAAGTGGTACATATGCAAAGAGTTAACATTTCTGGGTATTCACATAAACGAGTCATATCTTAGACAAAATATATGACAAGTTTAAATTTGATAATTGTCCTCGTACACATTAAATCAAATCAAATCAAATTTTATTTGTCACATTACCCATTTTAGATGTTCATTACGTAACTGTGTAATACTTCAGGTTTGAGCAAAATTATTAATTCAACTTTTACAGTATAATAGATTAGAAAGAGCATGAATTGATCATGTCAATTGCTTTGCTGAGTCATTCTGCCATTGTTAGCAACATTTGCTAAGGGCTTCTCATTAACATAATGCCCATTTCTCATTACCATGACATTGTTGTCAGTTACAGTAATGAATAATGTAACTCCATCACACTATGTACACAACAGATATAGCACTGTTGTTTGGTCAGCGGTGTAACACCCCCCCACCTCCACGACCCTTTTGCGTCCCACCACTGCAACAAAAAAAAGACTAAAACACTAAAAAAATGACATTTAAAAATCTAAAGCTTGTCTGATGTTTTCAGAATTCAAAAGTGAGCATCAAATAATTTCCAGATTGAGGCATATAGCATAATGTTATAATTGTTGGCATGTGAAGTGGCCTCTTCTTGACATTACACGACTTTTGATGTCTGAAAACATCTGACAAAGGTTGATATAAACTGTGTTAAAGGACGTTACACAGAATAATCTAAGATAAATTGTCAAGATGAATACAAGATGATGCCAAAACATTGGTGGTTTACCCAATAAATTACTGGGAGATTATTATATATAGAGTTTGCGACTCTCATTATTTTTATAGCCTACAGTTTTAGTAAGCAGCTCTACTAACTTATTGGGGTGTGCGCCAGCTGATGCTTTTTCGGAAGATGAATACACACCCTATGCTATTTACATGTGTAGAGACAGCTCTATGCCTCAACACCAACAGGAAAAGATGAACACCACATCATTTCCAGATCTTATTTGGTGCTTATCTTTTTCATTCATTTGTGGGTTTTGCATGTCAGTGTATTTCCACAATAAATGGCCTGGGATGTGGACTTAAAGGGACAGTTCACACGAATTACATATTGGTTTCCTTACTCTGTAAGCAGTCTATGAACAAGATAAGACAGCAATCCATGCTTGGGTTTTGTTTACCTGGTAGCTGTCTCCAGCTTTTTAGCATTTACAGTATAGCAAAAAAAACAATGTAAGCAAAACTTTATTGAGCTACACAATACATTTTGACACTTTGGGATGATTTGGACATGGAAGGTGATAATATATCAGGGAAATCCACTTGCATTGGTTTTGTGTTTCTTAACCCTAATTGTCCTCGATAAGAGCATCTGCTAAATGACTAAAATGTAAATGCTACACAGAACTAAAGCATGGATTGCTGTCTTAACCTTGTCCATCGACTGCTTGCGGGGTAAGGAAACCAATGTACAAATGTAATTTTGCATTTAAAAAAAATCCAATTGGTAGTTACAGTCCTGTTCCATCGCTACAACTCCCGTACGGACTCAGGAGAGGCGGTGGTCGAGAGTCGTGCATCCTCCGAAACACAACCCATCTGAGCCACACTGCTTCTTGGCACAATGTCCACTTAACCCGGAAGCCAGCCACACCAATGTGCTGGAGAAAACACCGTACACCTGGTGACCGTGTCAGCATGCATTGCACCCAGCCCGGCACAGGAGTCATTAGAGCACGATGGGACAAGAACATCCCTGCTGGCCAAACCCTCCCCAAACCTAGACGATGCAAATTCATGCAGTATTTTTGATAATCCTGTATAATGTGAATGCATGCTGACACGGTCGCCAGGTGTACAGTGTATCCTTTTTTATTTTCAAAAGCATGTTTGACTCATGTATTGTGTCCACACACATAAACTGGACATTTGTGAGGGACTGTACACCTTGTACACCAGATTTTTTTTATTTAAATGAAAACATTCAAAAATGTTTCCTTTATTTAACTAGGCAAGTAAGTTAAGAACACATTCTTATTTTACAATGGCGTCCTACCCCGGCCAAACCCTCCCCTAACCCGGACAACGCTGTGCACCACCCATGGGACTCCTGATCACAACCAGTTGTGATACAGCTGGGATTGAACCAGGGTCTGTAGTGACGCCTCTAGCACTGGGATGTAGTGCCTTCAACCGCTGCGCCACTCGGGAGACGAATAGCAATTTCAGTTCATTCATTTTTTTATTTTAACAACGTTACAATTTATAGAACAACATTATTATATATGGTATATATTTTCCAAATACTCTAAATAAATTACATATACAAAACATATGAATAGGAGTGTGTTGTCTCCGACAGTGGAGGGTCTGGGTCACTGCGTAGTTCAACTCCCTGTCCCAAGCCCACCACCGTGAAGTGAGTGACCGTATTTATGTGTAGGCAATTAAGTGTTTGTGAACAAATAAATTATCCAACAAAAAAAACTATAAATAAAGCTACAAGCAGTGATGACCCAGGGTTCTTTTACCCTTTTTGCTTTCTTATAACACCCTTATTTTAAGCCATTTATTATTTTGTCATCAAACTTGGTTTAGGCACAACATCAACAATCCCTCACTGTCAAGGGATCCCTTTCTGAAAGCAGCAGTGACATGATTCAAACCTGGCCCACCATGGGTCTGTATGTATTGCTAGATGAGCGCCTCAGGCAAGTCTGAGGCTCGAAAACCATGGAAGAGCATGCATGTATGAATTGCAGAATATACTTCCTATATTGACATCTTATTAATATTTAGCATTTGGGCTCATTTGTGACCTTTATGTAATTGTTATTAAAAGTTTTGTGAAAATCTGAAGGAAAAAAAAACAGATTTGAACTCAGTATATATTACCAGAAAAGGACACTAACCTTATTCACAACGCATGCCTCATAGAACATATCGTGTTTGAAAACCATGGACGATGACACATGTATGTATGAACGGCAGAATATATGCCTCCAATATTACCATCATAGGAACTTTTACATTTGGGCTCCTATATAATTGTTTTACCATGTTTTGTGAACATTCTCAACCATTTTGTATTTGAAAGACTTGAGGTGTCAGGCCACGCATTCTCTCAAATTCATTGGCTCACAGCGACCATGACATTTAATATCATCTTAGTTTTTGGAACGTATTAATAAGATCCTGGTCTATAGATGCTGAAGTTTCACGGAAATTGGTTCAGCAGGCCAAAATGCCATATGATCCATCATGGTGAGGCCATCGACCCTAGAGGCAAATACTATGTCATTATTATACCAACTTTTGTGAAGAGTCTCAACCATTTTGTATTTGAAAGTCTTGAAGTGTCAGGCCAAGCCCTCAGTAACAAAGCTGTTTATAAAAAGAATGAGTGGACAGCAGCGTGAGGCCCTTTGCTGTGCTGTGCTTACACAACTGCCATCTAAAACTGCCACTATCCCCCCCCCCCTCTATTAACCTGGCTTTAATGTAGCATAACCCTCAAATTCCCAACCCTTATCTACCTCCCATCTGTTGGGCTGAATACATAACAAGTTGCTCTCAAGACCCGGGATGTCTTTTATGTAGACACAGGTTGTGCGGATGTCTGAGCATCCTTATCAGAACCACTGACCATTCGTTTGTGACAACTGCATGTTTGACCTGTTTTGATAGTGTGGTGCTAGATTTTGCATGAATGTGATTGCCATGCACTATTGCTCTTAGATGAAATCGGCAAGGCTGGTCATTCACTAAGCCTGATTCTCCAAGGAGAGAAGCCTCCCTTGGTGTTGGCATTCTCACATAATTTTTCATTGCACACTTTGTTGTTAGCTTATAGTCTCTCAGCATTCTTTCTACAAAGCTTTTACTTTGCTGGTTGGAACTACTGGCATAAACAACTGTGACAAGCCTTGGTGCATGTTGGTAAAGACAGGACATCTCAACAATCTGTGCCATGGAAGAGTTTCAGAAAGTTCCCATTGTGGCTATCAAATATGAAGGCACTGACACCATAAAGGATCCCAATTTCTTACTGATGATGCAGTGTGTAGAAGTATGTAGATGTTGAAAGAAACATGACACTTCCCATACAATTTTTCAAAACAACCAACAAATAAATATCTTGAGGAGCATTTCAGCTTCATCAATGGCAGGAGGGGAACTCTATCAGGAAACAGCAGCTTCCTTGTACAAGGAGCAGTAAGTGCTCTAGATACTGCCACGGTATAATTCATTTTAAGCAAGGAAGACTGTAAAACAAGAAGAAGTGTCTGAGGCTTTCCAGAATTTACGCGAACGTATTGAGCGTGGAGGTCTTGTGACATTTACTGGTGGTTTTATGGCAAGCAACCTCTTGTCGATTTGTTCTATGTCTCATCCCATGTACCAGGACTCAGTGTACCAGGTAATACTTTCAGTCAAACCATAGTGTGGTCATTTGCCAACATATGCAGAGTAAGGTACAGGGCATGTAATCAAATGCAAACCCTGCAATCATGTTGAAAAATGTTAGAAGTATTACAGTTTTTCTCAAATCGCTTTGGCTCAATTCTCAAATTTCACATTTCTGAACAATTTGTTTCTTGTTTACACCAGATTTGAATTTCTTATTGATTTAAGTAAATTGCATATGTTTCGGCACGTGGGCAAAACAGTAAGTACAATTGTCTACAATTTGCACAATAACTACATGCACATGGCTTGCTGATCAAAACTGATGAGTTGATTCTCAGTGAAATTGTCATTCTCTTCACAATTTCTAAACATTCTTTCATCGTGTGAGCCATCACAAAATTATCCATTCAATTATCAAAATCTGTCAGACATACATGTATATTCCATAAATATCTATGACATTGAATGTTTGTGATGTCTGCTAAATTGGCACCTGCCAGGTGACATAGTAATGAAATAGGAATCACAATCTTACCAATCAACCAATCAAGTTTGGAAGCATATATATGGAGCTTGCCCACAGCACAATCACTACCATTTTTGAACATGGCGGAACATCACAACCCTGAACAGCAGCTACATGCTCAGGGAAGAGAAATAAAAAGATGTGTAAGAATGCGTGGTGGTGGTGTCAGAGGAAGACATAATAGAGGAAGAGGTAGCGGCAAAGAATAAGAGTCCCTGAAGAAATCAGAGTCACAATTGTTGACCATATCATAAACCATGGTCTTACAATGGAAGAGGCTGGTCGGAGAGTACAGCCTAATGTAAACAGGTCCACGGTGTCATCAATTGTGCAAACATTCCGTAGTGAAAACAGATAAATATGTACTCGTTCTTTACTTTTGTTACAGCATTTAATTCACAACAATACAGCAACTATTGTAAAGGTACACACAAGTCTGAAAATCACATATGAGGAATATACAGTAATACTGCACAATTTGAATACAATATACTATCTGCAACAGTATCTAATTGTGAATTCTACATGTCATATATATAGGACTGCACAACGACCTCATGCTGGTGGCAGAGCAGCAGTATTCAGCCATCAACAAGAAATTTGCATTTCTACTTTACTAACTGTCTGATTCTAGAATAGACTATGTAAAACTAACTCTATATTTTGTTTCTGTGTTACTATATAGAGAATAATGGAGCTGGAAGGACATGAAATGACCCACATTCTTGTTTTTGTGGACGAGGCTGGGTTCAATCTGGCCAAAGGCAGGAGACGTGGCTGCAATCTCATTGGACACCGAATCAAAATGGGCACACCAGGCCAACGTGTGGGCAGTACTACAATGTGTGCTGCCATTTCTGAGAATGGTGTGAGCACACATTTTCCACACATTGGGCCCTATAACACCCAACTTCTCCTGACCTTCCTAAATGCACTTTACAGAGAACTAATACCAAAATATGAAAGAGGTTAAATTAAGTTAGACCAGATTTGCCAAATAATGTAATTGTGTGGGATAATGTCAGCTTCCACCGAATCAACATTGTTAGGGAATGGTTTGCTCCACATGAAAAGATAGCAATGGAGTTCATCCACCACACTCACCATTCCTGAATCTGAAAGAAGAGTTTTTTTCAGCATGGAGGTGGAAAGTATATGACTATCAGGCACAAGATCAGAAGTCTCTGTTAGATGCCATGAATGCTGCTTGTGAGGACATCACAGGCAATTATTGCAGGGGATGGATGTGCCACGCAAGGAGATTTCCCCCCCGGTGCATCACAAGGGAAAACATCAGATGTGATGTTGTCGAAAATCTCTGGCCAGACCAACAAGAGCGACAGGATGTCCACCAAGAAGATGGGAATTTGTAGTGTTACGTACTGTGAGGAGGTACAATTGATTGTTTTTACAGAACTACCGCAGGTTTTTTCATTGTTGCAGGTTTATTTATTTTTTTAAATTGCATGGATATTATTTTGTGGCAAATTCTGTTCACTATATGACTTTATATGTAAAAATGGACATGCAAATGTGAATTCTGTTTACATGTAACACGTTGTTACAAAAATAAATGTACTGTATACAGTTGAAGTCGAAAGTTACATACAACTTAGCCAAATACATTTAAACTACATTTTCACAATTCCTGACATTTAATCGTAGTAAGAATTCCCTGTCTTAGGTCAGGTAGGATCACCACTTTATTTTAAGAATGTGAAATGTCAGAATAATTGCAGAGAATGATTTATTTCAGCTTTTATTTCTTTCATCACATTCCCAGTAGGTCAAAAGTTCACATACACTCAATTAGTATTTGGTAGCGTTGCTTTTAAATTGCTTGTTTAACTTGGGTCAAACGTTTTGGGTAGCCTTCCACAAGCTTCCCATAATAAGTTGGGTGAATTTGGGCCCATTCCTCCTGACAGAGCTGGTATAACTGAGTCAGGTTTGTAGGCCTCCTTGCTCGCACATGCTTTTTCAGTTCTGCCCACAAATGTTCTATAGGATTGAGGTCAGGGATTTGATGGCCACATCAATACCTTGACTTTGTTGTTCTTAAGCCATTTTGCCACAACTTTGGAAGTATGCTTGGGGTCATTGTCCATTTGGAAGACCCATTTGCGACCAAGCTTTAACTTCCTGACTGATGTCTTGATATGTTGCTTCAATATATCCTCATCATTTTCCTCCCTCATGATGCCATCTATTTTGTGAGGTGCACCATTCCCTCCTCCTCCAAAGCACCCCCACAACATGATGCTGCCACCCCCATGCTTCATGGTTGGGATGGTGTTCTTTGGCTTGCAAAGCCTCCCCCTTTTTCCTCCAAACATAACGATGGTCATTATGGGCAAAAAGTTCTATTTTTGTTTCATCAGACCAGAGGACATTTCTACAAAAAGTATGATCTTTGTCCCCATGTGCAGTTGCAAACTGTAGTCTGGCTTTTTTTATTGCTGTTTGGAGCAGTGGCTTCTTCCTTGCTGTGCGGCCTTTCAGGTTATGTCGATATAGGACTCGTTTTACAGTGGATATAGATACTTTTGTACCTGTTTCCTCCAGCATCTTCACAAGGTCCTTTGCTGTTGTTCTGGGATTGACTGCAACTTTTCGCAAAGTATGTTCATCTCTAGGAGACAGAACGCGTCTCCTTCCTGAGAGGTATGACGGCTGCGTGGTTCCATGGTGTTTATACTTGCGTACTATTGTTGTACAAATGAACGTGGTACCTTCAGGTGTTTGGAAATTGCTTCCAAGGATGAATCAGACTTGTGGATGTCTACAACTTTTTTCTGAGGTCTTGGCTGATTTCATTTGATTTTCCCATGATGTCAAGTAAAGAGGCACTGAGTTTGAAGGTAGGCCTTGAAATACATCCACAGGTACACCTCCAATTGACTCAAATGATGTCAATTAGCCTATCAGAAGCTTCTAAAGCCATGACATCATTTTCTGGAATTTTCAAGCTGTTTGAAGGCACAGTCAACTTAGTGTATGTAAACTTCTGACCCACTGGAATTGTGAAACGGTGAATTATAAGTGAAATAATCTGGCTGTAAACAATTGTTGGATAAATGAATTGTGTCATGCACAAAGTAGATGTCCTAACTGACTTGCCAAAACTATAGGTTGTTAACAAGAAATTTGTGGAGTGGTTGAAAAACAACTTTTAATGACTCCAACCTAAGTGTATGTAAACTTCCGACTTCAACTGTACATACAAATGTGCATATCATTTTTCTGTGTACTACAGTAATGACTTTTCCTAGGAAACTTTTACCTACTGTTGAAATCGGTATCTAAAAATCTCAGTGTGATACACAATAGCATTCAGCTAGACCAAACTGACATTGTTGTATAGTACAGTAAGCAGTCAGTGTCAATAAAGTAGAACAAAACAGAAATTTGTATAAAACAAACATTTCCAGTTTGACTGCCATGGTGAAAAAAACATCAAAACATTTTGACCAGTATGGCTCACAAAATGATTTTTTTCTCTCCATTTTTATGTCATTGGCCAATTTACTGACACAATAACTAGGTTTTGAAGCATTAATTAAATGTTTTGTCTGAGTTACTACATTTTGCAGACATGCAACAGTTGTGACAATTGCACTTACAGTTTAGAGAATGTTTAAGAAGTTAAGACTGTTTCAAAAAAAATCCAAAGCGATTGAGAAACTGTAAAGGAGGCGGGCCCTTCACACCATGTATGACTTTCTCTGACTCAACCACCAAGGCAACGTCTCTGCGGTGTTTGCGTAGTGTAGCTCTGATTCACTCTCAACAGTAGGCTACACTGTTGTGAACTAGGGCTGTTACCGCCACACCAGTGGTATGTCATGATGGCAGTCAAATTCCATGTGACCGTTTAGTCATGGTAATTAGGCTTCTCCAAGCTCTGATGCAGCTGCTGGTCTGGTACTCAGCACTCTATTGCCCCTCTAATCACTCTAACATCAATGCAAATGTATTCCAAAATCTAATCAAACACTTCGAGAGTCCATGAGCTCATGTTGCACAACATCTCTTTAGGCTATGCAATCGCGTTTTGAAAACAGTGTGATGGCCTCTATTAAAAAGAGAAAGATCCCATCAGCTTTCTATAAGCTAGACCTATTATATTTCTCAACCTTCCTAATATAAAGCACATTGATTCTCTTTAATATTAGGACTATGGGGGATAGTAGATTGACATAGGCTAGTGCTTTTGCTGTTTGTTAGGCCTTCTCAAATAAAATATATTTTGATTTGTTTAACACTTTTTTGATTACTACGTGATTCCATGTGTTATTACATAGTTTTGATGTCTTCACTATTATACTACAATGTAGAAAATAGTAAAAAAATAAATATATTTTTTTTTTAAACTTTCATGAGTGTATAAACCTTTTACTGGTACTGTATATGGCACAAAAACAAACGTTACATTCATAAATAGTGTAAAATAATAGATTAAGTGCTGGGTAAAATAAAGTTAGAATATACTTTATACATATAGATACATTTTTTGATACGGACTCATCTCGTCTTGAAAACAAAGTACACTAACAAAACCCTAAGAATAATATACTGCAGAGGCAATAACATACATATTCACTAGGGGTGAAACAGTTCACAAAACTCACGGTACGATACGGTACAGTGATGTCATGGTTCAGTACGGTTTCGATACGTCGACAAAATAAATGCCTGTGTAAGGGATTTCCTCCTCCTCTTCCGAAGAGGAGAGGCGAAAAGGATCAGAGGACCAATATGCGGCGTGGTAAGTGTCCATGGTTCTTTTAATATGTAAAGGTACACATGAACAACTGAATACAAAAAACGTGAAAACCCAAACCAGTCCTATCTGGTGCAAACACAGAGACAGGAACAATCACCCACAAACACACAGTGAAACCCAGGCTAACTAAGTATGATTCTCAATCAGAGACAACTAATGACACCTGCCTCTGATTGAGAACCATACTAGGCCGAAACATAGAAATACCCAAATCATAGAAAAACAAACATAGACTGCCCACCCCAACTCACGCCCTGACCATACTAAATAATGACAAAACAAAGGAAATAAAGGTCAGAACGTGACAGCCTGAGAAATATGTAATTTGTATTTAGATTTTCCATTTAACTTATAATAGTAAACTAGCTTGAATTCCCAGGAGCATATGGAAACAAAGGGACAACAAAAAAACAGCAGTGCCTGCCATATAACATGAAATAAAATAGTCATTTAAAACAGTATGAGGTCACCTCCTCCTCTATGACCTTGACCTTTGACTTGGTTTCCTGCTCCTGGGTCGTGAACAACTCCCCAAAAAGCTCAGCCATGGCAGACTTATTTTCTGGAGGAGAACCCCTGTTGTCTGCCGTCTCTGAAGAGGGGTTGGCTCCTGTGGTATCTGTGGCTTAAATCACTAAATAATCAAATAAAAAATGTCACATTATCAAAATAAATACAATACCTGTTGTATATTGTTCACAATCTCTGCTGTGAGTTCAATGTAGACTCTCAGACGAGCAGCAGCATCCAGGTGCAGCAGGGACTTGAACCGGAGGTTCAAAGCGGGGCTCTTGTGTAAGAAGTCTTGGACACCAGGGTCAGCATATCTAGGCTCCAGGTTAACTCTGATAGCAGTCTTGACATCCCTTGACAACTGTGGGTTCATCTTCATCAGATGCCACCATTGATTTCATAGGCAGGATCATGGAAACTGATGGGATGCTCTCAGTGCATATTAGTGTTGTGACTGTTTTGAGAGGTTTGCACACTTTGATAACGTCCTCTGCTAGTCTTAAGTCATTTTCAGACAAAGTTACAATATCTTTGATATTCTTCCTCACAGCTTGATCAGTCAGTGTAGAATACACCACAACTTTCTACTCAAGCTATCTCTCAAACATGTCATGGCTTGAATTCCATCTTGTAGGGACATATTGGATTAGTTTGTGGTTTGGCAGCTCCAGCATCTCCTGTTTTGTCTTGAAAACATGTGCAGCAGTTGTGCTTTTATGAAAGAAGAATACCACCTTCCTGATCTTCGCTGGGAGGCAAGAGATTGGATTAATTGACATTGCTTTTTGAGATGCTAGATTAATAACGTGAGCAAAGCATCCTGTCTGTGGCCCCAATCCAGCTAGTGCAACTGCATTTACAATATTTCTAGTGTTGTCAGTGGTCACAGGAATCGTTACATTATCCCTCTCCTACTTCCACACTGCAACTACTTCCCTTAGTTCTTCCCCCAAGTTTACTCCTCTCAAGGGGACGTGTTTGAAGGACATGGCTTTTTATCTCCCACTCTGCCGTAATGAAATTATCCGTTACAGTAAGGTAGCTCTTTGTAGCTCTAGACGTCCAACTGTCTGTTGTTAGAGCAACAGACTGCGTTTCTGACAACTCGCTCTCAAGGTGTTCTTTTGTATAAGGCAGGTATTAATGTCTGGGGGAAAATGTGTACGGGAAGGAATGGTGAAGCACGGCTCGACCACAGGTTTCTGAACCCCGCATTCTCTGCCACAGAGAAGGGTCTCATATCTGCCACTATGAATTTTGCTATCGCTACGTTGATTTCTTTAGCCCTACCGGAGTCAGAAGCATATTGTTGCCAGAAGGCTGAGTCAAATAAGAGTGCGCAAATGTGCTTGCAGGCGGTCCAACGTGGTCCAACTGCTAAATAAACAGCTGCAAGCGGTCCTGCAAGCATCAAATTAACACCTACAGCTGCTAAATATACACCTACACACGCTAAATTAATGCATTCTTTAATATGCTAAGTTTACAAGCCAATTTCCCTAGCTCCTCCTTTCAACCAGATTTCATTAATCGGTGTACAGTCAGTTTGAAGCAACAACACCATAATTGAAAATGGCGAGAAAGACTTCCTTATCCACAGCAAAGAGACCCTAAATGACTGCACTCTCCTTCTGCTCTCCGATAATCCTGGAGTTGATGCCCTTCAGTCCACGTTAACAAGGTTGATTCTTTTTAAATTCTATTATTACTTAATTATAAAGTTGATCAGCTAGCTAACACAGAGGACGGATCTGTTTATGGCTCTGCAGCTATGTTGGAGGCTCAGACACTGAGACAGCAGTACAAGTGTCACGACTTCCACCGAAGTCGGCTCCTCTCCTTGTTCGGGCATTTTTCATATATCCATTTGTCTTGTCTGGTTTTCATTCCCACCTAGTTTTCATTTCCCCAATCAATCTAATTGTATTTAACCCTCTGTTTCCCATCATGTTTTGTGTGTAATTGTTTCCAT
Source organism: Oncorhynchus tshawytscha (assembly GCF_018296145.1). Taxonomy (NCBI): domain Eukaryota; kingdom Metazoa; phylum Chordata; class Actinopteri; order Salmoniformes; family Salmonidae; genus Oncorhynchus; species Oncorhynchus tshawytscha. Next base: position 49,395,334 of record NC_056429.1, on the reverse strand, counting down.
GTCATACGATGCTCTTTAGCGCTTTACTTTATTGTTCCATGTTTTTGAGCGCGTTTGGTTTGTTGTGCTCCCGTTTTGGAACTTTAATAAAGTGTGCTTTATTTATCATACTCTGCTCTCCTGCACCTGACTTCGCCTAAAGACACACCTTGACAGAATTAAACACAGAGAATATGGAGTCAGCAGGAACAGGTACCCCGGTTAGAGGAGTCGAAGAACTCGTCCAGGAACATTCGGCCATGCTACATCATCTTGGTGCCATGATGGTTGCGTTGTCCAGACCACGGACCGCTGGGAGAGACAGGAGGTCTCTCCAGTGCCTCGACCAGCACAACCAGGGTTGTCTCCACTCTTTCCATCCGGAGGGAATTCTGGGGGGGGGTGCGGGGGGTGCGTCTCTCCCTTCCCAGGGAGTATGATGGTACGGCAGCACAGTGCCAGGGATTCTTACACACCTTGACAGCAAGTAACTTAGGCCTATGTGTTGCTAATATTGTAAGCCTGATTAGGCCAAGGGAGTATTTTATATATGTAGCTAGTATATATAGCCGCAGTAAACGGCGCCGTCTTGTGACTTTTTTATAGCCTGCATGAAAAAACATGTAAATTAACTTTTACAACCACTGAAACATGGCATGGCTATGCTTTAAGACTAGCTATTTAAAGGTGACTTATTATCGAGAAGTACTGACATCAAACATGTTTTTGTATTTTTAGGCAAAACAACAGTTGAAGGTCTAAAACTTCAGGCAGGCTGACTGGCTAGCTATAATTTCAGTGCTACCTACTGCTACTAGCTCGCAATTAGCATGAAAACACTTACAAAGCTCATTTCACCCAGAACAACCCTGTAAAAACTTTGCTAATATCTACAACATATCTTCCCAACAGCACAGATATTATTTTGAATACCTTTTGAAATATTACTATTACATCTAAGCCTATGATGTAGAAATTAACAACTTCAGACATAAACCAGGAATGTTAACGTTAGTACTATGTCACTGTTTGAACAGGAATCTCAGTCCAATGGTCTCTATTGTCACAAAACCGTCGTCTTGCAGAATGGAAACCATGCAGAGGAGCCTTGAGTGGGCTAGTGGGAGGCTGATAAATGTTGCTTCATCAAGTATCTCATCTTCATTCAGGAGATTCGTACCTCTGGTTGGCGTGCACAACAAGGTAAGCAGTGTTGTAGTGGGTGTGGTTGGGCTTACTGTTGAGCAATCAAACCAGGTAATGTTGTCCCTGATTGAGAACAATATTTAGGGAGCCTGTTTTCTATTGTGTTTCGTGGGTGATTATTTTCTGTTTTCTGTTGTGTGTCTGCACCTGCCAGAACTGTTTTCGGTCATTCTCTTTGTTAGTGTTGTTATTTCCGTGTTCATTTAATAAATATGGACACATACCACGCTGCACCTTGGTCCTCACCTTCTTCCACCAACGATGACCGTTACAGTACCTCAGATGGCAGATATTCTACATGTGTCCCGATCGACAGTCAAATGTCGTCTAAGGTCAGTTGTGCTTGGGAGTAACGCTATATAAGTTTCCAAGATGGCGTAGCAGTCAGACGTCCTTTGTCCTTGTCGTGTCCCGTGTACATCTTTTTAGATATTTTATATATTTTAATATATTTTTTCTTTGCCTATCTTGAAAAATATTTTTTTTTCTAAAACTCAACTTCAAAACACCCTCCTGCAACCCGACTCACCCAATATGGTGCGGATCTGGGGGTTTTTCTAAAGTATTATTCACCTCGAATCCGGAATCCCCCAACAGAAGCTAGCCAGCTCACTAGCTACTAGCTAGCAGTCAGCTAATTACTGCTAGTGGTCATCAGCTAACCTTGAGCTCAGAAAGCTCTCGCCAGTTTGTACAACGCGTGTCAAACCAGAGCATACCGGACCTATTTTCTCTCCATATCCCCGGATTCCTACCGCAAGCTCTGGACATTTTCACCTGGATCTTCGTAGCTAGCTAGCTGCTATCCGAGTACTGGCTAACATCGGTCCCGGAGCAAGCACCAATTAGCCTGGAGCGGCTAGGCCCTTTCTCCCGGCTTGCTAAAGAGGCCCATCAGCCACTCCTGGGATACAATACCCGGACCCGTTCTACTGCCGGTAGGGGGCACGGAACCCCGCCAATCCTTCACGACTGGACTACGACTTAATCTGCTCGAAGGGGTACTCAACTGGCCTCTACATCGCAACCACCCATGAATGCCCATCTGCAAGCCGCCGCCCGCTAGCTGTCTAGAGCATATTGGACTGTTAGCTGTAGAGCTCCATCGGCCAATTTCTTGGGCAACTATACCTATTTTGCCAATTGGACTTGGACCCCTCTGCTACTCAGAACCATACTAATCCATCATAACTGGTCTATCAACGTCACCAACGCGGAGGCCAAAACAGACTTTACTCCGTCGAGACATCCCTCTAAGGCCCTTCTGCTAGCTTGCAGCCGGTCTGCCGGTCTGCTAGCTTGTAGCCCCGGTCTGCTAGCTTGTAGCCCCGGCCTGCTAGCTGTCTGAATCGTCGTGGCTCCAGCCAGCCCAACCACTCACTGGACCCCTATTGATCACCCGGCTACGCATGCCTCTCCCTAATATCAATATGCCTTGTCCATTACTGTCCTGGTTAGTGATTATTGTCTTATTTCACTGTAGAGCCTCTAGCCCTGCTCAATATGCCTTAACCTACCATTTAGTTCCACCTCCCACATATGCGGTGACATCACCTGGCTTAAACGTCTCTAGAGACAATATCACTCTCATCATTACTCAATGCCTAGGTTTACCTCCAATGTACCCACATCCTACCATACCTCTGTCTGTACATTATGCCTTGAATCTATTCTCTCACGCCCAGAAAACTTTAGCCGTACCCTCATCCTACTTCTCCTCTGTTCCTCTGGTGATGTATTTTAATCCAGGCCCTGCAGTGCTTAGCTCCACTCCTACTCCCCAGGTGCTCTCATTTGTTGACTTCTGTAATCGTAAAAGCCTTGGTTTCATGCATGTTAACATTAGAAGCCTCCTCCCTAAGTTAGTTTTATTCACTGCTTTAGCACGCTCTGCCTAGCCGGATGTCCTAGCCGTGTCTGAATCCTGGCTTAGGAAATCCACCAAAACCCCTGAAATTTCCATCCCATACTATAACATTTTCTGACAAGATAGAACTGCCAAACGGGGCGGTGTTGCAATCTATTGCAGATATAACCTACAGAGTTCTGTCTTATTATCCAGGTCTGTACCCAAACAATTCAAACTTCTACTTTTAAAAATCCATCTTTCCAGAAACAAGTCTCTCACTGTTTCCGCTTGCTATAGACCACCCTCTGCCCCCAGCTATGCCCTGGACACCATATGTGAATTGATTGCCCCCCATCTATCTTCTGAGGTGACCTAAACTATGACGTGCTTAACACCCCAGCCATCCTACAATCTAAGCTAGATGCCCTCAATCACACACAAATTATCAATGAACCCACTAGGTACAAACCCAAATCCGTAAACACAGGGAAGAGAGAATACAGTAGACGGCACGGGTCAAAATGATTGATTGATGACCCTACGTCATGATGACGCGTGCATGTTTAAATATGGGCCCCCGCCCCGTCCCCCCTGTTCGTGTGGTCATGTGTTAGAGGGTGTGTGTTATTTTATCTCTATATGTCCGGCTTTGAAGTAGTCCAGGTGATTGATGAGTAGGGGTCTGGTGGAACTGGATGGTTTGAGTGTTTGAACTTTTGGGGGACCTGTATGTCCCCCACCCCCACAGTTTGTTATCTGATGAAGCAGGAATGTCCTGGGGGTTATAGGGCTGGGGGCATCTGCATTATAAATGTCCAGAACAAGGCTTGTGAAACCAGAACAGTAAACACTATTTTTAAACATGGATTTTGCGATCAGTGGTAAAGCTGTGATGACTGTAGCAACTGAAGAAGGGCCGCGTCTGAAACATAGAGAAAGGGCAAAGTATACATCCGCAATATACAATGCTCCAAAAAAGCGGTTTCTAAATGTGTATAGAACCCAGATACCGCCCGCAACTGCGTTGAAAGATGAAGTGCTGATGTCTAACGGTCAGCAATGGGGGTATCTGTTTGATTACTTGGCCTGTAGAGTGAAACTCTATACGTTAGCCGAAGGAGAAGAATATACCGACCAGACATTAGGAGTGGCCTATGGGGTTGAAGACTGGACAGTTTTTCGTCAGGTTTTGTGTCCAGAACTGAGCCGTATCACCAAGGGTTACAGCTTGTTCACAGGCTACGAGACCCGTTGGGAAGGTACCCCGGACACCTCCGGAAGAGTATTTCACCGGGTGAAAATACAGAGAAAGAATGGACTTCCCTGTGGCCGCGTGGAGTTCTACATCAGCACAGAGGAAATCCGCAGCCAAAACATCAGGGATGGCATTTTGGTCGGTGATTTTAGGCTTCGAATGCTTATTCCTTTTAAAAGTTGGGATTTAATGGAATTGAAAATGTTACAGTTGTTGGACGCTCTGTTTGTACAGAGCCAACAGCGTCAGAGCATTGTTCGGCTAAAGAAGTGCATAATATATACGAATCCTGCGGATTACGACGCAGAGCACCCCCAAGAAGGTACAACGTCAGGAGAGACAGCCCCCAAAGAAAACGAGGTAAGCGGCGTTGTTAACCCCGCCCAGATACCCCGAGGGCTGGTTCAACAATAAAAGGAGGGTCATTAAAACCTACAGTTCTTAACCTAAGCATTAACCATGGATAATCCTAACGCATACCAGAACTCCGAAACGTCATGGGGGCCTGAAACTAAGGACTGTATGCCTCGCAGCCCTACATTCTACTCACCCCTGGCAAGACCCTCGACACCCCTACATGTACACAGCCTGAGGACGTGTTTGATGGGGTGGTCAGTACTATTTTTGTGGAGACAATCAAGGCCTCAGTAGCCACGCTTTTAGACGTGGTGATTGGAGAATATATACGAGAAAAATGCATCGGTTGTGAGATTAACCACCCCAGCCAGCGAAGGCATCCGTACCTTTACGAGCCCCCAAGATACTACTTCTTCAACAATTTTGAGGCTCTGGTGAAAAGACTTTGGTCCTGCAGGTTTATACCATCGCTGGTCAGAGCCCTGGAGGCTATGGGCCTTGTGCCGTCTATCCCCAGAGTTTACGGGGTAACCGAGGCATTCCTACAGGAGCTAAAGGAAGCGATCCACATACACGAGAAACTCAAAGAAATCCGACACACCCTGGTGGACGACAACAAATACCGGGAGGCGGTGGTGGCTGATGTGATGACTTTCTGGCTCAATAAACCCCAAGAGAACGAGTGATATTTTTGTTATTTAGATGTAGAGCAATGGGTAACTATGTGTATACGATGTTAGAGAGAATAAATACCTTTTTTCTTTTGAGAGAACTTACAAGTGTTATGCATCAAATTATTGAAAATAAAGTGAACAATGTATCGTTCGACACAACCCACAATTCCGGGACTAATGTAGAGCGTGTGCTGAAAATGGACCAAATCATGAATCATGTACGACATGCTGGCGAGTGTCTACAATGGAGACAAATGGTAACCCGGCTTGGTGGTGATTCTGAAGAACTAGAAACAACCTTGTCTAAGATTTTACTTTATTTGTTTGAAACACCATTTAATTGTAACATGTATAATATTTGTTGTTTATATACTTTTATAGCGGATGTGTGTGTTGTAAAAATTCAGCGAAACAAACCTGTTAATCTAAACCAAATATACAAGGTTTTGCATGATTCGATCATTGAGAAAGGGTGGACATGTATCCTGCAACGAATTCTGAATTGTCTGTATACGTAATACACAATGTTTTCTTGAAAATAAAAATTCCAAAAAATGAAATGTTGTTGTTATTTGAAAGTGGCTCATTAACGTTATTGTACCTCAGAGAGGCAAGAAGGATGGCAGAGCAGATTTTGAAAAACATTTATTATAATCCCTCTAACCCGGGGTCTTATGGGGGCAAGGAGCGTTTACAGAGAGCTATAGCCGAAGAAACAGGTCACAGGTTAAGCGGTGCTAAAGTGAATGAGTGGCTATCAGAGCAGGATGCGCACACTCTACATAAACCCGTAAGAAAACATTTTCAGAGAAATAGAGTTTTTTCTACCCACCCAATGTCCCAATTTCAGGCTGATCTATGTGACATGCAGGCCCTTGCAGATAAAAATGAAGGAAATCGCTACATGCTAACGGTTATAGATATTTTCTCTAAAATAGCTTTTGTCCGGGTCTTAAAAAATAAGCGGGGTGTTGAGGTGACCAGGGCATTTGCCTCTATCTTGAAGGAAGGAGGCGCCCCCAAGAAAGTGCAGACTGATGGCGGAAAAGAATTTTTTAATAAGCCTTTTCAGAAACTCATGAAAAAACACAATATAGTACATTTTGCTACAAGCTCGGATTTGAAAGCTTCAGTTGTTGAACGCTTTAACAGAACTCTGAAGGAGCGGATGTGGCGCTATTTTACAGCTCACAACACGCATAGATATATCGATATAGTTCAAGATTTAGTAATAGGGTATAACAATAGTTATCATAAAAGTATAAGGATGAAACCCTCCGAGGTCTTCGGCAAACTCTTTTCAAGTCTTTAAAAATCTGTATGGTTTGCTCCCCCTTCGCCGTAAGAAAAAAATACCTTTTAAATTCGTTGTGGGGGACTTGGTACGTATATCCATGTTGAGGGGTGTTTTCGATAAAAAATACGAACAAGGATACAGTGACGAGCTTTTCACGGTTACAGAATGTCTGCCGCGCATACCCCGGTCTACATATTAAAAGATTATGACGGGGTCCTTATAGAGGGATCTTTTTATGAGCAGGAATTACAGAAGGTAAAGGTTTGTAAAGACAAAGTGTTTCACGTAGAGGCGATTCTAGATCAAAAGAGAGAGAAGGGTCAAAAATGGGTGCTGGTCCGCTGGAAAAACTGGCCGCTAAAATTCAACAGCTGGGTATTAGAGAAGGATGTGGTGGAGGCATCTGGGGTTAATTTAAACCCCCATGCATGATAAAATACATCCTCATTCGTGTGTACAACGGAGTGCATAATGGAACACAGTGGCTTCTACCTGACTCTCCCCAGTAATGCGTCCGCACATATATATCATAATAATCAGAGTTCTAATTACACAACCAATTTTCCAAAGCCTATAGAGTTATCAGAGGCCTGGGAAGTAGGTCTCAGCGAGATTACATACCCCCATAGCTGGTATAATATCAAAGATAAGGACCGCAAACTTTATTTCAAAAAGTTATCGGAACCTTCGAAATTTATTAAGGTTAAAAAAGGGTTCTATAGAACCGTCGACAGGCTCGTCTCCGAGCTGAATGAACGTCTATCGCAGAACAGTATGGAAATATTCCTGATGTACAACCCTATACATAAAAGGGTACAAATCTCTGGAGATGCTTCCGGGGGGATAAAGACCGGCGGTAATTTAGCATACATGTTGGGGATGAGTCTCAATAAATGGACGTATGTGAGAGATAAATTATTCCCATTCCCCGCGGATATACATGCAGGATTTTACAACATATTTGTGTATACCGACATCATATCCTATCAAAGGGTCGGAGACAGCTGTGTGCCACTGCTGAGAACGGTTCATATAGACGGAAAGGATGGCGACATAGTCACTGTCACCTACGACAAGCCACACTACGTACCTGTAAGCAAGAAATATATTGAAAACATTCTTGTTGAGCTTAAAACGGATCAGAACGAAAACATTGAATTTACTTATGGTAAAACGATTGTAAAACTCCACTTTAGACCCACCAAAACCTCTCTACATATATAATATTAGTATTATATATTTTATATACTTTATATACATAATACATCTAAATTAAAATTATGGAACACCGACATCTCGACCCTAACCGGTATGTCACATACTATGTGGATCAAGTGGGTAATGGGTTACCCGGCTATTATGGGACCCCCATCATGTATGGTTCGGGGATAGGAGGTATATTTCGTAACCTCTTTAGGATGGTTTTACCGTTTATGAAGAGAGGCTTCAGCATAGCCAAACCTCATTTAAAATCAGCAGCAAAAAATATCGTAAGTGAGGTTGTAGCCAATGCGATCACCAGAAGGGCGTCACCAGATGTCGAGAGTCAAGAAGGCTCGGGGTTGATGATGTTGTCTCGAAGACCGAAAAAGAGGCCTCCTGGTATAAGGCGAAGGCTTGCACCTAAAAAACGGAGGTTAACGGTTAAAAGAAACTCAGTTAGTCAAAGACGGGGTAAAGTGAGGAGGTCTGGACCAAAAAAGGTAAAAAGAATACTCGGAAGTATTTTCTAAAAGAACAAGCACCATGGCTCTTTTACACCGCATGTCCTCTGAAGCTATAAAGACAGAGCTCGATCTTTTCACGGCCCCCTTAACCCAACATTCAGTAGAGAGGTCCAGTTATGTGGAGATAGCCCCACTCTCGGCCATTACAGACAACGGCCCAATAGAGTTTTTCATACCAGGCCACGGTGACAACTATCTGGACCTCAACAACACCTTGGTGCATTTGCGTCTAAAAGTGACCAAAAGAGATGGTACGGATATTGCAAACGATGCCAAAGTGAGTCTCATTAATTACCCAGTGGCCACCATCTTCTCCCAAGTGGATGTGACTTTGGGGGAACGTCTAATCAGTCAAAGCAGTGCCACATACCCATACCGGGCCATCATGGAATGCTTACTCAACTACTCTGAAGATACTCTCAAGACCCAATTCAGCGCAGGGCTTTTTAGCAAGGATACTGCAGGAGTCTCTATGGAATCGACAGACCCATCCGCCGGTGCAAATAAAGGCCTGGCGGCACGGGCTCTCTACTGTGCAGGATCTCGAGAGTTTCACCTGCTAGGCCCTATACACTCGGATATTTTCTTTCAAGAACGTCTACTATTAAATGCGGTTGATTTAAGACTAAAATTAACCAGGGCCAAGAATGAGTTTTGCCTAATGTCTGCAACGGATGGGGACTTTAGCTTAAAAGTGTTGGGGGCCACGCTTTTTATTAAAAAAGTGTCGGTATCTCCGGCAGTTCGTCTGGGTCACTCACAGGCTTTGCTGAAAGGAAATGCCCTTTACCCTCTCCAAAGAATAACCATGAAAACCTTTAGCATACCTGTGGGCAGCAGAATCTGCAGTCAAGAAAACCTATTTCTAGGCCCTTTACCGCGATACGTGGTTATAGGTTTGGTTGATCACGCCTCCAATACGGGCACCTTAAATAAAAACCCATTTAATTTTCAACACTTCAATGCAGAGTATGTAGCTCTGTGTCAGGACGGACGTCAGGTCCCTGCTAAGGCTTTCCAACCGCAATTTAATAACAACATATCTGTGCGAGAATTTTACAATCTATTCCTGGCTACCGGGAGGCATCTAAAAGATCTCTCTTTACCTATTGACAGAAATGATTTTGCAGAGGGTTACACAATGTATGCTTTCAATTTATCACCTGATGATGACACCTCAGGAAATCTTTCGGTGGTGTCCCAAGGTAACCTCAGGCTGGAAATGCGTTTCCGTACACCTTTAGCCTGTACCGTTAGCATGATTGTTTATGCCTGCTCTGATTCAATCTTGGAGGTGAATAGCCGAAGACAGGTTTTAGTAGATTATTATTAAGGATCGTTGAGCAAAGACATGAATACCCAAGAGTTGGAAGGGCTCATGAGCCGACTGATTGGAAAACAATTTTGCGGAGTGTTGGCTTGTGATGAATTACCTATGGAGAAATGGACGGAGCGGCCTGCCCTGTTTATTGTCAATACCCATCCTAAACACATGCCGGGTGAACATTGGCTAGCTGTGACATTAGAAGAGGAAGGAGGAAGAAAAATCTCAACTTTTTTTGATTCCTATGGCTTTCCCCCCGGTTTTTCACATTTCCCCAAATCTATTAAAGAATTTCTGACCAAAAACTGCTCAAAGATATACTACAACATCAAACAGGTGCAAGATAACCTTTCAACTACATGCGGACAACACTGTGTATTCTACCTATGCCAAAGAGCCCGGGGAGTTTCTTTTGAAGATGTTATGTCTCTTTATAAGGATGATTTAAGAAGTAATGATAACGTTGTAGCTTGTTTTGTTAGAAAATATCAAAAGTGTTCAAATGTGTATCCTTTAAGAACGTGTAATCAAGGCGTATGCTCACGCCAAATGTTTCAAGAATGCCACAAATGTTAAATTGCTTATTTTTTCAAATAAAATTTATTGAATTTAATCATAGTCATTCAAAAAGTCATTCAAAAGTCTAACCACCCAGAGAGATCGGGATTAGGGAAAGGTCCGGAGGCGTTCAGGGGGGTAAATGGGTTATCGTCATTCATTTCATAAGGATGCGAGGGTTTTGGGGCATCTTTAGGGGTGCTGTATCTCGTTGAAGGTTTGTGTTTTAAAGAGTGAATATGTTGACGAATCTTATAGTTGGGTACACCCGAGAGGGGTATGTTGAGGATGGCCAGGGCCTTAAGAAACTGAAGCCACCCTGGAGGTCTTCTGTCATCAGCAACCTTGTGGGCAGATGTGGTACTTTTAAGCAAGTCAAGTATATGTGAACCCTTGACAACCGAGCCCTGAAGGATAAACTCTCCTTTGTCGTTCCAAGTAGCTGCCCCATTTGAGTCTTTTAGCTTGTTCATAATGTAGCTAACATTTTTCCTGTTACGTGCCGGAACATGGGTTAACAAGTCATGCATAACTTTATCTTCAACAGGCATTTGATCTTCAGACGGTAAGCTCGCAGGTACAGGCATTACAGGGGCGTGGCTCTCGCTAGGCTCGTCATCTTTTAAAGGGTCCTGTAGGGAAATAGTTAAATGGCCTGTCTCTCTCTCCCCTTGTTTCACCAAGGACAAATACCTTTGCAAGAGGTTTGTGTATTTTTGGACCTTATCATAGGGGTTCAATCCTTTTTGATTCAAATTATCCTTCATGGCCCTATCCAAATCATTTTCTGCTGTTTGTCTGATATTTTCGGGACCCTGCACTTGTTTTTTAAGTCTATCCAACTCTTGTTGTGGCACCAGATACATTTTATTGGCCATCACCCTATGTGTTCAACCAGCACGTCGGGCTGCAATAAGGCTGGTGATGAAGGGCACGGCTATACTTAGTAAAGGTAGAATAAAACCGCCAGACTGTTGTATGCTATGTCGTTTCTTTTGAAGACTGACCCTTTTATTGGCAAAGAGCTTGATCGCGGTCTTTTGTCTCTTTAATTTTTTCAATTGTGTCAGGGTGAGTGGAATGCGTCCTTTGAGAAGATTCAAAGCAATCTCACATAGGGATAATATGAGATCTGAAGAACAGTGACCCAAGATGGCCTTCCGTTCATTAGATGTAGCCCCAACTAGGCTTCTCAAGAGGGGCAAGTTTCTTTTTAAACGCAGAGACATAGCGGCTACTTTTTAGGAATGTACGCAGCCGGCCACTCCCACGGGAACAGACCGGTTCGTAGCCTCAGGTGTTCTGGAGTATTTGCTTTTAAATCCACGATTAAATAAGAAAATGGCGCTTTGGTAGCGTCCTCGTAGCTCTCCATAAAGTAGGATTTCCTTCCCGGGTACATCTGCTGAGCTAGAGTGTTAATTTGTAGTTTGTCTCTAGGATTTTTGAACAAAACCATGTAATTGGCGTTCAAACTGATGGTGCGGCTATTTTTACCTTGGTGAAACACATTCTGCACCAAGTAAAGCACGGACAGGTTTCTATGATGAGTATATTGGGTAAACGCTCGGGCAATTTCGGGATGTTCGCTACCTGCAAATAGCATATCGTCCAAAACCAGCAGATTGTTTTTATGAGGAGGTAAAAGTTCATCATCAGACAGGGAATCAGGTATTCCTTCAACAAACGTGATTTTTATTGTCTTCAACAATTCATCATACAGAGGTTGATAACATGAATAACACCACACAACATTATCAGGTTTTTGAGATAACACATGTTCAGAATTCTCTAAAATACTTTTTACAAAACAAGTTTTACCACTATTCGAAGGCCCTGCGATTAAGGCCGAAAGTGGTAGTTGCAACCGGGGGTCAAAACCTTCTACAGCAGTCATGATATCTTAAGCTTTAAGACACCCTGTAGCTTGTAGCATAAGTCAGTAGCCAAAGGGACAATGTGGTCCAGTCAGGCAAAAACAGTCTCTTGTCATAGACAACCCTGAATCCTTTTAGTAAGTGGGGGCCTTCCTCAGATGGAAGCCCTTTTTTTATACCCAAAAATCTTTTTTGTAGGAGGTCCTAAATCTCCAAGTCCCTATTCCTGTCATTTAGGAACCCACTCGAACAAGCTTGTGATTGAGTCCTATTTTTACACGCGGGGTATTTTTTTTTTTTGTAGTTTTTTGAGTCACGCCTGACACACTGCGGCATGTAGCATAAGTCAATAGCCATAGGGCAAGGTGGTCCCGTCAGGCAAAAGCACTCTCTTGTCATAGACAACCCTGAATCTTTTAGAGAGTGGGGCATTCCTCAGATGGAACCCCTTTTTATCCCTAACAATCTTTTTGTAGGAGCTCAAAATCTCCAAGTCACTATTCCTGTCCTTTAGGAACCCCTCGACCAAGCGTGTGATTGATTCCAAGTTTACACGCTGGGCATTTTCATAGTTTTGAGTCACGCCTTTGGCTTTCAAAACCACGTGATTCTTTAGAGTCCTAAAAGCATAGCTTTTGGGACCACAGGAGGACCATTCGGTGATATGGTCACCCTCTGCGAGTTCACTCGTTAAGCCACCCAGATAGTTGCTGAGTGGGGGGGTCCAATCCCCCGGTTTGCTTACATAGACCACAGAGTCTGTGTCATGGTAAAGAACCCGCCTCTGAAGCTGCTCCATGAGCTTGTACAGTTCAAGTCGGCCATAGGCCGTGGTAAATGCTGCAAGAAACACATTTACATTACCCGGGGGTAGAACCCACTTCTTGTTACGTCGCCATTGCACCAAGGCAATGTCTTGACTCAAGAATGAAAAATGTGAAATTTCGTATTGGTCCGAAAAAACGAATTCCAAGAATTCTTCAGGGTCTTTAATAATCGACGTTGTTAGCATATTACACCTCTGCGCTAATTTGCCCCAAAGCGAATTTAAGTACAATTTCGACACATTTCGTTTGGTTTTGTTGACCTCTATTCTGTCAGGGTCAAGAAGGATGCCTTCTCTGTCATGATAGTCTTGAATGTACCTGTCTTTACTCTCTTGATCTGTGACCGATGCAGGATAGCCTGAAGCCATTTGCTTACATCTCAAGAAGGTCTTGATGTACTCTTTAAAAAGAGTGTCTGATTTCTTTGAAAAGTTCCATACTTCAAAGATTTTGGCCACACGATACCCCATCTCTAAAGCCTTAGAGAATTCAGCTGTGACCCATACACCTGTCAGGGCTCTTTCTTGATCGGTGTGATCACATGGGTTTTGTTGTATGTTTTCACTGCATGTGCGACAAAGGGGAAAGAAAAGTTTTCCTTGAGGGCCCCTGTAAGGCAACACAGGTATAAACAAACCCCTTGGAGGGTAGACTGTTGCTTTGATCAGACCAAAATAGTTTTGAGGTAAGTCAAAATCACGATGAATAATTTCCGGATGACCTATAGGATAGCATGAGGAACTCATTACATGCGGATAAAGGGATGTAAAATCTACATATCCTATTGTCTCGTCGGGTTGCGCTACATACCTCAATGTCAAAGCATTGGTACGGCCGCCATACAAGGCCTGTCTTGGTTCCAGAGGTTCTGGGGTGTCAAAGCTGGAAAGGAAGGCTTGAACATGAGGATCAGACTTTTTGAGGGCTGTCCATTCGTGCTCCCACAAAACAACCACTTTTAGACCGTAAGTAGCCTGTAAAGAATCAACTTTGTCTTGAAACTCTTGGTACATTTCCCCAAAAGTCTTTTGGGTTAGGACACACATGTTCTGGGGCACAAAGCAAGATTTGCAACCATGGAAGAAACAACCGTTGTACTCATACACGGTCTCAACCCCGTCAATCTGGGTGTAGCCATCTACATGGTAAGAGCCAAATGCCTTCTCCCCTCGATTCAAAGCATGTTGAATAAAAATGTCTTTATCCTGGGCCATATACTCTAACCATTGAATGGACCCACTAGAGTATGACTTGAATTGGCGCCGGTAGTTGTCAGGCGAGGGGATAGCTATAGAGGATGTAGGCAGATAGTGTGTACGGTATGTTTTCATGCATGCCGATGCAATAGTTGTACAACTCCAGGGGTCAATGCCTGCATCTTTGATTACCTCTTCTCTGAATCTGAGGCATCCTTCACGAAGTATAACCACATCATTGTCACAGTATGATTCCATCTCTTAATGGAAATCAAAGGGGCCATGTCTTACTGTCTCATATCACGTCATGAACCTCTCACGCTCTTTGGGAGACATTTGATCACACCCGTACATTTCTGGGCTGGGATATGATCCGATATAATGTAGATTCTCCTCAGATGTGAAGAAGTGGGGGAACCAGCCTTTCACAGAGTTTTCAAAACCCAAGGCCTCTGGCATTTGAGCCAATCTCATGGGTAAGAAGCTTAAACTGTCAATGTATCTCTGGTTGAAGGCTGGATCTACAAAACACAAGATTTTACTACCTTGAGCTATGACACTGGGTGCCACCCCTTGCTGTATCAAGGGGTTCAGAAGAAGGTAAGAGTCGTAGGCTCTAGCATTGTGGGCTATAAACGTAAAGTTTCGGTACTGTGGTTTTCTAAAATGTTTTAGAAAGAGTAGTGCACAATTGGATCCTTCTGCAGACCACTTTTCCCCCTTGAATGTCATGGTAGATACAAAAAAAGGCAAATGATCCCCCGATTGCTGATTTGTCTCAAAATCATAGAACACATATTTCTCTGAATGTTCATCTTCAGCCAAGGGCTGAATATAACACTCGTGTGGCACTTCTTGAACCACTTCATCATTTCTGCTTTTCAGAGCCCCTTTACAGATTGGACAATGTATGATTCCACAAACATGTGGTTTAGGGCTATCTATTTTAAGGTTGTAATTGCAATGACATTTTGGGCATTTCTTGTTAATGGCACAAATGCTTACAGATTTACAGGCCTTAGGGTGCCATGTTTCAATTTTGTGTTTATCGTAACAGTAGGTCGAATGACATGTGCGATGGCAATCCTCACAGGGTGTCAAGTTTAGGGGTTGCATAGGGCACTCTGCATCCTGACATACCGCACAGTTATAACGGCACGAGTGCCCCCCCTTTCGGCTGTAGCCGGTATGGCAGGATGGACACACATATGCTGCTTTAGGCCGTGATGTTGGTAACAGGCATAGTAATGTTCGTTTTGCACATAAAAGTACAGAATCTGGGGGTGCGGTTGGGGTGTGTTTTGGAACTTCAAGAGAGATGCATTAGCTCTACTGTGGTACAAAACCACAATCTTGATATTCAGAAAGTTTTCAAATTTGACAATGTCTGAGAATGCCACCCCTTCCTGTATACCGAGGCCCACCGCCGTTTGGATCTTTCTAGCCTTTTGCAATGCCGTCAGGTCAGTACATCCGGGGTTAAGTAAATGCGCTAGGCCTATTGCAAAACATAGTTTATTATCGGGATTGTGAACGTTTATGAGGTAGGCCCTTTTATTTCTTATGATTTCTGACTGCATTAGGCTATCAAGCTTCCTTCTCTGCCCACCACCCCCCTGGGGTTGACGTATTATTTGCACTACAAGCTCGAGGGTCCGATCGGCTATGATGGCTAAATTTGACTGAACAAGTCGTTCTAGCAGCGCGGTAAATTGTTCAAGATCTGCTTCGCCATTGGGTAAAATAAGAGAGCCTGCATAACACAGTATATCTCCACAAATTTCCAACTGTAAGACATCACGTGGTTCCCAAATCTCTTGCCGTCTCTAACAGATCCAATTATCATCATGTAAAATACCGATAGTCAAGATTCTGATTCACCCATAGGAAATTGAAAAACTGTCGAATCTCTGTATTGTTGAATTTATTCCTGTACACAACCCTGACACGTCTATCAAGACCATCTGCCGCCAGATTTATTAGACAGAATTCCCCAAAAACATCTTGAGGCGTTTCAGACTCTACGGACCTGGGCGTTACTGGTTGGTCTATCGCTGTTGGGGTTGCAGGGGTCGAAAATGTCTGACTCTCGTTCATCCGATTAATTAAGGTTATGAGGGCTTCGGGAATCTGGGATAACATGTTTTCCTCAGGCGCCCCTGACTCGTTCATGCGATTAATCATTTCTAAGAGTTTGGCGGGAATCGGTGTTAATATGCTTTCATCTAACGATCCTGACTCGTTCATACGTTTAATAACTTCTAGGAGTTCGGCTGGAATCTGGGCTAAGAGGCTTTCAACTGTCTCCCCTTGTTGCGGTAGTTCTGCCATTTTTGGATAATTAAGGGTGTTCGTTTTTTGGGTCTTTCTGTAATGGTTGGTGTTACATGTATGATTTTAGCGTCTGTATTTGCGTTTTTTAATGGGGTTGCTGTTTAACATGCGTGGAATTGTTCTATGCCAGAATAACATATCGTCTCTGTACTGTCTCTCAATTAAATCCTCCAGTCGTTTGTATAGCAAAACATTCCTCGATTTCAAAGCCCTGGAAAATAATGTGAAAAACCTTTCTTGTTCGGCTGCAGGTACTGAGGCCGTAGAATTGTCTGGGTCGATAAGGTTGGCCGCGTCACAGAATAGCTGGTCGTCAACATCTGACATGTCATTAAAAACAGGTCTCTCGGGTGTTTCCTCGGGAATGTTCGGGGCGCCGGAATCCCCCAGCTCTAGATGTATGTGGCCGTCTGTGCCGTTTTCGCCGGGCGGAGTCTGAATGAAAATAATACATACAAAATTACGTTATTAGATATAAAAATATGTTAGATACATAAAATGTCAAATACCTTTCCGGTATAATAATATATATTAACAATACATAGTTAAAATACCTCGGCTTTTTTGGCGCTTGTTCTGACGAATTGAGGATCCTGAGGGCTCTAGACTTTTTTCCTCTAGCATTCCAGATTCTGCAGGGGCTGTCTCCGGGCAGTCTGAAAAAAAAACATTATTTGTCCTTGTTTTAACATATGCTATCAACAGAGGTATAACTAATAAAAAGGCTTATAACTAATAACAAAACGTATAATGATCTCATACCGTGTCCCTGGAGCGCCGGATCTTAAAGCCGCAAGTTCCCGGCCCAACAGTATTTTTCGGTTGGTGTTGAATCTGAGCAATGTACTTGGGCCACAGTTGTTCGTTGCCTGTTGGGTTCTGGAATATGTCGGGAGGGAGTCGAAGTTCCCTGTATTCGAGGTGAGTTTGAAAAATCGCTCGTACAGAACGGTAGAATTGCATCCAAGTCCCCCCCCAGGGTCACATGTCCATAACGAATCCTTTATCATTCTTGGCTGTATGTCGGCTGTAAATACATAAAATAGTTTTTTAAAATAACACACACTATTTTTTTATTTTTATATATAAATATTCTTGGGTATGTGTTTAATTAGAAGGACTTACAACGTAAAAAGGCCGATGGCGACTGACTGCCCGATTTTTGCTCCTGTGAACCACCCTCATGTTGCTCCAGATCCGGTAAATCGCGTAAAAGCTGCGTAAATGTTTGGGATTCTAACCACCGTTAGACAATATTAAACGTTATACGCTATATATATATATACACTTTTTAACTTTATTGGCCTTTGGCCTGAAATATCCAAATAACTAGGGTTTAATATTACAATAATATTCAAACAAATCTTAAAATATATTTTTCATTTACCCACCTCCAGAAATATCCATTATGAGAGATTCACTTATTCAGAATATATTTTTTTAATCTGTCCGGGCAGCTAAATATTCGGGCCTTTGGGGTTTGCGCTAAAGCAGTGCTAACAGCGTTAAAAATAGTTCTGTCCCTAACTATCGAAAAGTACGGAATGAGTTTCTGGGGAGAGATGTATGCAACCCCTGCTGTATGTTTTGGTTTAGAGGCCAAAAGGCTGTGAACCCCATAGAGCCTTTCTGTCTGCATCGGGTTTGCTGGGCTCCCGGTGCGTTGATTAGATATCAGTGTTTAACCCCGGGGTGATCGGTTGATATCTTGACATGCCATATGGCCGATAGGGCAAACCTTGGTTTCAAACGATTCTCTACAGATAGAGCTCTGGGACCCCGTGTTGAACCCACACACACAAACCCTTGAAACGCACACACACACACACCCTCCTGCTGCTCCATCACACGCCCACTCATGCACGCACCCCTATTTCCCAGGTCTTTTTCTTCGAGACAGAGCTGGAAGATGATGTGAAATACTCTTTGCCTTAGTTACGGGTGAGATACTGTTTTTTAAAATTCCATTTATTGAATTCCAAAAATATTTCGTACACCCTTTAAGACATGTTTGAATTAAGTAACACATTTGAATAATATTTAAACAGGCTTCACACGTGTTTTATGTTAAAAAAAAAAAAAAGCTTGGAGGCCGTTCTTTGTACATTATTACAAACTTTAATAAACCGTAATGTTCATAACATACCATTGTAGGAATAGACTATAAAATAATACATGTTTTTTCAGATCTTACAGTTGTCTGCGCCAGACCCTAACGTGAGAGAAAAGAGCGCTTCCCCTTAGTTATATGGGGGCTATACATTTTCAAAAACAATGATTTAATTCTAAATATTTAACACATACATTTTAACAACCGTTATAATTCAACATTTTTTTACTATTTCTTACATATATATGGTCCTGTTAGCCACGACCATTATCCGTTTCCAATTCCCCATCGCAAAGTCTTTTGCCCGCTCCACCGAAACCTCTGCCCACTTTCACTCCAGGGAAAGAGCCGCCTTAGACCTTGTTGGTCCTGGGTATGTCTCAACGATAACCTCGGCCATCGCCGTAATTGTTCACGATTTTCGAAAAGACTGTCCAGCTTATTCATCAGGGTTCGGAAAATGTGGTAATCGCGCCATTTAAAACTGAACATTATTTGAAAAAAATTTACATCCTTGCATGCTTTGGAGGATACATAGGAACTGACCGTTTTCGTAGCATTTGCACTATCAAATTGTTCACATGCTAAAATTGTCACTCTGGAGTCCGGGGTATACGCCATTGAAGTGACTCTTAGAGCCATTAGATCACTTCGTTCACAGACTTGTTCTTCCAACGCATATCCGGGCAGCCTTGAAGCACTCAGGGCGCGTTCCATTTGACACAAAGCTAGCCTTATTTTAAGCCATTCTCGCATCCTTAGCGCTGGAGAAAAAGCTCGGGTTCTGCATGATAAAAGGGTTGGGACACGCTGTCTGTGAATATCTTAACCGTAGATTCCTCCGGGTTGAATATGTACGAAATATGTCCCTCGCTTGTACACAAAAATCCTTTAAAACATTCTGGAGCCTCACGCAAAACATCCTCCAGGCTTTTGTCGTTGGATTCATGACATGAGCTGCAGAGCACTCCGAGAATTGGCCTTGTAGACATATTTTAGATGTTTAATATTAAGGTCTTTATTTAAAAAATGGCTTGTTCTGGACATTTATAATGCAGATGCCCCCAGCCCTATAACCCCCAGGACATTCCTGCTTCATCAGATAACAAACTGTGGGGGGTGGGGGACATACAGGGGCCCCCAAAAGTTCAAACAGTCAAACCATCCAGTTCCACCAGACCCCTACTCATCAATCACCTGGACTACTTCAAAGCCGGACATATAGAGATAAAATAACACACACCCTCTAACACATGACCACACGAACAGGGGGGACGGGGCGGGGGCCCATATTTAAACATGCACGCGACGTAGGGTCATCAATCAATCATTTTGACCCGTGCCGTCTACTGTATTCTCTCTCAGGGACCCTCATAGATATCATCCTAACTAACTTGCCCTCAAAATACACCTCTGCTGTTTTCAACCAAGATCTCAGCGATCACTGCCTCATTGATGCATCCATAATGGGTCTGCGGTCAAACAACCACCCCTCATCACTGTCAAAGGCTCCCTAAAACACTTCAGCGAGCAGGCCTTTCTAATCGATCTGGCCTGGGTGTCCTGGAAGAATATTGACCTCATCCCGTCAGTAGAGGATGCCTGGTTATTCTTAAATAAGCAGGCCCCATTCAAAAAATGTAGAACCAGGAACAGATATAGCCCCTGGTTCTCTCCAGACCTGACTGCCCTTGACCAGCACAAAAACATTCTATGGCGGTCTGCATTAGCATCGAACAGCCCCCGTGATATGCAACTTTTCAGGGAAGTGTTGTGTCTTTACTATCATTAAATTGAAGACTTAGTTTTTATCAAAGATTCTCTGTAATTAGTATTACGTGATTAGACTGATTAATCATGTAACCGTAATTAACTAGGAAGTCAGGGCCTTTGCACATGAACGATCACTCATTCGGGAACAATTGCAATCAATATATATATATATTTACGCTCAGTGTGTCATATTGATTGCTGGTGAAAAGTTTGTTTCTTTTGTAGAATTGAATCTCTCTCTCTCTCTGTTGTGGTTAGAGTGAATTGTTTAGAGTGACATTCCTTCATTCGTTTGAATGGATGTTTCGGCGGTTGTCGTTCTTCGCTTTCAATGATACCGAATTCCTAGCTGCAGACTAGTAATTAATATCAAAGACTTGTTCTTATTCTGTTGGTATCGATAGTCTAAGAGTTTAACCACATGTATGTTTAAAAGATTCAGCAATGGTCTACAACCTTTGTACTCCCGTGATTGAGAGAAACATGGTCTACTTGAGAATTTCTCAAAGTTGGGTTTTATTCGGAATTGCAGAAAAGGGTCTGTCCCAGGATGCCTGACCCTAACTGGGCTCATAGGCGGTCCTCTGATTTAGTTCAACTCAAAAGGGAATAGGAAATTCCTTCATTAAACAGTCCCAAATCACATTACACAATTTTACAACCAGTATCAAACTCACTCATTCATCGTATACAACAATTAGATGTAAACCTCATATCTGAGGCTATTATACAAACAGCGTTATGGTAATGTAGCCACACCGTCTCCCATGATCTTCCCCAAAATGTAACAAATGGACCAGTTCGTAGCTGGATTCTTCACCGATCTTTTGTACCTTGTCCAGAACATGAAATTTGTTCGGACCTCAAGTTCTGTGAGGTGGAAGAAATTCCTTTGTTCTCTATGAAAATTCACTCTGTCTCTATACTGTGTGCATGAGGAGATTCTCTCCTCAGGAATTTACAACCTCTCTGACCACAGCCAACTAGTTGAAGGAAGCAGGGAGAGGGGGATGGGGCTTGCTGTACCCAAAGAGGGCAACGTCATGACAGAAGTTGGGAACAAATATACACAGGCAGTTAGGAAAGCTAAGGCTAGCTTTTTCAAGCAGAAATTTGCATCCTGTAGCACAAACTCAAAAAAGTTCTGGGACACTGTAAAGTCCATGGAGAATAAGAGCACCTCATCCCAGCTGTCCACTGCACTGAGGCTAGGAAACACTGTTACCACCGATAAATCCACAATAATTAAGAACTTCAATAAGCATTTTTCTACGGCTGGCCATGCTTTCCACCTGGCTACCCCTACCCCGGGTCAACAGCCGGAAAGCTGCCGCGGTCATCCCCTTCTTCAAAGGGGAGACACTCTAGACCCAAACTGCTACAGACCTATATCTATTCTACTCTGCCTTTCTAAGGTCTTTGAAAGCCAAGTTAACAAACAGATTACCGACCATTTTGAATCTCACAGTACCTTCTCCGCTATGCAATCTGGTTTCAGAGCTGGTCATGGGTGCACCTCAGCCACGCTCAAGGTCCTAAACGATATCATAACCACCATCAATAAGAGACATTACTGTGCAGCACTATTCATCGACCTGGCTAAGGCTTTCGACTCTGTCAATCACAACATTCTTATTGGCAGATTCAACAGCATTGGTTTCTCAAATGATTGCCTCACCTGTTTCACCAACTACCTCTCCAATAGAGATGAGTATGTCAAATCGGAGGGCCTGTTGTCCGAACCACTGGCAGTCTCTATGTGGGTGCCACAGGGTTCAATTCTCGGGCCGACTCTCTTCTCAATGATGTTGCTCTCACTGCTGGTGATTCTTTGATCCACCTCTACGCAGACAACACCATTCTGTGTACCTCTGGCCCTTCTTTGGACACTGTGTTAACAACCCTCCAGACGAGCTTCAATGCCATACAACTCTCCTTCCGTGGCCTCCAACTGCTCTTAAATGCAAGTAAAACTAAATGCATGCTCTTCAACCGATCGTAGCTCGCACATGCCCGCCCGTCCAGCATCACTTCTCTGAACGGTTCTGACTTAGAATATGTGGACAACTACAAATACCTAGGTGTCTGGTTAGACTGTAAACTCTCCTTCCAAACTCAGGTTAAACATCTCCAATCCAAAATTAAATCTAGAATCGGCTTCCTATTTCGCAACAAAACATCCTTCACTCATGCTGCCAAACATACCCTCGTAAAACTGATCCTCTACTTCGGCGATGTCATTTACAAAATAGCCCATCCAGCCCATCTGTAAATAGCCCATCCAACTACCTCATCTCCATACTGTATTTATTTATTTATCTTGCTCCTTTGCACCCCAGAATCTCTACTTGCACATTCATCTTCTGCACATATTACCATTCCAGTGTTTAATTGCTTTATTGTAATTACTTCACCACCATTTCCTATTTATTGCCTTACCTCTCTTATCCTACCTCATTTGCACATGCTGTATATAGATTTTTCTACTGTATTATTGATTGTATGTTTGTTTATTCCCTGTGTAACTCTGTGTTGTATGTGTCAAACTGCTTTGCTTAATCTTGGCCAGGTCGCAGTTGCAAATGAGAACTTGTTCTCAACTAGCCTACCTGGTTAAATAAAGGTGAAATATATTTTTTAATAAAATAAACTACAAAGACTTTCGATGCATGGTTTCCAGTTTCTTACCAATCAAACCATTTTGAATGACTACAATCAAGACAGGCCTTTAAAATACTATGATGATATATGTTACCTCATCCCTGGCCATTGTTACTCTTTTTTTATCCAGACACTTCAATCTGTCACATGCACCGTTATATTCTAACATGTCAGAAAAGATTAAAGGACTTTGTGGCTGGGAACAACGAACTTGGACCGGAGGCTGTTCGAGCACAATTTAGGACAATGGGAATCCGGGTGCAGAGACGCAGAGTGAGGGACAGCATGCTTTGTGTTAACCTAAGTGCGGCTGCCCTCGGCCATGTCGCAGAGGCTGCATAGAAGGTCATACCGTACATTGTAACATTGTACATTGTCACGTCTCAAATTGTTCATCAACTTGTTCATCAACAACTAACAGTTCAGCCCTTGATACCATATGTCACTCATGGATAATAATTGATTTATTGTGGTTCTGTTACTTCTGTGATTGATAGAATATCTGCATCATGAAATTAACAAACATGCTCACATTGAGGACATACGGAGGTAAAAACAGTTGGAGAAAAGTATTTGTGCCTAAGTGTGAACAACAGGAAAGTCTGTCCTTTTGACTCATCAAGATAAACATGGTTATTTTTTCCAATTGAAGTAGATATTGTAATCACACATTTACCGCTGCAGGAAACAGTCTTGCACAAACCCTTGTTGTAGAGGGCTAACGGAAGTACTTATAGTTGTGATCCGCGGTAGATTGTTCATTAAAATTGTTCCACATTTTGGATGTTAATTTAATATTTGGTCTGCTGCTTTGTTATATACTGCAGGAACCTTTTGCAGCATCTAAGTGGTAAAGGAGGATGGTGATGTTTGTATATTTAATGTGTCTTCAGCTTTTGTATCAACCAGTGCTGTATTTTCTGATTTAGGTGGAGTCATACATGGTGGCATTGATGGGTACAGCCGCCTCGTTGTGTTTCTCCGTGCTTCCAGCAACAAACACAGCAGTATTGTAATGGATTGCTTCATGACTGCTGTCTCTAGATATGGCATTCCCTCCCGAGTTAGGATGGACCATGGAGGTCATTGTTCATGAACATTTTCAGAGGCTCTGGGAGAGGCAGTGCTCTGAGAGGAAGGAGCATGCACAATCAGCAGATTGAGAGACTATGGGGTGACCTGTGGTTTGGTATGACCAATGTGTACCATGGCCTGTTCAATTTCTTTAAGTGCGAATGTATTGTGGATGTGGACAATGAAATGCACCTCTGGGCTCTGTATTACATGTGCCTGCCGAGAATCAATAGAGACTTAACAGAATTCTGCAACCAGTGGAACCATCATGGTTTAAGGACTGAGATGCACCAGTCCCCTCTGCAAATTTTTATTAGGGGTTGCCTTGCACAGCAAAGACTACCAAACACTGCAATGCATGACCTGTTTGCTGCCATACCCTCAGAAGTTGAAGGTTGGTAGATTGTTAATGAACAATCTACCAACACCAACAGGAGCTTCCGGGACAGGAGACGGCGGTGCTTCCGGGACAGGAGACGGCGGTGCTTCCGGGACAGGAGATGGTGGTGCTTCCGGGACAGGAGACCATTCTACAGCAGAAGAGTCTGTTGTAGCCTGGCCAGAGAGAGTGATTTTACCTCAAAACCCATTTGTTTAGGACAATGCTCACATGCAACTACTTGTCGAGCAAATTAATTTCCTCCAGAGGCTCTAGAGCAGGCCTAGGTATTGACATTCTTCAAGTCATATCTTTCCTTGGGTCCTCAAATGTTCAATAACTGTTGCGCATGTAAGATTTATTTTGCCTCTTGCTAATGCATACAAAATGCATGTTGAAAATGTCAACGTTGTTTTCTTATTCCATAACTTCTTTAATGTTTTAATTCAGTGCAGAAAATGAGTTAGTAACAGTAAAGTGAGCAGTGATGTCCTATCTAGTATAAAGTACACCCATTCATTAAGCTAACATTGTATGACGGTCATTAATAATCACATTTTCATGAATAGCTGTCTAATGCGGTCTGTATTATCTACGTAACTGAAGCTTTTTATTATTTCACTGAGTATCCGTGTATTCTACAGTCAAGTCAGATTGACATCTAGTGGACACATTTTGTTTTGTTTTTACCTTAATACAGATCCCTTCTATCCCACCCCCGCTCGAATCCTGTTAACGGGATTGATTTGACAACACCCAGTGAAAAAGCAGCGCGCCAAATTCAAAAACAGAAATATTCATAATAGTAATTCATAAATCATACATGTGTTATACATGGGTTTAAAGATGAACTTCTTGTTAATCCAGTCACAGTGTCAGATTTCAAAAAGGCTTTACGGCGAAAGCAAACCATGCTATTATCTGAGGACAGCACCCCAGCAAACATACACATGAATATCACAATTCAACCCGCCAGGCACAACACAAAAGTCAGAAATAACATTTCATGCATGCCTTACCTTTGAAGATCTTCTTCTGTTGGCACTCCAATATGTCCATTAAACATCACAAATCGTCCTTTTGTTCGATAAATTCTGTCGTTATATATCCAAAATGTAAATTTATTTGGCACGTATGATTCAGAAAATACACTGGTTCCAACTCGCGCAACATGACAACACATGATCTAATTAGTTACCTGTAAACTTGTTCCAAACAATTCAAACAACTTTTCTAATCCAACTTCAGGTATTTTTAAACGTAAATAAGTGGGCAGAAGGGCATGAGACAAAGGAATGCGTAGTATTGGGGAAAGTTGTGGAATGTGTTAATTGTAGGGGTGCCCATGGAGCTGGGGATCAGACATGTTCCGTGCGAGAGAGGCAGGTTGATGTTTCCAGGGTTAGAGTAGTGCAGAAGTTGTCATATGCTGAGGCAGTGAAGAAAGTAGAGGAAGATGGGTTAAGGGGAGGAGTGGTGAGAGTAGTAGAGATATACCAGTACAGAGGGATAGGCCAAAAAGTGATATAAATTTCAGTAAGATTGGATTTTTAGCATTTATAGCAATGGTTATCAACTGTACTGCAGAGATGGAACGGAAGTCGCAGAAAATGTATGTTGTGGTGGCTGCTGCAGAGAGGTATTTGGGTGTGTGAGACTTGACATCAGAAGAGTGTGATTGATTTACAGGGTGTGTTAAGTGGTGATATTCCATCCTTTCAGGTTGATGTCATGAGGTAGGAATACATACATTGAATTAGTGGAGTAGGGTGGTGTTAATTTTATTTTATAAAATTTGGAAATTAGTGAGTGTAGTGTTAGATGGTAGGGTATTTATTAAGTACATTTGTATTTTTCAAGAAAAGTGCAAGGGAGTTGTACTCCAGTCTAGTAGGTGGCGGTAATGCAACAAATTGGATGTCAACCACCGTTAAACCTCATAGAAGAATAATTTTCACAGCGCGAGAGTGTTGTAAACTAAAATGGCGGCGCGGTGGGGAGCAGGCGATGAGATTTTAGCTGCCTGCAACATGGAATTTTTCTCTACAAATACACTAGACGAGGTAAAGTACAGTGATACTGTTGTATATTTGGTATCATCCGTGTATCTGTGCTGTATGGGAATGTCTCGTGTGCTGGGAATGATGCGCTGGAAAAGTGACACGTGGATACAGCCACTGTCCAGAACAATCATGGCATGGTTGATTATTAGCAGCCGGTTGGAGAATACCGATTACATCTAATCCCTTGATAAGTAGATCGATATGTGTTTGTTTTAACTGCTATAGTGACTCGGTAGCATCCAAACCGTATGTGAAGTTGCCGGCTGGCTAACTAATGCATTGCTAGCCCGGTTATGTAGATAGCTAACAGTTAGACAACGTGCTTTTTGGCTTTAAATGTGTTGAACTCAGTCTTTTGGATTTCATTGTTTACTAACTGCCTCGGTCACACGAAAGTGGATGATTTATATAGTGTAGTTATCCAATGGCCGTTCTTTAATGTACAAATATAGCAAACGTAAAACCACTTGGACGAGTAACGTTCGCTAGCTACTGTAACGTTAGCTTTAAGTTGGGAGATGTCCAGTTTGTTCGTCCGAGATGAGGCCATTGACAGCTAGTTGGAAGTCTGTAAAACATCGTGAAAGTCAATGTCTGGCAATGGCATGATTGAACCAAATGTGCTGATTTTAAGGAACCTTTAACATCTATCTATATGCCTCGTGTTTGATGGATGTTTCTTTAGCCTGTGCCTCTTCAAATTCAGTCTCGAGTCGGAGTCATTTACACGTGGTTCTAGATGCATGCCGTCGTAAAACGCTAAATTAGACTGCGTTCTCGTTATTAGACGTATTGTTAATAGCTAGTTACAATATGTAATGTACAAAATGGTCACTACCGGTTACGTTTTTTTACAGTTGGCTGCAGGTAACTCAAGCTTGATGTGTTGAAATGAACGAAATCCCTAGCTAACTTGCAGGACTTTTTGTTTAAATAAATATGTTGGCACCACCTTGGGTGATTGGCAACACATCTCCTCTTGCCTGAAGTTGTATATGATTATAATAGTTTGTAAAAAAAAAACAATCCTCTGCCATGCTTATTTATGAGAAACACGTGGTGGGGAATGCATCACATGTTGGCGGATTCAAACAGCTATACATTTACTAATTCAACTCAGAAACCATTATACCAGTCATTGTGTACATTTCAGACCACAAAAAATATATTTGCGGTATTATGAGCACAAGTGTGTTTACTATACTGCCTGTCTAGATTCCACGAGGTACCTTGCTTCTGCGATAGCGGAGCCCGGTTTGTTGCAGTGCAAAACGTGATAATTAGGAAGGAGATCTCTTGGGGCAAGGTGTGTGGTAGCAACATTTCCTTCTGGGCAGGGTTCAGTTCAATGGTGCACATAATGACACGTGGGTTACATATATGGTGGATGCTTGTGTAGCGGATGTGAAATAGCTAGCTAGTTAGCGGTGGTGCGCGCTAAATAGCGTTTCAACCGGTGACGTCACTTGCTCTGAGACCTTGAAGTAGTCGTTCCCCTTGCTCTGCAAGGGCCGCGGCTTTTGTGGAGCGATGGGTTCGATGCTTCGAGGGGTGACTGTTGATGTGTGCAGAGGGTCCCTGGTTCGCGCCCGGGTATGTGCGAAGGGACCGTCTAAAGTTGTACTGTTACACTTGATACTCTGTTTGGACCATGAGTTTGTTGGTGACACTAACATCGGCGGGAGTTTCAAGTTTCTTGGTGTCTATACTAAGCCTACTGTTAATTCATGATATTTATTATGCCACTCTAATTTGTTACCCGACCTGCTAACACAGACTGTTTACCCTTAGCTTCTTTGCTGGTTAGATGGCAGGCGAGCAAGATAAATTAATCTGGATCTACTTCGATTGTCTTAGAAATGTCGCGTAACTACTTCCAGCCTTTGCTTATCCCTGAACGATCTATGTATAAGTTCATTGTTGTTGGCTTGCCCATATGTCATTTCAACATGTTTGTTGTCACGAGTCAGAATGCGCATCGGCTGGTCATCTCACCCCGCTTGTTAGATATTATGCACTTGGATAGCTTGCTAGGCTATCAAACGTCCTTGCCATTTGATTTATCGTAGTAGCAGACTAACAGGAGGCAACAGCAATCTAACTGATCAGACTGGAACATGTGAGGAAAAGTGATCGGGTGGAATTATGACGCGACAGGAGTGGATGGAGTAATACAGCTTTCCTCCATCCAAATCAGAGCAGCAGGATCAACGTACAGCGAGCGCACTTAGCTTGCCTGCCTGTAAAGATATCTATTTAATTTATTTAGATCCCGTAGCACATCGCACTTGATTGAAAGATGTGTGCGGGCACCTGAGAATTATATTTTTTCCGGTCGTGGATAATTACGATTAACCACAGAGTACTTTTTGTATCAGGAATATTGTCCATACCGGTTATGAAACTCGTCCGACAACTCGGCGCGGAATTCACCTGGCCTCTTCAGAAGGTTGCAGGAAATACGAAACACTGATCCATTCTATTAATGTCTTATGATAAACTTGGGCTAATTATTTGTCAATACATTAAGTTGATTCCCTACGAAGTTAGCATATGGTTGTCTGGATTCCCCGTTAACGGCCGTGTTCTCCGCATCCCGGATTTTATAGCCGCCCCCTCGCACACCATCTGGATTTCGCTGTCATTATTTTGTATACCTTTACTCCACGTTCTGTGGGCAGTTGGTAATTTGCGTCCGAATGCTCCCCCCATGGCTCATTTTCATATTTGTTGAGGGGTGGAGTTTGTTTGTCCTGTCCATCGATTCAGCCAAATTTTGGTCAATTTTGCTGCGGAAATTCTAAGGGGTCGACAAACAGTCACATTTTTGCTATATGGTACAAAAAAAAACGTGACCAATTGAAAATACTGTGCAAGTAACTTACATTTTTCATTAAGAGCTTAATGAAAACAGGCTTGCTATTGTTGCATATTGTTGTACAGTCAAAAGGCTATAGCCCATTATTGAACACGCAACTGCTCTGATGAAGCAGCTTTTTCCAAAAATGCTTTTCGCAGGAAAACACTTCTAAACAGCGCATCTAATGCCAGCGGTACATACATGTGACCGATATGAAGATCTCCTTTAAACATTTAGAGGGGGGAGTCTTGGTAGAAACAACAAGGATGTGTTGCTAATATGACAAGGATTGTGCCTTTGGGGGGCTTCTGGACAAAGAAAGTTTATGAAAACCAATGCAACAGGAGAGAAATGCTGGTTATTCCTAGAGTCAATTTCCACTGCCCCACAGAATTTTAATTACTATAATTTAAAAAATCCTAATTAAAAAAAAAACGTTTTCATTATTTTTTTTATACATTGGTTGGGTCTGTCTGTCAATATTGGCCTTCTGCATCTGCAGTGAAAGGTGGCAGAGCAACAGCGGTCTTTCAGACCATGAGACATCCCTAAAATCTGTCTTCTCATGAAAATATCTAGCGTCTGAACTATTTGTCCTACAAACCATTATGAAGGTGAGATTCACAAACATGTACAGTAACAGTCAACAGTTTGGATGTTTACTCAGTCCAGGTGTTTTAAAATATATTTAAATTTTTACTAGATTCTACATTGTAGAATAATAAAGACATCAACACTATGAAATAACACGTGGAATCATGTAGTAACCAAAAGGGTTAAGCAAATCAAAATATTAGATTTTTCAAAGTAGCCACCATTTGCCTTGACAGCTTTGCACACGCTTGGCATTCTCTCAACCAGCTTCACCTGGAATGCTTTTCCAACTGCCTTGAAGGAGTTCCCACATATGCTGAGCACTTGTTGGCTGCTTTTCCTTCACTCTGCATTTCTATGGTCTAATGGCAGTAACAGTAAGGCCCCTATTTTAATGTTCATCAAATAATTATTTTACCATTACACTCCAGTATCAGCTTTTTGAGGAGCTGCTCTCACGCTGTCTGACAGGTGATGGGCCATTTTCTTCTGCGAACTAGGCTCTGTATGCTATGCATGTGTGACAACTAACGAAAATACATGGGTCAATTTAAATTCCACAAAATTATGCAAATTGACCTATAGACTGATAAGAATGACCGGTAAAATGTATTTTCGGCAGCTAACCAATTTTAAAGGTTGACAGCTAACATCCCTATTTCAGCCCTAACGGACTTCATCATCTGCTAGTGTGTAGGTAGGCCCTCTCTCCATGTGTAGGTTTGAGAGGAATGGAGCATGGTTAAAGTAAAAACAGTGAAAAATAAACACCACCCAGCCTGTCAAATGGCAAGATGAAGCTATCAATAACTATTGGATATACTTCAAATATGACTTAGACATGACTTGCTTGGGGGGCGATTTTTGGATGGTTTGACTGTCTCCGGGCTCACTGACCCAATTTTTCTCCCCCCCCTCATCAGGTGGTGGATCTCCATGGGGGTCTGTCCAGTGAAAGCCTGGCCAGACTGGAGCTGGATACAGGAGAGGCCCTGGAGGCCCTCCACTGCTGTTTGGACCCCTCCATTCTGTCCATCTTTGAGGACACACCCTCAGGAGAGGTAAGGCCCCAAGGACAAAGGTCAAACCACGCAGTGTTTCCAATATAGTACACTACTTTACTTCAGACCAGAGACACATTTATGTAGTAATTTTACTTTTTGGTGATTGTACAATAGTTCTAACTTTTAACAAGCTTGTCTACTACTTAGCTGAATTGTGTGAAATGTAACACCCCCCCCTCCAATTTTCTCAGAATAATTTTGGACTTGATGAGGTGAACCAGGCTACGCTGCTCACAGCTTTGACGGAGATCCTGGATAACGTGGACAATGAGAACATATCACACTTTGACACACTGTCAGACTCAGACCTACTGTCTGGCCAGAAACGTCGGGAACACTCTCCGGTGAGTCCTAATGCACACCATACACATAGGAACTGTGACTGTATCCCTCTTTGACATACTGCCCGACTCTGAACTATTATCAGTTCAGGGAACACACCCCATGAGTTCCCAGCTGGACCTGGCCGACGTGCAAGCACAGCTTGCACTAGGCTTGGGCAGTGTACTGGGGTATATGGAAATAGCCCCATTGTGGTTTTTCAATACCGTTGAAACTGTTTCTTTGAACTTTCTCTATTTTAATATTTGTAGCTACTTAATCTTTCTAGCGTAAGTGTTCCGCTAGCGGAACCCCTCGACAACATTCCGCTGAAAAGGCAGCGAGGGAAAATATATTTTTTAAATATGTAACTTTCACACATTAAATCAAAATCAAATCAAATTTATTTGTCACATACACATGGTTAGCAGATGTTAATGCGAGTGTAGCGAAATGCTTGTGCTTCTAGTTCCGACAATGCAGTAATAACCAACGAGTAATTTTAACTAACAATTCCAAAACTACTACCTTATACACACAAGTGTAAAGGGATAAAGAATATGTACATAAAGATATATGAATGAGTGATGGTACAGAGCGGCATAGGCAAGATGGAGTAGATGGTATCGAGTACCGTATATACATATGACATATGAGATGAGTAATGTAGGGTATGTAAACATTATATTAAGTAGCATTGTTTAAAGTGGCTAGTGATATATTTTTACATCAATTCCCATTATTAAAGTGGCTGGAGTTGAGTCAGTGTGTTGGCAGCAGCCACTCAATGTTAGTGGTGGCTGTTTAACAGTCTGATGGCCTTGAGATAGAAGCTGTTTTTCAGTCTCTCGGTCCCCGCTTTGATGCACCTGTACTGACCTCGCCTTCTGGATGATAGCGGGGTGAACAGGCAGTGGCTCGGGTGGTTGTTGTCCTTGATGATCTTTATGGCCTTCCTGTGACATCGGGTGGTGTAGGTGTCCTGGAGGGCAGGTAGTTTGCCCTGGTGATGCGTTGTGCAGACCTCACTACCCTCTGGAGAGCCTTACGGTTGTGGGTGGAGCAGTTGCCGTACCAGGCGGTGATACAGCCCGACAGGATGCTCTCGATTGTGCATCTGTAGAAGTTTGTGTGCTTTTGGTGACAAGCCAAATTTCTTCAGCCTCTTGAGGTTGAAGAGGCGCTGCTGTGCCTTCTTCACGATGCTGTCTGTGTGGGTGGACCAATTCAGTTTGTCTGTGATGTGTACGCCGAGGAACTTAAAACAAGTCCAATACAGAAAATGAAAGATAAACATCTTGTTAATCTACGGATCGTGTCCGATTTAAAAAAAAAAAAAATTACAAAAATGCTTCACAGCGAAAGCACAACATATGAGTATGTTAGGTCATAGCCAAGTCAAAAAAACACAGCTGTTTTTCCAGCCAAAGATGGGAGTCACAAAAAGCAGAAATATAGATAAAATGAATCACTAACCTTTGATGATCTTCATCAGATGACACTCATAGGACATCATGTTACACAATACATGTATGTTTTGTTCGATAATGTGCACATTTATGTCCAAATATCTCAGTTTACATTGGCACGTTAAGTGCGGTAATGTTTTGATTCCAAAACATCCGGTGATTTTGCAGAAATACTCATAATAAACATTGATAAAAGATACTAGTGTTATTCACAGAATTAAAGATGGACTTCTCCTTAATGCAACCGCTGTGTCAGATTTTTAAAAAACTTTATGGAAAAAGCATGATCTGAGAACGGCGCTCAGAGCCCAATCCAGCTAGAGAAATATCTGCCATTTTGGAGTCAACAGAAGGTAGAAATAACACTATAAATATTCACTTACCTTTGATCTTCATCAGAAGACACTCCCAGGAATCCCAGTTTGACAATAAATTACTGATTTGTTCCATCATTTATGTCCAAATAGCCACTTGTTGTTAGCGTGTTCAGCCCAGTAATCCATCTTCATGAGGCGCAGGCACTTCATCCGACAAAAACTCTAAAAGTTCCGTTAGTCCTTTAGAAACATGTCAAACGATGTATGTAATCAAACTTTACTATGTTTTTAACATAAAACATCAATAATGTTCCAACCGGAGAATTCCTTTGTCTTCAGAAAAGCACTGGAAGGAGAGGTAACTCTGTCGGGGGCTCTCGTCACGAGCCTGAGACACTCTGCCAGACCACTGACTCAAACAGGCCTCATGAGCCCCTCCTTTATAGTAGAATCCTCATTCACGTTTCTAAAGACGGTTGACATCTAGTGGACGCTGTAGGAAGTGCAACTATCCTTATCTCAAGGTGTATTCAGTAGGCCAAGCTTTGAAAAACTACAAACCTCCGATATCCCACTTCTGGTTGGATTTTTCTCAGATTTTCACCTGCCATATGAGTTCTGTTATTCTCACAGACATCATTCAAACAGTTTTAGAAACTTCAGTGTTTTCTATCCAATACTACTAATAATAATATGCATATATTAGCATCTGGGACAGAGTAGGAGACAGTTAACTCTGGGCACGCTATTCATCCAAAAGTGAGAATGCTGCCCCCTATCCCAAAAAGGTTTTCACTTCTTGACGCTACCCATCCCTTAAGCGGGATAATTGTCATCAGCAACCGCTGAATAGCATAGCGCCTCAGTCAAATAATATTACTAAAAATATTCATGAAATCACAAGTGCAAAACACAGTTTAGCCTTTTGTTAATCCACCTGTCGTCTCAGATTTTGAAATTATGCTTTACAGCGAAAGCAATCCAAGCATTTGTAAGTTTATCGATCGCATGACAAAACATTAAGTACGCTCGGCATCAGGTAGCTTGGTCACAAATCAGAAAAGCAATCAAATTAATCGTTTACCTTTGCTCTTTGGATGTTTTCACTCACGAGACTCCCAGTTACATAACAAATGTTCCTTTTGTTCCATAAAGATGATTTTTTTATATACAAAGTACCTCCATTTGTTTGGCACATTGTGTTCAGAAATCCACAGGAAAGAGTGGCAACGACAATGCAGACAAATTCCAAATAGTTTCCATAATGTCCACAGAAACATGTCAAACATTTTTTATCATCAATCCTCAGGTTGTTTTTAAAATATATAATCGATAATATACCAACCGCAAATGTCTTTCACAATAGGAGAGGGAAAAGCAATACCTATCCAAACTCTTTTGCGCGAGCAAAACTCATGTGACCACTTGACGTGATGTTATCGTTCTGGCTCATTTTTCAAAATAAAAGCCTGAAACTATGTCTGAAGACTGACACCTTGAGGAAGCGATAGGAAATAGGAATCTGGTTCATATCCCTTTAAATCCAGCAAAGGGAGGCTATGGAACATGGAGTTTTCAAAATAGAAGCCACTTCCTGTTTTGATTTTCCTCTGGGTTTCGCCTCTAATATCAGTTCTGTTATACTCACAGACAATATCTTGACAGTTTTGGAAACTTTAGTGTTTTCTATCCCAATCTGTCAATTATTTGCATATTCTAGCATCTGGTCCTGAGAAATAGGCCGTTTACTTTGGGAACGTTATTTTTCCAAACATAAAAATAGTGCCCCCTGGCTTCAAAACGTTAAGTAAATACCTGCAGTCAACTTGTGCAATATGTTAGAAGATAACGCAGACTGATCTTCATTTAACCTGTCACATTATGAAGCTTTCTAATCTTCCCCTGTAACAGCTGAGACAGTACACGTGTTTTACACGCTTCAGCACTAGGCAGTCCCGTGAGCTCGTGTGGCCTACCACTTTGCTGTGGAACTGTTGTTGCTCTTAGTTGTTCCACTTCACAATAACATTTACAGTTGACCAGGGCAGAAATTTGACTAAATTACTTGTTGGGAAGGTTGCATGGTACGGTGTTCAAAGTTACTGAGCTCTAAAGTACTACTGCCAATGCTTGTCTATGGAGATTGCATGGCTTTTTGCACCTGTCGGCAACGGGTGTGGCTGAAATAGCCGAATCCACTAATTTGATGGCGTGCCCACATACTTTTGTGCATACATAGTGTATTTCTTGTGCTTTTATCTTATTTTCCTGCGTGGAAAAATAAGTTTAACTTGCTAGTTACCTAAGTGGCTGAATTAATAAGGTGACTGGGCATCATATTGTGTTGGCTTTCTGCCATGTTTGAGAAGTCAAAGCCCATTGGATGAGTTATCTGTACAGCTGCCACTGCTGTTGTATTTATTTATTTCTTTGCATTTTTTCTCCTGACATCTTTGCTGCAGTTCTCTTTTTCAAAACAAGATAATTAGCTCACTGAGGACTAGCATTTCTTTAGGCTTTATAATTTGGATATGCCATGTAGTAGTGCATATGTCTTAGTCACTTGGTTGCAGAAGGTTGAATGGACACTGAGTATAATCTAGTGGAGGATAAGATGGACCCAGCTTTAAGAAGCAAGGCTGTCTAAATTAATAGGCAACTGGAATTAATGACGTTTTATGCTTAAACTGTGTTGTGTTGATTCACTGTTGAGGTTGTCCTATGTGTGATTATAATGTTTGTTTCTTCTCATATTGCAGCTGAGGAGAATGCTGTGCTTGTCCTGCTCGCCTCCAGAGAGAGAGACACTCTGCAACACACGACAGTTCTCCACAGGAAAGGTAGTTCATCT
This sequence comes from Oncorhynchus tshawytscha, assembly GCF_018296145.1. NCBI lineage: Eukaryota > Metazoa > Chordata > Actinopteri > Salmoniformes > Salmonidae > Oncorhynchus > Oncorhynchus tshawytscha. The sequence continues at coordinate 49,359,338 of NC_056429.1, read as the reverse complement.
GCTTTCATTACATCCCAGTTGTAAATGCATTAGACTGTATCACTTTAGTTATTTTGTTATTTTCATATTGACAAATGCATATGAAGTTCATGCAAATCATAATTATTGCTAGACATAACAAATAGTGTAGCTGGTGAGAGTCTGCATATACAGGTGGTCCAGGCATTTTAAACCTCGAAGCTGAATGGAGAAAGCCCCAGATGTTGACCTGATGTTTCCCCTCTATCTAGAGTCTCCCCAGGACACAGAAGTCTGTCCAGAGGAGTGACGGAGAGGAGGAAGAGGGTGGAGAGCAAGAGTTCCTGAACTGGGATGGCCTGAACCGGCCTTTCCCACTGGCTCTGGAGCAGCACATGGAGGAAGAAGGCGAGGATGGAGAAAGCATGTCAGTGAGTCTAGGAGAGCTGGTCAGACATATGCACCCTTGCTGCATGGCTGTGTGCATGGAGAATGGAGAAGGGGAAGAACAGATGCTGGCAGAGAAAAGGATACTGCTGGAGGTGGTGGACCAGGGAGCACATCGAGAATCTATATTTGCCCTCCCAGATATGGGCCTCTGTCATCCCTCTTTCTCCTTGTCTGGAGTAGAAGACCCGTCCGAAGGGGAGCAGAGTGTTCCAGATGAAGTTTTGGAGGCCGCCATTTTGGAGACGCCAGAGTCTGCAAATGATGTTGTCGTAGTTGAGGATGACCCAGCAGAGGTGGCCGGCCCTTCTGACCCCGCGGTGACCCTGAGGTCAGAGGCAAGGGGTGAGAAGGTCATCAACAGGAGACCAAAGGAGGAGACTGCAGAGAGATGTCCGTCTCGTAGGAAAAGGAAACGGAAAAACAAAATGGAGAATTCACCTCCTGAAGTCACACCTGAACCTGACCAGGCAGAGGGGAGGGTCCTGAGGAGAGTAGCCCAGGAATCCTCGCCCCTCGAGCCTGTCAAGGAGACAACCAAATCAAAGAAAAAGGACAAGGTCATGTCATTAACTTCCGCCATTTCTACGGCCGCCCCCGAGGCCCCAAAACCCAAGACGAGTGCAACACATGCCGCCGAAACACAACGGCAGAGCCATGTGGAAGTCACCACCCTAGTACAACCCACACAACTCCGCTTTAAGGTCATCCCCGCCTCTGACCTGTTGCCAATGACTATGACCCCCGAGAAGGTCTCCCAACCAACCACAGCCTGCAGGAAGCCTCAAGGCCCCCCAGCTTCTACAGCTAACCCAACTGCCCACCAGATGATGGAAGACCCCCAGGAAATGACAATTAAAGCTCCCAGTGCCAACCCTGTATCAGTGGCCCCTCAGCCAATGATGCAGCTCAACGTTGCCCCTCTAGTGGCCCCCCAGGCGATCCCACAGCCCATTGAGGCCCCTCAGGCTATTGAACCCAAACCCAAGCCCCTGTCCCTCCAGCAGTACCGGCTGCTGCGCCAGCAGAAGAAACTTGCCCCCCTAGAGAGACTGGTGGACCAGAGTGTCAAGTGGCCCATCCTCCTTGAGGCCCCTACAGAGCTGCCCCCCATCCCCTGCCTCCTCACGCCCTCCTCCAAAGGCCCCCACCCCTCCCTGGGGAAGAATGATATGGAGGAAGTGAAAGCAGCCTGGCAGCCCATGGGGCCAGGAGCACCTCCTACACCTGAAGCCCTGCTGGTGCATCCTACTTACATGCAGTCCCCCAAATCATATTCCTCTAGCAAAGTTGCTAGTGCAAACGCGGCCCTTACCACCCCTCCCCAGCAAGCGGCTGTTCCTACTCCACAGTCATCTAAAGCTAGCCAACTCCAGCCCCTAATCTCTGCTATGCCTGCATCCAGTACTATGAAGGTGATACCACCCCAGACCCTTTCTGTGAAGTGTTGTATACCCCAGGCCCCCCAGCTTGCACTCTCAAACCCCCTGCTCCAGTCTCAGTTACCCTCCTTGAAGCCCGTGGCCCTTATTAAAGGAGCCTATTCTAAAACCACTACAGATGCCCACAGGTCCACCTTAATTGCTCCTATACCCCAAAAACCCATCCCTGTCGCTACTACTGTACCCAAGAAAACTTTCAACCCCAATGCTGCTGCTGCTGCTGTTTGTGTACAGAAACCTACCCCTGCTGCTCCTCTGAAGGTGGCTACTAATCTCCAGAAGGGAGTAGTTGCTCTGCCCCAGCCTAGGGTGCCCGAACTACCTACCATCACTCCTGTGTCTACCCCAGCCAAGCCCTCCAACGCCCAGCCCTTCAAACCTCCAGTGAGGTGTTCTCCAGCCCAGGAGGCCCCCAAAGCCAAGAGTCCTACTCAGGAGCCGATGGAGGCCTTCACCATTGAAATCGGTGAGAGGATATACTGGATTTACTACTGAGCCTCTGGTTGCTTGGATGCCACATCCGTAAAAGCAATTACAAGCATGTAAAGTGTTTTCTCCTGGCTGTAGTTGTTGTGGTTTATTGGTATAGTAGTGAGTGGTTGTTCTCTCTCACAGGTATTGAAGCTGCAGACCTCACCAGCCTGCTGGAGCAGTTTGAAGAGACACAAGGTGAGTGATATGGACTCGGAGCTATTGACACGAGTTCTCTCTGGCTGTAGGGGAAACCGTTTAAAAAAAAAAAAACTGCTAAATTTATTCAGTAGTTGCCATTTCTTTTACATTTCCATGTTTCTTTGGCATTGCTGATATTTCATATATGACATAGTAATGAAAAATAGCATTTCTGTTAGAAAACAGCCAAGAATTCTGCTTAAAATGGCTGACTGTTTCCCACTGAAGTAAAATCCATGTAACCCTTTAATGGCATACTAGTGGCTTAATGGTCTTAGCCTTGGCTAACATCTGTGCCGATTTTTATTTTTTACATTTTTTTATAGAATAATGACAATTACAACAATACTGAATGAACACTTATTTTAATATAATACATCAATAAAATCTATTTAGCCTCAAATAAATAATGAAACATGTTCAATGTGGTTTAAATAATGCAAAAACAAAGTTTTGGAGAAGAAAGTAAAAGTGCAATATGTGCTCTGTAAGAAAGCTAACGTTTCAGTTCCTTGCTCAGAACATGAGAACATATGAAAGCTGGTGGTTCCTTTTAACATGAGTCTTCAATATTCCCAGGTAAGAGGTTTCAGGTTGTAGTTATTATAGGAATTACAGGACTATTTCCCTCTATACCATTGGTATTTCATTAACATTTGACTATTGGATGTTCTTATAGGCACTTTAGTATTGCCAGTGTAACAGTATGTATAGCTTCCGTCCCTCTCCTCGCTCCTCCCTGGGCTTGAACCAGCAACACAACGACTGCAGCCACCAGCAGCCACCATCGAAGCAGCGTTACCCATGCAGAGCAAGGGAAACAACCACCCCAAGGCTCAGAGCAAGTGAAGTTTGAAATGCTATTAGCGCGCGCTAACTAGCTAGCCATTTCACTTCGGTTACACCAGCCCCATCACAGCTTGACGCACAACGAAGAGCTGCTGGCAAAACGCACGAAAGTGCTGTTTGAATGAATGTTTACGTTCCTGCTTCTGCCTACCACTGCTCAGTCAGATACTTAGATACTTGTATGCCTGTATGCTCAGTCACATTATATGCAACGCAGGACATGCTAGATATTACCTAGTAATATCATCAACCATGTGTAGTTAACTAGTGATTATGATTGATGTTTTTTTATAAGATAAGTTTAATGCTAGCTAGCAACTTACCTTGGCTTACTGCATTCGCGTAACAGTCAGTGTGGAGTGCAACGAGAGAGAGGCAGGTTATTGCATTGGACTAGTAAACTGTAAGGTTGCAAGATTGGATCCCCCGAGCTGACTAGGTGAAAATCTGTCATTCTGCCCCTGAACGAGGCAGTTAACCCACCATTCCTAGGCCGTCATTGAAAATAAGAATGTGTTCTTAACTGACTTGCCTAGTTAAATAAAGGTATATATATATTTTTTTTTTAATCAGCAAATCGGCGCTCAAATACCAATTTCCGATTGTTATGAAAACGTGAAATCGGCCCTAATTAATCGACCATTCCGATTAACCGGTCGACCTCTAGTCTCCAGGATCACTTTCACTGGATTGTGTGATGGAAAAGCGGGGTGAAGGGTTGCAGGACTACCTCTGGCCTTAATTGACTGATGAGATGGTTGGAGGAATTTAGTGCCAAGACTCTTATGGTCCTTAAGAATTTAACCCAAGCATTTGGCTTTGCAGGTCGATCTGGAACGTGCTCATTGTCTTGGGTGTTTTGGTGCAGGTTAGGAGCTTGAGAAACAGCGCTAGACGTTGTCTTTATTATTCATGGGTTATCTAGAGGGGCGTTCATACTTTGGTTTTGAGAACCACATTTTCCTTTGGTTAGTGAGGATGCTGGTTAAGTCTTGTCATGTAGAAACATTCCATTATCAACTGTTCACATGTAAGGAGCATTCTCAGTAGGTTATCAGTATGTCCTTCCTGGAGGCCTTTCTGTGTTTTAGCCTAGTTTTTCCATTCCAACACACTAAGGCAATTGAGTTCATTGTTGGTTACTTCATATACTGTTTTATGCTAGTGTATATTCTACACATGAACATGGTGGTGACATTATCTAATCTAGCTACGTGCCACCTCTGGCATTTTAGAAAGCATTGGTTTTCAGGTCCAAACATTGAGGTGTCAGTTGGAAACATGGGATATGGCTGTTTCAGGAGATGGATTTTGAGAACACTATGCTTTTTAGTAACCTGTTCCCATGTAATTATCCCCAAGGAGGAAATTGGGTTAACATTTTCTACCATTACTACTTTAATGTGTGAAGGTGCTGCGTAGTGAAATCAAATTGTATTCGTCAACAACAGGGTGTAGACTAACAGTGAAATGCTTCTTTACTACGGGCCCTTCCCAACAATGCAGAGAATGAAAGTAAAGAAATAATAGGGAAATTATAACGCATAATAATAATAATAATAATAATAATAATAATAATAATAATAAATACACAATGAGTAAAAATAACTTGGCTATATACAACAGAGTACCAGTACCGAGTCGATGTTCAGGGCTACAAGGTAATTTTGGTAGATACAGTTGAAGTCGGAAGTTTACATACTTTCGCCAAATACATTTACTCAGTTTTCACAATTCCTGACGATTAATCCGAGTAAAGATTCCCTGTCTTAGGTCAGTTAGGATCACCACTTTATTTTAAGAATGTGGAATGTCAGAATAATAGTAGAGGATTATTTATATCAGCTTTTTATTTCTTTCATCACATTCCCAGTGGGTCAGAAGTTTACATGCACTCAATTAATATTTCAAACCAAAGTTTATTTGTCACGTGCGCTGAATACAACAGGTGAAATGCTTACTTACAGGCTCTAACCAATAGTGCAAAAAAGGTGTTAGGTGAATAATAGGTAGGTAAAGAAATTAAACAACAGTAAAAAGACAGGCCATATACAGTAGCGAGGCTACATATATGATGAACAGAGAGTAGCAGTAGCGTAAAAGAGGGGGTGGTGGGTGGCAGGACGCAATGCAGATAGCCCGGTTAGCCAATGTGCAGGAGCACTGGTTGGTCGGCCCAATTGAGGTAGTATGTACATGAATGTATAGTTAAAGTGGCTATGCAAATATGATTAACAGAGAGTAGCAGCAGCTTAAAAAGAGGGGTTGGGGGGACACACTGCAAATAGTCCGGGTAACCATTTGATTACCTGTTCAGGAGTCATATGGCTTGGGGGTAAAAGCTGTTGAAGCCTTTTTGTCCTAGACTTGGCACTCCGGTACCGCTTGCCATGCGGTAGTAGAGAGAACAGTCTATGGCTGGGGTCTTTGACCATTTTTAGGGCCTTCCTCTGATACTGCCTGGCGTAGAGGTCCTGGATGGCAGGCAGCTTATCCCCAGTGATGTACTGGGCCGTACGCACTACCCTCTGTAGTGCCTTGAGATCAGATCCCAAGCAGTTGCCACACCAAGTGGTGATGCAGTCAGTCAAGATGCTCTCAATTGTGCAGCTGTAGGACTTTTTGAGGATCTGAGGGCCCATGCCAAGTCTTTTTAGCCTCTTGAGTGGATGAGGCATTGTCTTTGCCACGATTGATCCTTCGTGATGTCGACACTGAGGTACTTGAAGCTCTCGACCTACTCCACTACTGTAATGTGAATGGTGGCGTCCTCGGCCCTTCAATTCTTGGAGTCCACGATCAGCTCATTTCATCTTTCTGGCGTTAAGGGGGAGGTTGTTGTCCTGAGACCACACTGCCAGGTCTCTGACCAACTCCTTATTGGCTGTCTCATCGTTGTCGGTGATCAGGCCTTCCACCGTCGTGTCTTCAGCAAAGACATTGCGCTGCAATGCAGTCGTTGGTGAACTGGAAGTACAGGAGAGGACTAAGCATGCACCCCTGAAAGGCCCCTGTGTTGAGGGTCAGCATGGCAGATCTGTTGTTGCCTACCCTCACCACCTGATGGTAGCCCGTCAGGAAGTCCAGTATCCAGTTACAGAGGGAGGTGTCCCAGGGTCCATAGCTTAGTGATGAGCTTGAAGGACACTATGGTGTTTAACGCTGAGCTGTAGTCAATGAACAGTTTCTCACTTAGGTGTTCCTCTTGTCCAGGTGGTAGTGCAATTAAGATTGCGTCATCTGTGGATCTGTTGGGGCAGTATACGAATTGGAATGGATACAGGGTGTCTATGATGATGGTGTTGTGAGTCATGACCTGACATTTGCCGCATTTTATGGCTACAGGTAGTCATTTAGACAGGTTACCTTGGTGTTCTTTGGCACATGGACTATGGTGGTCTGCTTGAAACAGGGAGCGTTTAAAAATGTCAGTAAAGACAGTTGCAAACTGGTCAGCTCATGGTAATCCGTCTGGCCCTGTGAATGTTAACCAGTTTGCCTTGCTCGCATAGCCTATGGCGAGCGTGTTCACACAGGTGTCTAGAACAGCTGGTGCTTTCATGTATGTTTGTCCTGTATTGAGGGTTTGCCTGTTTGGCTTGTCATGGCAGGATTTCTTATAAGCGTTTGGATTTAGTGTCCTGCTCCTTGAAAGCGGCAGCTCTAGCCTTTAGCATAGTCCAAATGTTGCCTGTAATCCATTGCTTCTGGTACGTACGTTCACTCTGTGGTCGACGCACTTATTAATGAAGCCGGTGACAGATCTGCTAAACACCTCAATGCAATTGGATGAATCCCGGAACATATTCCAGTCTGTGCTAGCAAAACAGTCCTGTTGCTTAGTCAGGGCAGCTGGTATGTGGTCATGTTGGCTGAGCTGCTGGAATTCTGCCCTGTCCACAATTCCACTTAACTCGCACACCGCTGCCTTTCTCTGGCTGGAAGTACAGGCCCCAGCTAGATCAAGGAACCAGGTGTGTTTGTGTCGGCCCCTACATTGGCGCGTGTGTAATGACTCCACAACTGACTAGTCCAGGCCTAGCAAAATGGCTGAAACCTCCATGTAGATGTCCCGAAATCTAAATTATATAATGGAAACAAGTCCTTATGAATGTTTTGTTGGTGGAGAATGGTTAATGTGCTCCCCTACCCCCTTCCTCCATCCCTTGATTTTACTCATGCTTTCTCTTCCCCCCTCTCTCCAGCAAAAGAGGAGCAGTGTGTTCCGGAGGTCTCTGGTAGAGCAGCCGCTGTAGGAAACTCTAGGTGAGTTACCCTACAGCCCCATGCTGCTCTGGGTCGGTATTTGTGTGTGTATGGAGGGCCTTCGCCAAGACCTACCGCAAACTGAAGACCTTGACTTCTGACCCCACAATGGGCCAAGCGCTCAACCATTTTTCTTTTTTTTTGTTTCTGTTCAGCAGTTCGAAAATGTTCTACTGTCTTCGTCTGTGGTTTCTGGACTAAGCCATAGACTCCTCTTAGAATGTACATGTTCAATACAGCACTGTGTTGAAGGTTTGTTTCTATCACAGTGTGGCGCCGCCATGTGATAGGACCCCTGTGGAGAGAGTCAGAGCGCACGACCTGACAGGCACTGCAGGTACGAACTATTGTACACACACTGGTCACCCTGTTAGCTGCTAATGGTAATTTTATAGTGCAAATGCTAATCACAAACCAATCACCCTGTACATTGCTAATAATACACTGCTAACATACTAAAAAACTAAAAAACAAGGAAGAAGTTTACACCACTAACCTAAATCGCACTGTCACTCAATGGAGTAAATTAAAAGTTACCTGTTTCTCTTGGTAAAATGCTTTATATCCATTTGTCTTATGAAATCTACCTTCAAATGGCTGCCAGAGGTATTCTGCTTCAGATGGAACAGTAGCTGACTACTCTGTTCCCATCTCTTACCAGGTCTGACTCCTCCAGCTACCCCTCCTCACCAGATGTGGATGCCCCTGGTCCCAGTTGCCCTCCTTGGTAAGAGTCGAGCCACTGAAGCCCCCAAATCATCGCCCTCCAAGGCAATCCAGATTGACGCACAGCCCCTGCCCTCCAACAAGCTTCAGAGCAAGCCCCCCAGCCCCCCTATAACTCCCACCCCCAATCCAGTGTCTCTCACCCTGGCCTTCTCAGACCACGACTACTCCCTCCTTCAGAAGGAACCCATGGCTATTGCAAGAGAGCCAGGCAGGCGCTGGAATGTCAAACAGCAAGCAGCCATCACCATCGAGCCACTTGGCAGCAACACTACCTGGGTACCCCAGAGTATCCCTGCCCCCTCCCTCCAAACCCTCACAACTGCCCTGGGTATGAAGAACCATCAGGCCCCCCTAGGTCCCCAGCCCCTGGATGTGAAGACTGACAGGACTAGCTCTGTGCTGGAGACCCCTGATGCCTCTCCCACCAGGCTGATGGACCAGGCTGGTCCCCTGGAGAGGAGTCCCAAGGCAGGGAGGTCTTACCGGGGCTACAATAATACCTTCTGCCCCAGGGAAGGAAAGCGAGGAAGGAGGAGGAAAAGGAGAATCCACCGTTCCTCCAGTCCTGGCTTTACTGACTCTGAGTCGGACTCCTCTTCTCAGTCTAGATCTCGCTCTCTACCGAGGAAGAGGTGAGATGCTCATCCCCTCTTTTATTTCTGTCTTTATAGCTATTTGTCCCCCCTGTCACTGGGCAAGGCGGTGTCCTCTAATGGCACAGAGTCTTATATCTGGCAGGGGAAAAGAGAATGTCATTATTCATCCCAGTCATCTCTATTCAGTGAGGGAAAAGGCTGGTTCATGGGCACAGATTAGAGGTCGACCGATCATGAATTTTTAACGCCGATACCGATTATTGGTGGACCAAGAAAGCCGATACCGATTTAATCGGGCGTTTTTCAAAAATATATCTATCTATAATAATGACAATTACAACAATACTGAATGAACAATGAACCCTTTTATTTTAACTTAATATAATACATAACATCTGTTTAGTCTCAAATAAATAATGAAACATGTTCAATTTGGTTTAAATAATGCAAAAACAGTGTTGGAGAAGGAAGTGCAATATGTGCCATGTAATAAAAAATAAAAAAATTTAAGCTAACGTTTAAGTTCCTTGCTCAGAACATGAGAACATATGAATGCTGGTGGTTCAATATTCCCAGTTAAGAAGTTTTTGGTTGTAGTTACTGTAGGAATTATGACGCGTCGAATATTTCTCTATCATTTTTACACTGCTCAAAAAAATAAAGGAACACTTAAACAACACAATGTAACTCCAAGTCAATCACACTTCTGTGAAATCAAACTGTCCACTTAGGAAGCAACACTGATTGACAATAAATTTCACATGCTGTTGTGCAAATGGAATAGACAACAGGTGGAAATTATAGGCAATTAGCAAGACACCCACAATAAAGGAGTGGTTCTGCAGGTGGTGACCACAGACCACTTCTCAGTTCCTATGCTTCCTGGCTGATGTTTTGGTCACTTTTGAATGCTGGCGGTGCTTTCACTCTAGTGGTAGCATGAGACGGAGTCTACAACCCACACAAGTGGCTCAGGTAGTGCAGCTCATCCAGGATGGCATATCAATGCGAGCTGTGGCAAGAAGGTTTGCTGTGTCTGTCAGCGTAGTGTTCAGAGCATGGAGGCGCTACCAGGAGACAGGCCAGTACATCAGGAGATGTGGAGGAGGCCATAGGAGGGCAACAACCCAACAGTAGGACCGCTACCTCCGCCTTTGTGCAAGGAGGAGCAGGAGGAGCACTGCCAGAGCCTTGCAAAATGACCTCCAGCAGGCCACAAATGTGCATGTGTCTGCTCAAACGGTCAGAAACAGACTCCATGAGAGTGGTATGAGGGCCCGACGTCCACAGGTGGGGGTTGTGCTTACAGCCCAACACCGTGCAGGACGTTTGGCATTTGCCAGAGATCACCAAGATTGGCAAATTCGCCACTGGCGCCCTGTGCTCTTCACAGATGAAAGCAGGTTCACACTGAGCACGTGACAGAGTCTGGAAACGCTGTGGAGAACGTTCTGCTGCCTGCAACATCCTCCAGCATGACCGGTTTGGCGGTGGGTCAGTCATGGTGTGGGGTGGCATTTCTCTGGGGGGGCCGCACAGCCCTCCATGTGCTCGCCAGAGGTAGCCTGACTGCCATTAGGTACCGAGATGAGATCCTCAGACCCCTTGTGAGACCGTATGCGGGTGCGGTTGGCCCTGGGTTCCTCCTAATGCAAGACAATGCTAGACCTCATGTGGCTGGAGTGTGTCAGCAGTTCCTGCAAGAGGAAGGCATTGATGCTATGGACTGGCCCGCCCGTTCCCCAGACCTGAATCCAATTGAGCACATCTGGGACATCATGCCTCGCTCCATCCACCAACGCCACGTTGCACCACAGACTGTTCAGGAGTTGGCGGATGCTTTACTCCAGGTCTGGGAGAAGATCCCTCAGGAGACCATCCGCCACCTCATCAGGAGCATGCCCAGGTGTTGTAGGGAGGTCATACAGGCACGTGGAGGCCACACACTACTGAGCCTCATTTTGACTTGTTTTCAGGACATTACATCAAAGTTGGATCAGCCTGTAGTGTGGTTTTCCACTTTAATTTTGAGTGTGACTCCAAATCCAGACCTCTATGGGTTGATAAATTTGATTTCCATTGATCATTTTTGTGTGATTTGTTGTCAGCACATTCAACTATGTAAAGAGAAAAGTAGTTAATAAGAATATTTCATTCATTCAGATCTAGGATGTTATTTTAGTGTTCCCTTTTATTTTTTTGAGCAGTGTATTTTATATACCTTTGACTATTGGATGTTCTTATAGGCACTTTAGTATTGCCAGCCTAATCTCGGGAGTTGATAGGCTTGAAGTCATAAACAGAGCTGTGCTTCAAGGTTTGCTAAGCGCTGCTCCAATGAATGAATGCTTACGAGCCTGCTGCTGCCTACCACCGCTCCGACTGCTCTATCAAATATCAAATCATAAATTTAATTATAATAAACACACAGAAATACGAGCCTTTGGTCATTAATATGGTCAAATCCGGAAAATATCATTTAGAAAACAAAACGATTATTCTTTCAGTGAAATACGGAACCATTCCGTATTTTGAAGAACGGGTGGCAACCCTAAGTCTAAATATTGCTGTTACATTGCACAACCTTCAATGTTATGTAAAATTCTAGCAAATTGATATGGTCTTTGTTAGTAAGAAACACAGTTCGCAATGAGCCAGGAAGCCCAAACTGTTGCATAAACCCTGACTCTGCTTGCAATGAACACAGAGAAGTGAAGAGAAGAGAAGTGACACAATTTCACTAGTTAATATTGCCTGCTAACATGAATTCCTTAACCTTAGCGGAACCCCTCGACAACATTCCGCTGAAAAGGCAGCGCTCGAAATTCAAAAATATTTTTTTGAAATATGTAACTTTCACACATTAACAAGTCCAATACAGAAAATGAAAGATAAACATCTTGTTAATTTACCCATCGTGTCCGATTTAAAAAAAAATTCTTTTAAATAAATGCTTTACAGCGAAAGCACAACATGTTTATGTTAGGTCATAGCCAAGTATAAAAGCACTCAGCCATTTTTCCAGCCAAAGAGAGGAGTCACAAAAAGCAGATATATAGATCAAATGAATCACTAACCTTTGATCTTCATCAGATGACACTCATATGACATCATGTTACACAATACATGTATGTTTTGTTCGATAATGTGCACATTTATATCCAAATATCTGTTTACATTGGCGCGTTACGTGCAGTAATGTTTTGATTACAAAACATCCAGTGATTTTGCAGAAATACTCATAATAAACATTGATAAAAGATGCAACTGTTCACAGAATTTAAGATATACTTCTCCTTAACCTCTAGTGACACCCCATCCCGTGAACGGGACCGTTATCATCTGACACTAATTAGCATAACGCAACGGACATAAATCTTCCTATTCATGAAAATCACAAGTGAAATATATTTTAACACAGCTTAGCCTTTTGTTAATCACCCTGTCATCTCAGATTTTCAAAATATGCTTTACAGCCAAAGCTAGACAAGCATTTGTGTAAGTTTATCGATAGCCTAGCATAGCATTATGCCTTGCTAGCAGCAGGCAACCTTGTCACGAAAATCAGAAAAGCAATCAAATTAAATCGTTTACCTTTGATGAACTTCAGATGTTTTCACTCACGAGACTCCCAGGTAGATAGCCAAAGTTCATTTTTTTCCTCAAATATTATTTTTGTAGGCGAAATAGCTCCGTTTTGTTCTTCACGTTTGGCTGAGAAATCGACCGGAAATTGTGGTCACGACAACACCGAAAATATTCCAAATTAGCTCCACAATATCGACAGAAACATGGCAAACTTTGTTTAGAATCAATCCTCAAGGTGTTTTTCAAATATATATTTGATAATATATCCACCGGGACAATTGGTTTCTCAGTAGAAGCGATTGGAATAATGGCTACCTCTGTACTTTACGTGAGATTTTCTCTCCGGGAGCATCATGTGACCACTTGCGCAATGTAGCCCCCTACGGGTATTCTTCAACATAAATGCGTAAAACTACGCCACAATGCTGTAGGCACCTTGGGGAATACGTAGAAAGCGTAAGCTGGTTCATAGCACGTTCACAGGTCAATGGGGACTCATTGGCACGCAGCGCTTTCAAAACCTGGGGCACTTCCGGATTGGATTTTTCTCAGGCTTTCGCCTGCAACATCAGTTCTGTTATACTCACAGACAATATCTTTACAGTTTTGGAAACGTTTGAGTGTTTTCTATCCAAAGCTGTTGTCCTGACAAAATATCCTGTTTTAAAACGGGAACATTTTTTCCCCCAAAAATGAAAATACTGCCCCTAGAGTCTCAACAGGTTAATGCAACCGCTGTGTCAGATTTCAAAAAAACTTTATGGAAAAAGCATAATCTGAGAACGGTGCTCAGAACCCACAACACCCAGAGAAATATCCGCCATGTTGGAGTCAACAGAAGTTAGAAATTACACCATAAATATTCACTTACCTTTGATCTTCATCAGAAGGCACTCCCAGGAAACCCAGTTAGACATAAATGACTGATTTGTTCCATCATTTATGTCCAAATAGCCACTTGTTGTTAGCGTGTTCAGCCCAGTAATCCATCTTCATGAGGCGCAGGCACTTCATCCGACAAAAACTCTAAAAGTTCCATTAGTCCTTTAGAAACATGTCAAACGATGTATGTAATCAAACTTTACTATGTTTTTAACATAAAACATCAATAATGTTCCAACCGGAGAATTCCTTTGTCTTCAGAAAAGCACTGGAAGGAGAGGTAACTCTGTCGGGGCTCTCGTCACGAGCCTGAGACACTCTGCCAGACCACTGACTCAAACAGGCCTCATGAGCCCCTCCTTTTATAGTAGAATCCTCATTCACGTTTCTAAAGACGGTTGACATCTAGTGGACGCTGTAGGAAGTGCAACTATCCTTATCTCAAGGTGTATTCAGTAGGCCAAGCTTTGAAAAACTACAAACCTCCGATATCCCACTTCTGGTTGGATTTTTCTCAGATTTTCACCTGCCATATGAGTTCTGTTATTCTCACAGACATCATTCAAACAGTTTTAGAAACTTCAGTGTTTTCTATCCAATACTACTACTAATAATATGCATATATTAGCATCTGGGACAGAGTAGGAGACGGTTCACTCTGAGTTTGAGTTTATTTTTATTTTTACAGGGACAGTGCACATTAATCAACATTTCAGTAAAAGTGCCGGTTTTAGCCAGCCGGCTAATTTTCAACCGCAATCCCTGGGCAGGTTATTAAAAACAATTACAATATAGACAATAGCAACATGGAACAAGCAAGACATAGCAACATAGGACAAGCAAGACATAGCATACAGACAGAGCAACATAGGACAAGCAAGACGTAGCATACAGACAGAGCAACATAGAACAAAAAGCAGCAAGACAAAATTCATAAAAGCAACAAAGTGTTTCCACACCTCACAAGCTACAGACAACAGACAACATGGAGAGCGGCAACACACAGCTAGGGACCATTTTCACAAATCTGATTGACCTTTAGCCATGTCTTCAAGCATTTTGTGAAAGTGTGATATGTGGTGCAGTTATGTGTGTCTGATGGCAGTGTATTCCAGACATGGGAAGCTCTCACAGAGAATGCAGATTTACTAAAGGTGCTTTTCCTTAAAGGAACTATACAGTCACCTCTCATGGCAGACCTTGTGGATCTGCTGCCATATGTCTGGGTTTTCTGTTTAACAAAAATATTGAGTGGAGGGGGAGCCAGGCCATTAAGGATCTTGAATACAAGACATGCGTCGGTGTATTGCACAAGATTTTCCCAACTCTGGGCACGCTATTCATCCAAAAGTGAAAATGCTGCCCCCTATCCCAAAAAGGTTAACTAAATATGCAGGTTTAAAAAAAATATAACTTCTGTGTATTGATTTTAAGAAAGGCATTGATGTTTATGGTTAGGTACATATGTGCAGCAAACATGCTTTTTTCACAAATGTGCTTCTGTTAAATCATCACCCGTTTGGCAAAGTTGAAGTAGGCTGTGATTTGATGATAAATTAACATTAAATGAATTATATGCAACGCAGGACAAGCTAGTTAACTGCAGATGGTTGATATTACTAGGTTATCTAGTGATTATGTGAAGATAGTTTTTTATAAGGTAAGTTTAATGTTAGCTAGCAAATGACCAGGGTCCTTTTGACGCTGGACTCACGTGATAGGTGGTCAGCCTGCCATGCAGTTTCCTCATGGATTGTAATGTAATCTGTGTCCAAAAAGGCTGATTACCGATTGTTATGAAAACTTTAAATTGGCCCTAATTAATCGCCATGGCGACTAATCGGTCGACCTCTAGCAGAGATGAATTTGTATCTGTTTTGAACAAATACAGTACCAGTCAAAAGGATTTTTCTTTATTTTTTACTATTTTCTACATTGTAGAATAATAGTGAAGACATCAAAACTATGAAATAACACATGGAATAATGTAGTAAACAAAAAAGTGTTTTAAAAATCTAAATGTATTTGAGATTCTTCAAAGTAGCCACCCTTTGCCTTGATGACAGCTTTACAAACTCTTGGTATTCTCTCAACCAGCTCAATGAGGTAGTCACCTGGAATGCATTTCAATTAACAGGTGTGCCTTGTTAAAAGTTCATTTATGGTATTTATTTCCTCAATGCGTTTGAGCCAATCAGTTCTGTTGTGACAAGATAGGGGTGGTATACAGAAGATAGCCCAATTTGGTATAAGACCAAGTCTATATTATGACAAGAACAGCTCAAATAAGCAAAGAGAAATGACAGTCCATCATTACTTTAAGACAAGAAGGTCAGTCAATCTGGAAAATGTCAAGGACTTTAAAATTGTCTTCAAGTGCAGTTGCAAAAACCATCAAGTGCTATGATGGAACTGGCTCTCATGAGGACCGCCACAGAAAAAGGAAGACCCAAAGTCCTCTGCAGCAGAGTTAACAAGTTAATTAGTTACCAGCCTCAAATAGCAGCCCAGATAAATGCTTGAGTTCAAGTAACAGACACATCTCAACATCAACAGAGGAGACTGTGTGAACTAGGCATTCATGGGCGAATTGCTGCAAAGAAACCACTACTAAAGCACACAAATAAGAAGAGGAGACTTGCTTGGGGCAAGAAACACAATCAATGGACATTAGAGTGGTGGAAATCGATCCTTTTGGTCTGAGTCCAAATTTGAGATTTTTGGTTACAACAGCCGTGTCTTTGTTTTCATTTGTTTAACACTTCTTTTTTTTTTGGGTTACTACATGATTCCATTCTGTCCCTCCCTCCATCTGCTACCAATGTAGCAATCAAAAAGGTGATGTCATTGGCTTAAACCAATATGACTAATGGTGATATCCAGTCCATCCTAATCTGACAATACTGACAGATTCCCTTCTCCTTCCCGTTCATCTCTCCTCCAGGTACAGGCCCCGTCACTCTGATAGCAGCTTCAGTGCCTCATCTTGCTCCTCTTCTCGTTCCTCCTCTCCTTCCCTGGACTGCTTTCCAAGGCGGCGGCGATATTCCTACTCCTCTTCCCGATCATGGAGTAGGTCCCGTTCCCGCTCTCCCCACAGACGGGCGTGGAGTAGATGCAGCAGACAACGCAGGTAATTTAAGCACTTTCCTCATAAACAACCATGAGTTTCATTTTTTTTCTATGGTATTGGTCAGTTCAAATGAACCAAAAATGCATGCAGTGCAGTCAGATCAGTGTATGTTTTCCTGACTACTTGGGATAGGATAACGTAATTTACAGTGCATTCGTAAAGTATTCAGAACACTTGACCTTTTCCACATTTTGTTACGTTACAGCCTTATTCTAAAATTGATGAAATTGTTTTTTCCCATACCCCATAATGACAAAGCAAAAACTGTTTTTTAGAAATGTTTGCAAAATTATAAAAAATGAAATATAAATGTACGTAAGTATTAAGACCTTTTACTCATTGTTTTGTTGAAGCACCTTTGGCAGCGATTACAGCCTTGTCTTCTTTGGTATGAAGCTACAAGCTTGGCACACCTGTATTTGGGGAGTTTCTCCCATTCTTCTCTGCAGATCCTCAAGGTCTGTCAGGTTGGATGGGGAGCGTCACTGCACAGCTATTTTCAGGTCTCTCCAGAGATGTTTGATTGGGTTCAAGTCCTGACTCTGGCTGGTCAACTCAAAGACATTCAGTGACTTGTCCCGAAGCCACTCCTGCATTGTCTTGGCTATGTGTTTAGGGTCATTGCCCTGTTGGAAGGTGAACCTTCGTCCCCGTCTGAAGTCCTGAGCACTCTGGAGCATGTTTTCATGCTTTAGAATGCACTGTACTTAGCTTCATGGATACAGATTTTTTTTCAATTGTATAACATTGACCACGTCTCCTATTCCATTTCTTTCCACAGCCCGTTTTTCAGACCAGGCTACCGGCCTGAATCTAGAGAAAACGGTGAGGTGGTGAAGAGACTCAAAGATAAAGCCATTGTGAGTACATACTTTTCTATTAAAGTGAAGTTGGCTAGTGATGATACGATGATAAGTCAGGACAGTCTGTCTCTGGGGGTCACTGGGTCAAGGTCACGTTCTGTCTCTGGGTTCAGTTCCCCAGAGCAGCGTCTCCTTTTCAATTGAAGACATAGGCATTTGTCTGAGAAGGGCCCCTTCTCAGACATTGAAGTCAATAGTGCCTTGTCTGATACCGTGTGTGTGTATGGTGAAGATAAATAATTGTCAGCTGACTAATGCCGTGCTCTCTCCCCTCAGGAGGAGCGTAGGGTTGTTTACGTAGGGAGAATCCGAGAGACAATGACTCATAAAGAGCTGAAGGAACGCTTCTCTCTGTACGGAGAGATTGAGGAGTGCACTTTACATTTCAGAGGCCATGGGTAAGTACTCTGAAACACCAGTCATGTTTTGTTTCAATAACGAGTAATGCCTGGAATGGCACAATATGGAAAACATTTTGAAACTAAAAACGAGTTCTATTGAACAGGTCTGAATCCTACCTAGGGCTGTTACGGTGATCATTTTACCTCCACACCAGTCACGAGTCATGATTGCAGTCATGGTAAAGAGGCTTCTCTGATGGCAAACTTGCTAACGGCAAGTCGCTAATGGCCTGGTACTCAATGCTCTATTGTCCCTCTAATCACGCTGGCATCAATGTAAATGCAATTGAAAATCAAACATTTCATGAGAGCCCTGGCATTGAGATTAAGTGGAATAGGATCACTTGTTGTGTAGCGAGAGCCAGCTCCTCATAGCTGGTTGATGCATGCAATTAAATAAGTGGTCCTATAAGCCCACGTTGTGCAACATTTCTATAGGCTATGCAATTGTGTAAGAACAGTTTTGATGGCCTCCATCAGCTTTCTATAGACTAGGCCTATTTTATTTCTCAATTTTCCTAATGTTGATAATATTAAGCACAACTGGAGTAGCCTACCTAGCTGGAATGAAAATTAACCGCGGGAAAATGTCCTCCATTCGCTATTCAAGTGTGTACAGATGTCTTTGTTATGCCCCTGTTTCGACAGGTGCATAATGGCCTATTTTCTAAATCAAATGTGATTTCACACATAATATTTAGTACATGTAAAGACAAGACTAAATTGAATAGTCTGGAGAGCCCATAGCCTACAGAGCCTAGTGAAATGTGTTCTTATAAGGCTAGTCATTGCGCAATTGCATGTGAAGTGTTTTGACTGCTCAATATGAGGGTCCCAGCTTTCTCGTCCTGCTATATTTATTGATAAATACCTTAAATTAAGCACATTCATTCCACTTTACAACTGGTAAAGCCTACCTGGCATATTAAAAACATAATCGCACATATTCGCTACTTGAGTGCAGGCAACAGATTACTTTTTTTTGTGGCCCATTCTAAATAAGAAATAATTGCACCTGTGGCGATCAGTGCCGTTTTAAGAGGACGATTTGTTTCTCATGAGTGGTCTCATTTCTATTAACAACCTATTGGGTGACTGTTACTCAAATTCCATTCACCCAGTTCAATGTAACAGCGATAGGTTTAGAGTACTCAAATTTTCCCTATACCCATCAGGTTGCTACAACAAATTTGATGTGACAGACAGTAACACATGGACAGACGGTGTCATTCAATACCGCCTTGCACACTCTTGCCTGCATCTAGCTGATATAGGCTGTATTCATTAGTCCAACAGTTGCAAATGAGCGTTTCTGTTGGACAAATTCAGGTGTTTATCCCTGTTGTTCCGTTTTCTTCCGTTTAAGTAACATTTAACAGAAT
Source organism: Oncorhynchus tshawytscha (assembly GCF_018296145.1). NCBI lineage: Eukaryota > Metazoa > Chordata > Actinopteri > Salmoniformes > Salmonidae > Oncorhynchus > Oncorhynchus tshawytscha. Next base: position 49,340,130 of record NC_056429.1, on the reverse strand, counting down.
CAGTGGAATGAATACAACCCTGATCACGTGAAAGCACAGTGATATTTTATAGCAGTAGTATTCCTTCTCGCATTTATGCGCTTTACCTCTTCCCTTTGCTTGTGGACTTCTCGTTAGCCAGCTAGCTAACATAACATCCCTCTGTTTCAGCAGGGTGTTTGAGTAGGTGACTATAGCTAGCTAAGTGAAACTGGGGAGGGGACACTTTCTCACTAATCCATTTTTGAAGAAATGAATTTGTTAACTGTTCAACTATCATCTTTCTTTCAACTACTCACTACATTTTAATGCACCATAGTTCTAGCTAGCTATAGCTTATGGTTTCTATACTAGATTCATTCTCTGATTCTTTGATTGGGTGGACAACAGGTCAGTTCATGCTGCAAGAGCTCTGATAGGTTGGAGGACCTCTCTGGAAGCTGTCATAAATACTATGTAATTCTATGGAAGGGGGTGAGAACCATGCGCCTCCTAGGTTTTGTATTGAAGTCAATGTACCCAGAGAAGGACGGAAGCTAGCTGTCCTCCGGCTGTACCATGGTGCTACCCTACAGTCCTGTTGAGGCTACTATAGACCGTCTTTGAAAAAGTGTTTTAATCAATTATTTGGTGATACGTGATTATATTTAGTATAGTGTAATCTAAAATTGTTTACTTTTTAAATGTTTGAAATGTAGTTTTTACAAAATTCACCGAGGATGGTCCTCTAATTACACACATTTAGGTCATGAGTAAAGACAAGATTACTTTGAATAGTCTGATGGGTGAGAATATTATGAAGTGCTTGTCAAATTGCGAATGAGAAAGGTGAAGTCTGTGCAGCCTGCACAAGAAACGGAGCAGAGTGCATGGCTTCACTTTTTTCAAATCATCATTAGTCGCATCATGCAGCCTTAATGTATTAGAAATCAAAACAAGATTTGTGTCTCACACAATTTTTTTTCAAATTCTCAACACCAAATTGCAGCATGTGCGCACTCCATGGGAAATCGTTTGGAGAAAAATATCATTTTTATTTTTTTCAGCTATGTTGAATTTGATTCTTACTATAAAATAATGCCATGGGAATTATAAGCACATCTTGTCTGCTTAATAAACTAGTGTAGCCCCATAGTCTAGTCACATGGCATATCAAGGGCAGAGCCTAACATAAGGACGGCTCAGAATATGCTATTCTGTTTTGTAAAATGTGCTACATTTTCTTTGTTTTTTTAGGCCTGCCTAAAATGGATCGATTGTGATGGTCTAGGCTATATTGAATGGTTTTATTTGACTTTTTTGAAGTGTAGATGTTTCAAAGGTTTGCATTAGTTGCTTGTTGGCTAAGTGTGGAACCCCGAAGATGCTAAACATGTTTGTTAATTAACAGTAAATGACTGTAAGACCAGCAGTTACTTGCATGATGGTTATGACAAAATTTGATGACCGCCACATCCATGGTCTTACCACTTCCGTCGCTAAACATTTTGTGCTTGCTGAACACATCTGGAAGACTAATTTTCTTCCCCGACCCAGAACACCAACCCTTGCTTGACCCTTTCCGTGGTCTCTCAGGCCAAACTACAGCTGCTACAGCAACAACCAGGCTAAACCACCAGTGGCTCTTTTAAGAACTCACACCTCAACACGATCTAGTAGTGTTCATGTCACCAAGCAGCAGAAAACCAACCAACAAGGAGGGACTACCCAACATTGTCCACTAATTAATGCAAATGTTTGTCTTTTGAATTTTAAAATGTCTTCCAACCCTCTGTCTCCTGCATGTTTAATATTTGCTTTTCAATCTCTGTGACAGGGATAACTATGGGTTTGTGACCTACTACGATACGAAGGATGCATTCACGGCCATCGAGAACGGCAGCAAGCTCCGTAAGCCTGACGAACTCCCCTTTGACCTTTGCTTCGGAGGAAGGAGACAGTTCTGCAAGACGAGCTATGCTGATCTAGGTAAAACATGGCTTATAGAAATAATTTGTGTAAATATGAATGCCATTTTTTTGGGTTGTCAACACTGGTACTAGTTGTCAGTATTACGATAAAATTATCATATTGTACTGTCACCTTTCTTGGTATACACCTACATCTGATTGCAGTGATGCAAGGAGAGCTAGAAAAGATTATGTTCCCTCAAAAATCCTGCAGGTGATGCTAATTAGGGTTGGACAGTATTCAGATTTCCATACCTACTGTTCCTGTACCATACCAGGGTATACGGTATTACCGGAAATGCACACAAGGGGTGCTATTTCTTAACCAAAAAATGCAATCAAATGCTTAAAGTACTAGCAAATTCCTATAGTGGATGCTAGCTAAATGCTAACAAGCTCAAGCGAATTCCATGGACAGACAACATGCTCCTAGTTGTGTAACTATCTCACATTTTGATGCTCTGCTCGAACCAAGATGCTTGATCTTGCAAGCTATATAGGTGGCTAGCTGGCACATTAACAAACCAAATGCATAGTGCACTTATTTACAAGCTTCCTCAGACCACTCATAGAACAGCTGCGTCATTTAGGTCTTTTTTTTTTTTCATTACTTTATACAATGTTTCCGCTAAACATCTTGATTCTGTCTAACGCAAACTTTATTTTTGTATTTTTTTTAACCTTTATTTAACTAGGCAAGTCAGTTAAGAACAAATTCTTATTTTCAATGACGGCCTAGGAGCAGTGGGTTTAACTGCCTGTTCAGGGGCAGAATGACAGATTTGTACCTAGTCAGCTCGGGGGTTTGAACTTGCAACCTTCCGGTTACTAGTCCAACTCTCTAACCACTAGGCTACCCTGTCCCACTTCACAACAAAGTTGCCAATGTCTTTGTAGTTGTTACGAACAAGGAGCGGGGGTTTGAAATAATGTCACTATTCGAATAGTATGATTCATTTTTGTGGGATATCCGGATATTCGAAATACAGGGCATTCAAAGTATGTAAAACCACTTTACTTTTTACACATTTTGTTGCTACAGCCTAAATGTAAATATGAAATCAATTGAGATTTTATGTCACTGGCCAACACACAATACCCCATAATGTCAAAGTGGATTTATATTTTCAGAAATGTTTTAATGTTTATCAATTTAAAGCTGACATCTTGAGTCAAGTATTTAACCTCTTTGTTATGGCAAGCCTAAATAAGTTCAGGAGTAAACATTTGCTTAAGTTACATGGACTCACTCTTTGTTCAATAATAGTGTTTATTATGATTTGTAAGTTGCCTCAGTCGAGCAGTGAATTTCAGACCCAACGACATAGACCGGGGAGGTTTTCCAATGCCTCGCAAAGAAGAGCACCTATTTGTAGATGGGTAAAATGAAGACATTTAATATCCATTCGAGCATTGGGAAGATATTAATTACACTTTGGATTTTCTAACTTTCTAAGATTTTTTTAAAAATTACGTCCAACGCAAGAATGGGTATGAATACTTTCTGAAGTATCGAAGGGTATGAATACTTTCTGAAGGAACTTAACAAGTTTAACTTGAGCACTGCTGCGCTATATTGCTACAGATGGGCCAGTTTGTAACATACAGTTGAAGTCGGAAGTTTACATATACACTCGGTTGGAGTAATTAAAACTCGTTTTTAAACCACTCCGCAAATTTCTTGTTAACTTGTTATGGCTGCAATCCCACTAACTGGATAAGTGTCATCAACAACTGCTGAATAGCATAGCGCTACATTCAACAAATATTACTAAAAATATTCATATTCATGAAATCACAAGTGCAATATAGGAAAACAGCTTAGCCTTTTGTTAATCCACCTGTTGTGTCAAATTTTGAAATTATGCTTTACAGTGAAAGCGATCCAAGCGTTTAAGTTTATTGATCGCACAACAAAACATTAAGTACACTTAGCATCAGGTAGCTTGGTCACAAATCAGAAAAGCAATCAAATTAATCGTTTACCTTTGCTCTTTGGATGTTTTCACTCACGAGACTCCCAGTTACACAACAAATGTTCCTTTTGTGCCATAAATATTATTTTTATATCCAAAATACCTCCGTTTGTTTGGCGCGTTATGTTCAGAAATCCACAGGAAAGAGCGGTCACGACAACGCAGACGAAAATTCAAAATAGTTTCCATAATGTCCACAGAAACATGTCAAACATTTTTTATAATCAATCCTCAGGTTGTTTTAAATATATATAATCAATAATATATCAACTGCAAATGTCTTTCACAGTAGGAGAGGGAAAAGCAATACCTATCCAAACTCTTTTGCATGAGCAAAACTCATGTGACCACTTGACGTGATATCGTTCTGGCTAATTTTTTCAAAATAAAAGCCTGAAACTATGTCTGAAGACTGACACCTTGAGGAAGCGATAGGAAAAGGAATCTGGTTCATATCCCTTTACATCCAGCAAAGGGAGGCTATGGAACATGGAGTTTTCAAAATAGAAGCCACTTCCTGTTTTGATTTTCCTTTGGGTTTCGCCTCTAATATCAGTTCTGTTATACTCACAGACAATATTTTGACAGTTTTTGAAACTTTAGAGTTTTCTATCCAATAATAATATGCATATATTAGCGACTGAGGAGCTGGCTGTTTACAATGGGCACCTTTTCATCCAAGCTACTCAATACTGCCCCTGCAGCCATAAAAAGTTAACAAACTATAGTTTTGGCAAGTCAGTTAGGACATCTACTTTGTGCATCACACAAGTAATTTTTCCAACAATTGTTTACGGACAGATTATTTCACTTATAATGCATTGTATCACAATTCCTGTGGGTCAGAAGTTTACATACACTAAGTTGACTGTGACTTTAAACGGCTTGGAAAATTACAGAAAATGCTCTCATGGCATTAGAAGCTTCTGATAGGCTAATTGACATAATTTGAGTCAATTGAAGGTGTACCTGTGGATGTATTTCAAGGCCTACCTTCAAACTCAGTCTCTTTGCTTGACATCATGGGAAAATCAAAAGAAATCAGAGAAGACCTCAGAAAATAATTGTAGACCTCCACAAGTCTGGTTCATCCTTGGGAGCAATTTACAAACGCCTGAATGTACTACGTTCATCTGTACAAACAATATTACGCAAGTATAAACAACGTGGGACCACGCAGCCATTATACCGCTCAGGAAGGAGAAGCGTTCTGTCCCCTAGAGATTAACATACTTTGGTGTGAAAAGTGCAAATCCATCCCAGAACAACAGCAAAGGACCTTGTAAAGATGCTCGAGGAAACGGGTACAAAATTATCTATATCCACAGTAAAATGAGTCCTATCGACAACAAGGAAGAAGCCACTGCTCCAAAACCGCCATTAAAAAAGACTATGATTTGCAACTGCACTTGGGGACAAAGATCATACTTTTTGTAGAATTGTCCTCTGGTCTGATGAAACAAAAATAGAACTGTTTGGTCATAATGACTATCGTTATGTTTGGAGGAAAAACGGGGATGCTTGCAAGCTGCATAACACCATCCCAACCTTGAAGCACGGGGGTGGCAGCATCATGTTGCGGGAGTGCTTTTCTGCAGGAGGGACTGGTGCACTTCACAAAATTGATGGCATCATGAGGTAGGAACATGTGGCATTCTTGAAGCAACACCTCAAGACATCAGTCAGGAAGTTAAAGCTTGGTCGCAAATGGGTCTTCCAAATGGACAATGACCCCAAGCATACTTCCAAAGTTGTGGCAAAATGGCTTAAGGACAACAAAGTCAAGGTATTGGAGTGGCCCTCACAAAGCCCAGATCTCAATCGCATAGAAAAGTTGTGGGCAGAACTGAAAAAGCGTGTGCGAGCAAGGAGGCCTACAAACCTAACTCCGTTTCACCAGCTCTGTCAGGAGGATTGGGCCAAAATTCACCCAACTTATTGTGGGAGACTTGTAGAATGCTACCCGAAACGTTTAACCCAAGTTAAACAATTTAAAGGCAATGCTACCAAATACTAATTGAGTATGTAAACTTCTGACCCACTGGGAATGTGATGAAAGAAATAAAAACTGAAATATATATATATATCTCTACTATTATTCTGACATTTCACTTTCTTAAAATAGTGGTGATAACTGACCTAAGACAGGGGTTTTTACTAGGATTTAAATGTCAGGAATTGTGATTTGGCTAAGTTGTATGTAAACTTCCGACTTCAATTGTATGAGATGGGAGTGATCAGATGTCAGATGAGAAAGATGCCGAGGCAACTCGGTTACAGCAAAGACTAGCTAACTTGTAGCGGCCACAATGTTATCACATAACAGTTACTGTCTTTAATGGAGCAGCCGAGACGAGCTGGCTTGCGAGCTAAGCTGGGTAGCTGTAGCTAGCTGGGCTAGTTGAGGCCACGTGCTCCCCAAACCCTTTCAGATAAAACTGCATCCTACCTATTGGTTGGTCGTTTTTGCCCACTCCTCATTTCGCTAACCTCATTCCGAAATGTTATTTCATCTTGCATTATATTGCATTAGTGAACCATCACTCCACTTGCTACACATTGAGTGTCTTTGCCACTTTCACTTTTTGATTGTCCAACATAAACAACAAGCTACACATGAAGTCTTCCGGTCTGCTACGAGGTACTTTTACGGGGCGCATTTCAAATTAATAATTTGAATGGTCATGGTATATTCATGTATGCAACAATGTCACGTGTATACTTTATTTGTATAGTCTTTTCAGTGTTAGGGCTTTAATATCTCACAAGTATTCGAATACTAATGTCTGTTCGGATATTAAAATAACAATGCACATCCCTACAAACTAGCAAAGAATAAAAATATGTTTTGAATTAAAACTGAAATGACTGCATTAAAAGATAAATAGCCTACATTATTGGCCTATATAATAATGAAATGTCATTTTCATTCATTTAGCCTACAATTTTTCAAATGGATCTCATCTAATTTTTGCCCCAGTATGTTGTATGTTGCATGATGTGTAACATTGCCACAATGAGGTGCCTATTATAGGCTAAGCATTAGTATTAGATGACTCAATATTTGCAGCCATAGTTGATATCTTTCTAGGAGCTGATCTGTTGTCAGTGTTGTAGAATAATTATGTTAAGGTAAGATTTGAATGGAGAAAGCTGATCTGAGAGCAGCGCTGCCTGTCGATCCTATCCGTATCGACGTGCGCCTCAGCGACACACTTGGCGAGCGCTCTTTCTATGTGGTGTTTTGAGAAACGCATGTTACGTCTCCGGTCGTTTGTAGGAAAGCTGCATCATTAAAACACCTGTAAGCCCAAGTTCCCTCGCTATCAGGAAATCGGGCCCAGAGCTGGAGAAAATGTATTTGGCACATTTTAGGTAGTTAAGATATTTAGCTGGGTAACATTAGTTGTGGGACTTTCAAGTGTAACTTTATCACCTCTTGCGCTGCTCAACAGTAGATCGTCATGTCAAGAAACTTAGATCGCGCCGTGTGCTCTTTGTTAACAAACATGCCATGTGACTTTCTCAATTAAATACTGACTTAAAATAAAAATACTAATTATGGCATTAAATCATAGTGGGTATTTCAAAATACCCCGGTATACCGCCTAATACTAATCTTCTTTCCCTCTTCACTCCTCCAGATTCTAACCGCGAGTGTGACCCGTCGGCCCCCGTGACTGGGAAGTTTGATGCCCTTGACTTTGACACTTTACTGAAGCAGGCCCAGAAGAGTCTGAAGAGGTAACAGAGGTCAGCCCACTGGGGGCGCCACACTAAGACTTACCTCAGAGCCGTTGGCAGGCTCCTCCCACTATCATCGTTGGCTTCGCCTTGACCGAGGGGTGGACCACAACGCACGGTCGATACATTAGCCAGCTAACATTAATTTACATGCAGAGATAGCTCTTTTCTGGTTCATACAAGACAGTTTAAAGCTGCAATCAGAAATTATAGAGTAATGGAACCTTTACATCTTGGTTTAAAGCATTGTACGAAGCTAATAAGGCATAGTTCTATTCAAGAATCAAATGTAATCTATGTCATTGATTGAAGCAATATATCAGAATCATTATTTGGAAATGGTTGAATTGAGGAAGTCTGCCTTTTTAATATGGGTTGTTTAAGTGTGAAATCATTCATGCCATGTTCATTTCAAGCCTGTCTATCTTTGAACTCTAAAATGCTATTTCTGAATGTTTCGACATGTTAGCTGTATAACACATTTTTCTGCTTTGTGATATACAGTGCATTCGGAAAGTATTCAGACCCTTTGACTTTTTCCACATTTTGTTACCTTACAACCTTATTATAAAATGGGTTAATAAAACTTCTCCCCCTCATCAATCTACACACAATACCCCATAATGACAAAGCAAAATCCGTTTTGAAATTTTTGCAAATGTATTCAAAATAAACTGAAGTATTCAGACCTTTTACTCAGTACTTTGTTTAAGCACATTTGGCAGTGATTACAGCCTCGAGTCTAATTGGGTATGACTCTGTAAGCTTGGCACACCTGTATTTGGGGAGTTTCTCCCATTCTTCTCTGCAGATCCGGACTCTGGCTGGGCCACTCAGGGACATTCAGAGACTTGTCCTGAAGCCACTCCTTCATTGTGTATTTAGGGTTGTTGTCCTTTTGGAAGGTGAACCTTTGTCCCAGTCTGAGGTCCTGAGCTCCATGGAGCAGGTTTTCATCAAGGATCTCTGTACTTTGCTCCGTTCATCTTTCCCTCAATCCTGACTTGTCTCCCAGTCTAAAACATCCTCACAGCATGATGCTGCCACCATTCTTCACCTTAGGGATGGTGCCAGGTTTCTTCCAGACATGACGCTTGTCATTCAGGCCAAAGATCTTGGTTTCATCAGAGCAGACAATCGTGTTTCTCATGGTCTGAGATTCCTGTAGGTGCCTTTTTGCAAACGCCAAGCGGTCTGTCGTGCCTTTTACTAAGGAGTGGCTTCCGTCTGGCCACTTTACCATAAAGGCCTGATTGGTGAAGTGCTGCGGAGATGGTTGTCCATCTGGAAGGTTTTGCTTTCCACAGAGGAACACTTGAGCTCTGATTCTTGGTCTCCTCCCTGGCCATAGCCCTTACGCCCCGATTGCTCAGTTTGGCCGGGGCGACCAGCTCTAGAAATAGTCTTGGTGGTTCCAAACTTCTTCCATTTAACAATGATGGTGGCCACTGTGTTCTTGGGGGCCTTGAATAGTGCAGACTTTTTTTGGTACACTTCCCCAGATCTGTGCCCCAGCTCTACGGACAATTCCTTCGACCTCATGGCTTGGTTTTTGCTCTGACATGCACGGTCAACTGTGGGACCTTAAATAGGTGTGTGTGTGTGTGCTTTCCAAATCCTGTCCAATCAGTTTAATTTACCACATGTGGACTCCAATCCCAGTTGTAGAAACGGCTCAAGGAAGATCAATGAAAACAGGATGCACCTGAGCTCAATTGAGTCTCATAGCAAAGGGTCTGAATACTTATGTAATTAAGGTATCTGTTAATACTTTGGCAAAAATGTCTAAACCTGTTTTGATTTGTCATTATGGGGTATTGTGTTGATTTGATGAGAAAATAATTTAACCATTTTATAAGACTAATGTGGAAAAAGTCAAGTGGTCTGAATACTTTCCAAATGCACTGTAGCTACTAGTCTTTGTTTTGGTTGTTTCTTTTGTATTTGCAAGCTTACACCTTCTATTGAAGTGAAGATTTGTATGAAAAGATTAAAAGCAACAAAAAAATATATAAGGAAATGAGAAACTGATTAACATTAGATTTGTCCTTTTTAGATAACTACTAAATATTTTCATGTCACAATAATTGATATCAAACACTTTTTTTTAGGTCTACAGTAGCATCAACAGCACTCAGAAGGGTAGCGTTATGATGGAGCCGAAGGCCAGCTAGTTTCTCTCCTCAGTATACGTTGACTTGGATACAAAACCTAGGAGGCTAATGGTTCTCGCCCCCTTCCATAGACTTAGAGTAATTATGACAACTTCCGGAGGACATCCTCCAACCAATCAGAGCTCTTGCGGCATGATCTGACACCCAATAAAAGGATCAGAGAATGGATCTATACTGAATAAAAATATAAATGCAAAGATGTTATAGTTCATAAGGAAGTCACTCAATTGAAATCAATTCATTAGGCCCTAATCTATGGATTTTACATGACTGGGAATACAGATATAATATTGGTCACAGATATATATATATATATATATATATTTTTTTTTTGAAGGTAAGTGTGGATCAGAAACCAAGTCAGTATCTGGTGTGACCATTTGCCTCATGCAGCGCGATTATGGGGTCAATTTCACACCATATGTATTGAATTCAAAATAAAATAAATAGTGAACATGAAATAAAGTTGAATGTAACATTCTCAAGGACAGGTGAAGTAATGAATGTTTATCAAAAACCAAACAATTGAAAGCAAAATGTATATAATTGTAAATGAATAAGACCTCAAAAGCAAAACGTCTTAAGCAAGTCATTTTAAAGCTAGAGCAAAATTATTTTTTAAAAATATATGCAAAAATTGTATTCGGTTAAACTTTACCAACGACCAATCCTATTGAATACATTTTGCCTACGCTCTTGCCTGCATGTACTGCCTTTTGGTTACGCTACTCATATCTTTTGCTTTCGATATCTGTTTCTTTGCTTTCACTACCAGTCTTTTCGATTTGCGAGTTTTGGCATTATTTTTCCGTGAAGGGTGGGGTATAGAGGGAGGCGTAGACAATGAGTCTTCAGTGGTCCGCTAGTTTTGGAGAGACGGTTTGTCTTAACCCAGTCAATGAACATGATTGTAAATTATAATCAGGAAGTATTCAGACTCCTTTTTCCACATTTTGTTAGGTTAAAGCCTTATTGATAAAACATTTATTAGATCATGTAGATTGAGAGAAATAAAACCCCATAACCACAGAGCAAAAACAGGTTTTTAGAAATGTTTGCTAATTTATACAAATAAAAAAGCATTTAGAAAAGTATTAAGCCGCTTTACTTTGTTGAAGCACCTTTTGCAGCGGTTACAGCATTGAGTCTTGGGTATGACGCTACAAGCTTTGCACACCTGTATTTGGGGAATTTCTCCCATTTTTTTTTTTTTTTCTGCAGATCCTCTCAAGCTCTGTCAGGTTGGATGGGGAGCGTTGCTGCACAGCTATTTTCAGGGTCTCTCCAGAGATGTACGATCGGGTTAAAGTCTGAGCTCTGTCTGGGCTACTCAAGGACATTGAGACTTGTCCCGAAGCCACTCCTGCGTTGTCTTGGCTGGGTGCTTAGGGTCGTTGTCCTGTTGGAAGGTACACTTTTCACCCAGTCTGAGGTCCTGAGTGATCTGGAGCAGGTTTTCATCAAGAATATCTCTGTACTTTGCTCCGTTCATCTTTCCCTCTATCCTGACTAGTCTCCCAGTCCCTGCAGCTGAATAACATCCCCACAACATGATGCTGCCACCACCATGCTTCACAGTAGGGATGGTGCCAGGTTTTATCCAGATGTGATGCTTGGCATACAGGCCAAAGAGTTCAATCTTGATTTTATTAGACCAGATAATCTTGTTTCACATGGTCTGTGAGTCCTTTAGGCAAATTCCAAGCGGTCTGTCATGTGCCTTTTACTGAGGGGCTTCCTTCTGGTCACTCTATTAAAAAGCAATGATTGGTGGAGTGCTGCAGAGATGGTTGTCCTTCTGGAAGGTGCTCCCAACTCCACAGAGGAACTCTGGAGCTCTGTCAGAGTGACCATCGGGTTCTTGGTCACCTCCCTGACCAAGGCCCTGCTCTCCCGATTACTCAGTTTGCCCACGTGGCCAGCTCTAGGAAGAGTCTTGGTTATAAACTTTTTACATTTAACAATGGAGGCCACAGTGTCCTTGGGGACCTTCAATGTTGCAGACATTTTTTGGTACCCTTCCCCAGATCTGTGCCTCAACACAATCCTGTCTCTGAGCTACGGACAATTCCTTCGACCTCATGGCTTGGTTTTTGTCTGACATGCACTGTCAACTGTGGGATCTTATATAGAGAGGTGTGTGCCTTTCCAAATCATGTCAAATTTACCACAGGTAAATCTAATCTAATCAAGGATGCTCAATGGAAACAGGATGAGCTCAATTTTGAGTCTCATAGTGAAGGGTCTGAATACTTCAAGGTATGTCGTGACTTTCATTAATGTAATGACTTGTTTATTCAATCCACTATGTTTAATTGTTACCTGATTTAAATTAATGTAACTAACTCATTAGGAATTTGGGGCACAACGGAAGTTGTTTAACGAGATACCATCTCCCGATTTAAACTGTAGAAGAGAACAATATATTGATACATCACTTATTAATCATTACCTCATATCAGTTCTCATTCTGAACAGGCATGACCTTGCATTCGCAAGAACCCAAACTTTTGCTGATTATTCAGTACTACACATTGGTTTCATCATTTACAGTGCCTTGCGAAAGTATTCGGCCCCCTTGAACTTTGCGACCTTTTGCCACATTTCAGGCTTCAAACATAAAGATATAAAACTGTATTTTTTTGTGAAGAATCAACAAGTGGGACACAATCATGAAGTGGAACGACATTTATTGGATATTTCAAACTTTTTTAACAAATCAAAAACTGACAAATTGGGTGTGCAAAATTATTCAGCCCCTTTACTTTCAGTGCAGCAAACTCTCTCCAGAAGTTCAGTGAGGATCTCTGAATGATCCAATGTTGACCTAAATGACTAATGATGATAAATACAATCCACCTGTGTGTAATCAAGTCTCCGTATAAATGAACCTGCACTGTGATAGTCTCAGAGGTCCGTTAAAAGCGCAGAGAGCATCATGAAGAACAAGGAACACACCAGGCAGGTCCGAGATACTGTTGTGAAGAAGTTTAAAGCCGGATTTGGATACAAAAAGATTTCCCAAGCTTTAAACATCCCAAGGAGCACTGTGCAAGCGATAATATTGAAATGGAAGGAGTATCAGACCACTGCAAATCTACCAAGACCTGGCCGTCCCTCTAAACTTTCAGCTCATACAAGGAGAAGACTGATCAAAGATGCAGCCAAGAGGCCCATGATCACTCTGGATGAACTGCAGAGATCTACAGCTGAGGTGGGAGACTCTGTCCATAGGACAACAATCAGTCGTATATTGCACAAATCTGGCCTTTATGGAAGAGTGGCAAGAAGAAAGACATTTCTTAAAGATATCCATAAAAAGTGTTGTTTAAAGTTCGCCACAAGCCACCTGGGAGACACACCAAACATGTGGAAGAAGGTGCTCTGGTCAGATGAAACCAAAATTGAACTTTTTGGCAACAGTGCAAAACGTTATGTTTGGCGTAAAAGCAACACAGCTCATCACCCTGAACACAACATCCCCACTGTCAAACATGGTGGTGGCAGCATCATGGTTTGGGCCTGCTTTTCTTCAGCAGGGACAGGGAAGATGGTTCAAATTGATGGGAAGATGGATGGAGCCAAATACAGGACCATTCTGGAAGAAAACCTGATGGAGTCTGCAAAAGACCTGAGACTGGGACGGAGATTTGTCTTCCAACAAGACACTGATCCAAAACATAAAGCAAAATCTACAATGGAATGGTTCAAAAATAAACATATCCAGGTGTTAGAATGGCCAAGTCAAAGTCCAGACTTGAATCCAATCGAGAATCTGTGGAAAGAACTGAAAACTGCTGTTCACAAATGTTCTCCATCCAACCTTACTGAGCTCGAGCTGTTTTGCAAGGAGGAATGGGAAAAAATTTCAGTCTCTCAATGTGCAAAACTGATAGACATACCCCAAGCGACTTACAGCTGTAATCGCAGCAAAAGGTGGCGCTACAAAGTATTAACTTAAGGGGGCTGAATAATTTTGCACGCCCAATTTTTCAGTTTTTGATTTGTTAAAAAGTTTGAAATATCCAATAAATGTCGTTCCACTTCATGATTGTGTCCCACTTGTTGTTGATTCTTCACAAAAAAATACAGTTTTATATCTTTATGTTTGAAGCCTGAAATGTGGCAAAAGGTCGCAAAGTTCAAGGGGGCTTTCGCAAGGCACTGTATTTACTAACTAACTAAATAATAACACAGAATACACATACACTCTTTCATGACACAAGTCCCTAGTGGACTAACAAGGTATGACTGCTTGTTACAAATATGGAGAGGGTTGGGGAAAGAGATAGTGAAAGGGGACCTTTATCGTGGATACATTCTAGGACTGTCCTCACATTAATCACATACCTTGCACATGAACTTCTGCCTGTTTGGGGATAAGAAATTAATTTACGTGTTGAATGTTCCCCTTTCTCTGTCAGAACGAAGCCCTCTCGGAAAGTTGTTTCGGTGAGTCTTTCCTGTGGGCCACTTGTACATGCTCCGATTGTCCACCAGAAGTCACAATGTCCTTCTTAGTTGTCCCATCTCCAATTGTGATGAGCGTAGTAGTATAGTTGTTTAAATTAGCTGTCTGACATTAGATATCAAGAAAAGCTAATCAGCTGTACTAGGGATTGTCTGAGGTGAGATTCTCACCTATTTTCATCCTCGGGTAGATAGTCAAAGTTCCACACCACTTTACACCTTGCAGCTGCAGATTGACAGTGTTTCTGATCTGGTAGGTGAGGTTATTTTCTTCAACTCGTGTTGCTCCGCACTTCACTGGTCTCGTGTGAATTTCCTTACCAAGGCTTTTGCCCTCTGGCTAAAAAGGGGCGTTCCATCATGCTGACACAATCTCTGATCTCACTCGGGGCATGGCTAGTCAGTGTGCATAGTTTATATGAAAAACAATTGTCATTAGACACTAAAATCATATTCCTATCTTAACAAAAAATAGTTTCATCCATTTTCATATTACATAGACAACGTATTGGAAGGAAACTTGACATAAAATGGGTACACTTTGAGTTACAGTATTTTCTTGCTACCATTCTTAATGACATCACAAAATAATAAACTGTGACATGATTATTCCCTAATGACCATTCTTAACATTCTCATCTTAGAAATATTGTTCCAATATTCACTTTTTGGGTGTTAGTTTTGGCGGCAAAAGTCTTCTGGGGGACAAAGGCATTACTTTCATTGATAATGAAAAGCAGGAGGGAGATTCCCCTCCCTAATTTGAGAGGGGTCTGGTCATCGTCTGCCATTTGCCAAGCTGATCTGAGGCCTTGGAGAGTTATGACCGGTATTTCTGTTTTTCAGCGACAGGGACTGGGAGACTAGTCAGGTTTGAGGGAAAAATGAACAGAGCAAAGTACAGAGAGATCCTTGATGAAAACTTGCTCCAGAGTGCTCAGGACCTCAGACTGGGGCGATGGTTCATCTTCCAACAGGACAACGACCCTAAGCACCCAGCCAAGCAGGAGTGGCTTCGGGACAAGTCTCTGAATGTCCTTGAGTGGCCCAAACATCTCTAGGAGACACCTGAAAATAGCTGTGCAGCGACGCTCCCCATCCAGCCTGACAGAGCTTGGGAGGATCTGTGGAGAAGACTGGGAGAAAGTCCCCAAATACTGGTGTGCCAAGCTTGTAGCTTCATACCCAAGAAGAACTGAGGCTGTAATCGCTGCCAAAGGTGCTGCAACAAAGTATTGAATAAAGAGTCTGAATACTTATGGAAATGTGATTATTCAGTGTTTTTTATTTGACAACATTTCTGAAAACCTGTTTTGCTTTGTCATTATGGGGTATTGTGTGTAGATTGATGAGGAAAAGGCTGTAGCTAGTGATGCACCGATATGACATTTTTGGCCGATATCTGATATTTTCCTTGCCCCCCAAAATAATACCGATAACCTTCTAAGCTTTCTAGTACAGTTAAATAGTTAACACACACACATGGACGCAGCAGTCTAAGGCATTGCATCTCAGTGCAGGAGGTGTCACCACAGTCCCTGGTTCAAATCCAGGCTATATCACATCCGGCCGTGATTGGGAGTCCCATATTGGGCGGCGCACAATTGGTCCAACGTTGACCGGGGTAGGCAGTCATTGTAAATAACAATTTGTTCTTAACTGACTTCCCTAGTTAAATAAAGGTTACTCACACCACACTGAACAAAAAGTGATTTTGTTGGCATTTACGTATGTCCCCATTACCAGTAAAACAATCAACCTATTTCTTTCACTTTCTTGCTGTGCTGTTTTGTTCATTTGTTCAGTCGTTTCATTCTCAAACAGGATTTCTATGGAACACCGTATGGGTCTTTGACGTGTCAAATAAGCTTATTGACCAATCAGGACCTGAAATGACTGCACGTCACATAATAATTTTAACGCTTTCATACATTTTTTACATAGTTATTAAACATTGATTACACTCACTCGTATTTCATGTGTCACAGCGATTCATCAATACATATGCTGTGATGCTGGTAAAGTTGTCTCGCGCACGTACAGTGCTGGTCATAAAAAAAGCTAGCTAGCTCATGGATGCAAACAATGTTCTTCCCCAAAAAAATAGCAAAACGACAATCTGTTTCAGTAGCTATAGTTAGCGAGCTAACTAAACTCAGCAAAAAGAAACGTCCTTTTTCAAAACCCTGTCTTTCAAAGATAATTCGTGAAAATCCAAAAAACTTCACAGATCTTCATTGTAAAGGGTTTAAACACTTTCCCAAGCTTGTTCAATTAATCATACAAATGTTATGAACCTGTGGAACGGTCATTAAGACTAACAGCTTACAGACGGTAGGCAATTAAGGTCACAGTTATGAAAACTTAGGACACTAAAGAGGCCTTTCTACTGACTCTGGAAAAACACCAAAAGAAAGATGCCCAGGGTCCCTGCTCAGTTGTTGAATCTGATGTTAAATACAAATATTTACACATGTTAAGTTTTCTGAAAATAAATGCAGTTGACAGTGAGAGGACGTTTATTTATTTTTGCTGGGTTTTTTATAGATAGGTGTCATCTAAAATAACCCAAATTTTATAAGACTGTTCTTATTTGATTAATGGTGATCAGACCCATCTATGTGAAGCTAGCCACAATAAGGATTAGCCACAACAGTGGACTTTGCGGTTAGCGGCAACGTAGCCTAGTGCTTAGAGTGTTGGACTAGTGACCGGAAGGTTGCAAGTTCAAACCCCCGAGCTGACACTACAAATCTGTCGTTCTGCCCCTGAACAGGCAGTTAACCCACTGTTCCTAGGCCGTCATTGAAATTAAGAATTTGTTCTTAACTGACTTGCCTAGTTAAATAAAGGTAAAATAAAAATACATTTAAAAGTATGGTATGGTTCTACTATTTGTATTCATTTGCATTACTGTCAATTTCATACTTCTATTTTGAAAGCAACCCGCAAATTCCACTATTGTGCCTAATCCTTATCGTGTCTAGCTTCACAACACATAACCCAGTCCGGTCGAGCCTTACTAGCCAGATGAAGCTAGCTGGCTGCTTATAACATTAGCTTTGGGAAACAGGGTTAAGTAGCTGGCTAGCTATTTATTTTCATGAACTTAAATTCAATTTCAAGAGGCGAACAAGTGGCAACCTAGCAAATACATACAAGGATTCCTAAATCATTGCTAAGAATAATGATAATGATTGCAGTTTCTACTAGAAACAGGTTTTCAGGCTGGCTAAAGCTAGCTACCCCAGAAGTTGTGGTCGAACTAATGATGCTTTATTACCAACGCAGTATTGTAAACACATTCGTGGCCGGTGATTGCTGACTTTTTTGTACAGCTTTGACAGTGTTACTGTATATTTTTTGACACGCAAAGACCCAAATGGCATTCCATAATATGTATGTCGTGAAGCTAATAGCAGGGATGCTATTACTGTGTTACTCCGGTAGGGCAACATCGGAAAAATAGCGCACTTGGTAGTGTTAACCGGTACTCGACCAGTCGGCGAAAGCCAACATCACCCACGCGACAGAGAACAGTTAATTGTCAAGGGCAATGAATTCCGTCATGTACCTTCATTATATAGGTATGCACGTCAGCTTTGACATCGATTTTGCACATTGGGCGTTAAACTAGACATTGGCCGATACGGATGTTGGCATTTTTCGCTAACATCGGCCAATTCCGATATGTTCACCGATTTATCGCGCATCCCTAGCTGTAACATAACAAAATGTGGAAAAAGGTTAGGGGTCTGAATACTTTCCGAATGCACTGTAACTAACGAGATTACAGTGAACGAAAATGTACACTTAATCCAGTATTAATGAATGTATATAATTTATTATACAAGAAACAACATTCACAAATTCTACAGCACAATGGCAGAGTCAAGTCTGAAGTGTAAAACTAATAATGATTCAATAATCCAAGCCTTGGGCTATTATGGTGACCATATTACTGCCACACTGGTCACTGCCACACCAGTGGTTATGAGTCATGACCATAGTCAAATCCAACGTGACCATTCAGAAAATGGAAACTAGGCTTCTCCAAGCTCTGATGCTGCTGATGGTCATTAGTAGTCTACCAAACTTGCTAACTGCCTGCTACTCAGCACTCTATTTTCCCTATAATAACTCTGACATCAATGCAAATGTAATTGAGAATTGAATCAAACACTTCATGAGAGCCCATGAGCTCAACATTTCTATAGGCTATACAATTGCGTGAGAAAACACGAACTTTGAGGAGAATCCCATCAGCTTTTTATAGGCTAGGCCTTAGTATACTGTATATTTATTTATCAACTTGACTAATATTAAGCACATTGCTTCACTGGGGCAGCAGCGTAGCCTAGTGGTTAGAGCATTGGACTAATAACCGAAAGGTTGCCAGTTCAAATCCCCAAGCTGAAAAGGTACAAAAGGCAGTTAACCCACTATTCCTAGGCCGTCATTGAAAATAAGTATTTCTCCTTAACTGATTTGCCTAGTTAAATACTTTAAATAGTTAAATAAAGGTCAAATAAAATAGCCTACCTGGCTGGCATGAAAATTAACCAAGGGAAAAGCGTCCTCCATTCGGTATTTAAGTCCATAGATGACATGTATTTTTTCCCTCTGCTCCGAGACAGGTGCATGATAATGGTCCATTCATTTTTAATATATGTAAAGACCAGATTAAATAAAGAATAGTCTGATAGGCAACAATATTAGCATATCACTTGTGTATGATATATTATCACTTGTGAATGATGGCCAGCTTATGTACAGTAAGGAAAGAAAAGCCTTTTTTTGCTACTTTTTCTAATCGTAGTCGCACACCTCCTGTTCCCTAGCCCATAGGCCTCTAAGGTTTGTATCACAACTAAAGTGGCCAAATAACTAAATTAATAACATTTATCTACTTTACAACGGGTGTAGAGCCTAACTGGCATACATACGCAGCTGTGAGTTTCAAGTTTTGGGAAGATAATTTTCACCATAAAAATGCACCTTTTATAATAAAGCATTACATGCATAATCGCATTTGCGGTAGCTTTTAAAAATGGTGTTTTCCCGCTAATTGATTGCATTCTGAAACATTCATGCTTATAGCCTACTGCTGTGAGAGAGAATATAGTAGACGGCACACGTCAAACAAATGTGATGTATGACCCTTTGTCATGGGTCACGTGTATGCCCATATATGGGCATCCTGTCAGGACATCCTTGCTGGAAGTTATCACGTGCTCTAGGGAGTGCCCATATATGGGCATCCTGTCATTCCTGTTCTCACGCTTTAGAGTGAGTGTTAATTTGTGCATGTATTTCATCTGTTCCTTTAAAGCTGTCATGATGTTTGATGTGTAGTGACCTCGTTGAACTGAGGGATGTGTTACAACATTTGAAAGAGTATGGCCCCCACCCTGTTTTAGTGACCTTAGGGCTGTTGTCTATGAAACAGGAATGTCTGGGGGTATTGGGGGGGACAGACGCATTATAAATAAGCCCCAGAACACCACAAGCGCCCATGATAAACCACTAAAGAAATTAAACATGTTTTTTGTGAGCAGCGACACACGTGAAGACCGTAACAGCGGAAGCAGGACCTCGGTTGAAACATAGAGAAAGGTCTGAGTATAAAGCATCAATATACGATGCACCAAAAAAGCGGTTTCTAAATATGTATAGAACCCAAATACCGCCCGCAACGGCGCTGAAAGATCAAGTGATGATGTCTAATGGACAGTAATGGGGTTATCTGTTTGATTACCCGGCTTGTAGAGTGAAACTCTATACCGTAGCCGAAGGAGAAGAATATACAGACCAGACTTAAGGAGTGGACTACAGGCTTGAAGAATGGCAGGTTTTTCGCAAGGTGGCTTGTTCACGGGCTACGAGACCCGTTGGGAAGGTGCCTCTGACTCCTCAGGAAGAATATTTCATAGGGTGAAAATACAAAGAAAGAATTGACTTCCATGTGGGGGCGTGGAGTTCTATATCAGCAACGAGGAAATCCGCAACGGCAACAACACGGATGGTGGCCTGACTGGGGATTTTAGGTTGCGTATGCTTATTCCTTTTAAAAGTTGGGATCTAATGGAATTAAAAATGTGAGTTGGTGGATGCTCTTTTTGTACAGAGCCAACAATGGCAGAGCATTGTTTGGCTAAGGAAGTGCATGATTAAAAGGAACCCCAAGAAGGGTCATCCTCAGAAGGTTCAGCCCCCGAAGAACTAAGTACGCGGCTGCTACGTTAACCACGCCCTGATACCAAAGGACTGGTTCAACAATAAAAGGAGTGCCCATAAAGCCTCCAGTTCTTCATTTCAGCATATACCATGGATATTCATATACCAGGACTCCAATATGTCATGGGTACCAGACCCTAAGGACTCTATGCTTCACAGCCCTCCATTCTACTCCCCTCAGGCAAGACCCCCAACACCACCTAGATGTACACCGCCTGAGGATGTGTTTGATGGGGTGGTCAGTACTATTTTGGTGGACGCCATCAAGGCCTCTGTAGCTGCACTTTTAGACATGGTGATTGAAGAGTATATAAGAAAAATGCATCGGTTGTGAGCTCAAACACCCCAGCCAACGACGACATCCATGTTTATACGACCCCCCCACGGTACTACTTCAACCATTTTGAGGAGCTGGTGAAAAGACTGGTCCAGCCGGTTTATACCTTCGACGGTCAGAGCCCTGGAGTCTATGGGTCTTGTGCCGTCTATTCCCAGAGTTTACCGGGTAACCGAGGCTTACATGAACTGAAGGAGGCGATCTACATCCACGAGGAACTCAAAGAAATCCGGCACACGACAACAAATACAAGGAAGCTTTGGTGGCTGGTGTGGTGACTTTCTGGCTCAATGAACTGCAAGAGACCGAGTAACAATACATATTTTTTATTTAGATGTAAAGCAATGGGTAACTATATGCATACGATGTTAGAGAGAAAAAATAAATAAAATATTTTGAGAACTTACAAATGTTATGCAGCAAATTATTGAAAATAAAGTGAACAATGTATCGTTTTACACAACCCACAATACATGGGCTAATGCAGAGCGTGTGCTAAAAATGGAGCAAATCATGAATCATGTACGACATACGGGCGAGAGTCTACAATGGATACAACTGGTATCCCGTCTTGTAGATGATTCTGAAGAACTAGAAACAACCTTGTCTAAGATTTTACTTTATTTGTTTGAAACACCATTAAATTGTAACATGTATCATATTTGTTGTTTATATACTTATATAATATTTAAAAATTCATCGACACAAGCCTGTAAATGTAAACCAAATATACAAGGTGTTGCATGCCTGGATCGTTGAGAAAACGGAGACCAGTATCCTGCTACGTATCCAGAATTGTCTGTATACATAAATTCAAAATGAAAATTAAATGTTCTCGTTATTTGAAAGGAGCTCATTAACGATGTACATCAGAGAGGCAAGAAGAATGGCAGGGCAGATGTTGAAAAACATTTATTATACCCCCCTCTAACCCAGGGTCTTATGGGGGTAAGGAGCGGTTACAGAGAGCTATACCCGAAGAAACAGGTAGCCGGTTAGGCACTGCTCAAGTGAATGAATTAGCAGAGCAGGATGCTTACACTGCATAAACCTGTGCGAAAACCCATTCTCTACCCATTCCTTGTCCCAGTTTCAGGCGGATGTTTGTGACATGCAGTATATGATACAGTATATGAATAACCAAAGTTAGAATTATACAACCAATTTTCCAAAGCCTATAGAGTTATCAGAGGCCTGGGAAGTAGGTCTCAGCGAGATAACATACCCCCATAGTTGGTATAATATCAAGGATAAGGACCGTGATATTTATTGCAAAAGGATATTGCAACCCCCGAAACTTATAAAGGTTAAAAAAATGGTTCTATAGAACCGTCGACAGGATTGTCTCAGAGTTGAACAAACACCTAACCCTGAACAATATAGAAATACTCTTGAACTACAACCCTTTTCATAAACGTATACAAATCTCAGTGGCTGCTGATGGGGGTATAAAGACCAGCGGTAATTTAGCCTATATGTTGGGGATGAGTTCAAATAAATGGACGTATGTGAGAGAGATTATTCCCATTCCCTGCGGATATACATGCAGGGTTTTACAACATATTTGTGTATACCGACATATCAAAGGGTAGGAGACATATATGTGCCCCTCCTGAGAACAGTGCATATAGAGGGAAAGGATGGTTTGGTAGTCACTGTTAACTATGACAAGCCATACTATGTACCTGTAAGCAAGAAATATATTGAAAACATTCTGGTTGATCTTAAAACGGATCAGAACGAAAACATCGAATTTACATATCGTAAAACTCCACTTTAGACCCACCAAAACCTCTCTACATATCTAATATATTATTAGTATTATATATATATATATTTTTTTTATAAACATCATGCAAATAAATTAAAATGGTTATGGAACACAACCACCATCTCGACCCTAACCGCTATGTCTCATACTATGTTGATCAAGTGGGTAATGGATTACCCGGCTATCGCAGATCCCGACCATGTACGGTTCGGGGATAGGAGACATTTCGTAACCTCTTTAGGATGGTTTTACCATTTATAAAGAGAGGCCTCAATATAGCCAAACCACATATACAATCAGCTGCTAAAAATATTGTGAGGTTGTAGCCAATGCTATGACCAGAAGGGCGTCATTAGA
Organism: Oncorhynchus tshawytscha; assembly: GCF_018296145.1. Taxonomy (NCBI): domain Eukaryota; kingdom Metazoa; phylum Chordata; class Actinopteri; order Salmoniformes; family Salmonidae; genus Oncorhynchus; species Oncorhynchus tshawytscha. Next base: position 49,317,136 of record NC_056429.1, on the reverse strand, counting down.
TGCTTTTTTAGTTTAAAAGTGTTGGGGGCAACGCTTTTTATAAATAAAGTGTCTGTATCTCCGGCCGTTCGTCTGGGTCATTCACAGGCTTTGATGAAAGGAAATGTCCTTTACCCTCTCCAAAGAATTACCATTTAAGCCTTTGGCATACCGGTGGGCAGTAGAATCTGTAGTCAAGAAAACCTTTTCTCTAGGCCCTTTACCCCGCTTCATGGTTATGGGTTTGGTTGATCACGCCTCTAATACAGGCAGCTTACATAAAAAAACTTTTATTTTAAACACTTCAATGCAGAGTATGTAGCTCTTTGTCAGGACGGACGTCAGGTCCCTGCTAAGGCTTTCCAACCTCAATTTAATAACAACATGTCACGTTCTGACCCTAGTTCTTGTGTTATTTGTTTGTTTTAGTTGGTCAGGACATGAGTTGGGTGGGCATTCTATGTTTTGTGTTTCTAGGTTGGTTTTCTGTGTTCGGCCTAGTATGGTTCTCAATCAGAGGCAGGTGTCGTTAGTTAGTATGATTGAGAATCATACTTAGGTAGCCTGGGTTTCACTGTTGTTTTGTGGTTGATTGTTTCCTTGTCTGTGTTTGTTCGCCACACGGTACTGTTTCGGTTTTGTTCATAATTATTGTTTTGTAGTCATTGAGTGTTCAGTTTATGTTTTAAAATAAACAACCATGGACACTTACCACGCCGCTTCTTGGTCTTCAGACGAAGAGGAGGAAAACCCTTACACAACATATGTGTGAGAATTTTACAATCTATTCCTGGCTACCGGGAGGCATCAAAAAGATCTCTCTTAACCTATTGACAGAAATGATTTTGCAGAGGGTTACACCCTCTGTATGCTTTCAATTTATCACCTGATGATGACACCTCAGGAAATCTCTCTGTGGTGTCCCAAGGTACCAATGGGTTTCCGTACACCTTTAGCCTGTACAGTTAGCATGATTGTTTATGCATGCTCTGATTCAATCTTGGAAGTGAATGCCCGAAGACAAGTCTTAGTGGATTATTGTTAAGGATCGTTGAGCAAAGACATCAATACCCAAGAGCTAGAAGTTCTCATGAGCCGCTTGATTGGAAAACTATTTTGTGGAGTGTGGACTTGTGATGAATTACCTATTGAGAAATGGCTGGAGTGACGGGCCATGTTTATTGTCAATACCCATCCTAAACACATGCCGGGTGAACATTGGCTAGCTGTGACATTAGAAGACGAAGGAGGGGAAAAAATCTATTTTTTTTTTATTCCTACGGCTTTCCCCCCGGATTTTCACATTTCCCCAAATCTATTAAACAATTTTTGACCAAAAATGGATCAAAGATCTACTACAGCATCAAACAAGTACAAGATAACCTTTCCGCTACATGTGGTCAACGTGTATTCTGCCAATGCCAAAGAGCCCGTGGAGTTTCTTTTGAAGATGTTATGTCTCTTTATAATGATGATTTAAGAAGTAATGATAGCGTTGTAGATTGCTTTGTTTTAAAGTATCAAAAGTGTTAAAGTATGTGTCCTTTAAGACCCTGTAATCAAGGCGTATGCTCACGTCAAATGTTTAAAGAATGTCACAAATGTTAAATTGTATAATTTTTCAAATAAAATGTATTGAATTTAATCAGTCATTCAAAAGTCTAACCACCCTGAGAGATCAGGATTAAGAAAAGGTCCGGAGACGTTCAGGGGGTGTAAATGAGTTATCATCAGTCCTTTCAAAGGGGGGAGGGGTTGTTAGAACATCTTTAGGGGTGTTGTAGCTCGTTGAAGGTTTTTGTTTTAAAGTTTGAATCTGTTGACGAAGCTTATAGTTTGGTACACCAAAGAGAGTGGAATGTTGAAGATTGCCAGCGCCTTAAGAAACTGACGCCACCCGGGAGGTCTTCTGTCATCAGCAATCTTGCGGGCTGCCGTGGTACTTTTAAGCAAGTCCATCATATGAGAACCCTTGACAACAGCGCCCTGAAAGATAAACTCTCCTTTGTCATTGCAAGTAGCGGCCCACTTTGAGTCTTTTGGTTGGTCATAGGGGTTCAATCCTTTTCGGTTCAAAATATCCTTCATGGCCGTATCGAAATCATTTTCCGCTGTTTGATATTTTCAGGACCCTGTAATTGCTGTTTAAGTCTATCCAACTCTTGTTGAGGCACCAAGTACATTTTATTTGCCATCACACCTCTCTATGCTCTCTCCGTACCTCCTGCTACTCTCTCTCGCTCCCCTCTCTTCTTTGCTGTCTGAAGTTCTGCTTTCCTGGAGCTCCTATATTATTACAGAGACGGCATAGTCTTAGAGCCTTCTCAGTGAATATTCTGATCAGACAAACACATACACAAGCAATATACAGTTGAATTCGGAAGTTTACATACATTTAAGTTGGAGTCATTAAAACTTGTTTTTCAACCACTCCACAAATGTCTTGTTAACAAACTATAGTTTTGGCAAGTCGGTTAGGACATCTACTTTGTGCATGACACAAAGTAATTTTTCCAACAATTGTTTACAGACAGATTATTTCACTTATAATGCATTGTATCACAATTACAGTGGGCCAGAAGTTTACATACACTAAGTTAACTGTGCCATTAAACAGCTTAGAAAATTCCAGAAAATGATGTCATGGCTTTAGAAGCTTCTGATAGGTTAATTGACATCATTTGAGTCAATTGGAGGTGTACCTGTGGATGTATTTCAAGGCCTACCTTCAAACTCATTGCCTCTGCTTGACATCATGGGAAAATCAAAAGAAATCAGCCAAGACCTCAGAAAAAGTTGTAGACCTCCACAGGTCTGGTTCATCCTTGGGAGCAATTTCCAAACGCCCGAAGGTTCATCTGTACAAACAATAGTACCGCTCAAGAAGGAGACGCGTTCTGTCCCCTAGAGATTAACATACTTTGGTGTGAAAAGTGCAAATCAATCCCAGAACAACAGCAAAGGACCTTGTGAAGATTCTGGAGGAAACAGGTACAAAAGGTTCTATATCCACAGTAAAACAAGTACTATATCGACATAACCTGAAAGGCTGCTCAGCAAGGAAGAAGCCACTGCTCCAAAACGGCCATAAAAAAACTGTGGTTTGCAACTGCACATGGGGACAAAGATTGTACTTTTTGGAGAAATGTCCTCTGGTATGATGAAACATAATATATAACTGTTTAGCCATAATGACCATCGTTATGTTTGGAGGAAAATGGGGGAGGCTTGCAAGCCGAAGAACACCATCCCAACCGTGAAGAACGGGGGTGGCAGCATCATGTTGTGGGGGTGCTTTGCTGCAGGAGGGACTGGTGCACTTCACAAAATAGATGGCGGTGGAAGGTGGAGGGTGGAAAATGATGTGGACATATTGTAGCAACACCTCAAGACATCAGTCAGGAAGTTAAAGCTTGGTTGCAAATGGATCTTCCAAATGGACAATGACCCCAAGCATACTTCCAAAGTTGTGGAAAAATGGCTTAAGGACAACAAAGTCAAGGTATTGGAGTGGCCATCACAAAGCCCTGACCTCAATCCCATAGAACATTTGTGGGCAGAACTGAAAAAGCATGTGTGAGCAAGGAGGACTACAAACCTGACTCAGTTACACCATCTCTGTCAGGAGGAATGGGCCAAAATTCACCCAATTTATTGTGGGAAGCTTGTGGAAGGCTACCCGACACATTTGACCCAAGTTAAACAATTTAAAGGCAATGCTACCAAATACTAATTGAGTGTATGTAAACTTCTGACCCACTGGGAATGTGATGAAAGAAATAAAAGCTGAAAGAAATCATTCCCTCTACTATTATTCTGACATTTCACATCCTTAAAATCAAGTGCTGATCCTAACTGACCTAAGACAGGAAATGTTTACTTGGAATAAATGTCAGGAACATTGAAAAACTGAGTTTTATTGTATTTGGCTAAGGTGAATGTAAACTTCCGACTTCAACTGTAGCTAGCTAGATGCTAAATAATTGTATTGTAAACACACACAAAATCTATTCACTTACTCCTGCAAATACAGCAGTCTCTGTGTTTGCCGAGCTGCATCTCTCACCCTCTTTCTCAAGAATAAATACCATATGTCCATCTTCTATAAATTATCTGTCAGTGCAGCTTTTGAGTCAACATGTTGAAATGTAAGTTACTCGAATATGGCTTACTTGTGAGTTCAATAACTCTGAATAACATCTTAATGCGCTAACAACATGTGCTATAGTAATAGCATGTGCTATGTAATAGTCTCTTGTTCCCAACTTTGCGCGCGCCAAAATATAATTTCTTAGGACAAATCAAAAATGACTTTGGAAAACCACTTTGACTCCTCCTCATAAAGTGCCACTGTACACAGACGTTATGGTTTTAGGCAGCACTAAAAGGGTAGGACACATGATTGGAGTGTTGCCTAGTTTGTTTTACACCATGCCAGCAGAGGAAAAGAGTCGGGGCTGAGGCAAAATCAGTCAGGGCTAAAGCCCTGAGAGCCCGAGTCTGGTGACTCCAATGCCCATGGGACTGGAGATCAGTGGTGTCCGGTGAGAGAAAAGCAGGTTGAGGTTGCCGGGGTTAGAGTAGAACATAAAGTGTTGTATCCTGAAGCAGTGAAGAGAGTGGTAGAGAAAGATGGGTACAGGGTGAGGTTGGCGGCAGCTGCATTGAAGTATTCGGGATTGAGAGATTTTACTGCAGAAGATTTGCAGGGGCTGTTGAGTGGTAGTGTTCTGTCCTCCCAAACCGTTGGCATGGAGTAGGATTAGGTAGGGGTAAATTGTAGAATGGGGTGGTGCTTTTCACTTTTTTGTGTGGGCTAATAGCTGGCAGGGTAATTCTCCTTTTCCCCAATTTTGTATTACTGGATGTTAATGTTGGTCGGCTGTGACTGGCCTCACACTCCAGTACAGTAGGTGGCGGCGCACCCAAAAGTTGGATGCGAACCGCCAACCCAAAGAAGAAGATGTCCACTATCTTGGTTATGGAACTCTACTATCTTGGTTATGGAATTGTGTTTTGCCACAAAAGTCCGGTTGTGACTGGTTTGATCCAGTCTTCTGAGCATGCGCAATCGGTGTAAACAGGAAGAAGCTGCGAAAACCAGGGAAAATCTAGAAGATGAATATATATTCAACGGGGAAAAAATCATAACGTTCATTGATTACTCGTAATTTTATTATTTTAGCGCACGAATATGTCAACGAATATTATTCTGAATGAAGTATTTTAGCACAGCGGTACACGACAGTCAGCAACGTTACATTAGATATACCTTTTCTTTATTTTTTTACAGATTGGCAACTAACTGAAGCTAGTAGCTTTCGTTTCGTTTTACTAGAAAATAGTTTGCAAGAATCTAATTTGGACAGACAAGTCGAGCAATATTTTTTCACACTGCGGCCTGTGAACAACGCCGGGGATTGTCAGTAAACTAACGTTACACGGTTCATTTCCCCTCTCCTTTCAAGTCGTCCGGATGGCCTGCTAACCTATTGTCGGAGTTTCGGGTCAGACTCCCCTCGTCCAAGCACGTTTTTTTCCCTAAACCCTGTCTGTTGCTAGCTACGATAACAGACAGTCTATAGAAATGGTTCAGAAAGGTAAGGCGGTGGTGGGGACGTCTCAAGTGGAGGTTGAGGCGAGCCCAAGCTCGGGGCCGTCTGAGGCTGGTTCAGAAGCCCCTGGCTCAGTGGAAGAACCGAGAAGCATCGGGGTGGAACTATCGGGCCGCAGGAAATTCATCAGTGGAGTCGTGGAGGGTGAGTAGAACATATTATATTGAACAAAAATCACATTGATTTGGTATAGCTAGTGATTTTCGTGTTGTGATGTTGATGCATACAAGATTTGCATACTGGTCAAATGCAGAAAGAATGCCAGAATAATTGTGATTATGCAGGACACTTATTAACACTCCATTGTACTATTAACAACTGCTCAAGGTCGATGACCCAGTCGGAGGAACTATGGGATGTCATTATTTTTTAAATCAATCACGGTCTGCTTTCCCAAAAGCATCATAAGGCTATCATTAGAAACTTCGTAGGAGCAATTTAAAGCTGCAATATGTAACTGCTTGGGCCACCTGACCAAATTCACATAGAAATGTGAGTTATAGATCTGTCATTCTCATTGAAAGCAAGTCTATAAGAAGCGATCTTGTGTGCAGCTGCAGCCCACAATTTGGGGTGTTCCTGCATGTGGGCATTCCACATGCAATGGGATTCATGAACACCCCCCCCTCTCTAGCATCCCATTTAATGTATTATCTGAATTTTTTTCGCCTCCCGGAGTCCTTGCTAGCTAGCGGGAGCGAAACCGGTAGACAGTGTTCTTCGCTCCCGCCTGCCGAACACCTGCACTCACTGTAGTTAACAGAACAGTGGGAAAACATTGCCTGACAGGCGGGGGTGAATGGACACTGTACCGGTCGCCTCCCTCCTCCTGCTAGCACAGCAGGTGAAAGGCTGGGGCGACACCAGGATGAAGGACACGGTCTACCAGTGTATGGCTGCCTAGTTGTCACCCCCACCCCTTCTTCTGGGTGGTTTATCAGTGGCTGGCATACAACGTGATTGTGCATTAACGCCACCTACTGTACCGGAGCGCTCCCACCTCCCGCCTGTCCTAGCTTCAAAATGTACCGACAGAGAAGTATAGAGGGTGTCCTGCATGCCCACATGCAGGAACGCCACGAATTTGCAAGCTGCAATTGCACCCTTCTCTTAAGAATGTGTAGATCACAAGCATTTCGCTACACTCGCATTAACATCTGCTAACCATGTGTATGTGACAAATAAAATTTGATTTGATCTAAGTCACTTTAACAATTCTACCTACATGTACATATTACCTCAATTGCCTCGTCACCTGTGCCCCCGCACATTGACTATGTACCGGTACCCCCTGTATATAGCCCCGCTATTGTTATTAACTGATTTTTTTATTTTATTTAACTAGGCAAGTTAGTTATGAACAAATTCTTATTTACAATGACATCCTACCAAAAGGCCTCCTGCAGGGACAGGGGCCCGGGATATATTTTTTAAACAATAAATACAATATAATTATAGGCCAACACTACAACACTACATAAAGAGAGACCTAAGACCACAACATAGCAAGGCAGCAACACATGACAACTCAGCATGGTAGCAACACAACATAACAACAACATGGTAGCAGCACATGGTACAGCACATGGTACAAACATTATTGGGCACAGTCAACAGCACGAAGGTAGAGACAACAATCCATCACACAAAGCAGCCACAACTCTCAGTAAGAGTGTCCATGATTGAGTCTTTGAATGAAGAGATTGAGATAAAACTGTCCAGTTTGAGTGTTTGTTGCAGCTCGTTCCAGTCTCTAGCTGCAACGATCTGAAAAGAGGAGCGACCCATGGATGTGTGTGCTTTGGGGACATTTAACAGAATGTGACTGGCAGAACAGGTGTTGTATGTGGAGGGTGAGCGCTGCAATAGATATCTCAGATAGGGGGGAGTGAGGCTTTAGAGGGTTTTATAAATAAGCATAAACCAGTGGGTCTTGCGACGGTTATACAGAGATTACCAGTTTACAGAGGAGTATAGGGTGCAGTGATGTGTCCTATAAGGAGCATTGGTGGCAAATCTGATGGCCGAATGGTAAAGAACATCTAGCCTCTCGAGAGCACCCTTACCTGCCGATCTATAAATTATGTCTCCGTAATTTAGCATGGTTAGGATGGTCATCTGAATCAGGGTTAGTTTGGCAGCCGGGTTGAAAGAGGCGCAATACGATAGAGGAAACCAAGTCTAGATTTAACTTTAGCCTGCTGCTCTTTAATTATTTGTTATTCTTATCTCTTACTTTTTTGGGGTATTTTCTTAAAACTGCATTGTTGGTTAAGGGCTTGTAAGTAAGCATTTTACTGTAAAGTTTACACCTGTTGTATTTGGCGCATGTGACAAATAACATTTGATCTGTTCTAATTGTTCTCTCTGTTCTGTGTGAGCTATTTCTTAGCTTCCCTTTACTAAGTTTCGATCTTAAATTTTGTACACCAGCTTCAAACAGCTGAAAATACAATATTTTTGATTATGGAAAATACATTTTACAGCTCTTTTAGATGGTACAATGATTCTCTACACTAGAGAATCTACACTGCTTGTTTTGTCACATAAACTGAAATTAGGTGAACTATTAGAATTTTAGCAACCAGGAAATTGCTGAGCGTTTCCTGCATAGTGCTTCTTTAAATCTTCGAGCTGTTTCCCAAAGCCATTAACTTTGTATTTGAAAAGTTCGTAATCTAACGCCTGCCTCAGACCACTCGTTGAATCAAATCAAATTGTATTAGTCACATGCGCCGAATACAACAGGTGTAGACCTTACTGTGAAATGCTTACTTATGAGCCCCTAACCAACAGTGCAGTTAAAAAATATATATGATTAAGAATAAGAGACAAGTAATTAAAGAGCAGCAGCAAAAAATAACAATATATACTGGGTTGCCGGTTCAGAGTCAATGTGCGGGGGGCACCGGCCAGTTGAGGTAGTATGTACATGTAGGTAGAGTTATCAAAGTGACCATGCATAGATGACAACAGAGTGGGGGGGGGCAAGGCAAATAGTCTGGGTGGCCATTTGACTATTTGTTCAGGAGTCTTATGGCTTGGGGGTAGAAGCTGTTTAGAAACCTCTTGGACCTAGACTTGGTGCTCCGGTACCGAACAGTCTATGACTCGGGTGGCTGGAGTCTTTGACAATTTTTATGGCCTTCCTCTGACACTGCCTGGTATAGAGGTCCTGGGTGGCAGGAAGCTTGGCCCCAGTGATGTACTGGGCCGTTCTCACTACCCTCTGTAGTGCCTTGCGGCTGGAGATCGAGCAGTTATGCAACCAGTCAGGATGCTCTCGATGGTGCAGTTGTAGAACCTTTTGAGGATCTGATGACCCATGCCAAGTCTTTTTAGTTTCCTCAGGGGGAATAGGTTTTGTCATGCCTGCTTCACGACTGTCTTGGTGTGCTTGGACCATATTAGTTTGTTGGTGATGTGGACAGCTCTCAACCTTCTCCACTGCAGCCCTGTCAATGAGAATGGGGGCGTGCTTGGTCCTCTTTTTCCTGTAGTCCACAATCATCTCCTTTGTCTTGATCACGTTGAGTGGTAGGTTGTTGTCCTGGCACCACACGGCCAGGTCTCTGACTTCCTTATAGGTTGTTGTCGGTGATCAGGCCTACCACTGTTGTGTCATCGGCAAATTTAATGATGGTGTTGGAGTCATGCCTGGCCGTGCAGTCATGAGTGAACAGGGAGTACAGGAGGGGGCTGAGCACGCACCCCTGTGTTGAGGATCACTGTGGCGGATGTGTTGTTACCTACCCTTACCACCTGGGGGCGTCCAGTCAGGAAGTCCAGGATCCATTTGCAGGGGTAGGTGTTTAGTCCCAAGATCCTTAGCTTATTGATGAGCTGTAAGGACACTATGGTGTTGAATGCTGCGCTGTAGTCAATGAATAGCATTCTCACATAGGTGTTCCTTTTGTCCAGGTGGGAAAGGGCAGTGTGTAGTGCAATAGAGATGCCATCGTCTGTGGATCTGTTGGGGCGGTATGCAAATTGGAGTGAACAGCTAAGTGCGTGGTTAGATGTTGTTGTTTTTTTGGTTTATCTGCCTCTGTTTTTCTTTGTAATGGCAGTAAAAAATGTATAACATTTGTTGGCACCTTCAATTATTACACATTTTCTCATAAATAGTATATTTCAACACTGCCTGCTAAACTAAACCAACCAGAACTCCTGTACATACCCCTTGTGATGAAGGTAGCCAATGGCCTGCTTCTATCTACGATGTAAACACAGCCTCTTGTGAAAACGCTAGCTACTGTCTGATGAAGAGGAACAGATATAGGTAGCTAGCTTCCTGACTGAAATAATAAATATATGTTTGAGTGCATTTGAAATATGCAGCGTACCATATGAATGGTCTTGTTCACATGAAGAGGTAACTACGTTGACCATTTAGCCAATTTATTGAAAGCTTGCCAATGTTTTAGACTATCCTTCTACTGTAAATGTCAATTTGTGTTTCATGAGCCATCTCTTTGTCAGTGAGTTCAATTGTTGAATCATGTTTTGGCGTGATTGTCTAATTTCAAGTAACTAACTGCAGGCTTAAAGAAATTCAATCTTATACTTTGAATAGAAGCCCAAAATAAAAGCCTTGTAGATAGAATGGAACTTTAAAAATGACAGTTGCATATTAGCCAGTACATATGGCATAGCATACCTTGCAATACAATATTCTCTAAAAACAGTTGTACAATGTGCTCTGCAATAAGAAATCCAGAGTTTGAGTTCTAAACCAGCAGCTTCCCTATACCATGGTGAGCGTGCATAATGTTGGATGCATTAGAATATAAGGTATGGAGAATGACAAAGAGCCTGTAGGATTAAAGAAAAAGCATTTGGGAAATTAATGTTTTAGTTTCAAATACTAAATGTTCATTGACTGGGAGTATATTTAGATGGTTTAAATTATTACATTTCCTACTAACCTTCTAAAAGTTGAGTGCTAAGATCTTGTCAATAAATTCATTATTCTACTAACTACGACTGAGTGCAAGACATGTTTTCCATAATGTACGTTTCATGCATATACATATCGGACAAAGAACACCATCACACATACTGTTTCACCATTTATTGAGTATGGAGATAAATAGCCAAAGTGTCTTAGGTAGTATTTGAAGTATCTAAATATAGTAATCCATGTATATCAAGTGCCGTGGAGGGCACAATGTTGCAGTCCAGGAATGAGAGCTTTACCACCTATGCCAAAACCCTGGGCCAGTGATGGAGACTGTACAGTCGTGGCCAAAAGTTTTGAGAATGACGCAAATATTAATTTTTACAAAGTTTGCTGCTTCAGTGTCTTTAGATATTTTTGTCAGATGTTACTATGGAATACTGAAGTATAATTACAAGCATTTCATAAGTGTCAGGCTTTTATTGACAATTACAAGTTTGATGCAGGTTGATGCAAATACTCAATATTTGCGGTGTTGACCCTTATTGTTCAAGACCTCTGCAATCCGCCCTGACATGCTGTCAATTAACTTCTGGGCCACATCCTGACTGATGGTAGCCCATTCTTGCGTAATCAATGCTTGGAGTTTGTCAGAATTTGTGGGTTTTTGTTTGTCCACCCGCCTCTTGAGGATTGACCACAAGTTCTCAATGGGATTAAGGTCTGGCGAGTTTCCTGGCCATGGACCCAGAATATCGATGTTTTGTTCCCCGAGCCACTTAGTTATCACTTTTGCCTTATGGCAAGGTGCTCCATCGTGCTGGAAACGGCATTGTTCGTCACCAAACTGTTCCTGGATGGTTGGGAGCAGTTGCTCTCAGAGGATGTGTTGGTACCATTCTTTATTCATGGCTGTGTTCTTAGGCAAAATTGTGAGTGAGCCCACCCCCTTGGCTGAGAAGCAACCCCACACATGAATGGTCTCAGGATGCTTTACTGTTGGCATGACACAAGACTGATGGTAGTGCTCACCTTGTCTTCTCCAGACAAGCTTTTTTCCGGATGCCACAAGCAATCGAAAAGGGGATTCATCAGAGAAAATGACTACCCCAGTCCTCAGCAGTCCAATCCCTGTACCTTTTGTAGAATATCAGTCTGTCCCTGATGTTTTTCCTGAAGAGAAGTGGCTTCTTTGCTGCCCTTCTTGACACCAGGCCATCCTCAAAGTCTTCGCCTTACTGTGCGTGCAGATGCACTCACACCTGCCAGCTGCCATTCCTGAGCAAGCTCTGTACTGGTGGTGCCCCGATCTAGCAGCTGAATCAACTTTAGGAGACGGTCCTGGCGCTTGCTGGACTTTCTTGGGCGCCCTGAAGCCACCTTCACAACAATTGAACCACTCTCCTTGAAGTTCTTGATGATCCGATAAATGGTTGATTTAGGTGCAATCTTACTGGCAGCAATATCCTTGCCTGGGAAGCCCTTTTTGTGCAAAGCAATGATGACAGCACGTGTTTCCTTGCAGGTAACCATGGTTTATAGAGGAAGCACGGTGATTCCAAGTACCACCCTCCTTTTGAAGCTTCCAGTCTCTTATTTGAACTAGAGGTCGACCGATCAAGATTTTTCAACGCCGATACCGATACAGATTAATCGGCCGATTTATATATATTTTTTTAAATATATATAAAAATGTATTTGTAATAATGACAATTGCAACAATATTGAATTAACACTTTTTTAAAAACTTAATATAATACATCAATAAAATCAATTTCGCCTCAAGTAGATAATGAAACATGTTCAATTTGGTTTAAATAATGCAAAAACAAAGTGTTGGAGAAGAACGTAAAAGTGCAGTATGTGCTATGTAAGAAAGCTAACGTTTCAGTTCCTTGCTCAGAACATGAGAACATATGAAAGCTGGTGGCTCCTTTTAACACGTGTCTTCAATATTCCCAGGTAAGAAGTTGTAGTTATTATAGGACAATTTCGCTCTATACCATTTGTATTTCATTAACCTTTGACTATTGGATGTTCTTATAGGCACTTTAGTATTGCCAGTGTAACAGTATAGCTTCCGTCCCTCTCCCCGCTCCTCCCTGAGCTCAAACCAGCAACACAACGACAACAGCCACCACATCGAAGCAGCGTTACCCATGCAGAGCAAGGGAAACAACCACCCCAAGGCTCAGAGCGAGTGAAGTTTGAAACGCTATTAGTGCGTGCTAACTAGCCAGCCATTTCACTTCGGTCACACCAGCCTCATCTCGGGAGTTGATAGGTTTGAAGTCATAAACAGCGCAATTCTTGACGCACAAAACGAAGAGCTGCTGGCAAAACGCACGAAAGTGCTGTTTGAATGAATGTTTACGCGCCTGCTTCTGCCTACCACCGCTCAGTCAGATACTTGTATGCTTAGTCAGATTATATGCAACACAGGACATGCTAGATTATATCTAGTAATATCATCAACCATGTGTAGTTAACTAGTGATTATGATTGATTGTTTTTTATAAGATAAGTTTAATGCTAGCTAGCAACTTACCTTGGCTTACTGCATTTCCGTAACAGGCAGTCTCCTTGTGGAGTGCAACGAGAGAGAGGCAGGTCGTTATTGCATTGGACTAGTTAACTGTAAGGTTGCAAGATTGGATCCCCCGAGCTGACAAGGTGAAAATCTGTCTTTCTGCCCCTGAACGAGGCTGTTAAACCCACCGTTCCTAGGCCGTCATTGAAAATAAGAATGTGATCTTAACTGACTTGCCCAGTTAAATAAAGGTTAATTAAAGGTGTTAAAAAAAATATATATAAAAAAACGGCGTCCAAAAATACCGATTTCCGATTGTTATGAAAACTTGAAATCGCCCCTAATTAATCGGAAATTCCGATTAATCGGTCAACCTCTAATTTGAACTCAATTGCATGACCGTGTTCTCCAGCCTTGTCCTTGTCAACACTCACACCTGTGTTAATGAGAGAATCACTGACATGTCAGCTGGTCCTTTTGTTTTGGCCACAACTGTACAAAGTAGCCCAATCATATGACCTGGCAGAATTATATTATTATTTTCATCAATCCAGTGGGTATTTGTTTCACAAACTCTACCATCACATGAGCTACAAAAAACACTGCTAAACAACAGCCTCTTGCTACACTATGTGTGGAAAACACTGATCAAGGAGGAGCCTAATGCAACACCCATACAGTCTTCAGGGCACACACATGGCAGCTGAATGTACACAGCCAGGGGAATAGATAGGGGTGGATGTCTGCAGGCCTGGAGTGTTTGCTGTGTGTGTTAAAGGGATGCTGCAAGATTCTGTCATTTAAGATTCTTTAATTTCTCTACTTACCCAGAGTCTGATGAACTCGTGGATACCGTTTTTATCCAGTCATTGCGCTCACTAGTTAGCTGAAGTTTTGCGAGATAATGCTAACTTCCTTCATACTGCACACTGAGACATTCAAATAGCATCCACAAGCCTCTGGGTAAGTAGAACAAGGGCTTAATTGACAATCTTTCTTATTTTGTTTGCAACAGGCTTCTATGGCCGGCCATGGACAATGGAACAAAGGAAAGAGCTGTTCAGGAGGTAATTTAATGGTTATGTACAGCAGGCTGGCATAAGGTGTTGAATAGTGCTCTATCATAATGGGATCAGTGAATGTACTGAAGTTTTCAATATCATCAAATTAGAAATCGCTTAAATCAATTTAGTCAATATGTTCTGTGATAAACAAAACAAACCATGTCACACAAAGCCTGTGTTAATCACTATGTGTTGTTCCCCAGACAGCAGAAATGGGGCTTGAACACATACCTCTACGCACCTAAAGATGACTACAAACACAGGATGTTCTGGAGAGAGATGTACTCAGTAGAAGAAGCAGGTAAGGTTGTCTCATCATGGCCATGGATTGGACCTATTCCTGTCACATATACAGACAAATATGTAATAAACAAACAAAAGTGCACAGATGTTGCTGCTTGTGATTGTTGCAATAGTGCTCTGCTTTGATAAATAAGCTTGCTCTGAAACGCGTCAGCATGAAACATTTTCGAAGGGAATTAAGTTGCCGCCTTGAACCTACTCATAGCATTTGTTTTACATTCCTATGTCTGAGCACCCTTTCAGCATTTCAGGACATATTTGAAATATTAGCTACAATACAGCGATGTAATAAACAAACCATGCCTGACATATTTCATTCATGCTGATGTGAAATAGTATCTGAAACTAATGCATCTCTCTCTTATAGAACAACTGATGACCCTGATTAGTGCTGCAAAGGAGTATGGGACCGAGTTCATCTATGCCATCTCCCCAGGCCTAGACATCACCTTCTCTAACCAGAAAGAAGTGTCCACACTCAAGAGGAAACTGGACCAGGTAACCAACTGTTACATTTTTTAAATTTTTTAAATGCATCTCTCCTTCCTCCTTGCAGACGACGCACTACAATAACTCCTTATGTGCGTATAGAGATTTTAGGATTGGGTTAGAGGAGTACTGTCTTGCTAATAACAATCTTTAACCACAGTTAAGAATGCAGGCCTATAGTCTAATCTACATCCTTGATGGAATACATAGCCTCTACATCCTTGACGGTCTGCACTCACTCGTTTGCCGGAGTCTTAACATAAAATATAATTATTCATTCTCTCCATTAGGTAACTCACTTTGGCTGCAAGTCATTTGCCTTACTGTTTGACGACATCGACCACAACATGTGCCCCGCCGACAAGGAAGTGTTCAGCTCCTTCGCCCATGCCCAGGTGTCCATCACCAATGAGATCTTTCAGTACCTGGGAGAGCCTGAGACCTTCCTCTTCTGCCCCACAGGTAACAGGTAACCCTGTATGTTGGTACTGAAATTTGTTCTAGATTCAAAGTTGAAGGAAGATATAAATTTAATGTATGTTTTTCATTGTCTCCCTAAAACCAGAGTACTGTGGAACATTCTGTTACCCCAATGTGGCCCAGTCTCCCTACCTGCACACAGTGGGAGAGAAGCTGCTGCCTGGTATTGAAGTGCTGTGGACAGGTACAGTAGATCCAAACTAGTTCATATCCAACATGTTTTGGCACTCATTAGATGGAATTAACCTTACCATTATAAGATAAAAACACAGTAACGGACCTTGTAACATATTTTTTAATTTACTTTAGAACTTGCATGACTCCTACATCGGACATTATTTTTCTAGGTCCTAAGGTGGTATCCAAAGACATTACAGTGGAGTCCATAGAGGAGGTCTCTAAGATCCTGAAGAGAGCTCCGGTAATCTGGGACAATATCCATGCCAACGACTACGACCAGAAGCGTCTGTTCCTGGGGCCGTACAAGGGGCGCTCCACAGAGCTCATCCCCCGCCTCAAGGGGGTTCTCACCAACCCCAACTGTGAGTTCGAGTCCAACTTCGTGGCCATCCACACCCTGGCCACCTGGTATAAGTCCAACATGAATGGAGTGCGCAAGGATGTCGCCATGAGTAAGTCTGACTTGATTTCTGGCACATTCGGATTCGGGTACTATGAAATCTCACACAATATCATTGTCATGGGTACCTCAGATAGGGGTGGACTTCATTTATTTATTTATTCACTTACTTTATTAGATTTATTCATCAGGGAAATTATGTTCTGTAATGTGCCCGATTGAGCTAAAAATACAAATTTCTTAAAGCAGGGATGTACAGCTTTGGTTCTCACGACTGCTGTGTGTGTTGGTTTTCAGTGTTGTCCTGAATCTGAGAGTGTTATTGCCAATTAATGACGACAATTGAGTGAATGTTTTGGTATTTGTAGAGAAGGGTCACTCACCGTCACACAAGGTACACGAAATGGCTGCCAAAGTCTCGTCTGTTTGGTTTTTAAGAATGACACAAAATATTATATTTATCCTCGAAAGAGGACAGCATTGTGTCTATTCAGATTACATGGCTTTCAATGAAATCCAATCATGTTATTGATTACTCCAATAGAGGAAGGGAAGGAGGCACTTTCACAGTATTCAAACAGGCCTGTACATTACACCTGGTAATGGTGATCTGTTTGGTTATCAGTGTGGCAGCCCCCCGCACCTCTCCAAAACCTGAATGTGTCTTTCGAGGGGTTGGGTTAAAAGCAGAAGTCAAATTTCGGTTGGATTTTTTTGTGAAATGTACCAATAAAGTCATCTTAATCTTATTTATCTCTCTTCCTCCTTCTCTCTCCCTTCCCCCCTCTCTCTCCTTCCTGCATCCTCCTCCCTCCTCTCAGCGGATGGAGAGGACAGTACCGTGTCTATCCAGATCAAGCTGGAGAATGAGGGCAGTGATGAGGAGTTAGAGACAGACATGTTGTACAGCCCTCAGCTGGCCCTGAAACTGGCCCTCACAGAGTGGCTGGGGGAGTTTGTAGTGCCTCACCAGTACAACAGTAAGAACCGTCACCTACCTATCATCTCTCATTTATACAACTGGTGGGTCTAATCCTGAATGCTGATTGGTTAAAAGCACATTCCAGCCGGTGTCTGTTCCACAAGTTACCATCGGCTAAATCTATGACGTTAAAATGCATATTTACTCTGTTCCCCCAGACTGCGCAATCTACTGTCTCATTAGCCCAGTCAGGCACTTTATAAACTTTATCTCCTATAAAAGCATCTTGACATTATCTCATGTTTCTTTTAGACTAACATTTTATTTTCAACAGCGGAGATTTGTATAAACCTTGCTGTCTGTCTCTGACATTTGCAACATTGTTTCAATATTCAAATTCGATCTCCAACTGTCCCATAGTAATGAACGTGTCGGGGTCGGGACTAGACAGAGGAAGGCAGCTTTTCTCAGCCAGTCGAAATCATGAAACAGCTGGCGTATTTTTTTTATGGATATATACAAACTAGACTGCTAGTTTGCATTCTTTACTGCTTCAGTTTAAAGATATTGTGTTAGCTGTGTTGTTTACGAGCTCCTCTGAGTAACAGTGTCCTGATGTGAGAGTCCATTTTCTATGCCAGGTGAAATCGTGCCTCATTATCTTATTGTTCAGGATGTATCCAAATAAATTTCACTAGAAAACAGGTTATGCAAATGCAGCTACTGTTGTTATTCTGTCTGCACTGTTTGACATGACTGTAAGTTAGCCATAGTTGGCTTGCTTTTTTTATATATATACATTTTTTATTAGGGGATGGATCAGCTTTAATATTGCAGATAGATTGTTGCTTTGTAGTTGGCTAGCTAGCAAGGAAGGGATAAGAACATTGCCAGCCAGTATGGTAATGGAACATTTTAGAACAAAGAATTGGGTCGCGTCCATAGATATAGAACAAAAAGACTGAACAACTGGGTCTCATCTCTGTCAACAGAGCCAATAGAACGAACGACCAGCTGGCTTGGGTAGCAACCCTAGACTTGTGTTGGGACTATATCTTGTCGAAGGATGAAATAGTATGAATAAAGGCATCAAAATAATGTTTTTAATTAAAAAATGTCAATCATTATTAGAATATTTTGGTAACCCGTTGTATAAAAGTGACAATGCCCTTGAAACCAGTGTTTGGATTATATACTGGAATGATTTTCCAGCCCTCGACTTCGTCTTGGGCCTAAACACCCGTGCCAATATATCCTCCGATCACCTGCTTCTCTGGCATTGTCACTTAAATAACGTGTGTGTGTGTTTCCTTACTTCATACTGTATCATTTGAAACAATGGAAAATTCAGCACTGGATTTTAAACACTTATTTCACTCATGCATTAAAGCTAGCCATTCTATTTTTGTCTAGTATGTTGATATTTGTTATAAAAGCATGTTGACAATGTCTCTGTTCTTGTCTCCTCTCCAGGTCGCCAGGTACCCCACAGCGGAGCTAAGAGTTCAGCTATTGACGTGTCATCACTAGGTGCCTCCTCCCTCTGCTCTGCTACTACAGTCACTACAGTGTTCCAACAGCCCATCATGACACCCACAGGCGCCCCTGACCCCAACAATCACCCCACGGCCAAGAGACTGCAACAACAAGAGGTGGAGGAGGTAGTTACTGATTTAACTTAGATCATTTTTATATTAGATAGGGTAGAACATACAGTATGCAGTGCACATCCAATGGTTTTAAGTTGGTTTCCCTGGTTTGTCTCTGTTGTGCCAAGTCTCACAGTCTACATACAGTACAACAAAACAAAATATTTCATTACAACTGATCAAGAATAACACACAATTCTACATGGGCTCACCAAGATGGTGAGGCAATAACTTGTTTCCTAAAGGTTTTCTAAGCGTTTCCAATGTTGTTCAGGTGGATGTTGAGAAGAAGGAGTCTGATGAAGAGCCCATGGAGATGGTTGTGGAGAAACCAGATGAGACGGACCCAGAGTCAGACCCTGTAGCGGAGGCTGCAAATGAGACCAAGAGCAGCCTGGTCCTTATAGACAAGATGTCAGAGGATCTGAAGCCCATGGACACAGACAGGGAAGTCCTGGTTCTTGAGTCCAAGTCTCCAGAGGAGGACATTGACATGGCCCCCATGCAGACAGACGAACAGCTCAAACAGGTAAGTCGTTTGTGTGTGTGTTGGAACTGGGTTCAAATACATGTTTTATTATTTGTTATTTAAATACTTATGTTCTGTGTATTTTCAAATAATACGGCCCTAATCAACTACTTCTATTGAAAGTATTTGAAAGTATTTTCAAAACAATTCCTACAAATAGCTTAGTATTTGAAACTATTTTCAAATACATTATTTCAAATACCAGACCTGGGTTTAAATGCATGGGAGTATTTAAATATTGTATTTTAAAATACTCAAATACACAGACAAGTGTATTTTAAAATACATGCCAATACTTTCCAAGTGTATTCCCAAATGCATTCCAATATTCAACTACTTGTATTTTCAAACAAGAAATATACAAATACTTACTTTCAAATGTCTTTGTGTCGGGAATATATCTTAAATAGTGTTTTAACCCAGTTCTGGTGTGTGTGACGTACGTATGTGTGTGTCTGTGACTCAGATTTTCCAAAGTGATTTGCAATTAAGTGACTTATGTTTAAACAATTACTTGTATTTGTCTTTCAGGATGTCTTTGTACCTGGTCCCAATGAGAAGGCATTGTACACGGCAGAGCCTCTCTCTCTGGAGGACCTGACCCTGCTAGCTGAGCTCTTCTACCTGCCCTATGAATACGGACCCAAAGCCCTGCACATGCTCAAGGAGTTCAACTGGCTACGGGCCAATAGCAGCACCGTCAGCGTCAACTGCGAGGGCAAGGAACCAGAGAAGGTAGGTGTAGGGGATGGGTAGTTAGGAGGGAAATTATCCCTAAATTAGCCTTGTTAGTCATTTGAATTTTTTTCTGATATTCAGAGCTATGAAATATTCAGGTGTGGTGGTGATCACCACTGCGGTACAAAATGGTAGTTGTGTAGTACCTTCATGCAGCCATTGGGGGTGGGTCTAAAACACTGAAACTGTATCCATGCTGTGGCACACACAATGTAAAATCTCCTCACTGAGATTACCGTTTTGCCGTGTCGATACATTTAGTTCTAACTTAGGCTGTGGATGAGGGGTCGCTCAAGATGGCGGCATGAGAGGTCGTAAAATTTCTAGCTGAGGAACAATTTTAGAGGTTTCTCACAAAGTTGTTCATTTTAAGATGTAGTTGCAACAAAAACAGAGTTTGGACACACCTACACATTCAAGGCTTTTTCTTTACAACTTAACAACACATGGAGTCATGTAGTAACCAAAAAAGTGTTAAACAAATCTAAATATATTTGGGATTCTTCAAATTCTTCTTCCTTTGCCTTGATGACAGCGTTGCACACTTGGCATTCTCTCAACCAGCTTCATGAGGTAGTCAGTCACCTGGAATGCATTTCAATTAACAGGTGTGCCTTGTTAAAAGTTAATTTGTGTAATTTCTTTCCTTAATGCGTTTGAGCCAATCAGTTGTGTTGTGACAAGATAGGGGGGTGTTATACAGAAGACGGCCCTATTTGGTAAAGGACCAAGTCCATATTATGGCAAGAACAGCTCAAATAAGCAAAGAGAAACGATGGGGAAAGACATTTATTGTGTCAAAAGAGAGAAATAATATAACATCATAAAGGGAATAATGGATTGTACAAAAAAACTGATCTAACTAATCAGGAATTACTGGAGTTATCATCACTGCAAATGCAGTTAGACTGTATCTACGAGGAAAAGGCCCAGGGAGCATTTGTAAGATCCAGACAAAAATGGATGGAAGAGAGAAATACAAAATATTTCTTTAATTTAGAAAAAAGGGCAGGTGGAATGACTTCTGATGTAAATGAATGATCAAATACTCCAAATGAAAATCCAAAAGAAATCTCTCAGCATGTTTCCCAATTTTTTATCAGAATCTGTATACATCAGCCCAGTCAACTTCCAATATGGATTTTTTGGGGGGGCAATGTAGCAAACACCGCTAAGAAGATTTGTAATTATTTATCTGTTATCTGAAACAGATTAGGAATATTGTTTGTGATAATACATTTCCCTCAGCAAGATTGTTTTGGTTGAATATCTATGGTATATACAAAGGGGGAAAGCATGGAAAATATTGTATCAGTAAAGGAAGCTTCATTTAAAATTATACATAGATTTTATCCTGTGTTTTGGAAAGATTCAAGCTGAATATTGACTAATTGTCATTTCTGGGGGTGTGTATTTAAGATTCTGTTTAAAGAGATAGGGTGCCCTAAAGAACACCACCCTGTTGTCTGCCCCCAGGTTGCGGAGTGGAAGTGCCGGGCTGAGAAGTTTGAGGAGATGTGTTGCTCGGTCATCCAGATGTTCACCAGGCTCTCTAATTCAGCCAACCGCACCATCCTCTACGACCTCTACCCCTACATCTGGGACATCAAGAGCATCACCTCCATGGTCAAGTCCTTTGTCCAGTGGCTAGGTACGCACGGACACACACACACGCTCACACATCCACACTCATATTAGGCAGGGAAAACCCATTTTGGTGATTTCTGATATATCATCAAAATAAAAAAATCACGGCACAATTTTGGAATCACTCAACAGTTTTTACCCGATTAAGTACAATGCCATTGGAAATGAATGCTGACGCTGCCTCCGGTTGACATTACATTTTCATAAATAGCCCAATGTCAAAACAATTTTAATGTGTCCAAATCAATAACTAATATGCAGAAACAGTTTATGACACTTAGAACATTTTATGTTTCTGTTTTCAATCTACACATGCATGTACAACAATAGTAATCAATAGTAATCAATCACCAAAAATACAGTTGTCTTGACAAGTGTCAATAAATCACTGAAATAGCGAGGAAATCATGTTGTACATGCTTTTGAAACTAACACAACAAAAAAAAAGATTTTTTAAAAGATTTTTTTTACATCACTGGTTAGACAACAACCTGTAAAAGACAGTCTGTTACATTTTGGAGTGATGCATTTTGATTTGTGGGTCACCGAAACAGAAAGAGAAACACAACACTTATTTGGCAACCATTCATATTGATGTCACGTTGAAATCGATTGCGTGAGAGGGGGGAGAACTAACACAGCAAAAAAAACACACTGAATCTGGGAATAATGTGTACATCACTGGTTATAGGACAATTTGTGGAAGACATCATTTTGAAGTGTTGCATTTTGATTCAAGTGGGTCGCCAACGCGGTCAGTGTACGCAACACTTTTTTTGTTAATCACTTTGTTAATCACTTCGATATCACGCTAAAATCAATAAAGCAGGGGCAAATGTTTGGGCTGTAGCGCTGTTCAAACTAACACTATTCAACGGCCACACTGAAACTTGGAATAACCTATACATGGTTGGTTAGATGAGAACTTGTAGAAGGCTTATATCTATGTATTGGATGTTGATTTCGGGAGGCTACCATCATGGAAAAGGGGACAGACTTCATTTTCTGTTAGTTAATGTAAAATAATCACGACGTGGCATAGGACATCAACAGTGACAATGGTTGGCTGCTATTTAAGTGATAGTCTGAATGTCAAATCCATGTATTGGTGTGTGGCCAGCGACTTTGATAGAGAGACCGCCCCGACTGTTCCGTGCCATTTCATTAACTCTGCGTTCTAAGTCCTGTGCATCCCAGCATGTTACAAAATCAACGGTACAAAACCTATGATATTGATATGCTTTATAAGCAGTCAATCTTATGTCATTGTGACTGACTATAAACTTTTATACTAACATCACCAATCTGAGGTAAAAAAGGATGTGTAATTCCACTTAATGTTATAGGGTGACAATACAAGCTTTGTGTAAGGTAGTAACTCAAACTGTCCACGTTAGGGAAATTAGCACAATATACAATAATTTGATGTAAAATACTAAGTCATTCAACATGTCAATTTAAGATGATAGTATATGTTGCCCACTCACGAACTAGTACAACAATGACATCTGTTTCTCACTTATTTAACCATTTAGAGAGTTTAAAAATGCTCTAGACTAGAGTCTCCATAGTTTCCGTGCAGCAGCCTGAATGTTTGACGTCCCTACTCATACACACAGACCAACTAGGTACGTATGGTATGGACACCTGGAACGATTCAGCATGACTCCGACTAGTAAGTGTAGGACATGAAACGCATATACTGTAGGCATGAACAAATAAATGTCACGTCTTTAAGCTTCATGGTGAAGTTATTAATCCAGTGAAAATGCAGCTATTCTCATGGCTAGTTTTAGATGAGCTGAAAGTATACACAAAGGTGAATACCATTGAGGTAAGCATGTTTATGAGCATTACAGATATGTTTATGACCATATTACACTTCCTCCATGCTAAAAATTGATAGTGCAGCTGTATGATTTTTCATCTGCCGTCCAGTCTTAGGTAGTTTAGTCATGCACATATTAATCATCTGCACAGGTACTGTAACTATAGTGCCCACTGCCCAGTCTGCTTAACAGATGGATAAAGCATATTTGACTTGGCAACGCAATATTTCACTTCTCTTGGCTTTCACCTGTGTTCAAGGTGAGTCTAGAGCACTCTTGTTGTCAGCTCATACGGGCTCGTATTAGGATAACTTAGGCTTAGTTTATATATCCACCAGTGCCAGACAGACATCTGCTACATTGCTTGTCAATCGTTGTTTTGATTCTGTTTTTATTGCACTTTTTGATTTGTTAATTTTACTTTTCGACAGACTGAATGCCGCTTGCACTGCTAGCCACACCGAAATAAATTGGTCCACCACAACTAAGTGAAGTGTCCGTATCAGTGGTGATAGGTCCAGATATGGGGTACTGCTGCTTGCTGTGTGTCAAGTAACAGGCTTCTGCGTTCACTCCCACCCCTTAGCGTGCCAACGAGCTTGGAGAGCAAGGTGACTGACTGTGGAAGGCCATTCTGGTGCAAGAACAAAGATAACAATGAATGCTCTGAGGCAATGTGTTACTGTATTGAAACTATTAATTTCATAAAATGCCCTCACTAATGCAGTAACTGCAGAGGTCTGCAAGGTCAATGCAGAGCCTATTCTCAACACATGCTCTGTGTACCAGTGTTATTGCTGGCTCTGAGTGCCTGGCCTCTCCTGAATAGTTTATTCTAGCTGTATCGGAGCCAATTCTCTGGACTTAAAAACACTCCGTCTTACACACACCTCAGCTACATGGAACATGTCTTGATAATGAGTCAACCAGTCAGGGATCCCAAATGCACCATTATACAGTTAGAACAACTTTTCTGCGAGAGGTCGTCTGCAGCCATAGAAAGCTGTTTTGATCAACCCTGAAGCACTAGCATGGCCTGTAGGTTACACAGTAACCATGTTTCATTCACAGGTTTCGGTCCAGAGCAGAAGACTCTAACCTATACAGTAAACAGCAGGTAGCAAACCCACACTGGCAGAACCACTGCTATATCATAGCTATAATGGCATTATAAACCAGTATAACATTTTAGACTGTAGAGAACCATTTTGTAGGTCTTTGTGAATAATTTAGTGGAGGTCTGTCTTTCTAAACAGCACTGGCTGTGGGCTAGCTAAACAGAACATTAAGCAACCTAAAGGCTTTCCCTCATCAGGTCAATCTATTGTTTTGTAGACAACACCTTCTCTTTTATTACTTAACCGCCCTCAAGGCCCTATCAAAGAGCTGTATTCTATGTATTCATCCCCTTACTGGTCTGTAGTTGTGCAACCGGCAGTCAGTCTTACCTTCTCCTCGCTGGTGTTGTTACTTGGACACATTTGCTAACGACTATCTTCTACTGTTCTCTCCTTTCACCGTGTGCAGATGGACAAATCCTCAGTACCAGTTTCTACTGCTATTGGATCGCAATGGCCGACGTATGCTCACTGCTGGCCTTGTCACCTTTTGTAAATGTTTTTTGTTTTGATTGATTTTCATATCAGATTAAGAGATTTGATTTGGGTGATGGAAGGAAAGCTGCCCTCCGGATGAAGTCACAGTCACATTTTGCGCAGCGATCTGTAGTAGCGAGCGATAAGCTTTAACGTATTTTATTCTTTTTTTCTCTGACAGCATTTGTTTCTCTCTAACATGTATGTTTTTACCAGTAGGCCTTTTCATAGATGTGGCTTGGACAGGCACTGGGTGCACCTACACACTGGGGTTCACACCAGGCTTTCAGATTGTTAGTCTCTCTACCATCCTCTAGTTTTGGGGTGCTAACTACAGTATACACCACATTTTTCAGTCTTTAATATGCTTTGAAAGTGACTAGTCGTTCCTTCACAAAGCGACTAGCAACTTACATTGCAACATGCCACGCTGAGGCAAGCAGAACAAAACTGTGAAATAACAATTTTATTAAGATAGAGATCTGGTGATTCAGTGATTCACTCCCAAGCAGCTAAAAGCTAGCTGTGAGTTCCTCTCTGTGGGTGCATCTGTGTGATGAGTGGAGCCAGCCTCGTCAGAGGAAGTGTTCTAGTCAGGGTGAGGTTGTTACTGTATGTTATAGCAGGAGCGTTAACTCTATTGTAATGTTCACGTGCTGCATCTGTGTCTACACATGACAGGAGACCTCACCAGATGTGGCATCGTCTATCAATCTGATCTTACTCTATATAGCACTTTTTTTGTAACAAAGTGCTTCACAGGCACAACAACCAATGATGGCAATCACTCATATATTTGAAAGGTGTGACTGACAATACCATTTTCAAGGCTGCTCTTGTAAGAACGGAGCAGAGTGCCAACACCACAGTAGGTACTCCCCAGTCAAGCGAGCACTTGAGGTGCACTGAAACTGCACCCCTTTTAGTTATGTGTCTGCATGGAACTGTCCTCTCTATGTTGAGTTTTTAAAAATTCAGAGCCTCTCTAACTTCCTGGTTTGAGTCCTGCTCCCTGGTCATGTGCTGAGTCAGGTTAGATGAGAATGTGACTTCAGATGAGGTGCTGGGATCAGTGGGGCGACGGCAGCTGAAGCTTACACAGTAGGACGAGTTCCTCCTAAACACTGATCTAAGGTCAGTTAAGCTAGTTAGAGTATGGATGACTTGGAAGTTCTCACTGCAAGTGAACCAGAATCCGACTGTTTGAGTCAGGCTTTATAACCTCAATGATTCTTCCCAGTGAGACACACAAAAGTAAGCTTTAGTTGCTTGAGCCCCAAGTCCAGCCAAACCCATTTCATACACATTTTATTATTAAAAAAAAAAAAAGTTTTATTTTCTTTAGAGTTATTGGAAAATAATGATAACCTGACCCTCCTTGACCCCCACCCCCACCCCACCACCACCTATCTGCAAGTTCCGTTCTATCTCTGGGTCCCATGGTAATGCTGTGTCCATCCGCCGCTGTGTGCTCCTAACAGGGTGCCGTAGTCAGGCCACTGCACAGTTCCTTAGTGGAGACCAAGAGCCTTGGGCCTTTAGGGGCGGTCTAGCAGGAGAGTTCCAGGTATATACCAATGCACTGACTTCACAGATCATAAATGTGATGTAATGCTAGTAAAGAAAACAAGAGTTTTGTGTTGAAGAGAAAGTGGTTGTTGCGCACAGCAGATGTGAAAGGGTTTGGTCTGTCTAAGGTGGGCTTATTACTAGGTTTAAGTCTCTTTAAAGGGTGTATACCTCAGAATCCTAATATAGAAAGTCCATGTCTTGGACAGAGTGCCTGTGAATTTGTAAAGGTATTGGTCCAACCAGCATCTGGTATGGTCTGATCAGTCTAAAAATTGAAAGGGTGAACTGACATCGTAAAAAGCTAAAGCAGTCACACTGGTTTTCTAATCGCCAAAGTGTCTCAAATTCGAATTTCTTTCAGCTGACTGCCCAAAGGAGATGCTGCTTTTCCTTGGCGGACGCGTTCTGCCTCCTCTCCCCTGAACGTGTGATATGGCTAGTGTTGGATTTCCATGACATCTCATTTCTTTGCAGGAAACGCTCAGTGCACAAATCCCCCCTTTGCACACGGAAGCGTATGCATCACAGCGCCAGCGAGAACGCAAGCGAGTCCGCCCGCACAAAAAACTCTGTGAGCAAACACGATTCTCCTAGACTAGAATATACTGTTGGACGATCCTCCTAGACTGTTGGAAACAGGTTTTTTTTTCAACTGTAGTAGATGATCTTTAAAAGACTTGGTGGTTAGTCTTTAGCTGTATCTAATGTTTAATATACAGTACCAGTCAAAAGTTTGGACACCCACTCATTCCAGTTTTTTCTTCTATTTTCGACATTGTAGAGTAATAGTGAAGACATCAGCAGAATGAAGTAACACATATGGAATCGTGTAGTAACCAAAAAAGGTTAAAGAAATCAAAATATATTTGAGATTCTTCAAAGTAGCCACCCTTTGCCTTGATGACAGCTTTGCACACTCTTGGCATTCTCTCAACCAGCTTCATGAGGTAGTCACCTGGAATGCATTTCAATTAACAGGTGTGGCTTGTTAAAAGTTAATTTGTGGAATTTCTTTCCTTCTTAATGCATTTGAGCCAATCAGTTGTGTTGTGACAAGGTAGGAGTGGTATACAGAAGATAGCCCTGTTTGGTAAAAGACCAAGTCCATATTATGGCATGACAAACATCTAATAAGCAAAGAGAAACCACAGTCCATTGTTACTTTAAGACATGAAGGTCAGTCAATCTGGAAAATGTCAAGAACTTTGAAAGTTTCTTCAAGTACAGTCACAAAAAACATCAAGTGCTATGATGAAACTGATTCTCGTGAGGACCGCCACAGGAAAGGAAGACCCAGAGTTACCTCTGCTGCAGAGTATAAATTCATTAGAATAACTGCACCTCAGATTGCAGCCCAAATACAGTTGAAGTCAGAAGTTTACATACATCTTAGCCAAATACATTTAAACTCCGTTTTTCACAATTCCTGACATTTAATCCAAGTAAAATTCTCTGTCTTAGGTCAGTTAGGATCACAACTTTATTTTAAGAATGTGAAATAATAGTAGAGTGATTTATTTCAGCACATTCCCAGTGGGTCAGAAGTTTACATACACTCAATTAGATTTGGTAGCATTGCCTATACATTTTTTAACTTGGGTCAAATGTTTCAGGTAGCCTTCCACAAGCTTCCCACAATAATTTGGGTGAATTTTGCCCCCATCCTCCTGACAGAGCTGGTATAACTGAGTCAGGTTTGTAGGCCTCCTTGCTCACACACGCTTTTTCAGTTCTGCCCACATATTTTCTAAAGGATTGAGGTCAGGGCTTTGTGATGGCCACTCCAATACCTTGACTTTGTTATCCTTAAGCCATTTTGCCACAACTTTGGAAGTATGCTTGGGGTCATTGTCCATTTGGAAGACCCATTTGCGGCCAAGCTTTAATTTCCTGACTGATGTCTTGAGATGTTACTTCAATATATCCACATAATTTTCCACCCTCATGATGCCATCTATTTTGTGAAGTGCACCAGTCCCTCCTGCAGCAAAGCACCCCCACAACATGATGCTGCCACCCCCGTGCTTCACGGTTGGGATGGTGTTCTTCAGCTTGTAAGCTTCTCCCTTTTTCCTCCAAACGTAACGATGGTTGTTATGGCCAAACAGTTATATTTTTGTTTCATCAGACCAGAGGACATTTCTCCAAAAACTACAATCTTTGTCCCCATGTGCAGTTGCAAACTGTAGTCTGGCTTTTTTATGGCGGTTTTGGAGGAGTGGCTTCTTCCTTGCTGAGAGGCCTTTCAGGTTATGTCGATTTAGGACTTGTTTTACTGTGGATATAGATACTTCTGTACCTGTTTCCTCCAGCATCTTCACAAGGTCCTTTGCTGTTTCACACCAAAGTACGTTCATCTGTAGGAGACAGAACGCGTCTCCTTCCTGAGTGATATGACGGCTGCGTGGTCCCATGGTGTTTATACTTGCGTACTACTGTTTGTACAGATGAACGTGGTACCTTCAGGCATTTGGAAATTGTTCCCAAGGAGGAACCAGACCTGCAGAGGTCTACAATTTTTTTCCTGAGCTCTTGGCTGATTTTTTACATTTTTTTTCTCATGATGTCAAGCAAAGAGGCACTGAGTTTGAAGGTAGGCCTTGAAATACATCCACAGGTACACCTCCAATTTACTCAAATTGTGTCAATTAGCCTATCAGAAGCTTCTAAAGCCATGACATCATTTTTATAATTTTCCAAGCTGTTTAAAGGCACAGTCAACTTAGTGTATGTAAATGTGTTACCCACTGGAATTGCGATACAGTGAAATAATCTGTCTGTAAAAATGAATTGTGTCATGCACAAAGTAGATGTTCTAACCGACTTGCCAAAACTAGTATGTTAACAAGAAATTTGTGGAGTGGTTGAAAAGAGTTTTAATGACTCCAACCTAAGTGTATGTAAACTTCTGACTTCTTCAACTGTAAATGCTTCACAGAGTTCAAGTAAGAGACATATCTCAACATCAACTGTTCAGAGGAGACTGTGTGAATCAGGCCTCCATGGTCGTATTGCTGCAAAGAAACCACCACTAAAGGACACCATTAAGAAGAAGAGACTTGCTTGGGCCAAGAAACACGAGCAATGGACATTAGACCGGTGGATATCTGTCCTTTTGGTCTGATGAGTCCAAATTGTATTTTTTTTTTTGGTTCCAACCGCTGTGTCTTTTGAGACGCGGAGTAGGTGAACGGATGATCTCCGCATTTGTGGTTCCCACCATGAAGCATGGAGGCGGTGATGTTTGAGTGTTTTGCTGGTGACGATGTTGGTGATTTTATTTAGAATTCAAGTCACTCTTAACCCGCATGGCACCCACAGCATTCTGCAGCGATACGCCATCCCATCTGGTTGCGCTAAGTGGGACTATCATTTGTTTTTCAACAGGACAATGACCCAACACACCGCCAGGCTGTGTAAGGGCTATTTGACCAAGGAGAAGAGTGATGGAGTGCTGCATCAGATGACCTGGCCTCCACAATCACCCGATCTCAACCCAATTGAGATGGTTCGGGATGAGTTGGAGTGAAGGAAAAGCAGCCAAAAAATGCTCAACATACGTGGGAACTCCTTCAAGACTATTGGAAAAGCATTCCAGGTGAAGCTGGTTGAGCGAATCCCAAGAGTGTGCAACGCTGTCATCAAGGCAAAGGTTACTACATGATTCCATATGTGTTATTTCATAGTTTTGATGTCTTCACTATTATTCTACAATGTAGAAAAAAAGTACAAATAAAGAAAACCCCTTGAATGAACTTTTGACTGGTCCTGTATGTTCGACTTGTGTAGTTTTGCTCCTGGAGTTTTGTCACTGTGTCAGCGCCAGCATCATGACTTCTCTCTACAGGAGGGCCTTGCCCTGCCCAGCGACTCAAAGTGAAGCCTTAGACCAGACACGGGGAATGGAGCAGCAGTATCTCCTTTAGCCAGCAGCACCTTTCTCAGACCAAGCCTTTACTCCTCCCATATACACCTGTAACTCATATTCCTCTGTCTTTTAAAAGAAAACATTCTTTATGTGCTATGCTCTCATAAAAACAGATGTGATGATTTGCTACTGCTGCTCACTGTCTAGCCAAAAGTGCCACAGAAGCCATTTTTAGTAATGTTACTTCCATGTCTTGGACCATTGGCTGGTTTAACCTTCCTTTGACACCCAGCTGTTGTTGGTGCCACAGTGTCTTAGCAGTAGCAAAGGAGCTCTGAGACAGTGAATGCTGAGACCGTGCCTGATGTCAGTTATACTGAACCTTTCTGTTTTGATCCCTCGACAGAGATTGTTGCCAATCGACGGGGCAAATGATCTTTTCTTCCAGCCTCCTCCCGCACTGCCAACATCCAAAATCTATTCCATCAGGCCCTACTATGCTAAAGATGAGGTAAAGAGAGTTTTTATGGCACCTTTGCCCTCCATCAGTAGGTGTGTCTGTCTGTGTGTGGGTATGGGTGGGCGTTATTTCCCTGTATGCAGTCAGTGATTAGCTGAACAGACTGGGTGTACAGTGCCTTGCGAAAGTATTCGGCCCCCTTGAACTTTGCGACCTTTTGCCACATTTCAGGCTTCAAGATATAAAACTGTATTTTTTTGTGAAGAATCAACAACAAGTGGGACACAATCATGAAGTGGAACGACATTTATTGGATATTTCGAACTTTTTTAACAAATCAAAAACTGAAAAATTGGGCGTGCAAAATTATTCAGCCCCCTTAAGTTAATACTTTGTAGCGCCACCTTTTGCTGCGATTACAGCTGTAAGTCGCTTGGGGTATGTCTCTATCAGTTTTGCACATCGAGAGACTGACATTTTTTCCCATTCCTCCTTGCAAAACAGCTCGAGCTCAGTGAGGTTGAATGGAGAGCATTTGTGAACAGCAGTTTTCAGTTCTTTCCACAGATTCTCGATTGGATTCAAGTCTGGACTTTGACTTGGCCATTCTAACACCTGGATATGTTATTTTTGAACCATTCCATTGTAGATTTTGCTTTATGTTTTGGATCATTGTCTTGTTGGAAGACAAATCTCCGTCCCAGTCTCAGGTCTTTTGCAGACTCCATCAGGTTTTCTTCCAGAATGGTCCTGTATTTGGCTCCATCCATCTTCCCATCAATTTGAACCATCTTCCCTGTCCCTGCTGAAGAAAAGCAGGCCCAAACCATGATGCTACCACCACCATGTTTGACAGTGGGGATGGTGTGTTCAGGGTGATGGGCTGTGTTGCTTTTACGCCAAACATAACGTTTTGCATTGTTGCCAAAAAGTTCAATTTTGGTTTCATCTGACCAGAGCACCTTCTTCCACATGTTTGGTGTGTCTCCCAGGTGGCTTGTGGCAAACTTTAAATGACACTTTTTATGGATATCTTTAAGAAATGGCTTTCTTCTTGCCACTCTTCCATAAAGGCCAGATTTGTGCAATATACGACTGATTGTTGTCCTATGGACAGAGTCTCCCACCTCAGCTGTAGATCTCTGCAGTTCATCCAGAGTGATCATGGACCTCTTGGCTGCATCTCTGATCAGTCTTCTCCTTGTATGAGCTGAAAGTTTAGAGGGACGGCCAGGTCTTGGTAGATTTGCAGTGGTCTGATACTCCTTCCATTTCAATATTATCGCTTGCACAGTGTTCCTTGGGATGTTTAAAGCTTGGGAAATCTTTTTGTATCCAAATCCGGCTTTAAACTTCTTCACAACAGTATCTCGGACCTGCCTGGTGTGTTCCTTGTTCTTCATGATGCTCTCTGCGCTTTTAACGGATCTCAGACTATCACAGTGCAGGTGCATTTATACGGAGACTTGATTACACACAGGTGGATTGTATTTATCATCATTAGTCATTTAGGTCAACATTGGATCATTCAGAGATCCTCACTGAACTTCTGGAGAGAGTTTGCTGCACTGAAAGTAAAGGGGCTGAATAATTTTGCACGCCCAATTTTTCAGTTTTTGATTTGTTAAAAAAGTTTGAAATATCCAATAAATGTCGTTCCACTTCATGGTTGTGTCCCACTTGTTGTTGATTCTTCACAAAAAAATACAGTTTTATATCTTTATGTTTGAAGCCTGAAATGTGGCAAAAGGTCGCAAAGTTCAAGGGGGCCGAATACTTTCGCAAGGCACTGTAACTACACGCTATTGGTATCTGAGCTGTCCTCACTTTTAAACACTGCTTTGAGGTTCATCGGTAGGCCTGTTTACCCATTCTGCACTGTCAGCAGTATCCTCCATTCCTGTGTGTGTGCGTCATCCTGAGTCCTTTCTAACTGCTCGTGTGTTTCAGCATGCAGTTTATAAGATCTGCAGAGAGATGTACTCTGAAGGAGTGGAGGAACTGCCCTTCTCTGGAGAGGAGCCAGACCTCATAGGCGACAGGTAAGAACCTTTTTCTTTTAGTTGTCATCTAACATTTATTTTGAAAACTATGGAAGTGGAGACAATTCACCCTAATGTGAATTGTTTCTCCAGGTTAGTAGGAGGGTTCCTGAACCTGAGTCCAGACTATGGGTTTGTCCTGGAGGACGAGGAGGGGATCTGTGGTTACGCTCTGGGCACTGTGGACGTCAAGCCCTTTGTCAAGAAGTGTAAAATGAGCTGGATCCCCTCCATGCAGGAGAAATACAACAAGCCCGACTGCCAGAAGGACCTCTCTGAGGCTGAGGTAGGAGACTGGTTTGACGGAGTCTCTTTCGCTTGACTGTTATTCTAGTTCTGTGATACTTTTTTATATATATAAGTTGTGCCATGAACATGATATCTGGTTGTTTTATCTACTTTGGTCAAATGCACAAATACCCCTTTCACACTACTGAGCTGAACCAAGCCGAGCTGTACTGGGCTGGGCCTGGTTACGCATCCACCATAGTTTCTGGAAAGGACGATGTCAAAGGAAAATAACCGAGACGGCTCAGTACAGTTCAGGTGGGCATGGTAGTGTGAAGGGTATTATTGTCAATTGCCCTGGCTGAGAGTGTCTGTTAAATTAAATGGCAAACGATCTCTCTCCCCCTCCCGTAGAAGATGATGTTGAGTTTCCATGAGGAGGAGGAGGGCCTCCCAGAGTCATTCCTCTCCAACTTCCCGTCCCTCATCAAAGTGGACATACATGCCAAGGTCACCGACCCCAGCGTGGCCAAGAGCATGATGGGATGCCTGCTCTCCTCCCTAAAGGCCAATGGTAGGCGGAGTTGACAGAACCTGTCATAATCAATCAAGCACATTTGCTCGGGGGAACTAATCTACAAATCATCCCTAGCAAACGTCTATGATCCATTATTGAAAACTTCAGTCGTCCCAATTATAATGTATAAGGATGCTTGTCATGAGCATGTATGACCCCCTTATGTTGTATCCTCATCTCATAATGGTCCTAGCTAAATACCAGCCATTTTGAGTCTGTTGAAAATGTCCTACGTCGAGAGACGTAACATTATTATCCTTATAATAGTATATAAAGGCTCAAACATGCTTATACCAAATTCTAACGCATATCTGCAGGTTTTAAGTAGTGTTACCATAACTGTTACTTATGTTGCTAAGCTGTTTACTCTTTCCCCCCAGGTTCCATTGGTGCGTTCTGTGAGGTGCGTCAGGCAGACAAGAGGATGATGGACTTCTACAGTAAGCTTGGCTGCTTCGAGGTTGCCAAGATGGAGGGCTTCCCCAAAGACATAATCATCATGGGCCGCAGCCTTTGAGAACAACTACGAGATCATCAACACGGGACGCAGCTTCTGAGACAGTTGACAGCCTGGCTAACCAAGCAACCATGGAGCTGTATAGAAAGCTTAAGTCAGCCAGGCTAAGGATCACTGTCTGTTACCTTTACAAAACAACCAATACTTGATGATTTTATACTTCAACCACCTGGACTAGACGAGGCTAGAGGCAGCCTGTTTTTAGACCGTGTTTAGACCGTGTTCATCTTGTACAGATTCACTGTGCTGCCGCTAAAGGCCCAGAGCTCTGCCGGATTGAAACAGAATCCGAAACTGTTAAGAGCCACAGAGGTTATCTGTAAAGCCCAGTGTGTGTTGATTTGAGCCAAGATGGCGGACGGTTTCCCTCTGTCTTTGGTCTCCAGAATGGAGATGATGACTGTTCCCCATGCGGCTGCAGGAAGTAGGAGCTGGTCAGGTGCCATCCACTCCCATTAGCCTTTCAGACCATTCAACTTGACTGTCAATAGCCCCGAGTGGGTGTCTGTCTGTGTCTCACTCAGACACAGTCAGGGGGTGTATTGAGATATTACTCCATCTGAAATTGCACCGTATTCCCCATGTAACACATTACTTTTGTCTGGTTAAAGGTAGTGCAGTGAATAGGGAGTTATTTGAGACTTGGTAGTAGATCCTGACACTACACCCTAGTATAGGCCTAGCTGACAGGGTGCTGGTTGGGGAAAAGGGGCCTTTAAAGTATATTACAGTTTTCTCCTGCACCACCTCTTCACAGGTGGTCCTCCTAGCTAACAGAGTGGAAAGTGGTTTATGATTCCACCTATACTGTTTTCTAGTGTGTCCATTTCACTCTTGAGTTTGAAAAATGATCTCTTTCTGGTGTGTTAGATTCCTCAATAGTTTACCTAACCATGACAGACATGCAGATGAAATCATATGTTTGAGTGTTCGAGGAAACTTCTGAAGACTTAAGTAACGAGTTGTTTGCTTGAAACCCACCTGAGTAGAAATGGGTAACCTTGAAGAGAGAAAGGAATATGTGGAAGTTGTCACTTATGTTATGGTTTGTCTATTCCCTTAACCCTTTGCTTTTGGCCATGCTTTTTTACTTGGGATGTAACGATTTATCCCATACGCATCGGTCCCCGATTTGAAATGTTTTAAGATATAAGTGCGCCGGTCCATGGACCCCAAACCGATCCAAATGTAGCATGCATCGGTCAGAAAACGATTTAAACGTTACAAATTGCCGGTTCACCAAAATGTTTTGCTCAATTACATTCTTTCTACCTTCTGAAAATACTTCTCAACTTTTGTGTCAATGTCGAACTGCATGTAACTGTTGACAGTCATTGATCTTACAAGGCGTTTTGCATGTCGAACAACCCCAGGCAATATCAGTAGCCTAGTCAAACTGATACTCTTTAAAGACAGACTTTACAGTATTGTTGCCTGTAAAAATTATTATTATTATTATTTTTTTAAACAGGCACTGTTTATTAGGACCCAATTCATAGTCACATTCTTGCCAGGATAAGCCTTGTTTTTATATCTCCCGTGCACATGCCGGCAAGTGTGGGAGTAGACGTGGGGCCAATGTGGGTGGACATCCTATTTTAATAAATCCATTATTAATTCATTTTAGGCTGGACCTAAGAAACATAACAAATTTTTCCCCCAAAAAAATAGAATGCCATGTATTGAGTTTAATTATGTTACTGGTCTGTGTGGCCTATATGGCTGCAGCATGCACGTGAAATCAATATTTATTTAGTTAATTAAACAGACAAGACATACTTGGCTACATTATTGCATGCTAAATGTTTCTGATCGGTGATGGATGAGCAAACTGATCGATGAGCTATACCACCTCCACATATTTACCCAGACAGAGAATTAACAAAATATACAGACAAGAGATTCAGTGAAACAAAATCACATTGATTAAGACAAGTCAGAGGGTTTTGGTCGGGAGTAAGCCTAGGCTACTAAGTGACTGCCAGTGAAGAGCAAAATAATCCACTTGTTAAGCTACATAACATGCTGGCAAAATGTTCTAATCACTGCTAATAAATGTGCCAACCAGACAAGATGATCATGAGCAGCACTCACCTCAACTTAGCTAACATTACCACAGCCTAATTGTAGTCTTACCAATGTCCAAACAGGTTCGGTGAAAAGAAAAATCTGACATTGATTTATCAAGACCCCATGCTTGTCTCAAAGCGGTGCTGAAATAGTTGACCACACGCAGGAAGGCCGCTGTGTCAATCAAATGTATTATAACAGTTGGATGACTGGGAGTTTCAGTAAGCAACAATTTGATGCCTTCAATTGGATTGGCCTACTTTATTCCAATATTTTTGTCATTCGGTGATGTCTATTCCAACGATAATTCTTTATGGATCCATCCAGTTATAGTTAAGAAAAGTGTGTATATGGTGGGCTACGCGAAGATTGGTGAAGTGACATGTCTCGCCAAGTTTAGAACTGCCAGGATGATAGTAGTAACTGGTGGTGCCTAGCAACCATCAAGACCTTAAGAGCGTGCCAATGCCGCCTCAGCATTACGGCTACATTTCATACTAAGCCTAGGGCAGAACTGTACCACAACCATGTCGCCAGCAATACCTTTCATATATAAAGAGAAGTCGGCAAAAAGTTATCGGGATGCTAAATAAAAAAGCGGATAAGATCTTGGTTTTGAAGGTGTGTGAGAAGGGTGCAATTGCGGCCCACAATTCGTGGTGTTCCTGTATGTTGGTATTCCTGCATCTGCATATTCAGGATAAGAATGGCCACATTCAGGAATGCCCCAAATTGCAGGCTGCATTCACACACTGTTGGTCAAACTGCGCACAGTGCCCAGTTTTGCACGCTGACCAACACAAGGTAGGCGACCTGTTCCTGCTCTTGCACATCTGTGCGGCACCTTCAGCATGCAAATGCTAAAATGGCTTGCATGATATCAGGCTTTATTAGTTCAGTGACAACCTATGTAATTTGCTACGTTATTGCTATCTATGTGCTGTTGAAAATTGTTTTTTACCGGAATAAAAGTAAGCTACCAGAGACAACTCATCTGGCTATACCTGCTGAACAGGGATTACACTAGATTGTTTTGATTATTCAGGTTCACCATCAGCAATAGTTTTGATAGTTTTGCTTTTAACAATCCGTGTAGATGGTCATTTTTAGATATACAGGGTAAATTTGATAATTTCATGACAAGGATACCAATCACTTTTGCAAGGCGCACTGCATGGTTCACACGAGGATATCACTCCATAACTTCCAAACGGTCAAAACCATTCAATTTTGAAACAAAGTTGTGCTATATATTCATTGCCTAGGTCATAACTAATTTGTGAACAATAAATATTGATACAGTGCCTTGCGAAAGTATTCGGCCCCCTTGAACTTTGCGACCTTTTGCCACATTTCAGGCTTCAAACATAAAGATATAAAACTGTATTTTTTTGTGAAGAATCAACAACAAGTGGGACACAATCATGAAGAGGAACGACATTTATTGGATATTTAAAACTTTTTTAACAAATCAAAAACTGAAAAATTGGGCGTGCAAAATTATTCAGCCCCTTTACTTTCAGTGCAGCAAACTCTCTCCAGAAGTTCAGTGAGGATCTCTGAATGATCCAATGTTGACCTAAATGACTAATGATGATAAATACAATCCACCTGTGTGTAATCAAGTCTCCGTATAAATGCACCTGCACTGTGATAGTCTCAGAGGTCCGTTAAAAGCGCAGAGAGCATCATGAAGAACAAGGAACACGCCAGGCAGGTCCGAGATACTGTTGTGAAGAAGTTTAAAGCCGGATTTGGATACAAAAAGATTTCCCAAGCTTTAAACATCCCAAGGAGCACTGTGCAAGCAATAATATTGAAATGGAAGGAGTATCAGACCACTGCAAATCTACCAAGACATGGCCGTCCCTCTAAACTTTCAGCTCATACAAGGAGAAGACTGATCAGAGATGCAGCCAAGAGGCCCATAATCACTCTGGATGAACTGCAGAGATCTACAGCTGAGGTGGGAGACTCTGTCCATAGGACAACAATCAGTCGTATATTGCACAAATCTGGCCTTTATGGAAGAGTGGCAAGAAGAAAGACATTTCTTAAAGATATCCATAAAAAGTGTCGTTTAAAGTTTGCCACAAGCCACCTGGGAGACACACCAAACATGTGGAAGAAGGTGCTCTGGTCAGATGAAACCAAAATTGAACTTTTTGGCAACAATGCTAAATGTTATGTTTGGCGTAAAAGCAACACAGCTCATCACCCTGAACACACCATCCCACTGTCAAACATGGTGGTGGCAGCATCATGGTTTGGGCCTGCTTTTCTTCAGCAGGGACAGGGAAGATGGTTCAAATTGATAGGAAGATGGATGGAGCCAAATACAGGACCATTCTGGAAGAAAACCTGATGGAGTCTGCAAAAGACCTGAGACTGGGACGGAGATTTGTCTTCCAACAAGACAATGATCCAAAACATAAAGCAAAATCTACAATGGAATGGTTCAAAAATAAACATATCCAGGTGTTAGAATGGCCAAGTCAAAGTCCAGACTTGAATCCAATCGAGAATCTGTGGAAAGAACTAAAACTGCTGTTCACAAATGCTCTCCATCCAACCTCACTGAGCTCGAGCTGTTTTGCAAGGAGGAATGGGAAAAATTTCAGTCTCTCGATGTGCACAACTGATAGAGACATACCCCAAGCGACTTACAGCTGTAATCGCAGCAAAAGGTGGCGCTACAAAGTATTAACTTAAGGGGGCTGAATAATTTTGCACGCCCAATTTTTCATTTTTCATTTGTTAAAAAAGTTTGAAATATCCAATAAATGTTGTTCCACTTCATGATTGTGTCCCACTTGTTGTTGATTCTTCACAAAAAAATACAGTTTTATATCTTTATGTTTGAAGCCTGAAATGTGGCAAAAGGTCGCAAAGTCCAAGGGGGCCGAATACTTTCGCAAGGCACTGTACTTTGCTAAATCCAAATCTGGTAATCGGCTGGTAGATGCCGAGTCTCCCTCTACCGCATAGAAATAAATAAGTTACACGAACACACACATACAGAGGCCCAGCTCATTAGCTCCATCAACAGCCGATTTTAATTTAGAATGGAAAATGAATGTGTTTATGCAACAAATGTTAGTGCATCGCCTCGACCGAATCGCATCGATTCCTTCTCTAATCAAACCTAATGGCACAGAATTGTTTCAAACTAAAACGTATCGTTCCTGTATCGTATCTAGATACGTATAGAATCGTCTTAAAAAGGAAAGATGCGCATCCCTGTTTTTTACAGTATGTTTATATTGCTTTTGTATTGCCTTTTGGTTCATTGCCTTTCTATATGATTTTTCTACCTGTGGATATCTCCAAGGGGCCTATTGCCCTGTACTGTAGCTCACAGGTGATTATCATGCACTCTTATCTACTGTCAATCCACCTGACATATACATAAGGGGACTTGAGAATGGGTGGGTTCATTTTAGCTTACTTGGTGCCCAGGGTGGGCTGAGTTTTGACATTTAATTACCATGGAATAGTCTACCTTCCGGTACCCCAGGCAAGCTAAAAATGAACGCACCTTGCCTCAACGGTGGGCCATCTGCTCTGAAAGGTCTCTAGATTCAGTCACAAATCCAGTGCTCTGGCTCTTAAGCCAAGAGAGATGAGCCAAATCTTAATGTTAGAAAATGTGAAAATAGAACGGAACAGTTTGCAGATGCTTTAGCACTCCCACTATGATACAGCTGCTCTATTTCCCAACTTCCCATGATGTGCTGAGGAAAGCTAACCACTAACCAGAATCTTATCCAGGACAGCATGTTCAGTTAGAAATATACTGTGTAGAACAGACGCGATTCAACGCAAAGCAGAATGAGGAACCATGTCGGCTCTGTACGCCACATTTCTATCTGCAACGTCCTACAACATTGCACCCACTTGAATACCATTGCTGCCCTTCTCCCAGTTAGGGTTGTTAAGCTAGAGTGACATTGACTGACTATCTTCACTGGCCCTGGCTGTGTCAAGAGAAATGGAGGGAGTGATATACTATACCTAGGCCTTTTGTATCTACCTATGTGTTAAATGTTTTATACTCAAGTGTTTCTCATTTGGCTGTTTTTGTTCATGTAAAGCACTTTGATCCTAACATGAAGCCTTCTTTTTGTAACAGGAGGATCAGCCGTAGCTCATGTTGTTGCTTTGTCCTAGCTGCCTGCCAATGTGATGTTTTGATACTGCTACATACAGTACATCTGTGCTATGCATGATGCTTATTAGATTTGTTTGGTTTAGCAAACAGAAGGGAAAAAAATCACATCCATATTACAGTCTATATGGATGTGGTGGGGGGGGGGTTGATAGCTTGATGCCCTTCCTCAACCTATGACATCACCGCAGACGAGACAAGTCAATTAAAAGGAATAGGGGGAAAAGATGACAAGTATTTTTGTTAACAAAAATGAGCTTTCTGATTTGTCATTTCTCAATGAGCACAAGCCTGAATCAGTTCAAACATTTTAAACACTAGTTAGATTGAAGTATATTAGTCTGCTCTATTCAACACATCACCCTCCATACTATATTATTCTGTGGTGGTCAAGTAAATTTCCCAGAGAGAATAGGAACATGTATCCTCCCAGTTCTCCACTGATATTGAAGGATTCACTTTTCCATAACGTCTGACATTTTATCATTGCTTGTGCTATTGTGACGACTGCTTTTTTTTCTGCCTCCTGATTTTGAAAGTATAGCTGCAGTTGGAAGGGATTATTGTAGGCCTGCATTTGATGATACATACATAGGGACATAGTTTTTTTTGAGGGGGACGTTTACTGAAACTCATTTCTGTAAAATGTGTATGTAAAAGAAATGGTTTATAATATTAAACAATTGAAAAAGTGTTTTGAGTAGTGTATTGTATGAACTCGTGAAAAATGTGTTATGATTACTGATATGACTGGGTGAGTTGTGTAAACAGCTGCAACTATTTAACAGGTATTGTATAGACTACTGTATTTATTAGGATCCCCATTAGTTATAGTCTAAGCAGCCGACAGTGCATGTGCGCGATATCTGCACTAGGCTGGATGTGCCCAATAATACACGTGTTTCCCATGGACCGGCTCCAGCATCCTCCATTCAGGCTGCAAATTTCCCTTAACTAGTTTTAATTTCGAGAAGGTGGCTTAGGTCTGAGGAGTTTCCTGGGCCATGGACCCAAAATATCGATGTTCTGTTCCCCGAGCCACTTAGTTATCACTTTTGCCTTATGGCAAGGAGCTCCATCATGCATTGTTCATCACCAAACTGTTCCTGGATGGTTGGGAGCAGTTGCTCTCAGAGAATGTGTTGGTACCATTCTTTATTCATGGCTGTGTTCTTAGGCAAAATTGTGAGTGAGCCCACTCCCTTGGCTGAGAAGCAACCCCACACATGAATGGTCACAGGAAGCTTTACTGTTGGCATGACACAGGACTGATGGTAGCACTCACCTTGTCTTCTCCGGACAAGCTTTTTTTCCGGATGCCCCAAACAATCGAAAAGGGGATTCATCAGAGAAAATGACTTTACCCCAGTCCTCAGCAGTCCAATCCCTGTACCTTTTGCAGAATATCAGCCTGTCCCTGATGTTTTTCCTAAAGAGAAGTGACTTCTTTGCTGCCCTTCTTGACACCAGGCCATCCTCCAAAAGCCTTTGCCTCACTGTGCGTGCAGATGCACTCACACCTGCCTTGCTGCCATTCCTGAGCAAGCTCTGTACTGGTGGTGCCCCGATCCTGCAGCTGAATCAACTTTAGAAGACAGTCCTGGCGCTTCCTGGACTTTCCTGGGTGCTCTGAAGCCGCCTTCACAACAATCGAACCGCTCTCCTTGAAGTTCTTGATGATCCGATAAATGGTTGATTTAGGTGCAATCTTAATGGCAGCAATATCCTTGCCTGTGAAGCCCTTTTTGTGCAAAGCAATGATGACGGCACATGTTTCCTTGCTGGTAACCATGGATTACAGAGGAAGAAGAATGATTCCAAGCACCACCCTCCTTTTGAAGCTTCCAGTCTTATTTGAACTCAATCAGCATGACAGCGTGATCTCCAGCCTTGTCCTCGTCAACACTCACACCTGTGTTAACGAGAAAATCACTGACATGATGTCAGCTGGTCCTTTTGTGGCAGGGCTGAAATTCAGTGGAAATGTTTTTTGGGGATTCGGTTCATTTGCATGGCAAAGAGGGACTTTGCAATTCATCTGATCACTCTTCATAACATTCTGGAATATATGCAAATTGCAATCATACAAACTGAGGCAGCAGACTTTGAAAATTAATGTGTCATTCTCAAAACTTTTGGCCACGACTGTACATAGGATTCGATCATGTTGTCTAACCACGTTTCCATCCATAGTTTTTATTTGCGTAAAGTCATACCAAAGATGTTTATAACTAACCCAAAATAGACCAGAGCCTGTCCTTTCCAATGGGAGCAAGTGTATCATAGTGGGCAGAACAAGCAAGTAAACAGCTGTAACTATGTAACAGGTATTATGAAGACTACTGTATTTAGTAGGATCCCCATTAGTTGGGATGAGTTGGACCGCAGAGTGTATAAAAAACAGCCAACACGTGCTCAGCATATATGGGAACTTCTTCAAGACTGTTTGAAAAGCATTTCAGGTGAAACTGGTTGAGAAAATGCTAAGAGTATGCAAAGGCTGTCATCAAGTCAAAGGGTGGCTACTTTGAAGAATCTCAAATCTAAAATATATTTTGATTTGTTTAACACTTGTTTGGTTACTACATGATATCATGTGTTATTCCATAGTTTTGATGTCTTCACTATTATTCTACAATGTTGAAAATAGTACAAATAAAGAAAAACCCTTGAATGAGTAGGTGTGTCCAAACATTTGACTGGTACTGTATATAATAGCATCATGTAGAGTACCGCACAGTCTACCCACACTGTATCTGCCAGTTGCTGGCTAGAGTACACTTGCCAAGACCAAAGTAGGCATATTTGCTCTTTAACGCAAAAGTGTTTGTAACAAAACTATCAGTAGAGTTGAACATGCGATGGAAACATTAACTTTTTATTTGGTGCATGAAAACTTAAGTGAAAAATATATTTTGTGTGCACTATGCCATCACGCCCTGATTTTTAGCCACAAGTCCATTTGGTGGAAAAACACCACTGATGGGAAAATGCGAGTATTTTCGTTATGTGGATTCTAGAATATTCGCATGAAAATCTGTCGCCGATTGGATGGAAACCTAGTTTATAAGGAATTAGTTGTTCTAACTTCTTATATTGATAGACCAACAATAACTCATGATGTAACAAGTCAACTCCAGATCCAAACCAAAGCCCATTGGCCCCTCCCCTTCAAACACACGTTGAAACGTATTTACGCCTGCGACGCGATTTGTTTTGACGTCATATGTTGCATCTCTTGAAAGCGAGTCTGATTTTCAATCGAGCTAGCTAATAAATTTACTTTATTTTCACACAATCAATTATGTCGCACAGTCACGGAGAAGATGATTGCTGCTCGGAAGACCACGGGAGTGTTGGCCAATCGAGACTGGAGAGCTATGTATTCAGTAAGGATCGCCTTTTCCAAAACAATCTGTTGTATAAAATGCTTGGTAGCAGCACATGTGGGGATGCCATCATGTATTTTGGATCGTGTTTGATTGTATTTTTAAAATTTTTGTTTTACAATGAGAGTAACCGATTTAGAGAGAAATGTATTGTAAGAAAGACTGCTGAAATATATTTAGATTTTGTCATAACTATTATACACCCCAACTGTACGCGCTAATGTTACATCCGTTTCTGAAACACACGTGTAACGTTAGCTAAAATTGCAACATTGTATCTTCGTAGGTTGTGAATTATCCTCCAAAGTACCGTTCTACACATTCCAAGGGGACGAAGAGGAGGATTTGGAACACTTTCTCGAGCTACGGACGGTAGGTTTTACTTTAAGTTATGTTGCTGTAGCATAGCTTACATGCCTCTGATACAGAAAAATGAGTGAATCAATGATGTAATGCCTCTAAAAAAATCCACTGTAAATTATTATATTTTGAGGGAGTGAAGTTCCTGTACAAATGTTGTATACATCTCTAGGTTTGCTTGGGAGAGGGAGCGAAGGAGGAGAGTAATGTGGTGGAGGTGACCGCTATGAACCACCAGGGGAAAACTATTTCTGTACCTGTCGCCAACCTCCATATCAACTGCCTGCCAATGGTGAGTGGCACACATACACCACCACCTACTTCAGACTGGGAGGGGAATGAAACATGAGATTCAAAAGAAGACAATTCTACATTCTCCTACACACTGCTTATTTGTAAAGTTTCTGACTTTCCATGTGGGAAATGCATTGACCACCTGTAACACTGAGGTTTCAGATGTTTGTGTGGATCTGAAAGTGC
This sequence comes from Oncorhynchus tshawytscha, assembly GCF_018296145.1. NCBI lineage: Eukaryota > Metazoa > Chordata > Actinopteri > Salmoniformes > Salmonidae > Oncorhynchus > Oncorhynchus tshawytscha. The sequence continues at coordinate 49,272,556 of NC_056429.1, read as the reverse complement.
TAGGGATTGATTTTGGATTAAATGTCTGCCTTGCCGGTCTGCCTTGTGTGTGTGTGGTTGGAAATCTCAATTATTTTCTTTCTCAGGTGAGTCTTGGGGAGTTTGAGCTGAAGGCCCCTGTCACCATTAGACTGAAGTCGGGTACCGGACCAGTGACAGTTAGCGGTCTGCACCTCATTGGTAAAATGATTGTTTTAATAATTGGCCTGTAAGGACATGATCATGACCACATAAACATTAAAGGAGAAGATTCACCCATCATATGATGCAAAACTCGTCATACCGGCTGTATTTCTGCCTATTTAAGCGTCAATGGCTCAGATACACATGGAAACATGAAATGACCCTGGCAATGGGTGTAGCAGTGCTTAGAGATGCACAAAAAAACTAACATTCAAAATTGGTGAATCTATCCTTTTTAAAGGGATAGTCTGTAAGTTCTCTGACCTGTTGACAGTGAGACAGAGTAAACAGTCCTAACTGAGGAACTGCTTTTTTCCTAGTGATTTGATAACTTGTGTCCTCCTCTACCAGCCTCTGACAACGCTGACTCCGACTTGTCTAGCGAAGAAGAAGACTTGGACGAAGAGATAATCCCCATCAAACCAGCCAAAAAGAAACAGAAGTTGTAAAGGGACTGGATATCTGATTAATAAATGTTTCTTTAGGGAATAAAGATGTTCTTGTACCAAAAGGAAACATGAAATTCAGATTCTCTATCCCACTGGAAAGTTGTTTAGGAATGTGGGAAGAAACATATCGGGGGGAAATTATGGATGAAAGATGCACGAATATGGACCTAATTTTTGATCTTTGACTGGCCATGTTTGGGTTGTGGTTACTGAACCATGTCCTAGGGATTAGGCTACTCTCATTGGCCTGTTGGAGTGAGCTCTTGTTTTCAGCTGTGGAAGTGTTTGGTTCCATTATAAAGAATCAATTGCAATGTATTAAATACAATCAAGATCCTAAGATGGTTTTATTATTATTGTAACAAGTGTTTGGTTGAGTGGAAATGGATAACTAAGCTTTTAGGAAATATTAGGCTGGGACCCAATCCGATCGGCCATGCGGAAACCACATTCACGGTAAATGGTACACATGTCGGTTCAGTCAGAAATGACCTTTTAATTGTCAATGATCTGAATGAATCCCTGCCATAGTTTCTTACATGCTTTCTTCTCCTGGTTACAGCACCATCAGTTGACTGAATTTTTTTTACTGTTGACTTTCAGAGTTGAAATGTACCTTTGTTGGTGAAAGTGGATATACATTCATGTTTGCATGCTATCGTTTATTTGGATAACATTAAATCTAATTGTAAATGGGGTTTCCAGGTTGGTGGGGAAGGGGGTTGGAGAGGTGGGTGTTAATGTATTGGTTTTCTTGCTCTTCTGGTTGGGTTGGATTTGAACAAATTAGGATAAATAAGTTAGCCAGGTAGCCTTGAGAAACACTCAAGCTTACATTGAACATTGGTTATTGAATGTAGCCGCACAAAAAAGTTATGGTCCGTTTTGTACTATTTAGGGAAATGAAAGCTTGCTAATTAATTGATCCTTTGATCATTTTTGTTGTACATTTTCAGATTCTATAAATAAAAACACTTTTGGTATTATTAGGTCTCATTTATTGGCTTTTTAACAAATCAATTGTACATTTGAGTCTGACATCTCATGTTGCGCCCAGTGTTGATTGGTCATCAGAGGCTATGGTATTTCATTGAATTGTGTTATTCTTAAGATATGCCTTGCCCCCTGCCCCTTCACACACACAAACAATAGGCAGATGTACCCTTACACATAGCTTTAGGTGTAAGACAGAGTTTCCCAAACTCTGTCCTGGGTGCACGTGTTGGTTTTTGCCCTAGCGCTCCTCAGCGGATTTAAATAAGCAAAGCTCGAGGGTGGGTTGGTTATTTGAATCAGCTGGTTAGTGCTAGGGCAAAAAACTAAATGTGCACCAAGTGGGGGCCCCAGGACCGAGTTTGGGAAACCCTGGTATAAGGCAGTTCATTTGGCTTAAATGCAGGCACTTGATAAACACAGCCCAGTTTCAAAGGTTAATAGATGTGAGTTTCTCTTTCCAGACATATTGGTTTTGAGAGGGGAATCTGGCTGAACATAATTTATGGAAGAGAACTTTAAGAGCTTCAGGAATAGTTTCACACATAGAAGACATTTGTTTTCCCTCACTTTAAAGGCTTGCAGATGTACTATGGCTTATAGCAGGACATGGCTGAGAACTGTAGGAGGGTAGATCTGACATTATCGACTATATAAACTAATAGGTGAGAAATATGAACACTAGGGGGCCTAACATAACTGCCTGTGTGAAATCCACTAAACAGAAATCCTCTGCACAGACAGAGCTGTTGGTTCTCTCTCTATAGAATAGATCCAATGCCTTAGTGTGTTTGTCTGACAACCCAACAACATGTAACTCACCATACAAAACAATGCTATTTGCATATAAACATGATTTGTACAGTGGGGCAAAAAAGTATTTAGTCAGCCAAGTTCTCCCACTTAAAAAGATGAGAGAGGCCTGTAATTTTCATCACAGGTACACTTCAACTATGACCAACAAAATGAGAAAATAAAATCCAGAAAATCACATTGTAGGATTTTTAATGAATTTATTTGCAAATTATGGTGGAAAATAAGTATTTCATTTTCCAATGATGTCAAGCAAAGAGGCACTGAGTTTGAAGGTAGGCCTTGAAATACATCCACAGGTACACCTCAAATTGACTCAAATTATGTCAATTAGCCTATCGGAAGCTTCTATAGCCATAACATAATTTTCTGGAATTTTCCAAGCTGTTTAAAGGCACAGTCAACTTAGTGTATGTAAACTTCTGACCTACTGGAATTGATACAGTGAATTATAAGTGAAATAATCTGTCTGTAAACAATTGTTGGAAAAATGACTTGTGTCATGCACAAAGTAGGTGTCCTAATCGACTTGCCAAAGCTATAGATTGTTAACAAGAAATGTGTGGAGTGGTTGAAGAATGAGTTTTAATGACTCCCACCTAAGTGTATGGAAACTGCCGACTTCAACTGTATCTAAATTACTTATGCTTTATATGGGCATAAATGGTGGAAACATAGGCTTATATATGTATCCACACATACAAGTACATATAAGTATGACACATATGTATGACACATTTGTTGAAATATAAAATAATTGGCCGTTTTCATACAGTATATACAGTGCATTCGGAAAGTATTCAGATCCCTTGACTTTCCACATGTTACATTACAGCCTTATTCTAAAATGGATTATATAAAAACACTGTCCTAATAAATCTACACACAATACCCCATAAGGACAAAACAAACAGGTTTTTAGAAATGTTAGCACATTTATTACAAATAAAAACAGAAATACCTTATTCTAATCCCACTTCTTGACAATGCCCGCTTAATCCGGAAGCCAGCCACAACAATGTGTCAGAGGAAACATCGTACACCTGGCAACCGGGTCAGCGTTCATGCGCCCGGCCCACCACAGGAGTCATATATTTAAAAACGCATGTCACGTTTATACATTTGTTTGAAATATATTGTAATGAAACAGCAGGGAGCAGGTCTCGAACCCTCGACCTTCTAGCCCGAGGTCCGGCGCGCTATCGACTGTGCCGCAAAAGCACGCTCAAGCGGCAGGGTCGATTTCCGCGTTTATAAACCTTTCAAGAGCGCGTCCTCGCGCTAGTTTGTGATTTTACATTTTACAGGAACGCGCTCATCGGCCAAGCACACGCACTGTCGTGGATGCAAGGTCCGATCACTTCTGACACCAATCTAATGAAAAAGCAGAGAGCAGGTCTCGAACCCTCGATCTGTGACGCAAAAGCATGCTCAAGCGGCAAAGTTGATTTCTTTTTTACAATATGATCATACATATTTTTTTATGTCACATTCTTTGATATATAAAGGCCATATGTGACATTTAAAACTTTGTGTCATCTTCAGTCCAGCCAGAGAACAGGAAGCTACCAAACAACAGAACATGAAAATGTGTATTCGGTAAGTTTCTATTTGTATTTACATATATGTTTATATACCCTGGGATTGCATAGAATGATTCTAATCCTTTTTATACTGTAGCCTACATGTTTTTGTGTTCTATGTTCTAATATGTCTTGTATGTACCATTCGTTACCACACATGAAGGTTCCTCCCAGGAGTAAAAGTTATTTCAATGCAATTGAACATATAGCAACTAAACAATTACCCATTCCCATGAGTACTAATTTAATAGTAAAGCTAAATAATACACACTGGCTGGTAAGTCAATTATGACTGTTGCCTCACGTTTAAATTGTTTATTTTTATTTTATTTCACCTTTATTTAACCAGGTAGGCTAGTTGAGAACAAGTTATCATTTGCAACTGCGACCTGGCCAAGATAAAGCATAGCAGTGTGAACAGACAACACAGAGCTACATTTGGAGTAAACAATTAACAAGTCAATAACACAGTAGAAAAAAAGAGTCTATATACATTGTGTGCAAAAGGCATGAGGAGGTAGGCGAATAATTACAATTTTGCAGATTAACACTGGAGTGATAAATGACGTTTGTTTTTTATGATAATTATTAGGGTGAGGTCGCTAGCTACAATGTATCTTCAACCAAGCCTAGTTTTTAGCTATTTAGCTGCTCTGCAGTGCAAGTTAGCTTGACTTGCTATAAACATTTTTTTTTAAAGTAACTAAACAAAACATGTTTTATTAGCACCTGAAACAATATATTTATCCTGTCTTGAATGAAAAGGTCATATTTTGCAATCTTCCTAAATAAATGTGATCTCTGATGAGACCGGTTCTCCTCCATCTTGCATTACAAACACTACAATTTTCCATTCAGCAGCAGGGTAAGACTCCATGAAGATATGTCACAGGAGGATGGTGGCTCCTCAATTGGGGAGAACGGACTCGTGGTAATGGCTGGAGCGGCATCAGTGGAATGGCATCAAATACATGGTATTCCAGCCATTATTATGAGCAGTCCTCCCCTCAGCAGCCTCCACTGATATAAACAGGGCAGAATGAGTTTGAGACAGGTTGTGGCTAGGAGAGGGCAAGAACGAGATCTACAGTGTCAGAAAGTACTCATATCCCTTGACTCATTTCACATTTTGTTGTGTTACAGCCTGAATTTAAAAGTGATTAAATTGAGATGTTGTGTCAGTGGTCTACACACAATAATCAATCATGTCAAAGTGGAATTGTGTTTTTAGAAATTCTTAAAAAGATAAAATGTCGAGTCAACAAAGGGGTAGAATACTTAATTATGGAATGCCTAAATAAGTTCAGGAGTCAAAATTAGCTTAACAAGTCACATGAGTTGCATGGACACACTATGTGCAACAATGTTTAACATGATTTTAAAAACGACTACCCCATCTCTGTACCCCACGCATACAATTATCTTTAAGGTCCCTAAATCGAACAGTGAATTTCAAGCACAGATTCAGCCACATAGACCAGCAAGGTTTTCCAAGAAGGTCATGTATTTGTACATGGGTAAATAATAGAATATCCCTTTGAGCATGGTGCAGTTATTATTTACACTTCGGATGGGGTATCAATTTACACAGCCACTGCAAAGATACAGGTGCCCTTCCTAACTCAGTTGTCGGAGAGGAAGGAAACCTCTCAGAGATTTCACCATGAGGCCGATGGTGATTTTAAAATCGTTAAGAGTTTAATGGATGTGATGGGAGATAACTGAGGATGGCTCAATAACATTGTAGTTACTCCACAATACTAACATACATTTAAATAACAGAGTAAAAATAAAGCCTGTTCAAAATAAAAATATTTCAAAACATGCATCCTGTTTGCAATAAGGCAATAAAGTAATACTGTAAGCACTGCATGCTTCAGTAAGATTGGCTTTTTAGCATTCATAGCAATGGTTATCAACTGTACCACAGGGATGGAATGTTAGTAGCAGAAAATAGAGTTTGTGGTGGCAGCTGCAGAGAAGTATTTGGTTTTACGTCAGAAGAGTTACAGGGTGTTTTGAGTCCCATCCTCCCAGGCCGTTGGCTTAAGGTAGGACCAGGCAGCATTGCAGTTCTTGACACAATCAAACCGGTGCACCTGGCACCTACTACCATACCCTGCTCAAAGGCATTCAACTGTTTTGTCTTGCCCATTCACCCTCTGCATGGCACACATACACAATCCATGTCTCAATTGTCTCAAGGCTTAAACATCGTCCTTTAACCTGTCCCATCCCCTTCATCTACACTGATTGAAGTGGATATAACAGGTGATATCAATAAGGGATCATAGCTTTCACCTGGATTTGTCTGGTCAGTAATGTTCCTCAAATTTTCACTGGTACTGAGCAAATTTCAGGTCTGTTGAACTGGATTGTGTAATACAGGTAACGAGTTGAGGACAGAGGAGCCTCTTAAAGAAGTTGTTACAGGTCTGTGAGAGCTAGAAGTCTTGCTTGTTTGTAGGTGACCAAATACTTATTTTCCACCATAATTTGCAAATAAATTCATTAAAAATCCTACAATATCATTTTCTGGATTTTTTTTCTCCTTTTGTCTGTCATAGTTGAAGTGTACCTATGATGAAAATTACAGGCCTCATATTTTTAAGTGGGAGAACTTGCACAATTGGTGGCTGACTAAATACTTTTTTGCCCCACTGTACCACTTGACATATTCCACATTTTGTTGTTACAGACTGAATTCAAAATGGATTAAATATAATTTGTCTCACCCATCAACACAATATACCCCATAATAACAAAGTGAAGCATGATTTTAGAATTATTATTTTATTTTATTGAAATTGACAGATATCTCTCATTTACATAAGCATTCATGCCCCTGAGTCAGTCCATGTTAGAATCACCTTCGGCAGCCGGGTAAATCTAAGAGCTTGTTACACCTGGAGTGTACAATATTTGCACAATATTATTTTCTAAATTCTTCAATCTCTGTCAAGTTGGTTGTTGGTCATTGCTACACAACCTTTTTTCAAGTCTTGCCATGGATATAAGGCAATTTAATTTAACTAGGCCACTCAGGAATATTTAATGTTGCCAATGTATAGTTGGCCTTAGTTTTTAGGTTACTGTGTTGCTGAAATGTGAATTTGTCTCCCAGTGTCTGTTGGAAAGCAGACTAAACCAGGTTTTCCCCTAGGATTTTGCCTGTGCTTAGCTCTATTCCATTTATTTTTATCCTAAAAAAACTCTAGTCCTTGCCAATGACAAGTATACCAATAACATAACGCAGCCTCCCGCATGCTTGAAAGTTTGAAGAGTGGTACTCAGTGATGAGTTGCGTTGGATTTGCCCCAAACATAACACTTTATATTCAGGACATACATTTTATTTTGTTGACATTTTATTTTGTGGCAGTTTACTTTAGTGCCTTATTGCAAACAGGATGCATGTTTTGCAATATATTTTTATTCTGTACAAGCTTACTTTTCACTCTGTCATTTAGATTAGCATTATGGAGTAACTACAATGTTGTTGATCCATCCTCAGTTTTTTCCTATCACAGCCATTAACTGTAACACAGCTATACATGCACAGGGGACAATGGAGACACCTGAAGGGGAGTGGAGACAAGTGAAAGACAGGTGAACCAGATCAGGGTGTGACAGCACCCCTCCCCCCTAAGGGCCCCACCTTGCATCCTACCCGGGCAAATACCTGGTTGACCGAGGTGTCGGCGGCAGAACTCAGAGATGAGGGCTGGGTCCAGGATGTTCCTAGCGAGGACCCAGCACCTCTCCTCTGGGCTATAACCCTCCCAGTCAACCAGGTACTGGAATCCCATGTCCTGAGGTCGAACACTCAGGATGCGCCTCACTTTGTACAGCGGGAGAGGGGTGGGCCTAGAAAACAGGAGACAAAAGGTCTGTGAGACAGAGGTTTAATCCTATACACCTGAAAAGTGGGTTGTACACAAAGGGTGCAGGGCAACAGAAGACAAACAGCAGAGGGGCTAAGAATTTTAGAGATGGGAGAAGGGCCGATAAAACAGGGGAAAGTTTATGGGACTCCCGGAGGGACAGATCCCGAGTGGAAAGCCATACCCTCTGCCTGAGACGATAGCAGGGAGCATGGGTCTAGCAGCGGTCTGCCTGTCGCCGATACCTGTAGGTGGTCCTGAGAAGAGCGGACCGTGCTCTCTTCCAGGTATGGCAACAGAGGTGGACGAACATCTGGGCAGAGGGTACGCTAACTTCTCCCTCCGCTCAGGGCCAAGGAACACGAAGGGCGAGACACCAGTAGCCGAGTAGGGAAGGGTGTTACAGGCGTATTCCACCGTCACGAGTTCCTGGCTCCAGGTGATGGGGTTGGCGGAGGCAACGAAGAGCCGTCTCCAAGTCCTGATTGGCTCGCTCTGACTGGCCATTAGACTGGGGATGAAAACCAGAGGACAGGCTGGCCGACATCTCAATGAGGGTGCAGAACATCTTCCAGAACCGGGAAAAGAACTGAGGATCGCGATCGGAGGCCATGTCGACTGGAAGCTTATGGATCCGGAAGATGTGCTGCACCATGAGCTGGGCCATCTCCTTGGCTGAAGATAACTTGGGAAGGGGAATGAAATGGGCGGCTTTGGAAAACCTATCCACCACCATAAGGATAGTGGTATTGCCATCTGACGGAGGGAGACCAGTGACGAAGTCCAGGGGAACAGGGAGTGGTTGAAGGAGGCCAGCCGGAGCTTGTCGTGGAGTCTTATTCTGTGCACACAGTGCAGGCGGCGACGAATGCGGAGACATCAGGAACCATGGTGGGCCACCAAAAACATGGATGGTCTCAGGTTCAGACGGTGTAGCAGCGGGGCTATACAGGCGTGAGAGCGCACCAGGTTTCACATTCTTGGACCCAGGGCAGTAGGAGATAGTAAAATTGAAACGAGTGAATAACAGGGCCCATCGAGCTTGTCTTGAGTTCGGTGCGGAAATATTCCAGGTTCTTATGGTCAGTCCACACTACGAATGGATATTCCGCCCCCTCTAACCAGTGCCTCCACTCCTCCAACGCCATCTTGACCGTGACTAGTTCTCGATTTCCCACGCCATAGTTCCTCTCAGCGGGATTAAGACGATGGGAAAGGAAAGCGTAGGGATGCAGCTTTGGTCCTGGGACAGGACTTCCCCCACTGATGGGACAGGTCCGGATGGATTAAGATGGGAGCTGTAGTGAATCGATGCTTGAGGTCTGAGAATGCCTGGTCATCTGCTGGAGACCACGTGAATTGGACCTTGGGAGAGGTGAATGCTGAGAGGGGGGAAGGCCAGGGTGCTTCAACCCTGGATGAGGCGACAGTAGAAATTAGCAAGTGATGTTGCAGCTACACTCTGGATGTGGGTTGAGGCCAATCCACCATCGCGCTCACCTTGTCAGAATCCATCTGAATATTTCCTGCAGTGATGACGTATCCTCTGCTATCAAAAATCTGGTTCTCCAAGTGAAGCTGAAAGACCTGTTGGACTTTTTTGAAGGTTGTACTGATTATAATGAAAACGTCAAACGGTTTCACCGCAGAGAAAGCATTTCTTTAGGTGTCCATGTCCTTCGACTGTTTGCTCGGCGCTTTATTCTAGTCCCATTTCTGCAATTATTTAGGCTGTTCTTTCTTTCGAGCTCTCCTGGTGAGAGGAATGAAACACACGCTCAGGATGCAACTCCCAATAAAGCAGCGCCAAAGATTTTATGTGGCAGCGCTTCCAGTCCAATAGCATGACCTGTCTAACACGGGAAGGAGTCGAGGGAAATGGATGGTGACAAAAACAACTCATCCGAGATTCTCATGATTCCAGATCGGGAAAAAAAATCATATCAAAAGTAATCTTTCAGTTTTAGTCTTTGTTCCTAGGTTCACCTTGATTGCATGCATCATCAGACCTACCTAAACTGAGAAAACTACAAAGGGAAATTATGAAGTAGCAAAATATTCAATATCCCCAAATTAATTCGTTATACAAACACAATTAATGTACTTACACTAGTATAGAACATCAGACCAAAAACCACCGACGTGAATGTCGATTTCTGTTTAATGCACGTGTGATTACAGAAACAGGCAGTTTAGTGATTCCTTCATTCATCATAAAATAACAATAAACAGTATTATAAAGACCACACACAAAAATAAATCCCAATCGGAATAAAAAAAGACACGGTAGAATACATGTGAACAGGTATAGAAAAAAAAGGAGTCAGCTCCTGTTCTTGACTAACTAGCTATGGAATGCAGTCATGGCATAACAGATATCTGGGATGCTGTATGTGTATAAAGACAGAGGTCCTTGATTGAAACTGATATATATTCAAATACAGGAGCGGTTGAAAGTGGATACAGTCTATACAATGCATGGAGCCTATACATTTCAAGGCCATGGCAGACTGACTCTGGTTCTGTTTCTACCATAGCAAAACAATATATTCATGCAACAGTTGACACACATTGTGACAGTGAAGGAAAGAACATGTTTCTGTGAAGAAAGTGGTGATATAAAATGTGTCGTGGACCTAGGCTCTGACAAGTTCTAGTGGCTTCCTAAAAACACAGAGGCACTGACGTCAGTTCTATCAAACAAAAATCTGATGCAACCAGGGACAGGAAACACAATGCAGTAAATGTTCATCAGTGAAAATGTCAGACTAACTTTATTTGTGGACACATGGGGAGTTCTCTGAAACACTTTCCAACATTTCACTCTCTGACAGGCCTATAAACTCTTACAAACACAATCTTTCCTCTAATAGTAGTTAACAGTCATTGTAGAGCTTCAGATATATTTCATAAAATTAACAGTAAAACATTTCATACACAAAATATTACTCTGTAAAATAATCAGGCTCTTGGCACAGGGGGACAGATTTGACAGGACACAATAGAATGAGAGGATCATGTGGTTTGATTGTCTGTATCCCAAATTACACCATATGCCAAGGGGCTTCAAACTTTTTTCCCAGGGACCCCCGCCCAGGCAATCCAGCGACCCAGAGACCCCCATCATATGTTAGCAAAAAATGATAATGTGTATAATAAATGGCAAGGAGAGGTAAAATAAAAAAATTGATCTGGGAGATATTCATTTGACCTCCCCAATTATAATTGGAAGAGGAAGTGTACACTAACATCGGAATTACCTTAATAGCTAGTAGGCCAACACATTTTTGCAAAAATTGACGTCCACGTCAAGAAACCTTACCAGTAGCCATCGGCACTTTCCCGGTACATGGATATTCACAAAAACATTGTAATAAATGTGTTTTTTTTTTTTTAAATGAACAGACCCTGCAGTGCCTGCATGCTGTGGACCCGTTTGAAGACCCCTGCCCTATATACCCCTCATAAGGCTCTGGCCAAAATAAACTATATAGGGAAGAAGGCACCATTTCAGATTTGCACAGAGGTCGACACTGAATAGAGTTGTCTAAATTCCACAACATCTTGTCCGATACAAACCTCATGGGAAACTGGTAGCACCTTTGGCTTGACCATAGATACACTTTATAACACATTAAGCAAATGTCCAGCACTTAAACAACAAATAAACACATATGCCTTTTAAGAGAACACTTCAAATGGAATGTGGCCCTAGAAAACCAAAAAAACAGAATCCTTGAACTAAATGAACTGACCCTGCATTTTTGCCTGTGCTACAAACATTGAGTCTAGTGGGATGTCACATCCTAACTAGAAATTGTACCCATTCACAAGACATAGCAACTATGTATCATCTAGCAAGGCAGCTATCTGGAGAAACAGGTTTCCGGAACATCTCCAGGCGTTTCTACAAGGTTAGAAAAACGCAGTAGAAATTGGTAGCAGATGTGACAAAGAGATCAGGTGGAGGTCAGGTGTTCTCACTTTGGGCTAGAAGGCAGACCAGAGCCCATGGAACAGAGCAGGGTTGTGTTCAGTAAAATGGAAGACAACTTACAGGTACTACCTGAACTTCTGTTGGGAAATGCTTTGCAACGATGTGACCTACTGAACATGACCATTTAAAGTCTGAGTGAACAGGTCCAGAGTATTCTGTAGAGAGGAGTGGGTCCAAGTCTCACTGCAGAGGGCTGTCAAACACAGAGTCAGGAAGGACCGAGATCTTCAGTTTCTTTTCTGGCCAGCTGTATTCCTTCGGTAACTTGGTCTGGAAGGAGGAATCAAACAGGAGAAAAACATTTATTGACAGATACAGAATATGGAGTTAAAACATTCTGGAAACTTTGCCAGGTTTTTCAATTCCCTGTTTTTTCTGGGAATCATCCAAACAGGATTTCTGACAAATCTAGGATTTTTTGGGGAATTTTGCAAATGTAATATTACAGGATTACCTAGCTTCTTGAAAGGCCAAGGATCTGTTGGTAACCTCCCCATTCTGCCCCTGGAAACCTTCCTCTGAGCAAAGATCTGAATCACATACTGTGCATGTGTTTCTTTACCTCTTTATGCCCACATTTTTGGTCACCCTCCCTTTACATTTGTAACTGTCAATCGTGAATGATAATTCTTCAAGTTTTACTGGTGAAATGTTAGTTGGCATCATAAGCATGTCACCGATCTAAAACTAAATATTCCATAATGTCCAAGTGAAAAGAAAATTAGTTGTGGAATTAGTATTCATCCCATTTGTTTAGGCAAGCCTAAATTAGTTCAGGAGTAGATGTGGCTTAAAAATAATAATCATAAGACTTGCTCTGTGTGAAAAAATAGGAGTTGACATGATTTTTGAATTTACTACCCCTTCCATATGTAACATTCGGTAAGTATTCAGACCACTTATTCTAAAATGGATTGGAGTCCAGCGGTGGTAAATTCAATTGATGGGACAAGATTTGTAAAGGCACACACCAGTCTATACAAGATCCCACAGTTGACAGTGTATGTCAGAGCAAAAACCAAGCCATGAGGTTGATGGAATTGTCTGTAGAGCTCCGAGACAGGATTGTGTCCAGGCACAGATCTGGGGAAGGGTACAAAAACATTTCTGCAGCATTGAAGGTCCAAGAACACAGTGGCCTCCATCATTCTTATATGCAGGAAGTTTGGAACCACCAAGACTCTTCCAAGAGCTGGCCGCCCAGCAAAACTGAGCAATCGGGGGAGAGGGGCCTTGGTCACTGACAGAGCTCTAGAGTTCCTCTGTGGAGATGGGCGAACCTTCCAGAAGGACAACAATCTCTGCAGCAATCCACCAATCTGGCCTTTATGGTAGAGTGGCCAGATAGAAGCCACTCCTCAGTAATAAGCACATTACGCTTAGAGTTAGCCAAAAGGCACCTAAAGGACTCCCAGACCATGGAGAAACAAGATTCTCGGGTCTGATAAAACCAAGATTGAACTCTTTGGCCTGAATGCCAAGCGTCACATCTGGAGGAAACCTGGCACCATCCCTACGGTGAAGCATGATGGTGGCAGCATCATGCAGTGGGGATGTTTTTCAGTGGCAGGAACTGGGAGACTAGTCAGGATGGAGGGAAAGATGAACGGAGCAAAGTACAGAGAGCTCCTTGATGAAAACCTAATCCAGAGAGCTCAGGACATCAGACTGGGGCGAAGGTTCACCTTTCAGTCAGACAACGACCCTAAGTACACAGCCAAGACTATGCAGGAGTGGCTTCGGGACAAGTCTCTGAATGTCCTTGAGTGGCCCAGCCAGAGTCCAGACTTGCACTCGATTAACATCTATGGAGCTACATGAAAAGAGCTGTTCAGCGACGTTCCCCATCCAATCTGACAGAGCTTGACAGGATCTTCAGAGAATGGGAGAAACTCCCCAAATACAGGTGTGACAAGCTTGTAGCATCATACCCAAGAATACTTGAGGCTGTAATCACTGCCAAAAGGTGCTTCAACAAAACTGATTAAAGGGTCTGAATACTTAGGTCAATGTGATAAGTTATTTTTTTAAATAAAAAAAAACACTAAAAACCTGTTTTTGCTTTGTCATGAGGTAGTGTGTGTTGAGGGAAAAAAACATTTAAAACATTTTAGAATAAGGCTGTAACGTAAAGAAATGTGGAAAAAGTCAAGGGGTCTGAATACACTGTATGTAAGGTCCCTCAGTCAAGTATTGAATTTCAAGCACATATTCAACTACAAAGATCAGGGAGCTTTTCGAAAGCCTCAAAGAAGGGCAGTGATTGGTAGATGGTTAACAGGGATTGGTAGATGGGGCGGCAGGTAGCCTAGTGGTTAGCTCGTAGGACTAGTAACCGAAATGTTGCAAGATCAAATCCCCAAGATGACAAGGTAAAACAAATGTCTTTCTGCCCCTGAACAAGGCAGTTAACCCACTGTTCCTAGGCAGTCATTGAAAATAAGAATTTTGTTCTTAACTGACTTGCCTGGTGAAATAAAAAATAAAATAAAGACATTGAATATCTCTTTAAGCATGTTCAAGTTAACAATTATGCTGAGGATGATGTATTTAACCACCCAGGCACATCAAAGATAGTTCAGAATGACTGAGCTGCAGGACAGGAAGGAAACTGTTCTGGGATGTCACCATGAGGCATTTGAACACCATAGCTGCAATGGGAGCTAACGGATGGACCAACAACATTTTTGTGACTCAACCATTAATAAATTAAATGAAAGAGTGAAAATAATTAAAATATAAAGAATACAAATATTCCAAAATATTGTATCCTGAAGAATTTTGAAAATTAGGCAAATATTGCACAATCCATATGCAAAGCTCTTATCCAAGAAGACTCGCAGCTGTAATTGCTGTGTTTAATTAACATGTATTGACTCAAGGGGGTGAATCTAAATAAAGGTACACTATATATACAAAAGTATGTGGACACCCCTTCAAATTAGTGGACTCGACCATTTCAGCCACACCAGTTGCTGACCGGTGTATAAAAATACATTTTTAAAAATCAAGCACCCAGCCATGCAATCTCCATTGTCAAAGATTGGCAGAAGAATGGCCTTACTGAAGAGCTCAGTGACTTACATCAGGTGGAAAGCCTTCCCAGAAGATTGAAGGCTGTTACAGCAGGAGAGGGACCAACTCCATATTAATGCCCATGATTTTGGAATGATATGTTCGACGAGCACATGTCCACATACTTTGTCATATAGTGAATATTTGTTTTTTTCATTAATCTTTAAGAAATTGTTGTATTTTTCATCCACTTTGACACAGTACTTTGTGTAGATCGTTACCAAAAAAAAGACTTATACATTTTAATCCTAGCAATACCATTGAAACTATACTGAAACAAAATATAAATTAAAAATGGAAAGTATTGTTCCATGTGCTGAAATAAAAGATTGCAGAATTGTTCCATACTCAAAAAAAGCTTAATTCTCTTATTTTGTGCACAAATTTGTTTACATCTCTGTCAGTGAACATTCCTCCTTCAATCCATCTACTTGATAGGTGGCATATCAAGAAATGGATTAAACAGCAATAGAATTACACAGGTGCACCTTTTGCTGGCCACAAAAGTGTGCAGTTGGGCCACAAAAGTGTGCAGTTGGGCCACAAAAGTGTGCAGTTGGGCCACAAAAGTGTGCAGTTGGGCCACAAAAGTGTGCAGTTGGGCCACAAAAGTGTGCAGTTGGGCCACAAAAGTGTGCAGTTGGGCCACAAAAGTGTGCAGTTGGGCCAAAAAGTGTGCAGTTGGGCCACAAAAGTGTGCAGTTGGGCCACAAAAGTGTGCAGTTGGGCCACAAAAGTGTGCAGTTGGGCCACAAAAGTGTGCAGTTGGGCCACAAAAGTGTGCAGTTGGGCCACAAAAGTGTGCAGTTGGGTCTTTATTTCATGAGCACCATTCTCCATTCATCACTGAAATTCACCAGAGTAGCCTGTTCTTTGGGTAGCCAATTGAGCAGAGCAGAGATTGCGTAAAGTAGAGAATCCCACATGCGCAGGAGCTTCGAACCATTAGTTGTCGGGAAGACGGTTCCAGAGAACTCAGATCCACAGCCACATTCTTTATATTACCCCTGTAAAGAACGGTAAAAGGTGTTTCCAATCACCTCCTCTCGAGTGTTGAGCTCCGATAGATCTCCAAGCATCTGTTCAACAAACTCCTCAGTCAGCAATATCTGAGGAGATATGGTAACATAAGAACATGCAGTAAGCACATGCAGCAAGTATGCACTTGAAACAGTTTGTGTGTGTACCAGGAGCCAGGGCGTGTGTACCTGTAGCCAGGGTCCATGTGCGGCATACGGGTGTTCCTCAGTAGCAAAGGCCCCCTCTACTCCGGTGGATACGAAGGTGATGGCTGTGTCTCCATTTATACTCTTATAGGTGAAGTGTCTACCATGGAGCAAACGACCCCTAAGCACAGAATACGACAAGTACAACAATCATTAAACATCACTGAACACATACTTTATGGAAAATGTCTGCTGGGTTGGAGAACCTGCTTCTTCTTACCATCTGTCTCTCTCAGCTCCCCATCTATCCCCCTTTCACATACAAACGGCTCTGTCAGATGACCCTAGTCTTGTTTTATTTAATGTATGTATGTGGGAAGACCCATAATCATCCCCAACTCTAGTGTGTGTGCGCACCTGAGACAGAGGGGCAGCAGTGTTCCTGACTCCTGGTTGAATTTCAGATGAACACTTTCCAGTTGTCTGGTACGAACTAGCTCGTGAGGAACGATGGCCGCTGAACTCTCACTCTCCAGACTGTCCTTACGACTCCTAGAAAAAGAGAGATTCAAATGACAACTTAGGTACAGGGGAAACATCAAGTCCGGTGGTGGCCTGTATCTCCCTATAAAGTGTGTGAAAGAGTTTGCTATGGCTTGTAACAACCTTGCCCCTCAACTTTCTCTTACCTGTGAGACAGCTGGCTCTGCAAATGGCCCATTGTCTATGGAGAAACCAGGGGAAGAATTGTACCACATACAATATCATACACCTATCATGTGTTCAATGTCCCAGTAGTACTGGGACTCAGTGGGGTCTCATGGCTCTGTCTCTGGATGGGTTAAAGGGATATGTATATGGCGAGTCTACTCTAGAGAACACTAAAAATAAGGGAGTGAAAGCTGTTGGTGTGACATCACTGCTTGAGAGGAAAGAAAAAAACATAAGAGTGCGTGTCTCAATGCTGACTCCGAATAAAAGTTTGGAGTGGGAAAGTGAGTAAAGAAAGCTTAACTGTGTTTAAAAAAAAATAAACAAATATTTCACCTTTATTTAACCAGGTAGGCTAGTTGAGAACAAGTTCTCATTTGCAACTGCGACCTGGCCAAGATAAAGCATAGCAGTGTGAACAGACAACACAGAGTTACACATGGAGTAAACAATTAACAAGTCAATAACACAGTAGGAAAAATGAGGTAAGTAAAAATGGGTGGGCTATTTACCGATAGACTATGTACAGCTGCAGCGATCGGTTAACTGCTCAGATAGCAGATGTTTGAAGTTGGTGAGGGAGATAAGTCTCCAACTTCAGCGATTTTTGCAATTCGTTCCAGTCACAGGCAGCAGAGAACTGGAACGAAAGGCGGCCAAATGTGTTGGCTTTAGGGATGATAAGTGAGATACACCTGCTGGAGCACGTGCTACGGATGGGTGTTGCCATCGTGACCAGTGAACTGAGATAAGGCGGAGCTTTACCTAGCATGGACTTGTAGATGACCTGGAGCCAGTGGGTCTGGCGACGAATATGTAGCGAGGGCCAGCCGACTAGGGCATACAAGTCGCAGTGGTGGGTGGTATAAGGTGCTTTAGTGACAAAACGGATGGCACTGTGATAAACTGCATCCAGTTTGCTGAGTAGAGTGTTGGAAGCAATTTTGTAGATGACATCGCCGAAGTCGAGGATCGGTAGGATAGTCAGTTTTACTAGGGTAAGTTTGGCGGCGTGAGTGAAGGAGGCTTTGTTGCGGAATAGAAAGCCGATTCTTGATTTGATTTTCGATTGGAGATGTTTGATATGAGTCTGGAAGGAGAGTTTACAGTCTAGCCAGACACCTAGGTACTTATAGATGTCCACATATTCAAGGTCGGAACCATCCAGGGTGGTGATGCTGGTCAGGCGTGCGGGTGCAGGCAGCGAACGGTTGAAAAGCATGCATTTGGTTTTACTAGCGTTTAAGAGCAGTTGGAGGCCACGGAAGGAGCGTTGTATGGCATTGAAGCTCGTTTGGAGGTTAGATAGCACAGTGTCCAAGGACGGGCCGGAAGTATGTACTCACTGAGGCCTGTCATGTCCTTGTCTCTGTGAGTTGATAGGGGGTAGTGCTGCTTTAGTGTTGAACTCCAATCCTTTTCTCAGGGCTTCTCTGATCTGCTCTGTATCTGCAGGGGACAAACCATTGGGTTAGTTTTGGGACATACAATAACATTAGGACACAAAACCACTCAGGACTTCACTTACCCTAATCTTGGTAGTGTTCAATAAGGCACAATGAAATATATATTTTTTGCAACAGAAAACAAATAGGAGTGGTTCAAAATTGGACAAGTCCAGGTAGTACAGCCCTATTTCAATCTGTTTTCTTACATTTGGTGGCTATTGAACAGAATGCATGTCAGATCTATGAGAGCCCATTAGACGTGTCTTGTGCCTTCAGAAAGTAGTCATACCCCTTGACTTATTTCACATTTTGTTGTGTTCCAGCCTGATTTCAAATTTATTTTACATATTTTTTCCTTAGACCCAGAAAGACTAAGAAATTTGAAAATCTGGATGGAAAGTATGAGAAAATTCTTATTTTCCAAATTCTTCACAGTCTGTCAAGTTGGTTGTTGATCATTAAAAAAAAGGCATTTAAGTCTTGCCATAGATTTTCAGGCCAATTTAAGTTCAAAACTGTAACTAAGCCACTTACGAACATTCAATATCGTCTTGGTAAGCAACTCCAATGTATATAAACCCTTGTGTTTCAGGTTATTGTCCTGCTGAAAGGAGAACTCGTCTCCCAGGGTCAGAAAGCAGACTGAACCAGGTTTTCCTTTAGGATTTTGTCTGTGCTTAGCTCCATTCAGTTTCTTTTTTTATCCTGAAAAACTCCCCAGGCCTTAACGATTACAAGCATAGCCATAACATGATGCAGCAAACACTATGCTTGAAAATATGGAGAGTGGTACTCCGTAATGTGCTGTATTGGATTTGCCCCAAACATTAGGAGTGTTACCAATTGATTTTATTCTTCAATAACACAAAATCAAAAGCAAATCAGAAAAATAGGTTTATTTGAGGACAAATGAAGATGTTATGTTGGAAGGTAGATGTCCAGTCTCTGCTGTCTTTACAAATAATTGTATGTGTGGGATACAGAGATGAGGTAGTCATTCAAAATTATTGAACGCAGAGTGAGTCCATGTAACTTATTATGTGACTTGTTAAGCAAAGTGTTACTCCTAAACTTATTTAGGCTTGGCATAACAAAGGGGTTGAATGCTTATTGACTCAAGAAATGTCAGGTTTTAATTCATTTGTAAAAATGTCTAAACATAATTCCACTGACATTTTGGTTTATGTGACAATCTCAATTGAATCCATTTTAAATTCAGGCTGTAACAACAAAATGTGGAAAAAGTCAAAGGGTGTGAATACTTTCTGAAGGCACTGTAGTTTAGGTGTGTGTGTGTGTGTGTCACCTTTTTCCGACAGTCTTCGTGGCTGAGATCCTATACAGATTGAGCGGCTGTCCTCTTCATCCTCGGGCGGTCGGCTGAGGTCATCCCACACACACTTGGCGCTCACGCCGCTCAGGTTGGAGCCCTCTGTCTCTATACCCTGGTCCACACGCTCCGGCTTAGGATGAGCACACACACACACACACACACACACACACACACACACACACACATTAACACTAGCCAACACACATTAACACTAGCAAAGACCCACACATTGTGGGGACTGAACCAGTACGTGGAGCTGTTTGAATGAAAACAGTATAATTAATCAAAGCCTTACTTGTAAATGAGGGTCGATGTCAAAGATGGTCTCTCCTCTCCTCATGTCAGTTATCAACCAGGGCCCTCCAGCACTAAACACATACAGCACGGAGGGGAAAAGTTCATCGTTAACATGGACTTGGTCATAATGGGATAAAGTTCATGTGAAATAATACTAGTAGAATGTAGTGGTGAAAAAAGTACCTAATTTTCATACTTGAGTAAAAGTAAAGATACCTTAAAAGTAGACAAGACAAGTACAAGTTACCCAGTAAAAAAAGTGAAAGTATTTGGCTTTAAATGTACTTATGTATCTAAAGTAAAAATTATTTTTGCTCCTTTGCACCCCAGTATCTCAACTTGTACACTCATCTTCTGCACATCCATCACTCCAGTGTTTAATTTTCTATATTGTAACTATTTCACCACTATGGCCTATTTATTGCCTTACCGCCGTTATCCTACCTCATTTGCACACACTGTATATAGACTTTTTCTACTGTATTATTGACTGTTTGTTCCATGTGTAACTCTGTTGTTTGTGTCGCACTGATTTGCTTTATCTTGGCCAGGTCAGTTGTAAATGAGAAATTGTTCTCAACTAGCCTACCTGGTTAAATAAAGGTGAAATAAAAATATATATAAATACACACAGTTGAAGTCGGAACTTTACATACACTTAGGTTGGCGCCATTAAAACTTGTTTTTCAACCACTCCAAAAATGTCTTGTTAACAAACTATAGTTTAAGCAAGTCGTTTAGGACATCTACTTTGTGCATGACACAAGTAATTTTTCCAACAATTACTTACAGACAGATTATTTAACTTATAATTCACTGTATCACATATCCAGTAGGTCAGAAGTTTACATACACTAAGTTGACTGTGCCTTTAAACAGCTTGGAAAATTCCAGAAAATTATGTCATGGCTTTAGAAGCTTCTGATAGGATAATTGACGTCATTTGAGTCAATTGGAGGTGCACCTGTGGATGTATTTCAAGGCCTACCTTCAAACTCAGTGCCTCTTTGCTTGACATCATGGGAAAATCAAAAGAAATCAGCCAAGACCTCAGAAATAAAATTGTAGACCTCCACAAGTCTGGTTCATCCTTGGGAGCAATTTCCAAACGCCTGAAGGTACCACGTTCATCTGTACAAACAATAGTACGCAAGTATTAACACCATGGTACCATGCAGCTGTCATACCGCTCAGGAAGGAGAGGCGTTCGGTCTCCTAGAGATGGTGCAAAAAGTGCAAATAAATTCCAGAACAGCAGCAAAGGACCTTGTGAAGATGCTGGGGGAAACAGGTGAAAAAGTATCTATATCCACAGTAAAATGAGTCCTGTATCGACATAACATGAAAGCCCGCTCAGCAGGGAAGAAGCCACTGCTCCAAAACTGCCATAAAAAAGCCAGACTACAGTTGGCAACTGCACATGGGGACAAAGATGGTACTTTTTACAGAAATGTCCTCTGGTCTGATGAAACAAAAATATAACTGTTTGGCCATAATGACCATCGTTACGTTTGGAGGAAAAAGTGAGAAGCTTACAAGCCGAAGAACACCATCCCAACCGTTAAGCACGGGGGTGGCAGCATCATGTTGTGGGGTGCTTTGCTGCAGGAGGGTCTGGTGCACTTCACAAAATAGATGGCATCAAGAGGTAGGAAAATGATGTGGACATATTGAAGCAACATCTCAAGACATCAGTCAGTAAGTTAAAGCTTGGTCGCAAATGGGTCTTCTAAATGGACAATGACCCAAAGCATATGTCCAATGTGGCAGACTGGCTTAAGGACAACAAAGTCAAGGTATTGGAGTGGCCATCACAAAGCCCTGACCTCAATCCTATAGAAAATGTGTGGGCAGACCTGAAAAAGCGTGTGCGAGCAAGGAGGCCTACAAACCTGACTCAGTTACACCATCTCTGTCAGGAGGAATGGGCCAAAATTCACCCAACTTATTGTGGGAAGCTTGTGGAAGGCTACCCGAAACATTTGGCCAAAGTTAAACAATTTAACGGCAATGCAACCAAATACTAATTGAGTGTATGTAAACTTCTTACCCACTGGGAATGGGATGAAAGAAATAAAAGCTGATATAAATCATTCTCTACTATTATTCTGACATTTCACATTCGTAAAATAAAGCAGTGATCCTAACTGACCTAAAGAGAGAATTTTTACTAGGAGTTTAAATGTATTTGGCTAAGGTGCATGTAAACTTCCGACTTCAACTGTGTGTGTACACACAACATTTTAGATACCCCTTTAGTGGATTTGGCTATTTCAGCCACAACAGTTGCTGACAGGGTATACAATTGAACACACAGCCATGCAATCTCCATAGACAAACATTGGTAATAGAATGGCCTTACTGAAGAACTCAGTGACTTTCAACATGACACCGTCATAGGATGCCACCTTTCCAACAAGTCAGTTCGTCAAATATCTGCCCTGCTAGAGCTACCCCCGATGGTCTGTAAGTGCTGTTATTGGGAAGTAGAAATGTGTCGGAGCAACAACGGTTCAGCCGCGAAGTGGTTGGCCATACAAACTCAGAATGGGACTGCCGAGAGCTGAAGAGTAAAAGTCTCACTACAGAGTTCAAAACTGCCTCTGGAAGCACAATAACTGTTTTTCGGAAGCTTCATGAAATTGGCTTCCATAGTCGAGAAGCCGCACCCCAGCCTAAGATTACCATGCGCAATACCAAGCATCGGCTGGAGTGGTGTAAAGCTTGCCACCATTGGACTCTGAAGTAGTGGAAACACGTTCTTTGGAGTGATGAATAACACTTCACCATCTGGCAGTCCGACGGACGAATCTGGGTTTAGCGGTTGCCAGGAGAACGCTACCTGCCCAAATGCATAGTGCCAAAGGTAAAGTTTGGTGGAGGAGGAATAATGGTCTGGGGCTGTTTTTCATGGTTGTGGCTACTTGACTGGCCTGCACAAAGCCCGTACCTCAACCCCATCGAACACCTTTGGGATGAATTGGAACACCGACTGCGAGCCAGGTCTAAATCGCCCAACATCAGTGCCCAACCTCCCTAACGTTTGTGGCTGAATGGAAGCAAGTCCCCACAGCAATGTTCTAACATCTAGTGGAAAGCCTTCCCAGAAGTGTGGAGGCTGTTATAGCAGCAAAGGGGGGACCATGTTAATGCCCATGATTTCGGCATCAGATGTTAGACAAGCAGGTGTCCACATACTTTTGCTCATGTAGTACATCTCATATTTCAAACATGGACCTCAAACTCACACATGGACCCCTCGGAGCAGCTCCAGCATTCCTTGGCCGTTCCACTGCTGGGCCGCCTGCAACTCTTCTGTACACACACCCACAATCTATATAGAGAGGAGAGGGAGTTACACACAAAAAAAAGTGGAGTAAGAAAGACAGTTACAGAACACGTATAGATGAGGGGACAGACATAATGCTATTATAGACTCAAAAGGAAGGAGTTGAGAAGGTAGGCCGGAGAGCCTGGGGCAAGATTAGCTCACCTGCAGGAAGTTGACCAGGCCGAAGGGGGTGTGGACCGGAGTCATCCGGGGGTCTTCAGTGAGTAGCATGTGTTGGATACGAGACTCACTGTTGTCCAGGGGACTGTGCCACGATATGTGGTCTCCACTGCAAAACGTGTTTTCTACAGGACAGAGAAGAGACATGGAGGTTAGACTACTCAGTGACATACTGGAAAATAGTAGGGCCGGGATAATACCAGTACTGCAATACTCGTTTTTTTTGTTCCCTTGCCATGATACTAAGTGCATTTAACTTCATTAGGAAAAAAATATTGCGATACTAAGTCAACGCAAAGGAGAAAGGAAGTGTGTGTATGTGAGAGAAATTGAGAAGGGAGAGAGAAATTGAAGCGAAAGAGGCCATGAGGGGGAGACAGCGATTAAGCGATCCAGAGGAATCCATCTGCTTGGGAGGCAACAGGGACCTAGTCCAGCTATACTGGAAAAGAGAGGGGGGAGGAAAAGGACTGTTGTTATGCTTCCCTTCGAGGTCTGAAGATTGTTGTATTGCAAAAAACGGTCTGAAAGGTCTGCTGGCTCCCCACAGGCAAGATTGATTGGATGTTACAAAACGCAGATATTTATTTGACATTGTAATTTCAGAAAATGTCCATAATATATGTCCATGATAGTGTTTCACAGTATTACACAGTGTTGTGATTGAAGATCTTACAATTAAAATATCACAGCCAATCGGTTTTATTTGATTGTCACGCTCTCTCAATATATCAGCTATGTGAATCGATTTTGCAGCTTATCATATGGCATGCATAGCCAATGCAGCCATAGGCCTACAGTATAATGGCATTACTGGTCTTATGGGCATCGGTCATCTGAAGGAGAATAGCTAAACTCATTGTTTACATGTTGAGCTATATGTTCTCAATTTAAAATGATACCAGTACAGAACGTATGAGGCAAACCATGCCAGATTTTGTACATGCCTTTAACTTCTTAAGGATTATGCAAAATACTGTTCCCACGAAGGAACAGCACTCAGCGGATTTCAGAGCGCCACCTATAGTTTTTGATAAAACTCAATTTCATGAAACTTTCATTAAAATACACATTCAAGGTAGTGAATTAAAGCTACACTCGTTGTGAATCTAGCCACCAAGTCAGATTTGTAAAATGCTTTTCGGCGAAAGCATGAGAAGCTATTATCTGATAGCATGTACCCCCAAAATACTGCAACGTCACCTAAACAGACAGATTTTGCGGTAGACGGCGCTACCCAAAACGCATAAATAAAATATAAAACATTCATTACCTTTGACCATCTTCTTTGTTGGCACTCCTTGATGTCCCATAATCAATATTGGGTCTTTTTTCGATTAAATCGGTCCATATATAGCCTAGATATCGATCTATGAAGACTGTGTGATAAACGGGAAAAAATAGCGTTTCATAACGTAACGTCATTTTTTAAAAGTTAAAAAGTCG
Source organism: Oncorhynchus tshawytscha (assembly GCF_018296145.1). Taxonomy (NCBI): domain Eukaryota; kingdom Metazoa; phylum Chordata; class Actinopteri; order Salmoniformes; family Salmonidae; genus Oncorhynchus; species Oncorhynchus tshawytscha. The sequence continues at coordinate 49,247,668 of NC_056429.1, read as the reverse complement.
ACGATAAACTTTCACAAAACACTTCGAAATACTTTTGTAATGCAACTTTAGGTATTAGTACACGTTAATAAGCGATAAAATTCATCAGGAGGCGATGTAAATGCTATAGGCAATCGTCTGGAAAAAATGACCGGAAAAACCTCGACCAAAACATCCTGTTTCAGGTCGGAGGGAATCGGTTCCCTTGGGTTGGTTCGACCAAGAATCAAATCCGAATCAAATGAGAAGACTCTATACATCCTGTGGAAGCTGTAGGTACTGCAACCTCGGCCTCATTTAATACGGTTCACCTTTAACAATTCCTGGAAGTGGCGCATGGATATTTATTTCCACTTTCAGTGATCAGATTTTCCTGCGCTTTTCGATGAAACAGACGTTCTGTTATAGTCACAGCTGTGATTTAACCAGTTTTAGAAACGTCTGAGTGTTTTCTATCCACACATACTAATCATATGCATATACTATATTCCTGACATGAGTAGCAGGGCGCTGAAATGTTGCGCGATTTTTAACAAAAAGCTGCGAAAATTCGCAGCCTCCTTAAGAGGTTTTTTAAGATACGGACATAAAAATGTTTCATTCAAATCCAACCCTTTTAATTTAGGTACAGTATGAAAATAAGGATATGACAATTAGGCTACACGAGATAAGTATTACAGGTAACATTTTATGAAGTTAATTTTATTTAATTCATTTTAGCAATGTTGCTTGCAAAATGATTGCAGTTGTTCCCATAGAAAGAGCAACCATGTACCGTCTTTGTATCACTGACCCTGGATAAGCTAGAGACTGGGCTAACACCGCTAACCTTTTAGGTCACTAATATGTTGTTTTCATAACAATTTTGTTGGCTTTATAATCAGAGAAATTGAACTAGCTAGTAGCTAGCTAGTTATAGGCTCTAGATAGTTTTTTGTTTTTTTTCAACTCCGATTTACTCGGGGCATACAATGCAGCATAGGGATAACCTATAGACCTTGTGTTTTAATTTCTATATTTTTTTATGTATTCATTCGGGTTCACAGTGTATCATTACGGCCCTAGCAGATGGGGGTAGAATAACCTAGAGAGAATGGGCTCCCCCTCCCTCTCTTTCCCTGACCGGCTTTTAAAACATTCCCACACTCCCCTCCTCAATGTAATCTTTAAACACGGCTAGATGATTTAAAGGACTTAGCAAAGTGGCGCACACACACCAGGAAACGTCTGTGAGAAAGGGAGAAACGTTTTCACAGCTGTAAAGGATACTGTTAAGATTAGAAAGTTCCTCAGCTAAGACAACTTTTAACACACTTCTCCCATCAGAGAAAGGGAAATGAGACTTCTTTAGTGTCCCCAGAGCCCAGAAGAACCGCACAGAGCTGGCTAGGTCTTTAAAAACACAGGTGTCATACATTACATACTCTTCTAGTCCACATTTACTTCCATTTAGCCCTTATTCTAACATGCAAGCTGAATGAGAACACATTTTTTTACAGGCTACATGAGGAAGTTGCAGCAGAGAAGCGAAGGGTTGAAAGAGCCAATGGGAAGCTGGGGATGATTGGGCTGAGTTCCACTAAGTGCTCTCCTTAGCAAAAACATCACTGACGTAGGGTTACATGAGGTTAAATACTGACATGCTCCAAAATGTCCATGCAGAAGCAGAGGAGCACTCTGTGAGGTGAAGTAACAAAGCGGCTGGGAATGCATAATGCCCGAGTGCCTGCCTTTAGACAAACAAGTCCCCTTCTCAATTTACTCTGCCTACCATATCCCCGCCACACTAGACACACAGAGCCTGGGTCCTTACCTGATTGGAAGACATAGCGGGCCAGGCCCTGCATGAGTTCAGCCGGCCAAGTAGGAGGGGCTGTTTCTCCCACCTCTCTCTTCAGCCTGAACGTCAGCTCAAAGCCAAAGCCACTGGGGCCTTCCTGGCCTGTAAACCTGACAATACACAGAATTCCCACACTTAATTCAAGCAGTCTCACTCATCAGGTTTGTGTGTGTGTGTGTGTGTGTTAATTAACCAAACCCTGGGCCCTCCTAATTTGACAGCAAGTCAACACCATAAAACCAGATTATCCTTTCCTTTAGTTACTTTTCATTACCCAATCCACCTATTCAGTAACACTGCAAAATTATGGCAAACATGCATTAAGAATGGCAGCTGTTTGAAGGGGAGAAAACGGGGAGATTGCTGGGAATTGTGGGGGAGCAGAGCTAGCAAGTCTACTCAAGAATACAAAACAAGGGGGTGAAAACTGTTGATGTGAAATAACCTTCAGAGGAACAAGAAAAACAAGTGTGGAAGCATCTCAATGCTGATTCTGCAGAATGACACAAAGGATTGAAAGTGAACAGCTGCACACACCATGTGTCAGTAACCTGGGCAACCTGGTCCGCCAGAGCTCTAACCTGAAGTACTACTTACTCATGTACTCTGTTGTCTCCATACAGGTCACTGAGTCCGAAGCTGATGTAGTGCCAGTGTTCCTGTACGTCCTGCGCTGCACAGCCCATGTTACGGTACATACTGATGTAGTCCAATGGATCAGGACCTCCCAACCTGTAGATACACACTACTGTTAAAAGTGCAACACCTGCCAAATGCGGGTAGATTTTGGAATTGGTGGGTAAAGATGTCTATTTCACCAGCCACTTTGGCGAGTGGTCAGGTCACAATGTGAGCAACATGTGAATAAAAAGTATGATCACATTTAGTTAAATAAATGCAGCAATACCTGTTTTCAAAGTATTTATACCCTTTTGTTGCATAGCTGGTAAATTAAATCACACAAAGTCAAAGAACTACGAATCCTAAATAGACTATGGGGGCTGTGCACATGTAACGAGCAGAGTGAAAGATTCATTTTTAGAAGCGCTGCGCACAGGCATAAAAGTTGATCTAATTTACTTGAAACAAACGTCTACTGAAGTCAGTTTGTCCTTATGTTTCTTGGCTATTTACATTGTTTTGTTAACAAGTTAGGTTGTTTTTCTGTTTGAGTTAACTGCTAGGGAAGACAAGACATCTCACAGGCACAAACATGACTCCAGTCGCTCTACCAAAGTAACGTCCCGCCCATAAAGGTGAATTCGTCTCATCTGTGATATTTTTGGTTAAAAGACTCAGGTCACAAAAAAATGAAATTAAACAATATACCACATTATCTTCTTAGTAGTAATACATTTGTTTTAGAAACATTACAAAGCATGCGCATCCGTTGGTGTAATTTTATCATCCCCAAAATCTTTTGGCTGGTTAAACAATCTGGAGTAGCTGGTAGATTTTAAAAATCATAACCCAAAAATGAGGTGTTTTACACTTGTTTGTAGACAGTTTTGTTTATAAACTCTGTAGGCTTTAGCTTTAAAATAATATGCTTAGCTATACCTATCATGTTGGTCTCATGGACTATCAATCCTTGGGGGAGTTCGATTAACCTGCGCCGCAGTGTACCGGGCTATGCACGTGATGTGAAAGGTAAAAAGCCGCAAGAGAGGGGCGCCTATTCACACACAATTTGACTTAAATACACATTTTGTTGTGTTATAGCCTGATTTCAAAATGTACTCTATTTGTTTTACATCTCACCCATCTACACACAATACCCCATGACATCAAAACATGTTCTTAGAAAAATGTTCAAATTCATAAATCTACTATTTATTCACCCCGCTTTGCTATGCCACTCCAAATTGAGTCCACCTGTGACCAATTCAATTGTTTAGAAAAACACAGGTCTATATAAAAAAGTTCCACAGTTGACAGTGTGTATCAAAACAGAAACTATACCATGAAGTTCAAGGAAGAGTCTGTAGATCTCTGATATAGAATTGTGAAGAAGCATATATACCTGGGGAAGGGTATAAAACAAGATTATTGAATGTTTCCAAGAGCAGTGGCCTCCATCATTGGTAAAAGGAATAAAATATAGAACTACCCAGACTCTGCCTGGAGCTGGACGTCCAACCAAACTGAGCAACCGAGCAAGAAGGACATTGGTCAGGGACGTGACCAATAACCCTTGTCAGAACTAGAGTTCCTTGGCTGATATGGGAGAGCCTGCCAGAAGGTCTCTACAGCACTTCACCAATCTGTGCTTTATGGGAGAGTGGCCAGACGGAAGCCACTCCTGAGAAAAAAAGAAAAAAAAAACATGACAGCACACCTGGAGTTTGCAAAAAGGCATGGGAAAAGACTTGTGTGAAAGAGCATCTTCTACTGGCGACATTTCAAAAATACTGGTAGACTTGGGGATTTGGGTCAGGGACAGTGCTATTCACAAACACTATCATCAGATGCCTGTATTACACCGAACGTGCAAGCCTGGGAAAATGAACAGGGACAATACTGTAAAGTAGGGCTAATAATGCTTAAATAAATAAACTGCTAGTATTTACTGTAGGCTGCACATTTTTACATTGTATTACATTTCTAGCAAGACTATCAAAGCGATCGACTCACTAATGGATGAAGATGCGTTCAGCAAAGCCCATCAAAATTGCTACAGAAAAAAGAAGCTCAAGCAAGCCAAGTCCCAAACTTCCCCGCAAACTCCATGTCACGGGTGCACCTCAGCCACGCTCAAGGTCCTAAACGATATCATAACCGCCATCGATAAGACAGGACTGCGCAGCCGTCTTCATCATCCTGGCCAAGGCTTTCAACTCTGTCAATCACCGTATTCTTATCGACAGACTCAACAGCCTTGGTTTCCCAAATGACGGCCTCACCTGGTTCACCAACTACTTCTCAGATAGAGTTCAGTGTGCCTAGTTAAATAAAGGTAAAAAAATAAAAATACCAGTGGAAGTATGAACTTTTTTTGATATACTCAGAGGACCATTATTAGCATGTTTCAACCACTCCTATATAAATGGTAGATTATCAGACACGCAACAAGAAGGTCTGATATCATTATTACTGAAACAGGACTCAAGTGGTATATATAAAGATCCAGTCCACAAAAAAAAAAAAAAATTGGTGGCCTCTTACACTTAAGTGTTGATGCAAAAATCCTAGCTAAATGCTTGGCACATAGAATTGAAAAAGTATTTTCAGATATTATTCATCCTAATAAGACAGGTTTTTTACATGGACAATACATTAGAGATAATATAAGACAAGTACTGGAAACAATAGAATAGTATGAAATATCGGGGACACCAGGCCTGGTTTTCAGAGCTGATATTGAAAAGGCTTTTGATAAAGTACGACTGGAGTTTATATATAAATACCTAGAATATTTACATTTTGGGGAATCTCTAATAAAATGGGTTAAAGTTATGTATAGTAACCCTAGGTGTAAAATAGTAAATAGTGTCTACATAACAAAGTTTTAAACTGTCCAGAGTAAAACAGGGTCTTTTTGGCCTTCCTCTGACATCAGGTGCTGTAGGTGTCCTGGAGGGCAGGTAGTTTGCCCCCGGTGATGCGTTGTGCAGACCTTACTACCCTCAGGAGAGCCTTGCGGTTGTGGGCGGAGCAGTTGCCGTACCAGGTGGTGATACAGCCCGACAGGATGCACTTGATTGTGCATCTGGAAAAGTTTGAGAGTGTTTTTGGTGACAAGCCAAATTTCTTCAGCCTCCTGAGGTTGAAGAGGTGCTGTTGCGCACTCTTCACCGTGCTGTTGCGCACTCTTCACCACGCTGTCTATGGGTGGACCATTTCAGATCGTCCGTGATGTGTACGCCGAGGAATTTAAAAGTTTCCACCATCTCCACTACTGTCCCGTCGATGTGGATAGAGGGGTGCTCCTTCCGCTGTTTCCTGAAGTCCACGATAATCTCCTTTGTTTTGTTGACATTATTTTCCTGACACCACACTCCGAGGGCCCTCACCCCCTCCCTGTAGGCCGTCTCGTATTTGTTGGTAAACAAGCCTACCACTGTAGTGTCGTCTGCAAACTTGATGATTGAGTTGGACATGCATGGCCATGCAGTCATGGGTGAACAGGGAGTACAGGACAGGGCTGAGAACGCACCCTTGTGGGGGCCCAGGGTTGAGGATCAGTGGGGTGGAAATGTTTCCTATCCTAACCCCCTTGGGGGCGGCCTGTCAGAAAGTCCAGGACCCAGTTGCACAGGGCGGGGTCGAGACCCAGGGCTTAATGACGAGTTTGGAGGGTACTATGGTGTTAAATGCTGAGCTGTAATCGATCAACAGAATTCATACATGGGCATTCATCTTGTCCAGATGGGTTAGGGCAGTGTGCAGTGTGATTGCGTCATCTGTGGACCTATTGGGGTGGTAAGCAAATTGGAGTGGGTCTAGGGTGTCAGGTAGGGTGGAGGTGATATGATCCTTGACTAGTCTCTCAAAGCACTTCATGACGGAATTGAGTGCTATGGAGCAATAGCCGTTTAGCTCAGTAAGCTTAGCTTTCTTGGGAACAGGAACAATGGTGGCCCTCTTGAAGCATGTGGGAACAGCAGACTGGGATAGGGATTGATTGAATATGTCCGTAAACACACCAGCCAGCTGGTCTGCGCTATGAGAACATGGCTTGGGACGCCGTCTGGGCCAGCAGCCTTGCAAGGTTTAACACGATTAAATGTTGTACTCACGTTGGCCGCGGTGAAGGAGAGCCCGCAGGTTTTAGTAGCTGGCCATGTCAGTGGCACTGTATTGTCCTTTGAGCCCGCAGGTTTTGGTAGCGGGCCATGTCCTGGCACTGTATTTGTCTGGGAGCCAGACATTGTTGTCCATGACGGGGATGGATTTATTTTTGTAATCCGTGATTGACTGTAGAGCCTAGCACATACAGTTGAAGTTGGAAGTTTACATACACTAAGTTGACTGTGCCTTTAAACAGCTTGGAAAATGACAGAAAATTATTTCATGGCTTTTGATAGGCTAATTGACATAATTGGAGTCAATTGGAGGTGTACCTGTGGATGTATTTCAAGGCCTACCTTCAAACTCAGTGTCTCTTTGCTTGACATCATGGGAAAATCAAAAGAAATCAGCTAAGTCCTCAGGAAAAAAATATTGTAGACCTCCACAAGTTTGGTTCATCCTTGGGAGCAATGTCCAAAAGCCTGACTGTGACCTTAATTGCAGACATCGTTCCACAGGTGCATGTTCATTAATTGTTTATGGTTCATTGAACAAGCATTATAAACAGTGTTTAAACCCTTTACAATGAAGATCTGTGAAGTTAATTGGATTTTTACTAATTATTTTTTCAAGACAGGGTCATCTCTTTTTTTGCTGTGTTTATTACCAAGCATAACCGGTGTCCCCGGACATTGTACCGGTACCCCGTATATATAGCCTCGCTAGTGTTATTTTACTGCTACTCTTTAATTATGTTATTTTTTAATTATCAATTTACTTAACACGTATTTTTCTTAAAATTACATTGTGTTGCGTTGGTTAAGGGCTTGTAAGCAAGCATTTCACTCAGGTCTACACCTGTTGTATTTGGCGCATGTGACCAATACAATTTGATTTGTTACTTTCTCTTACGTTGTCATAAAAATTTGAGTCTTTGATGTTACTTAACTCAATGTCTTATATTTGATTCAATACAAAAGTCGCCACACAACTCAATCGTAAATCGTTGAGTTTTAGGCTACTAGCTAACTTAACGAGTTAACTTTCTCGCCGTATCCTGTTACCTTGGAAGGTTGTTATCTAGCTAAGTTATGTATCCAGAAGAAGACGTTATCTACTCACCAGTATTTTACAATGGCTGTAACTTGTAAGGGGTTGGCCTGGTCGGGGTAGAGGCGCCTGCATTCCCCGTAGATTGCCTGCAGACCCGGGGGGAAGAGTGACGCCAGGGCGGAGGCTGCTGGTCCGCTGGTAGGCCGCACTTCGTCCATCCCCTACTGCTTCAGAAAGCTGGGAATACCTCCAAGGGCGACACAAATTACTTTCTCCAGGAAGATAAGGGAGAATCCCTCGGCTTACTGTTGGTTGATAGAACAACAGTAACCGTATTTTGAATTGTTGATATTGTTTAGAAGCTAAAGTAAACTGTCGCCCCACGATTGTTATCCCCACTGTTGTTTGCTCCCACCTATGAAAACTTTTTCTCATTGGTTTGGGCTGTAGAAAGGAACGGAGGAACTGGTCAAGTTCGTTTTGCATGTCCCGGTGCCCCGTTTGCAGGGAGTTTACATCACTTTAGATCATTCAATTGGTCTTATTAAGTGAGACATCCACTCACCCGGGGTTACGGGACATGCGCCACTAATTGAGTGTGCCATTCTTGGGTAGGCGGTTCCAAATGCAGAGATGTGGTTGGCTGAACAATTGTTAATCATTACCCGAGACCCTTTCGCAAGAACATGAACAACTTTTCCTCACGTTTTTGATCACATTACAACTGATCATAATGTGTGTTTATTTTGGAGGGTGAAAGGTTCTGAATGTTGCAGTTATTTTCGCACCTAAAAAATACATGTTCAATACCAGATATCATATTTATTTCCAATGCAAAGTTATTTACCCTTATTTTACAAAGCAACGACCTGGCGAAAAGAGTTACAAGGGGGACGAGAGGAGATGAAGCTGGAGATGATTTGGTTCCCATGATGGTATGAGCATAGACAATAATGGGGGCCTGTTCAGCCCTCCTTTTCCTATAGTCCCACGATCAGCCCCTTTGTCTTGCTCACATTGAGGGAGAGGTTGTTGTCATCAGGCCAGGTAGTCCTGAGGCATGGTTCCAGGGCTCAGGTCCTCTGGGAGGGAGATGGAGAGTGAGAGAGAGAATGACAGGGGGCATATTTAAATTCACACAGGACACTGGATAAGACAGGATAAATACTCCAGATATAACAGACTGACCCTAGCCCTCTGACACAAACTATTGCAGCATAAATACTGGAGGCTGAGATACGAGGGGTGGGGAGACACTGTAGCCCCGTCTAATGATACCCCCGGACAGGGCCTATGATGTAGTAGGAGCAGACATTTTTCACTGTAACACCACGTTTGACCTGGGCAATTTTTATGTTTCACCCCTTGTTTCCCGTCAAGTAGCGTTTCAAGAGGCACCTGTCCTTCCCCTGGCCTTCCTCATTCACACCACCCGCACACGGAAAACCACAAACAGTTCTTTCGCACCATCCTTTCACTCCTTCCCCAACTATCAACAGCAATCTTCTGCACAGACCGTGAGGAAGCTATTGAGGGAGCAATCCAGTTGTCAATTGCTGGAACCACATCTCGAACAATGTGAAGCACAAGATGGGGTCAGAGGGTGCCCAAGCTGTGGCCGATTACCAGCAGGCCATCAAAAAGCTCTTGGCCTCAAATCAAGGAGTGACTACGAATGCACACTGGAGCCCTAATCTCGAGGTTTATTTCCATCAGTCGTTGTCAGGGAGGTGTGTAGGGGTTTCCGTTGGTGCTACCACGGTGGAAAGTCCAGACCAGGTCTCCACCATACACATCCCCCCAGAATATGCCGATTTGGTTCTCGCCTTCTGCATTGCAGCCGTGCGTAATTGGCCGACTCCCACCACGGTAAAGGAGGTGCAGCGATTTTTAGGGTTTGCCAATTACTCCCGGAGATTTATCCCATTGCCCATTACCTCACTGCAGAAGGGGGGTCCTGTAAGGTTGCAGTGGTCGGCTGACGCGGACAGGGCTTTTGGGCAGCTGAGAGCTCTGTTAACCTCGGCTCCAGTGCTGGCCCATCCGGATCCCTCTTTGACATTCATAGTGGAGGTGGACACGTCCGAGGCTGGGATAGGAGCCGTGCTCTCACAGCTCTCGGGCACACCACCGAAACTCCGCCCCTGTGCTTTATTCTCGAAGAAGCTCAGCCCAACGGAGCGTAACTATGATGTGGGGGACCGGGAGTTGTTGGCTGTGGTTAAAGCGTTGAAAGCATGGAGACATTGGCTTGAGGGGGCTAAACACCCTTTCCTCATCTGGACTGACCACCGCAACCTGGAGTACATCCGGGCAGCGAGGAGACTGAATCCTCGTCAGGCAAGGTGGGCCATGTTCTTTACCCGTTTTGTGTTTACCCTATCCTACAGACCAGGTTCCCAGAATAAGAAGGCAGACGCACTGTTCCGGCTGTATGACGCAGTGGAGCGGCCCATTGATCAGACTCCCATACTCCCGGCCTCCTGCCTGGTAGTGCTGGTCGTGTGGGATCTGGATGCGGACATTGAGCAGGCGTTGTGTACAGAACCCGATCCCCTCCAGTGTCCCGTTGGGCATATGTACTTTCCGTCTGCTGTCCGTGACCGGTTGATCTCTTGGGCCCACACGTCTCCCTCCTCTGGTCAACCCGGGGATCGGTCAGACGGTGCGCTGTCTGACTGGGAAGTACTGGTGGCCCACTTTGGCTAACGACGTGAGGGTTTATGTCTCCTCCTGCTCGGTGTGTGCCCAGTGTAAGGCTCCGAGACACCTGCCCAGAGGTAAGTTACATCCCTTACCCGTTCCACAACGACCGCGGTTTGTGGGGCCATTTAAAGTCCTGAGGAGGGTGAACGAGGTGTTACAGATTACAGCTTCCCTCTGATTATCGTATTAACCCCTCGTTCCATGTGTCTCTCCTCAGGCCGATGCTAGCTGGTCCGCTCCAGGAATCTGAGGTGCGGGAGGTCCCTCCACCCCCTTTGGACATCGAGGGGGCCCGGCATACATCGTTCATTCCATCCTGGATTCGAGGCGTCGGGTGGGGGGCCTTCAGTACCTTTTGGAGTGGGAGAGGTACAGGCCGGAGGAGAGGTGCTGGGTTCCGGTTGCAGAGTTTAGGATCCTGAACTGCTGCGGGAGTTTCAAAGTGTGCCTGTTCATTATACTCTGCTCTCCTGCACCTGACTTCGCCTCCAATACGCCATTGACAATCCGAATGTGGGGAATGAGGAGAAATATGGGAAATCTATGTACGAATGTTTGATCTTGAACAGAACTTACAACATCAATCAACATGCCTCAATCAAAAATGTACAGCCAGAAGTACAGAAAAGAGTGGGAGTCTGTACCTAAACAAATGTATAATCATATTTTTTGCCGAGATGGCCAGTCAATTTGAGTAACGTTATTGTGTATTCTACGTAATAATGTATTCTACGTAATGAAAACCGGGCATATTTCCAGTTCGGCGGTCAATATATAATTAAAATATCCAATGTTACTTTCTATGAAATAAAAAAGGGGGACAATTCCGGTTTCATGTATTTAGTCTAACAAGCACACTGTGATAGAGAAAACAACTATATTACAGAAACACTACAGACAAGACAGAACTGGCCGATCTGAACAGCCATTCAGTGGTCCTGGTAGAATAAGAGCAGAAGAGAACGAGCAAAATTGAAAAAAACAGACAATAGTATACAGTGGGGCAAAAAAGTATTTAGTCAGCCACCAATTGTGCAAGTTCTCCCACCTAAAAAGATGAGAGAGGCCTGTAATTTTCATCATAAGTACACTTCAACTATGACAGACAAAATAAGAAGAAAAAAAATACAGAAAATCACATTGTAGGATTTTTAATAAATTTATTTGCAAATTATGGTGGAAAATAAGTATTTGGTCACCTACAAACAAGCAAGATTTCTGGCTCTCACAGACTTGTAACTTCTTCTTTAAGAGGCTCCTCTGTCCTCCACTCGTTACCTATATTAATGGCGCCTGTTTGAACTTGTTATCAGTATAAAAGACACCTGTCCACAACCTCAAACAGTCACACTCCAAACTCCACTATGGCCAAGACCAAAGAGCTGTCAAAGGACACCAGAAACAAAATTGTACTCAAATCCAGGTGTGGCATATCAAAAAGCTGATTAAACAGTATGATCATTACACAGGTGCACCTTGTGCTTGGGACAATAAAAGGCCACTCTAAAATATGCAGTTTATTCACACAACCCAATGCCACAAATGACTCAAGTTTTGAAGGAGCGTGCAAATGGCTATGCTGTCTACAGGAATGTCCAATGTCATTTTGAGAAATTTGGCAGTAATTGCATTTTATTGATGGCAGTTTGAATGCACAGAGATACCGTGACCAGATCTTGAGGCTTATTGTCGTGCCATTCATCTGCCGTCATCACCTCAAGTTACAGCATGCAAATGCACAGCCCAATGTTACTAGGATCTGTACACAATTCCTAGAAGCTTAATAATTTTATAGAAAAGTACTAGTCCTGTATTAGCGGACCGATATGCAGTGCATTCAGAAAGTATTCAGACCCCTTGACTTTTTCCACATTTTGTTCCCGTTACAGCCTTATTCTAAAATTGATTAAATTGTCCCCCCACCCCCCTCAATCTACCCACAATTCCCCATAATGAGCAAAAACAGTTTAGACATTTTTACAAACGTATAAAAAAAAAATGGAAATATCACATCAACATAAGTATTCAGACCCTTTACTCAGTACTCTGTTGAAGCATGTTTGGCAGCGATTACAGCCTCCTGTCTTCTTGGGTATGACGCTACAAGATTGGCACACTTGTATTTTGGGAGTTTCTCGCATAATTTTCTGCAGATCCTCTTCTGCTCTGTCAGGTTGGATGGGGACCATCGCTGCACAGCTATTTTCAGGTCTCTCCAAAGATGTTCCATCGGGTTCAAGTCCGGGCTCGGGCTGGCCCACTCAAGGACATTCAGAGACTTTGTCTTGGCTGTGTGCTTCGTCTCATTGTCCTGTTTGAAGGTGAACCTTCGCCCCAGTCTGAGGTCCTGAGAGCTCTGGAACAGGTTTTCATCAAGTATCCCTCTGTACTGTACATCTTCCCTCGATACTGTCTAGTCTCCTTCTTCAATTTAAGAATGATAGAGGCCACTGTGTTCTTGGGGACCTTCAATGCTGCAGAAATTTGTTGGTACCCTTCCCCAGATCTGTGCGACACAATCTTGTCTCGGAGCTCTACGGACATTCCTTCAACCTCATGGCTTGGTCCAGTCAAGTTATAGAAAAATCTCAAGGATGATCAATGGAAACAGGATGTATCTGAGCTCAATTTAGAGTCTCATAGCTAAAGGTCTGAATACTTATGTAAATAAGGTATTTCAGTTTTAAACATTTGCAAAAAAAATCTAAAAACCTGTTTCAAGGGGTCTGCATACTTTCCGAATGCACTCTAGCCGTCTGTAGCTCAGTCAAAACACTCTCTCTCTCAACAACAAAAAATCACCCCCACCCCCAAACATCTTCCCTCAGCTATGGTCCCAGTTCTTCCATGGCCTACATATCCCCAGACATGTCACCCATTGAGCATGTTTGGAATGCTCTGCATCAATGTGTACGACAGCTTAAAGAGGAGTGGGACAACATTTCACAGGCCACAATCAACTCTACGCAACTCTGTGTCATGCTGCATGAGGCAAATGGTGGTCACACCAGATACTGACTGGTTTTCTGATCCACACCCTTACCTATTTAAAAAAAAAAAGTTCTGTGACCAACCGATGCATATCTGTATTCCCAGTCATGTGAAATCCATAGATTAGGGCCTAATACATTTATTTCAATTGACTGATTTCCTTATGTGAACTGTAACTCAGTAAAAGTTTGGAAATTGTAGCATGTTGCATTTATATTTTTGTTCAGTGTACATTTTTATTAGGAGTACTTTGTTTTTGTTTGTTGTTTATTTCAGTGAAGTGAGATCCCTGTAGGGACGAAGACAACCCCAACCTTAACTACTTATACCCATACACATCTCCTTGACCTGAATCTTCACATGACTTCTACCGAGCTATGTCTCCCATTGCCATCACCCCACTGATGCAGTGGCGCAACAACTACAGTCACGACCTTCAATTTTTCCCTACCGAGCATCAATTCACCTTAAACCTGGTCTCCAGGAGTATGAGGAAACCCCAGGGACCTGATCCCAGGGCGTTCCACCACTATCATCAACCTTACCATCTGCCCTGGAGTAACGGTAGAATTACAGTGAGCGCCAAAAGTATTATTTTGGGCTCTGTACTCCAGTATTTTAGATTTCAAATTATACAGTGACTGTGAGGTCAAGGTGCAGACTGTCATCTTTAATTTGAGGATATTTTCATCCATGTCAGGTGAACCATTTAGAAATTACAGCACTTTTTGTACATCGTCCCCCCATTTTAGGAAACCGAAAGTATTGGGACAAATTCACTTAAAATAAACGTTCGACATCCAAACTCCAGATACTATATGTTTAATACAAAGCAGCCAAATGCTACTTATTTGTTCATTTTCTCCATCTCATTATTTTATTAATACATAGCTACCTCAGGCTACTTCAATGTTGGAGTCATTCAGGTCTGGTGTTTTCATTTGGCTACCATGTACTACTATAATTTATCAAGGTGTTCTGTAACATTAGCAAGTTTGCAGAAGAAGAGAGGGGATTACTTGTTTTACTGTTTGCTTTGCCACTCCTTTTATAAACTCCTGTCATTTGCCTCTTACAGTGCCTTGCATAAAGATATAAAACTGTATTTTTTTGTGAAGAATCAACAACAAGTGGGACACAATCATGAAGTGGAACGACATTTATTGGATATTTCAAACTTTTTTAACAAATCAAAAACTGAAAAATTGGGCGTGCAAAATTATTCAGCCCCTTTACTTTCAGTGCAGCAAACTCTCTCCAGAAGTTCAGTGAGGATCTCTGAATGATCCAATGTTGACCTAAATGACTAATGATGATAAATACAATCCACCTGTGTGTAATCAAGTCTCCGTATAAATGCACCTGCACTGTGATAGTCTCAGAGGTCCGTTAAAAGCGCAGAGAGCATCATGAAGAACAAGGAACACAGCAGGCAGGTCCGAGATACTGTTGTGAAGAAGTTTAAAGCCGGATTTGGATACAAAAAGATTTCCCAAGCTTTAAACATCCCAATCAGCACTGTGCAAGCGATAATATTGAAATGGAAGGAGTATCAGACCACTGCAAATCTACCAAGACCTGGCCGTCCCGCTAAACTTTCAGCTCATACAAGGAGAAGACTGATCAGAGATGCAGCCAAGAGGCCCATGATCACTCTGGATGAACTGCAGAGATCTACAGCTGAGGTGGGAGACTCTGTCCATAGGACAACAATCAGTCGTATATTGCACAAATCTGGCCTTTATGGAAGAGTGGCAAGAAGAAAGCCATTTCTTAAAGATATCCATAAAAGTGTCATTTAAAAAGTTTGCCACAAGCCACCTGGGAGACACACCAAACATGTGGAAGAAGGTGCTCTGGTCAGATGAAACCAAAATTGAACTTTTTGGCAACAATGCAAAACGTTATGTTTGGCGTAAAAGCAACACAGCCCATCACCCTGAACACACCATCCCCACTGTCAAACATGGTGGTGGCAGCATCATGGTAAGGGCCTGCTTTTCTTCAGCAGGGACAGGGAAGATGGTTCAAATTGATGGGAAGATGGATGGAGCCAAATACAGGACCATTCTGGAAGAAAACCTGATGGAGTCTGCAAAAGACCTGAGATGGAGATTTGTCTTCCAACAAGACAATGATCCAAAACATAAAGCAAAATCTACAATGGAATGGTTCAAAAATAAACATATCCAGGTGTTAGAATGGCCAAGTCAAAGTCCAGACCTGAATCCAATCGAGAATCTGTGGAAAGAACTGAAAACTGCTGTTCACAAATGCTCTCCATACAACCTCACTGAGCTCGAGCTGTTTTGCAAGGAGGAATGGGAAAAAATTTCAGTCTCTCGATGTGCAAAACTGAGAGAGACATACACCAAGCGACTTACAGCTGTAATCGCAGCAAAAGGTGGCGCTACAAAGTATTAACTTAAGGGGGCTGAATAATTTTGCACGCCCAATTTCTCAGTTTTTGATTTGTTAAAAAAGTTTGAAATATCCAATAAATGTCATTCCACTTCATGATTGTGTCCCACTTGTTGTTGATTCTTCACAAAAAAATACAGTTTTATATCTTTATGTTTGAAGCCTTAAATGTGGCAAAAGGTCGCAAAGTTCAAGGGGGCCGAATACTTTCGCAAGGCACTGTAGTTCTTACTGTATAACCCCGTCATGCATTTAAACCCTATCTCTCCTACACAACCCACTGTCGTTCTAACCTTTGTCTTTCATATATGTCACGGATGATTGATCTCTCTTACTGTATAACCCTCTGTCATATACTGTATTAAAGCCAGTCGAATCTCTCATATCTCATCACTCCTCACATTTGACTCTGTCCATCAGCATAGAAATATAAGTACTAGAATGGACATTCCCAGTGAAGTCACTAACTGGTAGTCACTAACTCTTCCATGGAACAGGCTCTGGGTCTGAGTCACCTTTCCCAGTTGAGAGATAACACAGTTGTGGCCAGGGTGTGTTGGTTGGGAATACGCCATCCTGTTTAGAATGTTCCCTGAACTGTAAAAATGTACAGTAAAATATGTGCTTGAGCACACACCCTGTTTCTCTATAAATAAGTGTCACTGATGATTTTACTATTCATGAATGTATGACTGTCAATATTAATCCAGTCCATAGTGTAAATAAACATTATGAGATTGTAAAAATTAATGAGTGTATTTTCTGAAGACACATTTATTCATTTACATGGTGTACATACAAAATACATACCCCAATTACAGACTTTAGCAGTTTATTACTTAACAAAGCGGAAATGTAATGTGCTGACTACATGTAATCTACAGAAGGACACTATTTTATTTGAAACCACAAGTTTGCCATTTAAAGTCAGAGAATCCATATTCCTCATATAAAAGTATAGGTGCTGTCTTGTTATGCTGATAAGCAGTGCCTTGCCAGAAGAACTGAGCCCATAGATGACATCTCCAGTAGCCACCATCTATGGAATTCAGTTCTCAGGGCACAACACCTCTCATTATCCTCCCAAATGGTGTCTTCCTGAGCTTCTTTCACTCTCTAGGCTTTAGCACCTTTTAAATCCATTAAAATGGCTGCTGTAACACCTGGCTCAAAATGGTATTTGTTTTCGTTCATAGTCAATCTGTGACACTTTAGTATGATATTTTACGTTACATTATGAATGGAATAACAGTGTATAATATCGTACGAATTATAAGACATAGTTCCATACGTCTTACTGAGTCCTACAATAGCTTATGAATTGGATGATTAATTTATCATATTTTGGAGGACGTATAGTATTATACGTCTTTCTCTAAGGCCTCGTTGCTTGTTACGTACTCATAACAACAAAGGAGAATTACAAATTACGGGAAGAATTTATGTTGGCGGTTAGGGGAACTAACGACAAAGGTTATGAAAATGTACGTAGCAGGTTATGTGAATTGGGTTAAATTCAGCATAAGGGTTAGCTAAAATGCTATCCCAGAAACGACTCGAACACAGTACCTTTGGATTGCTAAACGGTCACGGATTATGCCCACCCCTACTCCCTGAGCAACCTCCCTATTTCGTTTCTGTCTAAAGTAACTAGACCATTAGTAGGTATCATACATCTTGAAGGTGCTCAGAAAAATGTCAAGTATGTTTTGTATGGCTCTGAGGACAGGCTGGTTGTGTGAGGTTTGCACTTTTAGGACTATTCAACTAGACCCATCAGGCAAGTTCAATCAAGTGTACCTCTCTACCATGTTGAAACATCTTTTAAAACCTCAGTAAACGGAACTGGTCGGACTCCTATTTAGAACGAAACCTGTACAGCTGAGTGATAAAAGGCAGTGAAACGACGAGCAGGAGATCAGCGGAGAGATTGCCCAACCTCTTATTACCCCCAGCTTCACCGCGAAATGAAGCTGGGGGTGATAAGAGGTTGGGCAATCTTTATTTCTATAAAAAGCCACTAAAATGGATGTGAGAAGATGGTGATAGGAGGAACAGGTGCTGATATCTTCTAAGAGTAAAATGCTACTTGGTTGGGCATATTCCATCTTCATCTTAGACTGAACGATGAGCCAGTTTGTTAGAGGGGTATGCAGTTCCTGATCCTAGATCTGTGCCTAAGGGTTACTCCTACTCTTAACCTTGCCAATGGATGTTTAAAGGATCCATCTGGAGCAGCCAAGATTCCTGAGCGTTTCACAACTTCTGTGATGGAAGTTGGCAGGGAGGAAAGGGAATCTTCTGTGGCGGGGTGATGCAAGGCCTGATTCAGATTGCAATGCGAGATACTGTACAGCAGTGGTCAGCCACAAACAAGCACACGCACACACAGTGCACTGGTCAAGCCGCGACATGACTTGTCACATAAAACAGTTCAACAGAAACAAGGGGAGTAGTCAGGAAGGTGAAACATTCAGATAAAAATAAATAGTTGATTCACTAAATGAAAGACAATCATACTGTATCTGTACACAATACATATCTATCTTAACGTTCTGTAACGTAGAACCCTCCCATGGACAAGCCCCAGCAGTGTGATACAAACACACAATACTTATTTTAATGTTGCTCAGTATATCTTTAAATCCACAACAATAGATATGGTTTGCCACTCATCATCATCTGAACAATTTATGTTGCAGGAATATAACCCATTCAAATGACTAGAGTCAATATTGACAGTGTGAGTACAGTTCGAGGAATCTTCAGTGTTATCCCCAGGTGGTTTACAGTGCATTCCTGAGTGGACATACGCACACACAAACAAACAAGCACACAGAAAGTTGTGAGGAAGAACACACCTTAATATATGCTCAGGAAACTGCAGTCTTCCCGTCAGTTAGTTGAACTGAGCAACAACCGGTTGAACTGCCTGGAACTAAACTGGAATAACCTTGCCTGAGACCTGGCGTCTTGTGTTAGCTCCCAGAGCTAATGCTTAGGCTTTAACACAGTGGGGTTAAACACAGTTAAACCCATTCAGTTGTTGGCTAGGAACTATTGTTGTTAAAAAATATAAATGAAAAGATATGAATCACACATATGGTGTAGACTAAAGCGGGGACAGATCTGGCTACCAGGCAAAGTCTGAGCACAGTCTCTAATCTTTAATCAACCTCTAGCATATGTAACCCAGACAGATACGGTTCAATGGCCCCTCATAAATCAGATACTCTAACTCCACACAGCCCTTGTAGCCTTTGGGTTTCTGCCATATTGCTTACATCCATCCAATCCTCACAGAACGTTGAAAGGCCAACAAGAAGTGTACAAGGGTTTAGTGGTTAATTTCAGACTAGGCGATTCACACTACTTTGTGTGATACATAATGTTGAATAGTAACAGCTCTACATAATCTCTTATTCCAATACTGAAATTATAGTCACACAGATGAAGACATTTGTTACTCAAATACTTACACCAGACTACATACATTGTCCCATTGCTTCATCGTGTCTTTCCCAGAAACAATGTTCTGGCTAATTAAAAAAACAAAACTCACAATAGTGACCTGGCCCTCACCCAACAAATATCGGTATCTTCCATTTTGGCATCTGATATGTCCATTTAAAACACCATTGAGGATATTCTGTTTCATTCTGAAATCCTACTGGAGTTTAGACCATCCTCCACATTTCTCCCTCCACTGATATCCACCTGTACTGTCCAGCCAGGTCCCACTGTTCCCTGTCCCACAGTCACACCACACTGTCTGACATAGAGTTGAGACTCGTTTAAATACCACTCCTCTCCACACTAGTCTCCCCCTTCTTGTTTTTCTAGCTTTCCCTCTGTATGACAAGTAAAGCAGTCACTTCCCAGCAAGGAAACAGTGGGAGTGAGGCTCACGCCCCCACACACAGTGATTCAACAGAGCTACTTCTGAGGAACTCCATCAGACCAGCCCTGCCCTCTCTCCCTCACTTCCCATCAGAAAACCTGGGAAGAGGCTAGGGGTTGCTTAATAGTCTAGTCACTTCCTCTGCTTGTCTTCTCTTTTCTCTCACCTTCAACTCTCTTATTTCTCTTTTTCTGATCTAAAAACATTCGCAAAAAATTAAAATGAATTCCTGAGGAATTGTGTTGTCACGTCCTCTCTGGTCCGATGAAGGAGACAAGGTTAGGAGAGGAGGAACCTGTGTTAGAGTATTGATATGCAGCCCTAGTCTGGTGGAGGAAACAGGAATTCCCCTCAGCCTCAGAACAGCTGCTGGCACAAGGCACAGGAAAACATGCACTGGTTGGTATGTGTGTTTGAGTGAAAAGTGGATATTTTATGCAGTCACGTGTTGCCCTTTTTAACAAAGAGGCATGCTTTCAAGAGTTGGTGGAATACAGGTTTCCACAAAAAAAAATTCTCATATATGTCAATTAGGTTATTGCGTCATTGATTCCGATTACTGCGTGTGGAGAAGGGAGTCAATTTGACCAATCTAGACAAGCTTGAAGCCTAAAAAATAACATTGACTCCACTGTTAGGTCTACACTATGTGCATGATTAAACTGATAATTAGCCTAACGGTTAGAGAGGCAAGCCAGCAACTGGAGGGTTGCCAGTTCGAATCCCAGGTCTGATGGGAAAAATCTGGAGGGAAGTGAGCTGGCAATCGGAGGGTTGTCGGCGTTAAATCCTAGATGATATTTCCTGCTGTTGAGCCCTTGAGCACTTAACCCCCCCCACAACAGTAGCTCCCAGTGTGACAACCCTCCTCACCGTTCCAAAACTTTTTCCACATTTATGTTACAGTCTGAATTTAAAACAGATTACACTGAGATGTTTTTGTCATTGGCTAACACACTTTACCCCATAATTTCAATGTTTTTAGAAATTTGTAAAAATTTATTGAAAAGCTGAAATGTCTTGAGTCAATTATTCAACCCCTTTGTTATGGCAAGACTAAATATGTTCAGGAGTAAACATTTGCTTAAAAAGTCAAATAATAAGTTGCATGAGTGCAATAAGTGTTTAACATGAATTTTGAATGATTACCTCCTCTCCGTACCCCACACATAATGGTCTCTCAGTCGAGCAGTGAATTTCAAACAGATTCAACCACAAAGACCAGGGAGGTTTTCCAATGCCTCTCAAAGAAGGGCACCTATTGGTAGATGTGTAAAAATGAAAGAAAAAAAGCAGACACTGAATATCCCTTCGCGCATGGTGAAGTTATTACAGGTACTAAAGTAATACTGCAAAGAATGTGTCAAAGCAATTCACTTTTTGTCCTGAATACACTGTTGTTTAGTGCAAATCCAATACAACACATGACTGAGTTCCAGTCTAAATATTGTCAAGCATAGTGGTGGCTGCATCATGTTATGTGTATGCTTGTAATCGTTAAGGCCTGGGGAGTTTTTCAGATAAAAAAAAAATCAACTGAATAGAGCTAAGCACAGGCAAAATCGTAGAGAAAAACCTGGTTTAGTCTACTTTCCACCAGACACAAATTCACCTTTCAGCAGGACAATAACCTAAAACATAATCTAAAATTTTACCCACTCCACAAATGTCTTATTAACAAACTATAGTTTTGGCAAGTCAGTTAGGACATCTACTTTGTGCTTGACACAAGTAATTTTTACAACAATTGTTTACAGACAGATTATTTCACTGTATCACATATCCAGTAGGTCAGAAGTTCACATACACTAAGTTGACTGTGCCTTTAAACAGCTTGGAAAATTCCAGAAAATTATGTCATGGCTTTAGAAGCTTCCGATAGGCTAATTGACATAATTTGAGTCAATTGGAGGTGTACCTGTGGATGTATTTCAAGGCCTACTTTCAAACTCACCGCCTCTTTCATTGACATCATGGGAAAATCAAAAGAAATCAGACAAGACCTCCGAATTTTTTTTGTAGACCTTCACAAGCCTGGTTCATCCTTGGGAGAAATTTCCAAACGCCTGAAGGTACTACCTTCATCTGTACAAACAATAGTACGCAAGTATAAACACCATGGGACCACGCAGCCGTCATACCTCTCAGGAAGAAGACGCGTTCTGTCTCCTAGAGATGAACATACAACAGCAAAGGACCTTGTGAAGAATCTATATCCACAGTAAAACGACTCCAATATCGACATAACCTGAAAGGCCACTCATCAAGGAAGGAATCACTGCTGCAAAACCACCATAAAAACCCAGACTACGGTTTGCAACTACACAAGGGGACAAAGATCATACTTTTTTTTTATGTCTTGTTCGCAAATAGGTCTTCCAAATGGTCAATGACCCCAAGCATACTTCCAAAGTTGTGGCAAAATGGCTTAAGGACAACAAAGTCAAGGTATTGTAGTTGCCATCACAAAGCTCTGACCTCAATCCTATAGAACATTTGTGGACAGAACTGAAATAAATCAAATCTGAAATAAATAATTCTCTCTACTATTATTCTGACAATTCACATTCTTAAAATAAAGTGGTGATCCTAACTGACCTAAGACAGGGGATTTCTACTGATTAAATGTCAGGAATTCTTAAAACTGAGTTTAAATGTATTTTGCTAAATTGTATGTAAACTTCTGACTTCCACTGTACATCTGTAAAATTAGTCTAGAAACTAAAGCTTTGGTTGTCTTCCATGTCTTCTCCCTAGACCTCCTCAATGACCACCTCTTGAACATCAGACTCTGAGAACTCACTGTCCCTTTCCAATCTTGTTGAGGATGGCGCATTGTCAAGCTCAAAAAGCCTCAAATTTGCTCAGATGGCCATCGATTTCTCAACCCTTGTATTGGTCAGCTTGTTGCGTGCTTTGGTGAGTATGATCCCAAACAAGGACCAGTTAGCTCGCTGAGGCAGCTGATGTTGGTGAGATTTGGAGGATGATGAAGGCAACAGGGGAAAGAACCTCAGATCCAGTCTCTTCCACCAGGTGGCTGATGAGATATGTTGGCACGACTGCCATATTGGATCTGCATCCCAACGCCCTTGCTTGGAAGTGTACTTCGCCAGACTGCCAAGAACATTGCCCTCATCCAGGCCAAGGTGGCAAGATACGGTAGTGATGACACCATAGGCCTTGTTGATCTCTGCACCATCATACAGGATGCTCTTGCCAGCATACTTGGGGTCCAACATGTACCTGCGGCGTGTATGGGCTTCAGGCAGAAGTCTTCACGCTTTTTGATGTATTTCACAACTGCAGTTTCCTCTGCTTGGAGCAACAGTGAAGTGGGCAGGGCAGTATGGATTTCTTCTCTTACACCTGCAAGCAGAGTCTGAACATCAGACAGGATGGCATTGTCTCCCTCAATCTGTGCAATGCCTACTGCTATAGGTTTCAGGAGTTTCAGGCTGCTTACCACTCTCTCCCAAAATACATCATCCAGGAGGATCCTCTTGATGGAGCTGTCCATATCGGCAGACTGTGATATGGCCATTTCTTGGAGAGACCAGTGTTGCCAACTAATTGTCAGTGTAAGTTGCTAGAGGAAGGTTGATTAGTTGCTAAAAGTTGCTAAATGACGTTGTCATGTCATTGCGTGATAATGTAAAACTGCGTCATTACGTAGAATACACAATAACGTTACTCAAATTGACTGGCCATCTCGGCCAGTGTTCAGGTACAGACTCCCACTCTTTTCTGTACTTCTGGCTGTAAATTTTTGATTGAGGCATGTTGATTGATGTTGTAAGTTCTGTTCAAGATCAAACATTCATGACCAACTATATTAATTGAGTTTGGCTCGTCGAACCCGTAATACTCCTGCTGCAGTCAGCCAACAACAACTTGCAATTTGCTGCAATTGCTGCTGCTTGTGCACAAGCTGAGCGCCTGCTGCTGACGTCCCTCACAATGCACTTTTGCAGCCAGGCACGTGTGTTGTGACTGAGTTTGTGACAGAGAAAATCATTTTTGTGTCATTTAGAGGGGAAATGCTTGCATTTTAGCCACTTTTCAAACATTGCTAAAAGTTCCACACACATTTTTAAAAGTCGCTAAATTAGTTGCTAGGTGATGTTTGGGAAAAAAAGTTGCCAGGGTAGGCTGAAAAGTTGCTAAATCTAGCAACAAAATTGCTAAGTTGGCATCACTGGGAGAGACTCCTTCCCTCCAACAGGTGTTGCTGGGCAGCTTCAATGTGGTGCTCTTATTCTTCTCACTTTATAACTTGATGATCCTTCACATGCCTAACCATTTCCTTGGATCTCTTTTAGTGTATCCATTGTTTTCAGTGCCATGATGTCCTTGAGGAGCAGATTCAAATCATGAGCAGCACAGCCAATGGGTGTGATGTGAGGGTAGGACTCCTCCACTTTAGACCAAGCAGCCTTCATGTTCACAGCATTGTCCGTCACCGGTGCAAATACCTTCTGTGGTCAAAGGTCATTGATGACTGCCTTCAGCTCATCTGCAATGTAAAGACTGGTGTGTCTGTTGTCCCTTGTGTCATTGCTCTTGTAGAATACTGGTTGAGGGGTGGAGATGTAGTTAATTATTTCTTGCCCATGAACATTCAACCACCCATCAGAGAAGATTGCAATACAGTCTGCTTTCTCTATGATTTGCTTGACATTCACTTGAATTCTGTTGAACTCTGCATCCAGCAAATTAGTAGATAAAAACATGTCTAGTTGGAGGGGTGTATGCTGGGCGAAGAACATTCAGAAATCTCTTTGAATACACATTGCCTTTGAGCAGAGGTGAACCCGTTGCCGACACAGCTCGAGCAAGACATTCATCAGCATCTCTCTGACTATGTTCCTCCATTGAGTCAAAAAACTTCTGATTCAAGGACCATGAGCTGTTACTATCGATAAGGTGTGATTCATAAATTTTCACCTCGAATAAAAGTAGAGGGACTTTTGTCAGAGGTTGCTTGTTGTGAGCGCTGAGGGAACATTATGCACTTGGCCAAATGATTCTGCATCTTTGTTGCATTCTTCACATTTTATTTGGCACAGTATTTGCAAATGTACACAAGGCTCAAGCAAGCTAAAACCCACATGGTAGCAAAAACTAACAAGCAGAAACCGTTAACAAGTTAGAAATGATTTAAACACTTTGCTGTAGGCTAGTATTTACTAGTTAACAAAAAATTCTGTGTCATAAAAGCTATTCACCTCACCCAGTGTTGTAATCAAAACTTACCAGAAGGCATGTAGTCATTGCCTCAGTGTAGTAGTGTGGGCTCAATAGCATCTCATTAGTGTGCAAGATCTTGAGAATCAGCTGTATGTGTGATGGAAGAGTGCACTGCACATGATGGAAAAATGAACTGTGCATGCAAAGGGTTGCAATTCCATTGAATTGGGGCTAGTTTAACCAAAATATGCCACAAGACCTAGAATTGCCTTGTGTATCCCACAAAAAAAGATAATTTTTTGATGAATTTAAGGAAAACTCCCAAAATTCATGAGCTTAACTTCCCATGGAAAATTTCCCAGAAAGTTTCTGACCCTTTGCAACCCTAATGGCAAGACCTGAAATCAGTTGTATAGCAATGATCAACAACTCATTTGACAGAAGTTTAACAATTATGAAAATAATAAAATGGGCAAATGTTGCACAATCCAGGTGTGGAATGCTCTTAAAAGACTTACCTAGAAAATAGGTGCTTCTAAAGTCTATGGATTTAATTTTTAAAATGTATTTTTTCAATACATTTCTAAAAGCATGTTTTCACTTTGTCATTATGGGATAGTGTGTAAATGGGTGAAAAATATATTTAATCAATTATGAATTCAGGCTTAACAAAATTAGGAATAAGTAAAGTGGTATGAATACTTTCTGAAGGCACTGTATGTGTATCTTTGAGGGGTTGGTGGAAACAGGGAAAGTCAAATTTCAGTTGGAATTGACCAATAAAGTCATCTTAATCTTATTGGATGAAACAGGACACTCGAGTTGTGCAAGTGTCAACAACTGGAACAGATGAGTCATACATAGAGATCAATGTGAAACACAGATGAAAGTGTACACAAACTATCAGTAAGTGGAAGTTGACACATAAGATAACCGTAAAAAACATGTTAATCCTTCTTCCACATGTTACATTGACACCAACACAGGTGTAACCCACTTAGGTGGTGCTGCCCTGTTTATTATTCTTCCTAGGATATCCCCCTTTCTCTCCCACTGGTTTTACTGTGCATTATCCTCCCTTCTCTCAGTCTGTGTTACAGTATTTCCACAAGCTTTAGATTTCCATGATAAAGCTAAAAGGGAATTCCACTTCTAGCTACACCACTCTGTCACCATGCTCAACAGAATCTACCCTGGTTTGTTCCTACTCATAGGTTTACCGTAATAAGTTAAGTGAATATCTTACATTTAAAAAGTTTCAATCATGATTTGTGACACTTTATATTTACTCGATGACACATCCAATATGGTCACCCTTCTAGAAAATTGCCACATAAGACATTTTGATATGCGTCTATCTTTGATATCATTAGATTGTAACATGACATTGCCAAGTCTTTAAAGTGTATACAAAATAATACTGATGGGCAACAAAATGTGAAAATGTGAACTAGGAGACAGAAACCACAAAGCCCTACTGCAGAATAGATGTGCTACACTACACTGGACTCCACTTTTAGACCTCTTCCATACGCAGATGAGATAAGTCGCAATTGACATTTTGCAGCGGACTTCAGAAACAAGTCTAGCTTTCATGGTGCTATTTGAACACTTTGGGAATCACCTGCAAAAGGTCACTGAGCCCATTTCCTTTCCTCCTACCTACCCCCTATAAAAACCTTCATTTCCTTTCCACCTTTCTCATGCACTAGCCCTATTCTAAATAAATATAGAAAGTTAGAGATGTGAACAAAGGGTAAAGTTGACATGAAACGGTATCTTCTTTAGGGTAGTATATTGCGCCTACTTCAACTACCACTTATGTCCTGTTAAAAACCGACCTGCACCAAATACACTTGCCAAAATACTTTGAAATACTTGAGGTACGCTTGATATTGGCCTAGTTTGCACACTACAATGGAAACAATGGAATATCTGCTCATCTCCTCAATCTTCTTTATCAGACTTCTGCTTCTTTCCCTCCATCAGTGCAGCTATCCTGTTGTCCTCTTCAACTGGCAAATATTCAAACTCCTCCTTAATCTGCCTCCTTTGTGAAGCACATCTCCAGTATTTGACATACAAGGTTTTACCAGCAAGGTAAAATAAGCCAGACTGACAGACCTACAGAAAGTCTTAAATATTCTATATGTCTTTACATTATCTGTCAAACATACGGTCATTTTAATTATGTGAAAGTCCCGTTTCTTTGTCCCAATTGACACACAGGTGATCTTTATAGGAAAAAGTTTATTTGAAACTGACTGATGTTAGCACACCTTAGGTAGCATAGAAGTTCCAGGTGCATTGAGTAGAAATTAATTTGAAAAATATTATCCTTTTTAGTTCTTTGAAACTACACAAAGTAAAAAGTCAAGACTTGTTTGTTGTTTTGAAGTGCATGGCCACAACATGTCTCTGTAGCCCCTGGTCCACGTCCCACAGTTTCTCCATATCAAACACTCCCTTGTCCTCTATAAACTGTTCAAATAGGTGCAGCCCACCCCCCACCCCAAAGTAGTGGGCCTTGGTGGCCAGGTAGACCACTCCCCTCGGGGCCAACAGTCTGTGGAGGGTGTCGTGAAGAGCTGAGTAGTACGCCGTGTTGTAGATGGTCTCCGAGGTGAAGATGATGTCATATTTAGGGAACAGGTCTTCCTTGAGGACCAGCGCTAGGAACGTTGTCCAGTCGCCCGAGAAGAAACGACAGCAGGTCAGCTTCGAATGCTGGGTTAGGTCCAGGGCTTGCCTCTTGGGCGACGGGCTGCCATCCTCGCCCTCTTTTTTCTGTTCATTCTTCTTCTCCTCATCCTTTTTCATTTTGTCCTCTTCTATAATTGTCTCATCGTCCTCCTCCGGCAGCCCCTGTTTCTTTCCCTTCACTTCTTCCTCCTCCCCTTCCACCTGACAGTTGAGCAGTGCGTTAGGCAGTGTGAGCTGTTCTATAACAGTACTATTATAGTCCTGGAAATGGACCTGACTTGCTCCGCTCTTTAGCGCCAGTAGGCCCAGCAGTCCAGCACCACAGCCCAAATCCAGAACCATCTTCCCCCCAAATGTCTCCCCCTCCCTCTCTAGCAGCTCCAGGAGGTCATAGGTACACTCCCACACCTTCAACCCTCCCTCGTACACTCCGGAGATGAGGTCCGAGCTCTGGGCGGCGGTCCGCGACAGGATCCTCTCGTCGTCATCTCGCTCACTGGCCGTCCGCTCGAACACAGACTCATTCAGGAAGTGGAGGGGTGGAAGCGTTCCTATGGTAACAGTCTCAGAGACAGCATCGTTGAGGAGAAAGTGGGGATCTGCAGGGGGATGGTGTTCAACAGCTGCTTTGACAGTTTCTGCTGGAGTGGTGGTGTTGTTGCCGGGCACCTGTTGATTACACACAGGTAAAAGATGCCCATTGTCATGTGCAATGCAAAGTACAATCTGCACGCATACTACACAAGTGTTGTAACTGTCTTGTCTCCTGGTAGTCAACTACATACACATGAATAGAACAGACATAGTGGGAAGAAAAATTGTGTGAACCCTTTAGAATGACCTGGATTTCTGCATAAATTGGTCATAACATTTTATCTGATCTTCATCTAAGTCACAACTATAGACAAAACACAGTCTGCTTAAACTAATGCACAAACAATTATGTTTCATATCTTCATTGAACACACCGCGTAAACATTCACAGTGTAGGCTGGAAAAAGTATGTGAACCCTCGGATTTAAGAACAGGTTGACCCTCCTTTGGCAGTAATAACCTCAACCAAACGTTTTCTGTAGTTTTCTGGATCAGACCTGGACAACGGTCAGGAGGGATTTTGGACCATCCCTCTTTACAAAACTGTTTCAGTTCAGCAATATTCTTGGGATATCTGGTGTGAACCGCTCTCTTGAGGTCATGCCAATCGGGTTGAGATCAGGACTAACTGGGCCACTGCAGAAGGCGTATTTTCTTCTGTTCAAGCCATTGTTGTTGATTTACTTGTCTTTGGGTTGTTGTCCTGTTGCATCACCCAACTTCTGTTGTGCTTCAATTGGCAGATAGACATTTTGCAGGAGAATGTTAGGCTAAACTACAATGATAGCAAGTTGTCCAGGCCCTGAGGCAGCAAAGCAGCCAAACCAATTTGTCTTACCCTGTACTGACTGAGATACTTCTGTAATCCTTTCCAGATTTATGCAAGGCAACCATTCTTAATTTTAAGTATTCTGAGATCTTTTGTTCGAGGTATGGTTCACATCAGGCAATGCTTCTTGTTCTTTTGGGGGCAGGGCAGCTCTAACCAACATCTCTCGTCTCATTGATTGGACTCCAGGTTAGTCAACTCCTGACACCAATTAGCTTTTGGAGAAGTCAATTAGCCTAGGGGTTCACATACTTTTCCCAACCTACACTGTGAATGTTTAAATGTTGCATTCAATATAGACAAGAAATATACAATAATTTGTGTTATTAGTTTAAGCACACTGCTCGTCTATTGTTGTGATTTAGATGAAGATCAGATCAAATGTCAAATTTATGCAGAAATCCAGGTAAATCCAAAGGGTTCACATACTTTTTCTTGCCACTCTAGCAGCATCCTAATGCTTACGCACAAGCAAAGATGCCTAATGTCATGAAGGACACAGAATAACACTGACTCCCTCTTGTGGTTGGCCGCACACTGTCCCAGTATCTGTGTGTTAGAGATGTTAATGAGTATGACGCATCTAGTCTCTAACACCTCAGATTCAAACTTCCATTAGACAGCTCTGCAATCATTGTCAAATAATGTTTGTTAATCACCAAATAAGGCGCGTCGCTGTGCAACTATCTTCATCTACTACCGTTATGTCTGATATGTACTCACCCCCCCCAAATAAAGTTAAATGAACATGTACAAGCAACCAAAAAACTGTCTTTGGCACCTCCAATGTATTGAACTGTTGCAGACTTTCGACCTGTGCGTGGCAGTAATGGAGATGCCGAAGAGGCATTTTTTCCAGTTGCTTGTACATTTTTATTTAGACCTTTTTGGGAAGTACATAACGAAAGTTCACATTATCGCAACTCAAATTTCTTTGGATGTAAATTTCTTTGGATGACAAACTCCATATCTGGTGAACAACAAACTCATTTTGACATAAAACTTGCAGAGCTGTCTAATGGGAGTTTGAATAAGAAAACCAATAAAAAAATTAAAAATAAAAATTCTTGGCAGAGACAATACATCAGGCTTTTATTGGCCTTCTCTAGTCTATCGGCTTTGCCAATATTCCCGCTAAACAGCAAAGCTGCTGCTATGCTAGCCGCCACTCACTGAAAGGTCAATTCATCTCCCAGTGCCTGTTGGAAAGCAGACAACCAGGTTTTCCTCTAGGATTTTGCTTAGCTGCATTCAGTTTATTTTTTATCCTGAAAAACTCCAGTCCTTAACGATTACAAGCATACCTACAACACGATGCAGCCACCACTATGCCTGAAAATATGGAGTGGTACTCTGTAATGTTTGGATTGGATTTGCCCAGCTGATTCAAATTATAAACTCATTAAAAGACTTTGATGATTTGAGTCAGGTGTGTAGTGCTAGGGCAAAAACAAAAAAAAGGTGCCACCCTGTGTGTCCACAGGACCAGGATTGAGAACCACTGCTTTAATAGCTTGTTGCAAACAGGATTCATGTTTGGGAATATTTTTATTTTGTACAGGCTTCCTTTTAACTGTCAATTAGGTTAGTATTGTGGAGTACCTGCAATGCTGTTGATCCATCCTCAGTTATCTCCTATTACAGCCATTAAACTAACTGTTTTAAAAAGTCACCATTGGCCTCATGGTGAAATCCCTGAGCGGTTTACTTCCTCTCCAGCTACTGAATTAGGAAG
Source organism: Oncorhynchus tshawytscha (assembly GCF_018296145.1). NCBI lineage: Eukaryota > Metazoa > Chordata > Actinopteri > Salmoniformes > Salmonidae > Oncorhynchus > Oncorhynchus tshawytscha. The sequence continues at coordinate 49,216,995 of NC_056429.1, read as the reverse complement.
GACTCCTGTATCTTTTAGGTGACTATGGATACACCATCCAAAGTGTAATTAATAACTGTACCATGCGCAAAGGGATATTCAGTGTCTGCTTTTTTTCCCCTCTACACATCTACCAATAGTTGTCCTTCTTTGTGAGGCATTGGGAAAACCTTCCCGGTCTTCGTGGTTGAATCTGTGTTTGAAATTCACTGCTCGACAGAGACCCTACAGATAATTTGTATGTGTGGGGTACAGAGTAGAAGTTGACCGATTAATCGGAATGGCCGTTATTTAAAAAAAAAAAAACTTTATTTAACTAGGCAAGTCAGTTAGGAACACATTATTTTCAATAATGGCCTAGGAACAGTGGATTAACTGCCTTGTTCAGGGGCAGAACAACCAATTTTCACCTTGTCAGCTCGGGGGATCCAATCTAGTAAACAGTAGTCCAACACAATAACGACCTGCCTCTCTCTCGTTGCGCTCCACAAGGAGACTGCCTGTTACGCAAATGCAGTAAGCCAAGGTAAGTTGCTAGCTAGCATTGAACTTATCTTATAAAAAACAATCAATCATAATCACTAGTTAACTACACATGGTTGATGATATTACTAGATATTATTTAGCTTGTCCTGCGTTGCATATAATCTGACTGAGCGATGGTAGGCAGAAGTAGCGCATAAACATTAATTCAAACGGCACATTCGTGCGTTTTGCCAGCAGCTCTTTGTTGTACGTCAAACATTGTGCTGTTTATGACTTCAAGCTTATCAACTCCCGAGATGAGGCTGGTGTAACCGAAGTGAAATGGCTAGCTAGTTGGCGCGCATGAATAGCATTTCAAACGTCACTCGCTCTGAGCCTTCTAGTAGTTGTTCCCCTTGCTCTGCTTGGGTAACGCTGCATTGATGGTGGCTGTTGTCGTTGTGTTGCTAGTTCGAGCCCAGGGAGGAACGAGGAGAGTGACGGAAGCTATACTGTTACACTGGCAATACTAAAGTGCCTATAAGAACATCCAATAGTCAAAGGTTACTGAAATACAAATGGTATAGAGGGAAATAGTCCTATAATGCCTATAATAACTACAACCTAAAACTTCTTACCTGGGAATATTGAAGACTCATGTTAAAAGGAACCACCAGCTTTCATATGTTCTCATGTTCTGAGCAAGGAACTGAAACATTAGCTTTCTTACAGAGCACATATTGCACTTTTACTTTCTTCAACACTTTGTGCATTATTTAAACCAAATTGAACAGGTTTCATTATTTACTTTAGGCTAAATTGATTTTGATGTATTAAGTTCAAATAAGTGTTCATTCAGTATTGTTGTAATTGTCATTATTACAAAAAATAATAATAATAAAATGTAAAAAAATAAACATTAACATTTTTTTTTAAACCGGGCCGATTAATCGGTATCGGGGTTTTTGGCCCTCCAATAAATCGGTATCGGCTTGAAAAAAAATCATAATCGGTTGACCTCTAGTACAGAGATGAGGTAGTCATTCAAAAATCATGTTAAACACCATTATTGCAGACAGAGTGAGTCCATGCAACTTGTGCAACTTGTTAAGCAATATTTACTCCCAAATTTATTTAGGCTTGCCATAACAAAGGGGTTAAATACTTAATGACAAGACATGTCAGCTTTTCATTTGAAATAATCTGGAAACATTTAGAAAAACATAATTCCACTTTGACATTATGGGGTATTGTGTGCAGGCCAGTGACCCAAAAATGTGAAATTCTATCTATTTAAATTCAGGCTGTAACAACAAAATTTTGAGAAAATTAAGAGATTTTTATACTTTCTGAAGGCACTGTACCTAATAATCTTCCTGCATGTTTATGGACCAAGAAAGCTGTAGATCAGCACGTTTGTGCGTTCTCGCTTCTCAAACTATGGGCAGATTTGAGTCAGACTGAACGTGCATCGTCGTTTCATATATTTTTTCCTACTCTAACTCTCCATGTTAGATATTATACACATTTATGGCTTGATAGCAAATGTCATTGCCATTGAGTTAGTTCTCACAGTAGCAGTAAACAGCACCAAGTGATATGAGCGGTGAGATGAGAAGTGAAAGGGAGCGTAGCTACCGCCTTGCTCTTTCCAATTATAGCAGCAGGCTCAAGTTACAACCTGCCCATTTCTTGACAGATAGCTTAACTAGCCAATCGAGTCACTTCAAATTTCATCCTGGCAGCTGTGTTTTTTTTTAGAGATGTGTCCTGACAGCTGAAAAATAATCTCTCTACAAATCACCATTTGCATTGAATACATGTTCTTCTAAACTCAACAAAAAAATAAACATCCCTCTTTCAGGGCCCGGTCTTTCAAAGATAATTCGTAAAAATCCAAATAACTTCACAGATCTTCATTGTGAAAGGGTTTAAACACCGTTTCCCATGCTTGCTCAATGAACCATAATTAAAAATGAACATGCACCTGTGGAATGGTCGTTAAGACACTTAACAGCTTACAAACGGTACATCTGAACATCACACCTGCGGGATAGGTACAGGATGGCAACAACTGCCCGACTTACACCAGGAACACACAATCCCTCCATCAGTGCTCAGACTGTCCGCAATAGGCTGAGAGAGGCTGGACTGAGGGCTTGTAGGCCTGTTGTAAGGCAGGTCCCCACCAGACATCACCGGCAACAATGTTGCCTATGGGCACAAACCCACCATCGCTGGACCAGACAGGACTGGCAAAAACTGCTGTTCACTGACGAGAAAAGTGCTCTTCACTGACCCCTGGTTTTGTATCACAGGGGGTGATGGTCGGATTCGCGTTTATCGTCGAAGGAATGAGCGTTACACCGAGGCCTGTACTCTGGAGCAGGATCCATTTGGAGGTGGAGAGTCCGTCATGGTCTGAGGAGGTGTGTCACAGCATCATCATCGGACTGAGCTTGTTATCATTGAAGGCAATCTCAACGTTGTGCGTTACAGGGAAGACATCCTCCTCCCTCATGTGGTACCCTTCCGGCAGGCTCATCCTGACATGACAATGACACCAGCCATACTGCTCGTTCTGTGCATGATTTTCTGCAAGACATGAATGTCAATGTTCTGCCATGGCCAGCGAAGAGCCCGGATCGCAATCCCATTGAGCACATCTGGGACCTGTTGGATCAGAGGGTGAGGGCTAGGGCCATTCCCCCCCAGAAATGTCCGGGAACTTGCAGGTGCCTTGGTGGAAGAGTGGGGTAACATCTCACAGCAAGAACTGGCAAATATTGTGCAGTCCATGAGGAGGAGATGCATTGCATTACTTAATGTAGCTGGTGGCCACACCAGATACTTACTGTTACGTTTGATTCCCCCCCCCCAGTGTTCAGGGACACATTATTCCATTTGTTAGTCACATGTCTGTGGAACTTGTTCAGTTTATGTCTCACTTGTTGAGTTTATATTCTCAAACTAACAGCAGCGACCTATATGATGTCCTTCCATACAGGCGTGACATGCCGAGTGATGCTTCTATGCAAATGCTGTTGATCAGTAGGCTAATTAAGTCCCAAATGAAAGGCAAACAGATCGTCATCTGCAGCACCATGGATTCCACTGATGAGCCAAAACAAGCTCAATAACTCAATGCATGCACACTCCTACTGAATATGCATTCACCTGTATTGTGATTAGGCCTTTGACATCTTAATTTACGCAGTTCATCAAGAGATTTACCATTCAAATACAATTACTACCATTATGTTATTATTTAGATTAAATTTGATAATGCATTAATGAAAAATCGTGACGCGTCCTTGAGCAAGGCACATAACCCTAATTGCTCTTGTAAGTCGCTCTGGATAAGTGTGTCTACTAAATAATTAAAATGTAAATCAATGCATACATGGCCTTGTTTGGGAAATATCATCAACATTTTCAAATTTAATGATGTTGAATATTTGTAGACCGTTATCTTAAATAAGAATTTGTTCTTAACGGACTTGCCTAGTCATATAAAAGGTTACATAAAAAATGTTGACCACCAAAAATCTCAATAGTCTCACAAAAAAATCCATATCGGACATGTCTGGTTTAAATCTGAGTTTCCTGGGCGTTAGCGATGAGACCCGTCATACTCATCGTCGACAAGGTTAAGTAAAAAAATATATATACAAATCTCTAAAGGGCTATCCACACCAAGGACAAAAACTATTATGAAAGTATGGTTGATATTTTTTTGATTTATCAGGGGGTGATTCAGGAAATAGCACCCCTACTTCCTGTAACTACGTGATCAACAGCTACTTATTAATAGGCCAACAGCATGCAGTAGGATGCGTTGATCAGTTGATTTACAGGTATACTGCAGAACAATAAACGACCCACTGGTGTGGATGCTCACCAACGTTTATAGACTGAGGTAAAAAGAGTTTCAGGTTGGATATTTGCGCTTTCAAAACACAACAACTTTCAAACCACTTGAGTCACAAACTCCAAATAAGTGTCATGATGTTGGAAAAATTGCACAACATTGCACAGGTCTTATTTTCACGATTTGGCCTTTAATTTGCTTTGCAAAGCTAATAAACATGTGAGCAGCATTTTGTATTCCTAGATGAATTAGTTAGGGAGCGTAAACAAAGTACAAGCTTTGTTTTATTTTTTACATTTCAATTTCAATAGCTCCTTGGTCATGTGACCTACTGACATCAAACAAGGTTCAGAATGTACAATCTGTGGGCCTACACATTGCACACCCTTTAGTTTGTCCATTTTAATCTCATGCAATTTTACATTAATTTGCCTGCTCTGCCCCCTTGAAGGACAGTGTTACACACACATTCACTTGGGCCTTCCTGACCTCCAGGCAGGCCCCCCCATTGACCTGTTGACCTCTAGGCCTACACTCCCTGCCTGCCTTCTCCCTGGGCCTGAGTGTATAGCTAACTCCCTGGAACTACAGACCTCTACACCTACTCGGTCAACACCCCTCTCCCTTGGCTTTAGTAATTCCAGGGAATAAGCTATACTCTAAGACGTCTATAGCCCCGCTGTCAGGATCCACGTGAACCTGATAACCCTTAACAGGCTCTGGGCACGTGGTAACCCGCCCGCTTTTATCCGCTCAGAGAATAAGTCCCCAACCTCCACAGCCTGAGTGCTGCCCCCAGCCCGATTCCAGCCGCCCCTGAGTGACCCTCGCCTTGGGGGAGGCCTCCTCGTGCACCTGGTAACCTTGACTTCCACAGCGAGGCCCAACCTGATGCACTGTCCCACCAGAGGATGGGCACCCACCACCTAGCCCCCTCCAGAGCCCAATGTAAATATGTCTTATGCCTTCTACCCGCCTGCCTGGGCTCTCTCACACTCCATGTCTGGTCTCCGACCCTTCTCCGTGCACCTGTAACCCATAAGTAAAGCAGGAGGATGGTGGTGGAAGATGCCTTCCGTCCCCAACAAAAGCTTGAATCAAGGGCTGACATTCAATAGCTCGCAGCGAGTGAGCTGCTCTGCCACGTATGAAACTCTGACCCAGAATCAGAACGTCTAAAAGTGACTTAGCACCAGGTTCCCCACAAACATGCGGTGCGCATCAGGAGAGGGGCAGTAACTCATCCGGCCGCACCCCAACCCCGTTACGAACGGCTCTACTCACCTGCCAAAAGAGGCAGGCTATCCTGGGCCAAACGAAGATCCGCGGTGCTATGGTATTGTCGGATGAAGCAACAGAAAATAATCATCCCCTTTCAATCATTTGCTTGCCCAGTCAGCCCTCCGGGACAGAGCCATAGGAACCACCTTTACCCGCACTTCATCAATATTCCTCACTTTGACATGAGTGGGTCACAGTCACTCCAAGGTGGATTGGGCGCGACAGGTGTGTACACTCCTTTGAATTTCACCAAGTTGACATTCAGTGATCTGTGCCCAGTGGGAACCTAGGCTTCTGCCGTCCGTTTTATGGTTCCGCTGGCAAATCAATGGGCTTGGATGGTACTACCCACATCAGGTGTAGGCCTCCCTCCCCAGACAAGCTGGAGATAACTCTCCCTACTTCGTAGGGCATGAGCCAGATCCATGCAATGGCCCATCACTGCGGGGCCAATGGGTTTGGTCTCTGCCTCAAGTCTAGCGAGCGTAAAGGAGACCTCCCCACCTACAATGTGTGGCCCGGGCACGCGTTCCAGAGTTGCTGTCGCCAACCACCGGACCCAAACCCCCACCGGTCGACCTTCGGCCTGCCAATGGACACCACCCCAACGAAACCCCACACGCAGCCCCTTGCAAGTCAATGCAAGAGAGACAGCGAGATGGGCCGCACAACAAACTTCCAATGTTGGTGAGAGGAGGAAAACGGAGCTACTGGCCCGAGCTCAGCCCAGCCCTCGCACCCCAGCCTGACCGCCCCAGCCCTTAGAGCCAATCCTTATCCCGAAGTTATGGATCTTACCTTACCTACATTGTTATAACATGCCAGAGGCTGTTCACCTTGGAGACCTACTGCGGATATGGGTACGCCGCGAGTATTACACCCTCTCCACCAGATTTTCAAGGACCAGGGAGCGCTCACCGGACGCTGCAACGCTTTCCAGGGCTTTGGGCCCCTCTCTCAGGGCGAACCCATTCCAGGGCACCCTGCCCTTCACAAAGAAAAGAGGACTCTCCCCGGGGCTCCCGTCAGCTTCACAGGGATCGGTCGCGTTACCGTACTGGATGCCTTGCGGTGCCTATCTCCGCCAGTCCGTGGACATTCTGAAAGTCAGTCGGTCACATTAACAGGAGCTATTGAAATTTCAAAGTTTACAAAATTCATGTAATAACGTAAGATGAAAATGGACAAACTTAAGGGTATGCAATATAGAAGGGTAGTTAGTGGACATTCTGAACCTTCATTGAGTCCAGTAGGTCACATGGTCAAGGAGCTATTGAACATTTTAATTTTGAAAAATTCATGTAATGCGTATGCGATGAAAATGGACAAACTAAAAGGGTGTGCAATGTGTAGGCCCACAGTGTACATTCTGAACCTTGTTTGAAGTCAGGTCACATGACCAAGGGGCTATTGAAATAAGAGACATCAAAAATGTGTGTAATATTGCATGAGATGAAAATGGACAAACTAAAGGGTGGCAATATAGAAGGGTATTCAGTGGACATTCCGAACCTTGTTTGAGTCCAGTAGGTCACATAACCAAATTAGAGGTCGACCGATTATGATTTTTCACCGCCGATACCGATTATTGGAGGACCATTAAAAAGCCGATACCGATTAATCGGACAATTTATTTATTTATTTATCTGTAATAATGACAATTAAAACAATACTGAATGAACACTTATTTTAACTTAATATAATACATCAATAAAAATATATTTAGCCTCAAGTAAATAATGAAACATGTTCAATTTGGTTTAAATAATGCAAAAACAAAGTGTTGGAGAAGAAAGTAAAAGTGCAATATGTGCTATGTAAGAAAGCTAATGTTTCAGTTCCTTGCTCAGAACATGAGAACATATGAAAGCTGGTGGTTCCTTTTAACATGAGTCTTCAATATTCCCAGGTAAGAAGTTTTAGGTTGTAGTTATTATAGGAATTATAGGACTATTTCCCTCTATACCATTTGTATTTCAGTAACCTTTGACTATTGGATGTTCTTATAGGCACTTTAGTATTGCCAGTGTAACAGTATAGCTTCCGTCACTCTCCTCGTTCCTCCCTGGGCTCGAAGCAGCAACACAACGACAATTAGTGCGCGCTAACTAGCTAGCTATTTCACTTCGGTTACACGAGCCTCATCTCGGGAGTTGATAGGCTTGAAGTCATAAACAGCGCAATGCTTGACGCACAATGAAGAGCTGCTGGCAAAACGCACGAAAGTGCTGTTTGAATGGATGTTTACGCGCCTGCTTCTGCCTACCACCGCTCAGTCAGATACTTGTATGCTCAGTCAGATTATATGCAACGCAGGACACGCTAGATAATATCTAGTAATATCATCAACCATGTGTAGTTAACTAGCGATTATGATTGATTGTTTTTTATAATTTAAATTTAATGCTAGCTAGCAACTTACCTCGGTTTACTGCATTCGCGTAACTCCTTGTGGAGTGCAACGAAAGGGAGGCAGGTCGTTATTGCGTTGGACTAGTTACGGTTGCAAGATTGGATCCCCCGAGCTGACAAGGTGAAAATCTGTTGTTCTGCCCCTGAACAAGGCAGTTAACCCACTGTTCCTAGGCAGTCATTGAAAATAAGAATATTTTAACTGACTTGCCTAGTTAAATAAAGATTAATTAAAGGCGTAAAAAAGATGTGAAAAGTAAAATCGGGGCCCAAAAATACAGATTTCCGATTTGTAAAGTTCTCATAACATCGGCCCTAATTAAATCGGTCGACCTCTAAACCAAATAGCTATTGAAATTAGAATGTTTACAAAAATTCATTTACAACCATGTGAGATGAATAGGGTGTGCAATTTAGAGGGGTAGTTAGTGGATATTATGAACCTTGGGAGGTCACATGACCAATGAGCTATTAAAATTATTAACATTGAAAAACCATGTAAAGTTGTGTGAGATGAAAATGGACAAACTAAAGGGTGTGCAATGTGTAGGCCCACTGAGTGTACATTCTGAACCTTGTTTGAAGTCAGGTCACATGACATAGGAGCTAATGAAAAAAAAAAATGTAAGTGTGCAATGTGTGTCTATGCCATCGGTCAAAACCAGTTTTGAAAGTTTTAGGGGTAATGGTTAAAGAGCTATTGAAATTTGTGATTTGTCACTATGTTGTCAGTCCCTAACTGCCGTTGTGGACGTAAAGAAAACTACAGGCGAATATCTGTCGAATACCCAACCTGAATCTGTCTTTACCTCGGGCGTTCATGTTGTTAGTTATCATACTTGGTGTGGATGGCCCTTAACGCAGATACAGGGGCAGCTGCACACAATCCCTTTTAAACAAGAATATAAAGCCAGGGTTACCTCGACTTCGTAAATAAATTATATTCAGTTCCACTTAATTAACGTAGCAGGAATTCTGCTCTTAGGTAACAGCCCAAAAAGCATGGGGAATTCTTTGGGACCTCATAACTAATGTTGTAGTGGCTCGAGCTAGCTAGCTCTGTTACTCACAGGTTTGACTGCATAATCCTGCTTTCCAGTTTGTGATTGACTTTCTTCACCTTGTTGCCCCTTTATCGTCAACTGCACGTCGAAGTTGAAACTGAAAGACATAGTTCTGACGAAGCAGTGTATTTAACTAGTATAGCTATAAAAGGCAGTGAATAAATTCTGCAACCTACACGCGGACTAGAAGGAAAAGGAGTTACCTAAATACCCAGAACACCTTGCAGCACTGAGTCTGCGCAGTAGAGGTGTAACGTTTGGGCTAAAAACGAAGCCCGCGCCAGAGTATCTATCTTTCAAGTATTCGCCTCCTAATAATTTAAATCTACTTCGGTATAATGGCCAGAGATAACACCTTTCTCGCGGGTGGCGTGCGATCCTAAGAAAGTGAGTAAATACATTCAATGTATTTGTGCAATGGTAGCTAGCAAGCAGCATACAACGCTACTCTCGAAGCTTGTTACTGGTTAGCTCACGACACCGCTGATCTGTGCCACTGGGTTTATCATTTCAATAGATTATTTTTGGCAGACAGGGCGGTGAGGAAGATGTCAGCGTTTAAATTGATATGAATGTCTGCATATTATTGTTTAGCTATATTTTATAAATAGCCATCGTTCCGTCGTGCCGTCACATTGAACCCCCATCCTTTTGTTTTTACACTGCTGCCACTCGCTGTTTTATCTATGCATAGTCACATTTTAAATTGTCTCGACTACCCTGTACCCCCAAGTTAAATGGCTCGTTGTTCTGTCATTTTATTGTGTTATATCACTTTAGTTTGTTTAATAAATATTTTCTTAACTATATTTCTTTAACTGCATTGTTGGTTAATTAAGGGCTCGTAAGTAAGCATTTCAGCTAAGGTCTACTACACGTGTTGTATTCGGTGCACGATACAAATACAATGTTCAATTGAAATCAAATTGTATCACGAAAAAGCTTTATTATTTCTGTGACAGTGTCAGACCGAGGTAAAGACAGTTTCAGGTTGGGTATTCGCCTGTAGTTTTCCTTACGTCCACCAACAGCAGTTAAGGACCGTCAATATAGTGACAAATCAAAATATTCAAATTCCGATAGCTATTTAACCATTACTCCTAAAACTTTCAAAGCTGGTTCTAGCTAACCCGATGGCATAGACACGCATTACACACTTATTTGTTGTCGATTTACATCTTGCACTATTTTAAATTATTTTTTTACATTTTTGAATTTCTATAGCTCATTGGTCGTATGTCTTACTGGACTCAAACAAGGTTCAGAATGCCCACTGACTACCCTTCTATATTGCACACCCTTTAGTTTGTCCATTTTCCATCTCACATGTTTTTAAATGAATTTTTCCAAATGTAAAATTTCAAAAGGTCCTTGGTCATGTGACCTAGAGACTTCAAACAAGGTTCAGAATGTCCACTCAGTGGGCCTCGACATTGCACACCCGCTAGTTAGTCCATTTTCATTTCAAGATTTTCCATGAATTAAAAAAAAAAAGTAGGATTTCAATAGCTCCTTGGTCATGTGACCTACTGACTCCAAACATGGTGCAGAATGTACCCTTATATATTGCACACTTGTGTTTTTGTACTGTAAAATCTGTGGTTTAATGTACATTTTTCGTAGTTTTAAACTTCATGTCAATTACACACCTAAGAAGTGTGCAGTGGATATACACCCATATTGCTTAACCTCTAGTTATGTCTCTTCTATATTGTTGTACATTAATATTAGTTTGACAATTAGGGGGTTCAGTCCAGTGTTGTGTTTACCCTTTACTTTAACATTTATCTATAATTATTGGTAGTTCTAAGTACTTATTTTCCCCGTTTTTTTGTGTGTTTTTTCCCCGCCACAATATTTAACAGACGTACACAATAGGAGAGAGACAGATAATATCTCCTTTCGTCGTTAATATCAACCATAAAGGAAAAGGGCAAAGTATGAGAGTCATGCTATTAATTGTCCAAAGCAGGGATGGAGAGTGAGATGGTGAGGTAGGCTGCAGTGAGTTTACTGGTCAATACATATACTGAACATGTAACCACAGTAATGGTGGCTAGTAAATCAATGAATAAAAATGTAATATTGACAAATGAAACAGAAATTGTAGACCTTTTATCTTTTCCAACATGTCAGACACTTCAAATCAAATGTATTTGTCACATACACATGGTTAGCAGATGTTAATGCGAGTGTAGCAAAATGCTTGTGCTTCTAGTTCTGACAATGCAGTAATAACCAACAAGTAATCTAACCTAACAATTCCAAAACTACTACCTTATACACACAAGTGTAAAGGGATAAAGAATATTACATAAAGATATGAATGAGTGATGGTACAGAACGGCATAGGCAAGGTGCAGTAGATGGTATCGAGTACAGTATATACATATGAGATGAGTAATGTAGGGTATGTAAAACAAAGTGGCATAGTTTAAAGTGGCTAGTGATACATGTATTACATAAAGATTACATAAAGATGAGAACATTTCAGTGTTAACTTTCTCTTTATCCCTGGTTGATGTACATTTCAGAGCCTCTTCAGTGTAGATGGGGTATAGCATACATTTTCAACAACAAAGACTGCACTTCAAGTTTGTGTTCTCTACTCTGTTTAACTATTTTGTCTTCATCCCTAGTTACGGCACATGGAGCCACCGTTGGCATGCAAAACATTCAATCTAAAACAAAACAAAGCATAACATTTATTATTTAACATCAAATATCAATGTAGAATGACGAAGTAGCCATCCATTGTGTTACATCATAAATTGTCTTACATGCCGTCACTGTTGTCAAAAGATTATAAACATGTTAAATAATGTTACTAACCCAGTCAGTCTTTGGGCCACATCCAGGTTCTTTATCAGTGGCACACATGAAGTAGTTGTTGGCTTTGTTGAACTCTGAAATCATAGGCATGAACTGAACATAGGGCTGTCTGACACAACTACATAAAAATGATGAATTTACATTTACTTTGAATTAAATGTCATTACATACCAGACATTTTTAGTATATCCTCAGCCATTTCTTTTCGCAGTTGCTCCATGTGTTTTTGAAGGTTCCATATCAATTTGGGAGGGGATGTTGGGAGTTCTGTGCAACTTCCTTGGCCATCTACACCAAAAAATAAAATTTCGTTTTTGACCTAATTGCCACATAACAGCTAACCATTAATTATTGAAAATATAGCTATCAAACCTGCATTACAAAGACCCCGCAGCTGAAGGTGTCCTGCTGCATGGTGTGAGTTATTTCCCCTCCATTCCACTTTACGTCCACCCAGTCGTCTTTTCCATGGCAGGATCTTCTCATTTTGAAGTATTCACTTTTTTAAATGTAAATATAATGGAATTCTGATTAGTTATAGGCAAATGGATACACAAGCCAAATTGGTATGCTGTTTTCCTTATCACTATAAACTAGTAGTAGAGGTAATTTCCTTTATGTCCCATTCTACACACACAGCCTAAATTATAACCACTGAACCAATTACAGGACAATAATAAAAGTAGGATATAGGATCCAACCCTATCACAGAGTGAATAAATGTAGAGCATTTGTAGACATTTAGAAAAAAATATTAAGTGACTGTTTCTTCAGTACGTGCTTAAAAAAGTCATGACAGTGCCCACCAAATCTATGACAATAGAGAATGAATTGTAAGCACCAAAGTGTGTTTGTAAAAATAATATCTGAAAATGTCAGTTGTTGAACATAATACTTCTATTTGCAATAGCAATTTATGATATATGCAGTTGAGGAATATTCTATGTACCAACAGTACATGTAGGACAGACAATAGACATTCCCACATACAGTATTTCTATTCTTTTTTTTCTCTCACCTTTATTCATCCAGGTAAGCCAGTTGAGAACAAGTTAATCCCTATCGGCTTTTTTTGGTCCTCCAATAATAGGTATCGGCGTTGAAAAACCCAAATCGGTCAACCTATAATAATTGTAAATAAGAACTGACTTGCCATGTTAAATAAAGGTCACACACACACACCACACTGACCAAAAAGTTAATTTGTTGGCATTTATGTATGTCCCTATTACCAGTAAAACATAATCAAAACCTATTTCTTTCAATTACTTTGCTGTGCTGTTTTGTTGTTCATTTGTTTTGTCGTTTCATTCTCAACCAGGATTTCTATGGAATGCCGTTTGGGTCTTTGCTTGTCAAAAAATATACTATTTGACCAATCAAGACCTGAATATGTCTGCACGTCACATAATAATGTAACGCATTAATTTATTCTTTACGTAGTTATTACACATTGATTACACTATCACTCGTATTTCATATGTCACAAAGATGAATCCATACGTATGCTGTGATGCTGGTAATGTTGTCCCGCGCACCTACAATGCTGGTCATTAAAAATAAAGCTAGCTAGCTCATGGATGAAAACAATGTTCTTCTAGGTGTCATCTAAAATAACCCTAATTTATAAGACAGTTCTTATTTGATTAATGGTGTTTGGACCATCTATGTGAAGCTAGCCACAATAAAGCTGAGTCACAATAGTGGACTTTGTGTTTAGCCTTCAAAATAAAAGTATGGCATAATTCTACTATTTGTATTTATTTGCGTCACTGTCAATGACACTTTTATTTTGAAGGCAAACTGCAAATTCCACTATTGTGCCTAACCCTCATTGTGGCTAGCTTCACAAAACATAACCCGGTCCTGTCGAGCCAGCCAGATGAAGTTGGCTGGCTGCTTATAACATTAGCTTTGGGCAACAGGGTTAAGTAGCTGGCTAGCTATTTATTTTCATGAACTAAAATTCAATTTCAATAGGCGAACAACAAGAGGCAATTTAGCTAATACTTGCTCACAAGGATTCCTAAATCATTGCTAAGAATAATGAAACTGACTGCAGTTTCTACTGGTCATTGTTTTCAGGATAGTTGTATTGGTGCTAGCTAGATTCTTTATTATCGATGCTGTATTGTAAACACATCATTTGTGGCCGGTGTTCGGTTGTTTGCAGACTTTTTTTGTACAGCTTTGAGAAGGCTACTGTATCCTCTGACACCCAAAGACCCAAATGGCGTTCCATAGTATGTTGTGAAGCTAATAGCAGTGACGGTATTACTGTGTAGCTCCGGTAGGGCAACATCTGAAAAATAGCTCACTTGGTAGTAGAGGTTGACCGATTTATGATTTTTCAACGCCGATACCGATTATTGGAGGCCCCAAAAAAAGCCGGTACCGATTATTCAGGCAATTTTAAATATATATATATTTGTAATAATGACAATTACAACAATACTGAATGAACACTTATTATCTTAATATAATACATTAATAAAATCAATTTAGTCTTAAATAAATTAATGAAACATGTTTAAAAAATGCAAAAACACTGTTGGAGAAGAAAGTAAAAGTGCAATATGTGCCATGTAAAAAAGCTAACATTTAAGTTCCTTGCTCAGAACATATGAAAGCTGGTGGTTCCTTTTAACACGAGTCTTCAATATTCCCAGGTAAGAATTTTTAGGTTGTAGTTATAATAGGACTATTTCTCTCTGTACCATTTGTATTTCATATACCTTTGACTGTTGGATGTTCTAATAGGCACTTTAGTATTGCCAGCCTAATCTCGGGAGTTGATAGGCTTGAAGTCATAAACAGCGCAATGCTTGAAGCATAGCGAAGAGCTGCTGGCAAATGCAGGAAAGTGCTGTTTGAATTAATGCTTACGAGCCTGCTGCTGCCTACCACCACTCAGTCAGACTGCTCTTTCAAATCATAGACTTAATTATAATATAATAACACAAAGAAATTACAAGCCTTAGTTTCTGGATTTGACCATATTAATGACCTATCATTTCGAAAACAAAATGTTTATTTTTTCAGTGAAATAAGGAACCGTTCTGTATTTTATCGAACGAGTGGCATCACTAAGTCTAAATATTGCTGTTATATTGCACAACCTTCAATGTTATGTCATAATTATGTACAATTCTGGCAAATGAATTACGGTCTTTGTTAGGAAGAAATGGTCTTCACACAGTTCGCAACGAGCCAGGCGGCCCAAAATGCTGCTTATACCCTGACTCTGCTTGCGTAGAACGCAAGAGAAGTGACACAATTTCCCTAGTTAAAAGAAATTCATGTTAGCAGTCAACATTAACTTCTTGACACTACCCATCTTTAGCGGGATAATTGTCATCAACAACCACTGAATAGCATAGTGCCACATTGACATAATATTACTAAAAATATTTCTATTCATGAAATCACAAGTGCAATATTGTAAAACATAGTTTAGCCTTTTGTTAATCCACCTGTCATCTCAGATTTTGAAAATATGTTTTACAGCAAAAGCAATCCAAGCGTTTGTGTAAGTTTATCGATCGCCCAACAAAACATTATGTACAGTTAGCATTAAGTAGCTTGGTCATGAAAATCAGAAAAGCAATCAAATTAATCGCTTACCTTTGATCTTCGGATGTTTTCACTCACGAAACTCCCAGTTACACAATAAATGTTCCTTTTGTTCCATAAAGATTATTTTTATATCCAAAATACAGTGGGGCAAAAACGTATTTAGTCAGCCACCAATTGTGCAAGTTCTCCCGTTTAAAAAGATGAGAGGCCTGTCATTTCATCATAGGTACACTTCAACTATGACAGACAAAATGAGAAAAGAAAATCCAGAAAATCACATTGTAGGATTTTTAATGAATATATTTGCAAATTATGGTGGAAAATAAGGATTTGGTCACCTACAAACAAGCAAGATTTCTGGCTCTCACAGACCTGTAACTTCTTCTTTAAGAGGCTCCTTTGTCCTCCACTCGTTACCTGTATTAATGGCACCTGTTTGAACTTGTTATCAGTATAAAAGACACCTGTCCACAACCTCAAACAGTCACACTACAAACTCCACTATGGCCAAGACCAAAGAGCTGTCAAAGGACACCAGAAACAAAATTGTAGACCTGCACCAGGCTGGGAAGACTGAATCTGCAATAGGTAAGCAGCTTGGTTTGAAGAAATCAACTGTGGGAGCAATTATTAGGAAATGGAAGACATACAAGACCACTGATAATCTCCCTTGATCTGGGGCTCCATGCAAGATCTCACCCCGGTGGGGTCAAAATGATCACAAGAACGGTGAGCAAAAATCCCAGAACCACACAGGGGGACCTAGTGAATGAAGATGAAATGTGGCTGGGTCTTTCAGCATGACAATGATCCCAAACACACCGCCTGGGCAACAAAGGAGTGGCTTCGTAAGAAGCATTTCAAGGTCCTGGAGTGGCCTAGCCAGTCTCCAGATCTCAACCCCATAGAAAATATTTGGAGGGAGTTGAAAGTCTGTGTTGCCCAGCAACAGCCCCAAAACATCACTGCTCTAGAGGAGATCTGCATGGAGGAATGGGCCAAAATACCAGCAACAGTGTGTGAAAACCTTGTAAAGACTTACAGAAAACGTTTGACCTCTGTCATTGCCAACAAAGGGTATATAACAAAGTATTGAGATAAACTTTTGTTATTGACCAAATATTTATTTTCCACCATAATTTGCAAATAAATTCATTAAAAATCCTACAATGTGATTTTTCTGGATTTTTTTTCTCATTTTCTTTAAGCCTCCAAAATTGTCATTTGTATCTGGTCAAGAGTCTGTCCCGACTTAGGCACAGATCAAGTTCTCTCCACTTAATCATATTGTTTGTGTGTTCAGGACTACCCTCATTGTGTTTCAGAATGGTGTTGATATTTGACAGTCATTCACGCCTTTTATTTTGTAATGTTTTGTAGAAAAGAGCTTGCAGCAAAAACAATACACAGTTGTTTTTGAGTATGAAAGCCAGCTTCTGGTAATCTTTTCCCTATTTGACAGCTGTTTCTGTAATAAGCCTGAATGGAAACCTCTTCTATACTTGTCTTTAGGGTAAGAAAAATCCAGTCCTGGTTTGAGTGCGCAGCGGTCCATTAACTCGGTCCTCATAAAGTCTGTTAAGACTGGGGGCCAATCTGCTGGGTCATTTGATGAAGCAGAAACTGTTCTATAATGGTCTGAGCTGCTTGTATCTGATGCTGGCTGTACACCTCTGGTTGCGCTAGTACTGGATGAGGTTGCTTGTACTTCACCTGGGTCTGTGTTAGTTCTTGCTGAAGACTGCTGTATTGGGTCTGTGTTTGTATTTGCTGAAGCCAGCTGTACTGGGTCTGTGTTAGTACTGTACTTGCTGAAGCTGACATTACTAGGTCTGTGTTAGTATTTGCTGAAGCCGACTGTACTGGGTCTGTGTTAGTACTGGCTGAAGCTGGATGTGGATTACCTGAGTCTGTGCTTGCACTGGCTGATGATCCAGCACCTCCTCTACTGACACACGTAAGCATAGCACCTGTAAATTATAGATAACAATACTATTATACATTTTATCAGCTGTATCAGGCCCATTCTAACTGGGCTCCCCCAGATGTCTTTTATACACTTTAAAATATAAATACTGTTTATACTATGGCTTGGCTGAATACTTGATGGTTATTATTTACTGAGAGATGTGCATCCATATTGCCCAGTATTCCTAGCTAATCAACATTTTTTTAATTCAATATATAAATCAATAGTCAATGTCAATCCATTGCTTTCCATCAGTAGGCCCAGAGTTTAAACTAAACCTTGACTGAGAGACTCAATAATCATTGCCTTGTTTTAAAATGCTGTACACCTATGAGTGCCATCACGCCCATATATTGTCTGGACTGGTACCCACAGAGGTTGCTGCTGGAAAGCATGAGTTCCATTTCATGAACGCATGTTCACACGTGACGCGGTTATCTTTTCCGAGCTGCAGTTTACACCGTTGGCGCTTATCAAACGTAATAAATAGTTGTATTTCACTCTCACTTTGGTCAGGCACAAAGTCACAGAACACAAACCTGGAAGTGGCTGGAAAGCAAGCAAGACAGACGGACCAAGAGATGCACTGCCCAGCTAGGTTAGCAAGACAGACAGAATAGAGAGCGATGCACATCAACTTAACGTTACTGTTATTTGCTGACATCAAACTTGGAGAGAACACAAGTTTAGCTGATCGCTGTTCCCGCAATTCACACTCATGTTGTTTTTTTCTTCTTTTTTTGTGATCAGAAGGATAGTTCCGCTTCATCCTCTCATCGAAGTTGTAAACATTGACACGAGGGGAGGTGAGGCTCTTGCGTAATTTGCGGGCCCAACGCAACTTGCGCAATGAGTTTATAGGGCCGCCCTGCTCTGACTGGGAATACAGATATGCATCTGGTCACAGATACCGTAAAAAGAAAGTAGTGGCATGGATCAGAAAACCAGTCAGTATCTTGTGTGACCACCATTTGCCTCTCATGTAGCGCAACACATCTTCGCATAAAGTTGATCAGGCTGTTGATTATGGCCTGTGGAATGTTGTCCCAATCTTCTTCAATGGCTATGCGGATTTCCTCGATATTGGCGGGGACACACTGTCGTACACGGATTGGTAATAGTTCCAATTTGGCCTCTGATAGGCTAGGTGGAAGTTTCACCATATTGCTTTGACCTATCAAACTATCTCCGATCTCCACAAGTGCATTGAGCGGAGGGTCAAGTGATTTATAAATGTACATTTGACCTGTTTCCACATTATTCCTTTACGGAGTCCCCTTTTCGGGCGCCAGATAGCCTAGTGGTTAGAGCTTTGGGCCAGTAACCAAAAGGTTGCTTGATCGAATCCCCGAGCTGACATGGTAAAGATCTGTCATTCTGCCACTGAACATTGCAGTTAACCAACTGTTCCTAGGTCGTCATTGTAAATAAGAATTTGTTCTTAACTGACTTTCCTAGTTAAATAAAATAAATTCATTTGGACTGTTTTAATCGAGATTTCATCATTGATTCTTCTGCACGTTGTAGTCAACCCCCATCTGAGAAGGATGTGAAAGTATGAAACAACACTACTGCCACAGTTTTTTATTTTATTTCCAAATGGCTGGAATGTAACTTCCCATCCAATGGCAGAGATTAAATGTGATGTCATGGGGTGGGGGGTTGGTTTAATCTACTCCTAAATTGGAATTACGGGTAGGCAGAAGGGCCAGCCGGCTGTTCCAACATATGCCGTTATTCCCAGGGAGCCAAAGGAATGTCAGAATTGTTGCTACGTCCTAATCATAATCAAAGTCATAATTGCTACGTCCGGCAGATGACAAGAGAAGGAGTAGGCCTGAACCCAGAACCATTTCCATTCCTTACACCCATGTGGTCTTTGTAGCTGTGTGTGTGTACATTCATCCCTGTGTGTGTGTGTTTCAGGAGCAGAATGCGGCCGTGCCCCACCTTCCTGCTGGTGCTGCTGCGCTGGGTGCGGTTGCGCATGTGCGCCAGACGGTGGCGCTACAGCAATGGCAACAACAGTAGACTACCGCTGTGTGTGAGACAGAGATGGGCCTACCTAAAACTGATGGTTAACTCCCTCTATTACAACTCCCTCACCAACTCTGATGTCGTCATGGACTCACTGATGGAACCCATCTTCTGGATGGTGGACCTACTTACCCGCTGGTTCGGGGCGGTAAGTATGTGTGATAGTTGCACAGATGTTCTTGCTCATGAAACAATTTCTCCATCTCTTCAATTGATTCTCTGGTACCTTTTTTGTATACTTTTTAGCCAGTAGTTCTGAAAGTAGCGCTCGAGACAAGTGGTTCCCGACAATTACGTACTACATCACATTATGTGCACCACGTCATTGTTCTCTTGCTCTGCGGTGGGTGCATGATATACAGTGCCTTGCGAAAGTATTCGGCCCCCTTGAACTTTGCGACCTTTTGCCACATATCAGGCTTCAAACATAAAGATATAAAACTGTATTTTTTTGTGAAGAATCAACAACAAGTGGGACACACTCATGAAGTGGAACGACATTTATTGGATATTTCAAACTTTTTTAACAAATCAAAAACTGAAAAATTGGGTGTGCAAAATTATTCAGCCCCTTTACTTTCAGTGCAGCAAACTCTCTCCAGAAGTTCAGTGAGGATCTCTGAATGATCCAATGTTGACCTAAATGACTAATGATGATAAATACAATCCACCTGTGTGTAATCAAGTCTCCGTATAAATGCACCTGCACTGTGATAGTCTCAGAGGTCCGTTAAAAGCGGAGAGAGCATCATGAAGAACAAGGAACACAGCAGGCAGGTCCGAGATACTGTTGTGAAGAAGTTTAAAGCCGGATTTGGATACAAAAAGATTTCCCAAGCTTTAAACATCCCAATCAGCACTGTGCAAGCGATAATATTGATATGGAAGGAGTATCAGACCACTGCAAATCTACCAAGACCTGGCCGTCCCTCTAAACTTTCAGCTCATACAAGGAGAAGACTGATCAGAGATGCAGCCAAGAGGCCCATGATCACTCTGGATGAACTGCAGAGATCTACAGCTGAGGTGGGAGACTCTGTCCATAGGACAACAATCAGTCGTATATTGCACAAATCTGGCCTTTATGGAAGAGTGGCAAGAAGAAAGCCATTTCTTAAAGATATCCATAAAAAGTGTTGTTTAAAGTTTGCCACAAGCCACCTGGGAGACACACCAAACATGTGGAAGAAGGTGCTCTGGTCAGATGAAACCAAAATTGAACTTTTTGGCAACAATGCAAAGGTTATGTTTGGCGTAAAAGCAACACAGCTCATCACCCTGAACACACCATCCCCACTGTCAAACATGGTGGTGGCAGCATCATGGTTTGGGCCTGCTTTTCTTCAGCAGGGACAGGGAAGATGGTTAAAATTGATGGGAAGATGGATGGAGCCAAATACAGGACCATTCTGGAAGAAAACCTGATGGAGTCTGCAAAAGACCTGAGACTGGGACAGAGATTTGTCTTCCAACAAGACAATGATCCAAAACATAAAGCAAAATCTACAATGGAATGGTTCAAAAATAAACATATCCAGGTATTAGAATGGCCAAGTCAAAGTCCAGACCTGAATCCAATCGAGAATCTGTGGAAAGAACTGAAAACTGCTGTTCACAAATGCTCTCCATCCAACCTCACTGAGCTCGAGCTGTTTTGCAAGGAGGAATGGGAAAAAATTTCAGTCTCTCGATGTGCAAAACTGATAGACATACACCAAGCGACTTACAGCTGTAATCGCAGCAAAAGGTGGCGCTACAAAGTATTAACTTAAGGGGGCTGAATAATTTTGCACGCCCAATTTCTCAGTTTTTGATTTGTTAAAAAAGTTTGAAATATCCAATAAATGTTGTTCCACTTCATGATTGTGTCCCACTTGTTGTTGATTCTTCACAAAAAAATACAGTTTTATATCTTTATGTTTGAAGCCTGAAATGTGGCAAAAGGTCGCAAAGTTCAAGGTGGCCGAATACTTTCGCAAGGCACTGTACCTCTTGCTAGCTGTCACTTATATGGCGATGGGCTGAAGCTCTTCGGTAGAAATCAAATTGCTAGGGGGTGGGCCCATCTCGGGACAAATGTAGGGAAAATGGCACAGCACAGCTTTCAGAAGTCGCTTTTCAAACCACTATTTTGTGGCTAATTAAGACTAATTCTGCTCATAGATTATGCATGTTTGAACTACACATTGACACATCCAACCCAAAGCGGGAGGTTTTTAAAAAAAAAACTAAGTAGTCGCCAAAGTTCTGGATCATGTCTTTAATTACTCTATCACTCTCTCCATCTCTCCAGGTGTTTGTCTGTCTGGTGGTGATACTGACCAGTTCTATCCTGCTGATAGCCTACGTGGGTCTGCTGCCCCTGATTCTCAACACCTACTCTCCACCTTGGATAGTCTGGCACATTGGTTATGGACACTGGAACCTCATCATGATTGTCTTCCACTACTATAAAGCCACCAAGACCGCCCCAGGATACCCCCTACGGTACACACACACACACACACACACACACACACATGCACACACACACACACACACACACACACACACACACACACACACACACACACACACACACACACACACACACACACACACACAGGGGTGGAATAAATATCTGTGTTGTGTTTATTCCAGGTAAAGAATGACATTCCGTTTGTGTCCGTGTGTAAGAAGTGTATCATCCCCAAACCAGCCAGGACTCACCACTGTGGAATCTGCAACACGTAAGACAAACTCAGGTTGCCCCTAACCACAGATCCAAGATCAGATGACCCTATCGCATATCCTAACCATAACCACTAGGGGGATGAAATAGCTGACCCTGGGCCAGTGGTACAGGAATTACTACCTACCTATCTACCTACTCGATAAATCATAATCCTGCTACAGTATGGTAGCAGGGTAGTATGGTAGCGTTGTAGGCCAACGTTAACATGACATCTTCTACTTCACAGGTGCATTCTGAAAATGGATCATCATTGTCGTATCCTTTAAATGGAGTTGGAGAGTGGAGATTATGATTGGTAATGTCAAATTATCAGGGATGGGTGACACCATTTATGGTGTGGATGGGTGTTATGAGGATGGGTGTTAGTGTTTTTGGTTTCCTCCTTAACTCCCGTTCCCTCCAGCGTGGCTGAATAACTGTGTTGGCCATTTTAACCAGCGCTACTTCTTCTGCTTCTGTCTCTCCATGACCCTGGGCTGTGTCTACTGCAGCATCAGTGGCCGGAACCTCTTCCTAGATGCTTATAGTGCTATAGAGGTACACGCATACACACGCTTGCAAACTCTTTGAGAGAGACCTGAGCCTGCTGGTCTGCTATCTCCTCCATTGGGGGCTTCTATTGTTGAGAGGGTCATGGTCTACTTTAACAGTCTCTGTGTTCAGTTTTAACTCTTGAAGTGTTTCTGTTTATCTCTAACTCTTGGTTGTCTTGGTGTGTGTTTTTGCATTGTCCCCATAGCGCTTCAAACACATGGACTTGGATAAATCAGGTGTCCCGGTGACAGGGATGGGGCAACTCATAGGAATCTTACCTCCTGGGCAGGTAGTATGCGTACACACACACACACTGCCCCTTCCACGTCATTCTGCTTCTCGTAGTTACTT
Source organism: Oncorhynchus tshawytscha (assembly GCF_018296145.1). Lineage (NCBI taxonomy): Eukaryota > Metazoa > Chordata > Actinopteri > Salmoniformes > Salmonidae > Oncorhynchus > Oncorhynchus tshawytscha. The sequence continues at coordinate 49,193,890 of NC_056429.1, read as the reverse complement.
TCTTGTTCTTAGTGGTGGTAGGTCAATGGATGACTTAGATTTAAAGGGTGATATATTGTTCATACGATCTTTGATCTTATATTATACTTGCATACTCATGAAACCGGTTACTTAAGCACAACCTCTGGTCCCGATTAGGATATGTTTTACTGTTTAGGCGTTTGTATGACCTCTGTATGTTGTTGTCAATCAGAGCACCTACCAGACCCCTCCTCCTCCCTACACGTTCAGAGACAAGATGTTCCACAAGAGTATCATCTACATGTGGGTATTAACTAGGTGAGATCTACTTCACAATATTACTGTAATATGTAACTTTTTGGGTGACCTGACCATGTTCACATAGAAATGTTAGTTATAGATCTGTAATTGTCATTGAAAGGAAGTCTAAGAAGCAGTAGAAATGTTCTTTGTGAATTATTTCTGTACTTCCCATTCTTCCCGTATTGTTTTTGTCTTTTACTTTCGGTTTTGTACACCAGTTTCAAACAGCTGAAAATACAATATTTTTTGTTATAAAATATATTTCAGTGGTTTAGATGGTACAATTATTCTTTACACAATACCTGCTTGTTTTGCCACATTAACTGAAATTAGGTGAAAATAATAATTTTTGCAACCAAAGTACATTTTCCCGTAATGATAGAACTTCAGCCTCACCGTACCGTGTGTGTTGTCATTGGTTGTTTTCCCCCAAAAAACTGTGATTGGTCATTTTAGCACGGTGGCCGTAGCTCTGGGGGGGCTGACTATCTGGCACGCAGTGCTGATATCCCGAGGAGAGACCAGCATAGAGAGACACATCAACAACAAGGAGGCCGAACGCATGGCCAAACATGGCAAGGTGAGCACACACACGCCACTTGTCTTAAAGTTGGCGGACACAAGCTATTTAAACTGTATTCTCCTCTTTCTCCCAGGCGTACAAGAACCCCTTTAACTATGGCAGACTAAACAATTGGAAAGTCTTCTTTGGTGTGGAGAAGAGAAGGTTAGTTACATGCTTGTCACCAAGCAGTGTGAAGATCTGTTGCTTTGTGCAGATATTTAACACCCACATTATGTGACTGTTGTGGTCATAAATAAAACACTATTAATAAATATTATTATTTCATTGAGGTAACCTCTGCCTCTCTTCTCTCTCCAGTCATTGGCTGACGCGAGTCCTCCTGCCCTCTGGACATGCCCCCTATGGGAACGGCCTGACCTGGGACATCTGTCCAATCAGAAAAGACATGATTCCTGTCTGAGCCAAATAGAAAATAACTGACTTGAGACATCTACCCAATGAAGAAATACCTGATGGCTGTCTGACCCCTGACCACACAGACTCTGTCTACAGAGAGAACTACATCTCCCTGTCACCCCTGTTCCCTACAGGTGCTGAAGACCGATGACCAGGTTATATAGATGAGAAGTGGAGTTCTGAGCTGGAGTGAATACTCAGAGAACTACAGGGATGGCCAGCAGGGAAGAGATGGGGAATGTTTGCAGCGCCCAAGTGAAACATACCTGGTTATTTCCAGGGAAAAGGACCCATGAGCACCAACATGTGAAGTTCATAGGAGCATGTCAAATTGGGTGTCAAATGAAAGCCAATATTTTATAGAAATTAATGCATATATACAGTTGAAGTCGGAAGTTTACATACACTTAGACTGGACTCACTTAAACTTGTTTTTCAACCACTCCACAAGTTTCTTGTTAACAAACTATAGTTTTGGCAAGTCGGTTAGGACATCTACTTTGTGCATGACACAAGTAACTGTATCACAATTCCAGTGGGTCAGAAGTTTACATACACTAAGTTGACTGTGCCTTTAAACAGCTTGGAAAATTCCAGAAAATGATGTCATGGCTTTAGAAGCTTCTGATGGGCTAATTGTCAACATTTCAGTCATTTGGAGGTGTACCTGTGGATTTATTTCAAGGACTACCTTCAAACTCAGTGCCTCTTTGCTTGACATCATGGGGAAGTCAAAAGAAATCAGACAAGACCTCAGAAAAGAATTGTAGACCTCCACAAGTCTGGTTCATCCTTGGGAGCAATTTCCAAACGCCTGAAGGTACGACGTTCATCTGTACAAACAATAGTACGCAAGTATAAACACCATCGTACCACGCAGCCGTCATGCATCTCAGGAAGGAGACACGTTCCGTGTCCTAGAGATTAGCGTATTTTGGTGCGAAATGTGGAAATCAATCCCAGAACAACAGCAAAGAACCTTGTGAAGATGCTGGAGGAAACGGGTACAAAAGTATCTATATCCACAGTAAAACGAGACCTATATCGACATAACCTGAAAGGCCGCTCGGCAAGGAAGAAGCCACTGCTCCAAAACCACCATAAAGCCAGACTACGGTTTGCAACTGCACATGGGGACAAAGATCGTACTGATGAAACAAAAATGGAACTGTTTGGCTATAATGACCATCGTTATGCTTGGAGGAAAAAGGGGGAGGCTTGCAAGCCGAAGAAAACCATCCCAACCGTGAAGCACGGGGGTGGCAGCATCATGTTGTGGGGGTGCTTTGCTGCAGGAGGGACTGGTGCACTTCACAAAATAGATAGCTTCATGAGGAAGGAGAATGATGTGGATTTATTGAAGCATCATCTCAAGACATCAGTCTGGAAGTTAATGGGTCTTCCAAATGGACGATGACCCCAAGCATACATCCAAAGTTGTGGCAAAATGGCTTAAGGACAACAAAGTCAAGGTATTGGAGTGGCCATCACAAAGCCCAGATCTCAATCGCATAGAAAAGTTGTGGGCAGAACTGAAAAAGCGTGTGCGAGCAAGGAGGCCTACAAACCTGACTCCGTTACACCAGCTCTGTCAGGAGGAAAGACCAAAATTCACCTAGTTTAACTTGTTGTGGGAAGCTTGTGGAAGGCTACCTGAAACGTTTGACCCAAGTTAAACAATTTAAAGGCAATGCTACCAAATACTAATTGAGTGTATGTAAACTTCTGACCAACTGGAATTGTGATGAAATAAATAAAAGCTGAAATAAATCATTCTCTCTACTATTATTCTGACATTTCACATTCTTAAATTAAAGTGGTGATCCTAATTGACTTAAGACAGGGACTTTTTACTAGGATTAAATGTCAGGAATTGTAAAAAACTGAGTTTAAATATATTTGGCTAAGGTGTATGTAAATATCCGACTTCAACTGTAAATGTTTAAATGATTTTACATCCTAAAAATGTGAAATAGGCAAACACTTTGATTTTTTGTCAAACAGATGGAAAAGGAGTCTTGGAAGACATCTACCAGAAAAAGTCTTAAAATGTATTAGAAATATATCAAAAGATAATACTATTGAAGTAAAGACCCCTGCCAACTAATGGCAACACATTTTAGCTTAGGATAACTTTTTCTGCCTTCTGTAAGTTTTAAGAAACATTGCCTTTTGCCATGAAATTCCTTTACCAAAAACCCACATATCTTTAAGATATTTAAAACATTTCTCCTTTACTTGTTACTCCTTCCAGAAGTAACAAGTAAAAGTAGAACTATCAATTAGTGATATTGTTTTTACTTTATGAATTAAGGTATTAACTTTTAATTCTGTTACCAAATTGGTAACATAATTTCTGCAATTGAATTGGCTACAATGGGAAATCATAGTATTCACATACCACAGTTGTGTCACCTGCTACTGTCCTCCCTTCCACTGGCATACTTTTATGTTCAGCTTATAACTGTTTTGTTTTGGTCTAGTGGCCAAAGTCACTAGACAGAAATGAATTGTAACCTCTTAACAGCTTTTACTGACACCTACCCATGAGTCCTCTCTTTCCATTTACTGAAACCAGCCTCCTCCTCTACTGAGCATCGGACGTCCATGGACGTAAAAAGTAGTTAAAATTTGGTTCAATCTGCCCTGGCCTTGATTTCATTGCCCACAGATGTTTTTTGGTCCGGACCAGCCTTGGTTTCAACAACCACAAACATCTGGACCGGCCTTCATTTGACCCAAACATAGTGTTTCACAAGTTTGAACAGTACACTACAGTAGAGTATCGTTCAGTACATTACAGCACCGTAGGTGAAGTACAGTAAAGTATACAGCACCAGTCAACGGTTTGGACACACCTACTCTTTCCAGGGTCTACATTGTAAAATAATAGTGAAGACATCAAAACTATGAAATAACACATGGAATCATGTAGTAACCAGTTGTTAAACAAATCTAAATATATTATATTTGAGATTCTTTAAAGTAGCCACCCTTTGCTTTGCACACTCTTGGCATTCTCTCAACCAGCTTCATGAGGTAGTCACCTGGAATGCATTTCAATTAGAAGGTGTGCCTTGTTCATTTGTGGAATTTCTTTCCTTAATGCGTTTGAGCCAATGAGTTGTGTTGTGACAAGATAACCCTATTTGGTAAAAGACGAAGTCCATATTAGAAGCGACAGTCCGTCATTACTTTACGTCATGAAGTCCAGTCAATCCCGGAAAATGTCAAGAATTTGAAAGTTTCTTCAAGTGCAGTTGCAAAAACCATTAAGCGCTATGATGAAACTGGCTGTCATGAGAACCGCCACAGGAAAGGAAGACACCAGGTTATCTCTGCTGCAGAGGATAAGTTCATTAGAATAACTGCACCTCAGATTGCAGCCCAAATAAATGCTTCACAGAGCTCAATTAACAGACACTTCTAACATCAACTGTTCAGAGTAGACTGCATGAATCAGACATTCATGGTCGGACCACTACTTAAGGACAGTAATGAGACGGTCGGACCACTACTAAAGGACAGTAATGAGAAGAGACTTGCTTGGGCCAAGAAACACGAGCAATGGACATTAGACCAGTGGATATCTGTCCTTTGGCCTGATGAATCCAAATGCGTGATTTTTTTTTTTCAGTGATATGCCATCCCATCTGGTTTTGACTTTGTGGGACTATCATTTGTTTTTCAACAGGACAATGACCCAAAACACACCTCCAGGCTGTGTAAGGTTTATTTGACCAAGGAGAGTGATTGAGTGCTGCATCAGATGACCTGGCTTCCACAATCACACGACCACAACCCAATTGAGATGGTTTGGGATGAGTTGGACCACAGAGTGAAGGAAAAGCAGCCAACAAGTGCTCAGCATCTGTGGGAACTCAAGAGAGGAAAAGCAGAGTGCCAAGAGTGTGTAAAGCTGTCATCAAGTCAAAGGGTTGCTACTTTGAGGAATCTAAAATATTACATGATTCCATAGGTGTTATTTCATAGTTTGATGTCTTCACTATTATAATAAAAATGAAAGAAAAACCCTTGAATGAGTAGGTGTGTCCAAATTTTTCACTGGTACTGTAGTTCAGTACAGTGAAGAAAAGTAGAGTTCAGAACAATACACAGTAAAGCATACAAGTTGAGTACACAAATGACTACTGAACTACACTACCGTTCAAAGGTTTGGGGTCATGTAGAAATGGTCCATTAAAATAACATCAAATTCATCAGAAATACAGTGTAGACATTGTTAATGTTGTAAATTACTATTGTAGCTGGAAACAGCTGATTTTTAATGGATATCTACATAGGTGTACAGAGGCCCATTATCCGCAACAAACACTCGTGTTTCAATGGCAATTTTTAATTTTTAAAGGCTAATTGATCATTAGAAAACCCTTTTGCAATTATGTTAGCACAGCTGAAAACTGTTGTGCTGATTATAGAAGCAATAAAAATGGTCTTGTTTGGTGGCATAGCTCATTAAAATAATAGCCAAGTATGCAAAGAATGATATTGCATATTTCTACCTTTTGGTCTAACTATTTAGGATACATCACCATGAACAGAATTACATCCATAATTTTGCATTTCTGTGTAGTACAGATCAGGGACCCATGATAAAATGCTGTTACATTCTTTCTGCAGACATTGAATCTAGATATTTAAACGTTTTTGAAAATGTGGTCATGTAAAAAACTGAGGGAGATTTTAATGAAATTATGTTACCGAAATTTGCACCTGCAGTTCTTCCAGTAAATGTGTTTTTGTAAAATGTTCAGTGTAAATTGTTGAAAGTTGTCATTGTGCATAGATGTGTATGGTTTGTTAAACTTTGGAAATCAATGGTTTTTGTTTGGCATTGATTTCAAGTGTAAAATCTGACTCAGCGCAATTCAGTTTACCGTGGAATTGCCCCCCTACAAAATGTTTAAAACCTGGTCCTCTTAAAAAAAAAATAAAGGAGAGCCGCACACTCTAGGAGCTCGGATGCAAAAAATATTTATGTCCAACGTTTCGACAGACAAGCTGTCTTCATCTGGGTATAATGACAAACACTGCGGGATGACTCATTTATATAGTGTCAAAAGACACACGTGTCTGTAATCATGGCCGGGTGTAGCCTGATATCATTGGTTAATTCGCATATATTAAAATAGCATAAAAAAACAAATGGGTAGCGTACAATCATAGATACAATTTGGCTACATAAGCCTACAAACATTTACAATAGCAAAATCACAAGAATGGATTCAGATCAAAGTCTATGTTGAGACCGAAAGGAGCAAGGGTCTTTAAATTAAAGATCCAAGCAGCATCTCGTTTTAACAATAAATTGTCGAGGTCACCTCCTGGGAGGGTGACATGTTCAATGCCAATATAACGTAGAGACAAAATCGAGTGGTTTTCTTCCAAAAAAGTGGGCCGCAACTGGTGCTACGATGCTCCGAGATACGTACTTTTAATTCGCGCTTTGTTTTACCCACAAAGACAAATTATAAGATAAATAACTGCTCTAGTGGAGCACGTGATAACATCTTTGATTGGGATCTGTTTCCCTGTTTGGGGGTGTTTGAATGATCTACATTTATAAGTGCCATTGCATTGAGCACAACCATTACACGTAGTTTCCACCCTGTAGTGGCGCAAATACACGTTGTGCAGGGGTATCTTGGGGTGGTAAATCAGAGTTTACCAGTTGATATCTGAGGTTTCTGCTCCGTGAGAATTACGACTAAGGGAAGGTCTGAAAACACATGACCGATACTATATCATCGGATCTTAGAATGTGCCAATGTTTGTGAACGATTCCCGTAATTTGTTCAGAGCACTTTGAATAGCGGGTAGTTAGAACGCAAGAATGCTTAATTTTACGATTTTTACCTTGACATGTCTCGTTTCGAATTTTCTCAATGGCAATATTAATCTGACCATTTTTGTACCCACTCTCCTTGAATTTTCTTTGCGTCTCAGTCATATTTCTATCGAAATCTGATTGTTTTTCACAAATTCTTTTGATTCGACAGAATTGGCTGTAGAGCAAACTGTTTTTCATCCTTAGGTAAATTATGGAAAGATATGTACTTCTGTTTGTTCTTAAGGAGATTAACAACATCTTTTTGAACACGTCTGCAATATGTCTTGAGTGATTGCGATTGGCTGGAGGTATAAAATAACTCTTACTTCTAAAAGGAGTCGGAGTATGTGAGCAACCTACATGTTCAATAGAAATATCACGATTAGGGGAGCTAAACTATTCCCTTAAACGGATGTTTCTAAAAAAACTTAAACATGTCTACCTTAACATCAAAATCGTTGCACTGAGTTGTAGGCACAAAAGATAACTGTTTGAATGTTAAATGACGAGACAGAGTCATTGATGCGAGTAACCAGTCTTGTTCAGTACATGACAACACATCCGGGTATCTCAAGCACCCCGGTAAAACACAAGAGTTGTAGTAATGAACATTTACCAACAGATGGCATCACTGTGCCATCTTACACCCATAACAATAACCCTTTATTAAGCAAGGAGATATGGGCAGGGCGCAATATCTTGCTTGATAAATTAAAAACACTCAGTCCCATGGGTTCTGGGACCGTGTGAACGGTCCCCTTCTTCTTACCCCATCGGGTGCGGCATCTCGTCGGTCTCTTCAATCGTGTTATCCATTTCAATAAAATCCCTTTTCAACTGGTCAACAATTAATGTAATTAAAGCAATAGAGCATTTGTTCAGGATGGCACACCAGCGCTCACATAAATCATCTGTGCCTTGTCCCAATGATGGTTCTTTTTGCCACCTGAGTCCCCGTAGAATAATGCCTTGACGCACATAATCACTAAGAGTGGCTATATGTAGATGCATTCTCATCTGGCGTTTAGATAAATTGAACAGTTCTTTTGAGAGGTCAGAATTACCCCCCGCTCCCTTTGGCTATATTCAAAGTAATCCTGTAATCTTTTGTCTTTAACCAGTGTCAGGAAAATAATTATAATTCGGCATCTTTGTATAGCTTTTTGTCGGTAGGGTGCTGTTTACTGGGTATCAGAATAATCTAGAGGCGAAAGAAATGCACACCTAACCTAACCTCAAATCTGGTTCTGGGCTTGTGTAATAAAGGCCTACCACACTCCAGTACTTGTTTTTTGAAATGATTTAAGACACTCTTTAAAAAGGTCGGGTTTTACATTTTTTTGATATGATGGGGAGGGAATCTGCTGTCTTAGCTTCAGGGGGAAGCTGGTTCCAACATTGGGGTGCCAGGACAGAGAAGTGCTTGGACTGGGCTGAGCGGGAGCTGCCCTCCCGTAGGTGTGAGGGCCAAAAGACCAGAGGTGACAGAATGGAGTGTTCTGGTTGGGGTGTAGAGTTTGAGCATAGCCTGAAGGTAGGGAGGGGCAGTTCGTCTTGCTGCTCCGTAGACAAGTATCATGGTCTTGTAGTGGATGCGAGCTTAGACCGGAAGCCAGTGGGGTGTGTGGAGGAGCATGGTGACATGGGAGAACTTAGGAAGGTTGAACACCAGGCGGCCTTCAGTTTTTTGTATAAATTGCAGGGATTTGATGGCACAAGCAGGGAGCCCAGCCAACAGCGAGTTGTAGTAGTCCAAAAAGGAGATGACAAGTGCCTGGATTAGGACCTGCGCCGCTTCCTGTGTGAGGTAGAGTCGTACTCTACAGATGTTGTAGAGTATTAACCTGCAGAAGCGAGTCACTGCTTTGATGTTTGCTGAGAACGACAGGGTGTTGTCCAGGGTTACGCCAAGACGCTCCGTCTTCTTGAGGTTGAGCTTGAGGTGGTGGGCCAAGCTGAGATTTCTGCGAGGCACACAGAGATGCGTGTTTTCACCCGGGTGTCAGAAGGGGTGAGAGGAGAAAAGTAGTTGTGTCATCCGCATAGCAATGATAGGAGAGACCATGTGAGGATATGATGGAGTCGAGTGACTTAGTGTATAGAGAGAAGAGGAGAGGGCCTACAACCAAGCCCTGGGGGACACCAGTTATGTGAGTATGTGGTGCAGACACAGATCCTCTCCACGTCACCTGGTAGGAGCAGCCTGCTAGGTAGGATGCAATCCAAGAGTGCAGAGCCTGACACTCCCAGCCCTGAGAGGGTGGAGGGGAGGATCGGATGGTTCACGGTGTCAAAGGCAGTAGATAGATAGAGATTTCGCTTTGGCAGTGCGGAGAGCTTCTGTGACACAGAGAAGAGCAGTCTCAGTTGAGTGAACCGTCTTGAAACCTGACTCATTTCTCTCTCAGAAGATAGTTCTGAGAGAGAAAGCGAGAGAGTTGGTCAGAGACCACACGCTCAAGTGTTTTGGAAAGAAAAGGATTACAAGTCTGTAGCTTTTGAAGTCAGATCATTCTAGTCTTGGTTTCTTGAGGTGGAGCAACTCGGGATATTTTTAAGTCAGAGGGACCGCAGTCAGTGGTCAGGAATGAGGAAGTTATGAATGGGAGAAGGTCTCCAGAGATGGTCTGGAGAAGGGAGGAGGGAATGGGGTCGAGTGGGCAGGTTGTCGGACGGCCGGGCCTCACTAGTCAGGATTTCATCTGGAGAGAAAGAGGTCAATGCGTAGGGTAGTTCTGTGTGAGTGAATGAGAAGTGGATGTTCTCAACCTTTTTTTCAAAGGGGTTGACAAAGTTGTCTGTCAAGAGGGAGGAGGGAGGGGCAGGTGGAAAAGAGTTTCCTTGGGTTAGAGGCAATAGCTCGAAATTTAGAGTGATAGAAAGTGGCTTTAGCAACGGATACAGAGGGAGTGGAAGGATGGTAGGTCCTCCGGAAGTGTAGGTTTCCTCCATTTTCACTCAAGCTTCCTGCAGACCTGTTCTGTAACCTCGCAATGAGTCACTCAGCCACAGAGCAGGAGGGCAAGGCCAAGCCGGCCGGGAGGAAAGGGGACAGTGCGAGTCATAGGATGAGGAAAGGGAGAAGAGTAGGGTTGAGAAGGCAGAATCAGGAGGGAGAAGGATTTAGCAAAAGGGAGAGATTGATGGGAGAGCGAAGATTGCAACAGCTCATGGCCATCTGGGTAGGGACTGAGTGGCTAGGGTTGGAGGAAAGCGAGACTGAAAAGGAAACAAAGTAGTGATCAGAGACCTGGAGGGGGGTTGCAGTGAGATTAGTAGGCGAACAGCCTCTGGTAAAGAAGAGGTCAAGCATATTGCCTGCCTTGTGAGTGGGAGGGGACTGGGAAAGGGTGAGGTCAAAAGAGGCAAGGAGGGGAAAGAGAGTTGGAAAGAAACAAATCGAATGCAGATGTTGGGAGGTTGAAGTTACCAAGTACGAAGAGAAGTGAGCCATCGTCAGGAAATGAACTTATCAAAGCGTCAAGCTCATTGATGAACTCTCCAAGGGCCCCTGGTGGGCGATATCAAATAATACTGTATTTTATTTGTCATATGCACCAAATAAAACTGTTGTAGACTTTACTGTGTAATGCTTGCTTAAGAGCCCTTCCCAATGATGCAGTTTAAAAATAATAATACAAATAAAATAGTAACACGAGGAAAAACATTTAATAGACAATGGAGCTATATACAGAGAGTACCAGTAGCAGATCAATGTGCAGAGTTACAAAGTATTTGCGGTATATATGTACATGAAGGCAGGGTAAAGTGACTAGCCATCAGGATAGAAAATGATAAGAGTAAAATAAATAACAGAGTAGCAGCAGCAAATGATAAGTGTAAAAGTGTGTGTGCGTGTGTAACAGTACTCTTCTTGCGTTGTGTACAATCAGTCATCGACACGGAACTCCAATATGTAGCACTAGTCATGTAGCTTTATTCTGTTAGGAACGGCACAAAATTGCACGTCATGCAATGCACGTCTCACCATCCAACTCTGCACTCACGCACGCTTGTTTGGTGCTTGTTCACTGGGCTAGTTACCAAAATAATACAATTACAATATACAATATAATATCTTTAACAATGTACCTGTTAGGAACGGCACAAAATTGCACGTCATGCAATGCCCAATGCCCTCAATCCCCTTAGCCCTCATAGGTAAACATGCCTGTCACATGTTAAGTACACTCGGTGACTTTAAAACATCCAAGTAATAAAATAAACCACCATAAGATACTTTATCATATCCGTCACATTACCATCCTGCAACCTCTAATCATGGTCACAATGATGTAAAAGCAAAACAAATAAAAGATGTCAATACCATTGACCCTCTATTCATATATTTAACCTTCAAGAGCTAACTTTCTGCTGATTCATAATCTCAATCAGTCTTGACACTGGTTTAAATAGCCTTCCTGCCCTTGACCTAATATGACCCCGACTACCTTCAACTGCATAAGGGGTAACAGTGTTGTGTACTGTTGCAATAGTGTGTCTGTCAACACAGTCAGTACGTAACTGATCAGGTAAGGAATGGTCCGCGTTTGGTAGGTCAGTACCGATATCGTAAGCAGACTGGTCAATTAGCTCACTCACTACACTGTTACAGTCTCGGTCAGATTCTTGAAGACTCTCTGATCGAGGCAGACCTTCCAGCTGCAGTATATCATCCACGGAATCCAAAGGTGGAATATCCTCAGCATCCAAGGATCGCACATCACCCTCCAGGCTTGTGTCACCTGTTCCTTCAGAAGACAACTCTGACACCCACACTCTGGTTCTGTACTCAGCACCATCATCCACTGCAGTGTCCATGGCAGCTGAGACCACAAGGCTGTCATTCATGTCCTCAGACTCTGTTAATCCAGACATGTCTGTTCCCTCCTCAACAGCAGCATGGGGAAGAGGAAGAAAGTTGACTGGCATTATCAGGTTGCGATGTACCGTCTTCTCCCGTCCAGTGGAGCTGTTCTGAATCTTAAAAGTGTGACTGTCAGCATTCAATCCAGTGACAAGGTAGACAGTATCCTCCCAACGGTCAGCGAGCTTCCGCTTTCCCCGCTCCCCCTTGTTAGCCAGCAATACTCGATCCCCAATCTCCACTGGTGCTCCTCTGACTCTTCTGTCATAAAGGTCAGCATGTCTATTCAACTGCTTCGCTGCAGATGCTTGTGCTGCATTCATGGCTTCTTTCAGATCTCTCCTCAAAGACTGAACAAACTGGTCATAGTCGACAACTTCTGGGTTCTCTAATGACAGAGCCAAAGACTATGTCAACAGGCAGTCTTGGCGTCCTCCCAAACATTAGCAGGAAAGGGGCAAAGCCTGTGGTCTCGTGGATTGTACAATTGTATGCAAACGTAAGGGACTTCAGCGCCTGAGGCCATCTGTGCTTTGCTCTCGTTGGCAGGGCCCGGATCATGTTACCCAAAGTCCTATTCATCCTTTCGCAGGACCCGTTCCCCATCGGATGGTACGGCGTGGTGTGAGACTTCTGTACGCCTGCAACACTCAACAGTTTGGCTATTAAAGCGCTCTCAAAGTTGGCTCCCTGGTCTGAGTGTATACGGCAAGGCATCCCGTAGACACAGAAATAGTTGTTCCACAACTGATGAGCTACTGACTTAGCAGACTGGTTCGGACACAAGAAGGCATGAGCCAATTTGATAAAGTGGTCAGTAACAATGAGCACATCAAAGGATTTGTTTGAAGAATCTTCTGCAGACCAGAAGTCTATGCACACTAGTTCAAGAGGCTCAGTTGTTATTATGCTCTCAAGAGGAGCTCTTGCTTCTGGATCAGGAGTCTTGCTCACCACGCATCTCCTGCAGCACTTCACATAAGCTTTTACCTCCCTCTCCAGGCCATGCCAGAAGAACCTCTGTCTTGTCAGGTAGACTGTTCTCTGTTGGCCCTGGTGGCCAGCTTCATCATGGACACCCTTCAACACCATTGCTTTCATGGAGGCTGGAACCACATACAGATACATTTTCCTCTTTGTAACCACATTCTTCGAAACACGATACAGTACACCCATCTTCATGGTCAACTTGTCCCAACTTCTGAGAAGACACAAAACCTCAACACTCTCATGGGCACGCTCTCTCCGGGATGGTCTTCTCCCCCTCTCCACAAAGAAGATGACTTTGCTGATCACGTTGTCATCACGCTGCTTACTCATCAGTAGGTCGTGTGGCAGAACATCGACATCGGTCTGCTCTGATGGCATAACAGCCTGTGGGAGCTGTGGCAACAGCAGTGCATGTGAGCCCACTTCACCCACCCAGCACCTGTGTGAATGAAGAACAGCTGCAACTTCATGTCTTGATAAAGCACCAGATGGGGGGTCAACAGTAGCCTGACAGCTAATGACCACTTTGTTGGAGTCAGAGGCTTTGTCAAAGGGGTGGCTGGACCAGCGAAACACATCTTGCACTCTGTCTGTGCGCACAGTGTTGGCTTCAGCTAGTAAGGTCTCGTACGGGACCCTTGTCAGGCGATGGAGTGCACTGGGTCGTACGAAGGGCTCTCTGCTCAAAGCATCTGCAACAACATTTATTTTTCCAGGGATGTACTTGATGTCAAACTTGTACGGTGCCAGCTTTGGCGACCCATCTCTGTTCACAAGCATCAAGCTTTGCTTTGGTCAGAATGTATGTCAAGGGATTATTATCCGTCCATACCGTGAACTGCTGTCCCCGTAGCCAGTGGTGGAACTTGCCACAGATAGCCCATTTCATGGCAAAGAACTCGAGTCTGTGCGCAGGATACCTCGACTGTGCATAACTGAGGGACTTGCTCGCGAAGGTTATAGGTCTCACTGTAGCTCCCGGTTCCTGCACCTGAGATAGCACAGCACCTAAGCCATTGCTGGATGCATCCACCGAGAGTAGAAAGGGTTTTTCGAAGTTGGGGTGGGCCAACAAAACCTGGTCCAGTAAGGCTTACTTTAGCTGGAATAAGGCCTGTCTGCATTCTGTTGTCCAGTCGGCAGCCGTCAACTTCCTGACAGGTGAGCTTCGCTTCTTTTTCCAGCGTGGAGCCTTGTGTCCAGTAGTCAATCCAAAGAGAGGCTTTGCAATGGTCGAGCAACCTTCAATGAACTGTTGATAATACACCACCATCCCAAGGAATGACCTCAATTTCTTCTGAGATGGAATGTCAGTGCCATCTTTCATCAGATCAGCTTCTGTTACTCCTGTAATGGCCCTCACCTTCTCAGGGTCTGTAGCTACACCATCCGCACTAATGATATGCCCCAGAAACTTCACAGACCTCTGCAGAAAGTTACACTTTTTTGGCGCCAACTTCAGGTTGTGAGCCTTGAGACGCTCAAAAACCATTTCCAGGCGCTGTATAGCCAGATCTTCAGTGGGTGCATAGACCAAGACATCGTCAAGGTAACACAGCAGGCTAAGAAAGTTCTGATCCCCAAAGATGTTTAGCATCATCCTCATAAAGGTTGCAGGACTATTACACAACCCCTGTGGCATTCGATTGTATTCATACAATCCAAATGGCGACGTAAAAGCTGTGAATCTCCGGTCATCCTCATGCACTTCCACATTGTAGTAGCCAGAGGTAAGGTCCATTGTCGAGAAAAAGGCATTTCCACCTAACGCAGCCAGCGCGTCAGCCTGGTGAGGAAGTGAGTGGGCGTCTTTGATGGTGCGAGCATTGAGCAAACGAAAATCAGTACAGTCTCAGGTCTCCAGACTTCTTCCATACAAGGACAAGGGGAGAGGCGAACTCACTACTAGACTTCCTTATGATATCACGTTCTTCCATCTCATTCAATGCTTGTTTGAGCTTCTCATAATTATTTGGTGAAAGGCGTCGGTAGGGCATCCAAAAGGATTTCTCATCACTCAGTTGAATGCGGTGAAGACATCCGGAAGCTTTTCCACAATCCAACTTGTGCCTGGAAAAAATAGACTGGTACTCAGCTATGAGCTGGATGAGATTCTTCTTACCAGCAGGAGACGCTTGACAGGAGGATACATCAATATCAGTCAAACCTAAGTCACATAAGACCTCAGGATCGCTTGAACTGTCAGGTCCGTCAGTATCGTGAAGTTGGCTGGAACCGTCAGTTAGTGTCAAGTCATCTTGGCAGTCAGTGAGTATATCAGCCGTTCTCTGCACTTGCTGCTGTAAAGCTGCTGATGAATCATCATTCAGACACGAACAGTCAAAGTCCTCTAGAGCCATGCAAGGAAAGACATTGGCTAGAGTGGCGTTTCGTCTCAATGTCACTGTCTTCTGAGAAGGGTTTATCACTCTAACAGGGAGCCACCCATCCCCCCGCAATAGAGCTACTGTCCTCCCTACCAGTATTGACCTTGGTGTTGACCTTGAACTGCTGGGCTCAATGACAACAGCACTGCCAGCTGATAGGTTCTGAGTGTTTCGTAGTCTGCCCCAGACTAAGTGCTCCTGCATAGGCTCTAGAGTCACAGCCCCTTTTAGTCTCACAGTTCCAACTTTGTCAGGTACTTCACTGTCTCTCCATCTCTCCACATTAGCCATCATATCGATTAGCTTGCTCTCCTCACCCCCGTCACACACAGGAGTATAAACCCTCTTCCAGAGATCTCCATCCGTCTTCAGGTGGCGAATCAAGTGCTTTAGGAGATTGCTGCCCAAGATGAGGTCATCACTCTGGCCTTCAACCACCAGTGTAGGCACAGCAACTCTACATCCGTACACCTCCATCTCCAGCTCACATACTCCCAAAGGCCTCGTCTTCAACCCACCACAACCAACCAAGACTACCTCTGTAGGACTCAATGATGGACTTTTCAACACTCCTGCATGCAACAGTTCAGGTAAGACCCTAGAGCTCAAGGTACAAGCCATGGATCCACTGTCAAACATAGCTCTCACTTCTACTTCTCCTCCTATTAACACCTTGGCATAGAATAAATCATCATACGGGGAAAGTCTCTGTGTGTTCTGCATTATGATACTCTTCTCAGTCTCCATTTCGTCACAAACACTTTTATATACAGACTCCAAATCAACAGCTCTCACTGATGGGGACTCTACAAAAGGCCCAACACTCTCCCCTTCTACATGCAGGCCTACTAGTTTTCCGGGAGCTGAGCAGTGATTACTGTAGGGACTACACCAGCTGTGCTTAGAGCTGCGGCCTTGGGGCACTGAGAGCGTGCGTGGCCAGCTACATGACAAAGAAAGCAGAGGTGATTGGCCCTGCAGTGAAAGTAAGTATCATGTCCAGCATCCCCGCACACGTTACATGGCCCATTAGACTTCACTTTGCTCCTATTCCCTTTTTGGAACTTATGGTCAGACTGTTGTGGCCTCTGCTCCAGCACACGCTCCAGCATTGCAAGGATACGTTCCATCGGCTCAGCTGAGCCCTGAATAGTCTGGGCTGGGTAAGGCAATGTATTGGGTACTTCCATGTGGGTTCTCACAGCAGGCATGGTGATCGACATGACAGCACCAACTTCCTGCTTCATTGTTGCGATGGCTGGGGTCAACTTAGATAAGTGAGAGTACCTCCGCTCCCTCCTATATTCATCCAGCCTCTCATGAACATCTGCAGCAGTCCACTGCTGTAATGGCTTGCACTTAAAGATAAGCGACAGTTCAGCATTAGGGCAATGTCTGATAAACATGACTGTGAGCTCACGAGATGGGTCTTCAACACTTTTTTCCTGTCTCTTTAGACAATCTTCAGCAACCTCCATAGCCCTGTTTAGTCTGAGCCAATATTCAAATGGTTGTTCATCAGTCAGAGGTAATGTGGCATAAAAGTCAGCAAGGGGCATGCTTGAAAAAACAGTGTCACTAAAATGTTGTTTCAGTATGTCAAAGATGGGACTCTGGCCTTTAGATAAATCAATGGAGGGATTGCTGTGTATGCCAACTTTAACAACATCGCGGGCCCTTCCCATAAGCCTGCCCATAACCTCAACTGCTTGGTCCATCACAGACATGCCCCTCTTACGCATGTAAACCATTACCATATCCTCCCACTCATGCATTGTGCACTTTTCAGAGCCATCCCCCCGAAAGTACACCGGTTCCCTGATATCAGACTTCAATACCAGGTTCAGGCCTGACACATCCATACCCCTCGAGCTGCATACACTCCCCATAACATTGTCCCCAACATGTCCAACAATTGCCTTTGACTCCAAACAGGAGGCAATGTTTTCCCCAATGGAATGACCAATCTGCTGTACTATGTCTGCTATGAAATCCATGGAGACCTCCCCACTCCCTGTATTTGGCAAAACTCTTTCATACACATCCTTGGGCGTGTCCATGGGTAAACTATCATCAAAACCCTCCAGTTTGGGCGTAGGTGTAGAAGTAACTGGAATTTTGGCTGAACCCCTACCAACAGATGGTGACATATTAAATGACAGGAAACCCCTACCTCTCCCAACACCTTCCATTTAACAATGGGAAATCAACACCCTAATAAAAATGTAAATAGCAAAACATGTATATATATATAGTTTTTAAATCTCACATCAAAATCTAACCTATATCTAGTACACTGGTAAAACTCACCCTACTTATATCAGATATACATTAGAATTGCAATTAAACAAGTAACACAAAAGTTATTGTTTATCTGTGAAGAGCCTCAGCCAGAGAAATCATCAATTTCGATAATGAAACGTTCTAGTGGTGCCCTCTTGTGGCGAAATGTGATATCGCCATAAACTGCACCAGCAACTTCTTCAACAGCGAAGTTCTGAGATGGAAATCCAGCGAAGATCCAGAAGAACGGTCACGGCACCACTGTAACTCTTCTTGCGTTGTGTACAATCAGTCATCCACACGGAACTCCAATATGTAGCACCAGTCATGTAGCTTTATTCTGTTAGGAACGACACAAAATTGCACGTCATGCAATGCACGTCTCACCATCCAACTCTGCACTCACGCACTGTACAAAATATATGAACCCCCCCACCAGACACAGTAAGTTGCAAGCTAGTACTGGCGGGAATTCTTCACAACAAAATGCACGACAAATATTCTCCAAAAACCGCTGCATCTTATGTGTGATGTTCGAATAACATTTACAAACAATTTGATATAAATTGTACATTTAAATCATCACTTGAGAGTATAAAAATCACTTTTGATGTACAGTGCTTGGCAACCAACAACTTACCGCTGGTTTGGTGCTTGTTCACTGGGACGATTCTAACTGGAACATCCCCCCTCGTAAGCAAGCTACGCAAACCAGCCAATAAGATGCCATGTTGAGTAGGTGAAGGCAAGACAAACTCAAACCAAAAACCCATTGGCTTAACAATAAAGTGGCAAGGGGAATCACCAATATAACCCTGTTACACGTGTGTCATATGTATGTGTGTTTGTGTTGTGTCGGTATGTGGGTGTGCGTATGTAGTGTATGTGTGTGGGTTTTGTGTGGGAGTGTCAATGTAGTGTGTGTGAGTGAGTGTATACAGTGCATTCGGAAAGTATCCAGAACGTTTTACATATTTTGTTACAATACAGCCTTGTTTTCTAAAATGTATTCATTTTGTCATCAATCTACACACAATACCCCATAATGACACAGTGAAAACAGTTTTGTAATTTTAGCAAATGTATTAAACATAAAAAACAGAAACCTTATTTACATAAGTATTCAGCCCCTTTACTATGAAACTCGAAATTGAGCTCAGGTGCATCATGTTTCCATTGGCCATCCTTGAGATGTTTGTACAACTTGATTGGAGTCACACACCTGTCTATATAAAGGTCCCACATGAGGTCAAAGGAAGTGTCAGTAGAGCTCCAAGACAGGATTGTGTTGAGGCCAACCGAGCAATCGAGGGAGAAGGGCCTTGGTCAGGCAGGTGACCAAGCACCCGATGGTCACTCTGACATGGCTCCAGAGTTCCTCTGTGGCGTTGGGAGAATCTTCCAGAAGGACAATTATCTCTGCAGCACCCCACCAATCAGGCCTTTATGTTAGAGTGGCCAGACAAAAGCCACACCTCAGTAAAAGGCACATGACAGTCCTCTTGGAGTTTGCCAAAAGGCACTTAGAGACTCTCAGACCACGAGAAACAAGATTCTCTGGTCTGATGAAACCAAGATTGAACTATTTGGCCTGAAATCCAAGTGTCCCGTCTGGATGAAACCTGGCACCATCCCTAAGGTGAAGCATGGTGATGCCAGCATCATTCTGTGGGGATGTTTTTCAGCGACAGGGACTGGACTAGTGAGGATAGAGAGAAAGATGAACAGAGCAAAGTACAGAGAGATCCTTGATGAAAACCTGCTCCAGAGCGCCCAGGACCTCAGACTGGTGCGAAGGTATACCTTCCAAGAGGACAACGACCCTAAGCACACAGCCAAGACAAAGCAGAAGTGGCTTCGGTACAAGTCTCTGAATGTCCTTGAGTGGTCCAGCCAGACCCCGGGATGCTGGCCTTCTAGGCAGAGTTGCAAAGAAAAAGCCAGAATCTCAGACTGGCCAATAAAAAGAAACAATTAAGATGGGGAAAAGAACACACTGGACAGAGGACGTCTGCCTCATTAAAGAAATTGCCAAGAAACTGAAGATCTCGTACAACACTATGTACTACTTCCTTCACAGAACAGCGCAAACTGGCTCTAACCAGAATAGAAAGAGGAGTGGGAAGCCCCAGTGCACAGCTGAGCAGGAGGACAAGTACATTAGAGTGTCTAGTTTGAGAAACAGACACCTCAGAAGTCCTCAACGGGCAGCGTCATTAAATAGTACCTGCAAAACACCAGTCTCTTTGTCAACAGTGAAGAGACGACTCTGGCCTTCAAGGCCTTCATTAAACAGAATAAGAATAGACTGACACCTCCCAGGTGGCGCAGTGGTTAAGGGCGCTGTACTGCAGCGCTAGCTGTGCCATCAGATACTCTGGGTTCACGCCCAGTCTCTGTCGTAACTGACAGAGACTGGGGCGATGCACAATTGGCCTAGTGTCGTCCGGGTTAGGGAGGACTTGGCAGGTAGGGATGTCCTTGTCTCATCGCGCACCAGCGAATCCTGTGGCAGACCGGGCGCAGTGCGCGCTAACCAAGGTTGCCAGGTGCACGGTGTTTCCTCTGACACATTGGTGCAGCTGGTTTCCGGGTTGGATGCGTGCTGTGTTAAGAAGCAGTGCAGCTTGGTTGTGTATCGGAGGACGCCTGACTTTCAACCTGTGTCTTTCCCGAGCCCGTACGGGAGTTGTAGCGATGAGACAAGATAGTAGCTACTAAAACAATTGGATACCATGAAAAAAGTCTGACAAGTTTCAGAAGAAAGTATTTTGTTTCTTGCCATTTTGAGCCTGTAATCAAACCCACAAATGCTGATGCTCCAGATACACAAAGCTTACGTTTTATTGCTTCTTTAATTAGAACAACAGTTTTCAGCTGTGCTAACATAATTGCAAAAGGGTTTTCTAATGATCAATTAGCCCTTTAAAATGATAAACTTGGACCACACTGCTAAGATCCTCCGACCTCCTCCCTGTAAGCTGTTTCATCGCCGTCGGTGATCAGGCCTTCCACCATTGTGTAGTCAGCAAATTTGATGATCGTGTTGGAATCGTGTGTGGCCATGCATTCATGGGTGAACAGGGAGTACAGGAGAGGACTAACCACACCCCCTGAGGGGCCCCGTGACTAGGAGAGTTTTAAGTGTTGAACAGGGGGGGGGGGTTGTGACTTTACTAAGTGAGGGGTGAGATCTGAGTAGGAGGAATGACAAGGTTCCTAATATACAGGTAACTGCCAAAATAAAGGAAACACTAACATAAAGGTTCTTAATAGGGCGTTGGGCCACCACGAGCCAGAACAGCTTCAATGCACCTTGGCATAGATTTTACAAGTGTCTGGAACTCTTTTGGAGGGATGTGACACCATTCTTTCATTAGAAATTCCATGATTTGCTGTTTTGTTGATGGTGGTGGAAAATGCTGTCTCAGGCACTGCTCCAGAATATCCCATAAATGTTCAATTGGGTTGAGATCTGGTGACTGAGACGACCATGGCATATGGTTTACATCGTTTTCGTGCTCATCAAATCGTTCAATGACTACTCGTGCCCTGTGGATGGGGGGCATTGTCATTTTATGGGGAATTATTTATCTCAAATATTCTTCATCTAAATAAAAATCTGGAAATATATGGTCTGAACAATTTTCTATTTGATGTAGGGTTCTTAATTAAATGGTTGATTTAGCTAGAAATTATATTTCTTGCTGTTGCTGTTTATACTGCGCATGCGTTTCCGATTAATTTGTCGTCGGGACAGTGAACGCCGAGTGAAAGGCGATTAAATCTATAAACAAGCTGCAGATTGATTGCATGGATGAATCCACATGTTTACCTTATCAGACACGGCGCAGGGCGTTTTCAATCTATTGCAAGTACATCAACTCTAGCTTTTATACCGCGGCCTTTTTTATTCGAACGAAAAGATCATCTAGTTTTGGGACGCAGGGGTCAGAGCAGGCACAGTCTTGGGCCTGTGTGAAGCTAGCCACAATAAGGATTAGCCATGCTAGTGGAATGTGCATCGCCTTCAAAATAAAAGTTGCCTCGTTGAAAGTGATTCAAACGGATACAACAAACAGTGGAACCATTCCATATTTTGACCAGATAACGTTTAACAAGGTCGGAATGTTATAAATTAAACAAAATGCAATAATGTGTAGATTGAGGGGGAAAAACGACTTAATCCGTTTCAGAATAAGGCTGTAACGTACCAAAATGTGGAAAAAGTCAAGGGGTCTGAATACTTTCTGAATGCACTGTAAGTCTCCAATGCAATTTTAAAGTCTAATACATCCAGAGTACTAATTCAACAGATGTTTTTTTTTTGTGTCAAATTAACAAATTTTTGTCTTTCGTAGAATTTTTATAGAACATTCCGACCTTGTTTAGCATGATCTAAATAAAGATTTTTTTATTTAAAAAAAAAAATCTAGTCCATGATTCCACTATTTATATCCGTTTGAATCACGTTCAATGGGGACTTTTATTTTTAAGGCGAACCTCAAATATCACTATTGTGGCTATTCCTTATTACGGCTAGCGTCACACAGGTCAGGTTTGGCACAGCGGCTGTGAGAATAGGCACCTGTTGGCGCAAAGGTGACAGGACAGACACAGCGTAAAGCTGCTGACTCGTGTCCCATCTCACGTATCGCTGCAGCTGAATGCAGAACTAACTTTGGAGTTTAAGTTATTTGGATGTGGCAAGCCAACTGCAGACAAATGCTGAGTTTGACGAACTGGATATCTGGTAAATAAAAACCTGTTTTGTTGAATTGATTGTTTACCAATGCAATAATTGCAAATAACAGCGCTGATAGAATTGTTTAATGTGTGTAGTTTTTAAGCTACGGTTGCATTGATTTGATAGATACAAAACCAAGACATGTGGAAACAGCCTGAAGACCCGATATCGAATTGCATTCAATTCTACGTCGGGCATAAATGAGCATGTATGTGGATCAGAAAAATTCCTCTCAATCCCACAATCCAGAATGTTGAATGAAATTTGCCTGGGAAGCCGCTAGTGGTTTTATGGATCTTCACTATCATCTTGGCTTGATGTGTACAGCTGGTGATACACTTGTGACCCCCCAGCGACCGGTTCGTACATACATCATTCTCCATCCATGCAAGGCTTCGATTTCCTCCTTAACTAAATTTAATTTTGAAAAGGCAGAAAAAAGGGAGTACTATGCTTACTTTCTTCCCCTTCAGCTTGATTGATGCAACCGGATTGGCTGAATGCGACAGGCAGCATCTGGGACTAGCATTCCGAGGCTAGTCCTTAGTGGCTGACCAGGCTAGAATACAATTATATTGTAATTTACTTTACTGGTTGTCTGTGTGGTTTGTCATTTTGCAGGTAGGAATGTGAGACAATATATCCATAGGACAATATAATTACATTAACGTTCCAAAGTACTATGTGTTCAGATTTATATCATCTAAAGCATCAGCAGGAGCTTGTGCATGTGTTTACATGTTTCTGCAGGTGCTTCAGGTGCTTCAAGTGCTTTCCAAAAGTTAGTGTAATCATACTTTCCTGTGGATATATTGTCTCACATTCTTACCTGCAAAAGGACCAACCATGCGACAACCAGTAAAATATA
Organism: Oncorhynchus tshawytscha; assembly: GCF_018296145.1. Lineage (NCBI taxonomy): Eukaryota > Metazoa > Chordata > Actinopteri > Salmoniformes > Salmonidae > Oncorhynchus > Oncorhynchus tshawytscha. The sequence continues at coordinate 49,170,651 of NC_056429.1, read as the reverse complement.
ATTTTATTAAACATACTGGGTTTGTAGAGGTTGAGAGAGAACTTTCCTGATCCAAATGCACATTTATGCGGAATGTTGAATCCAATCCAATGCAATTCAATGTCAGGTCTTCAGGCTAATGGAAACAGCCATCTTGCTATCTTAATTGCAGTTTGTGAGCTCGAGCTGTCAGACACCTTGTGGCATGTAAACGTTGCCATTACAGCATTACCTATTAAACAATGAGCCAATGTCATTGACCATCCAAATCTGAGATGTGTTTTGCAGGTATATATCATACTGACAAGTATTGTCTTTGGATGAATAAAAAAAACACAATGTTTATGATTTGTTTTGTTTCTATATTTCAATAGCTCCCCTTACATTTGTTTGGCAACATTATAACTGATTGATAACTGTTAATTTTTTATCTCTTTCCTGTGTGTGTGTGTTTTCCTGATGTTATGTAGCTACTGATGTTATGTAATTGTATGGCTCTGCAGAGACCGTCATGGGCGGGTGTGTGGGGAGGGATCAGCTGGACGGACCAGGGCCTGCCAGGACCTCTACATGGAGCAAAAAACGAGGAGGTAAGAAATTCTGACTGTATAATGCTCTGCAGACAGTGGTGTAGTGGAGGGTATACGTCATATACCCACTTTTCTTCAGTGGGCATTGTGTATACTTCACTCAAAGTAGCCTATGCCTACCAGGCAGAATGATATCATGATTATTTGCATCAATCCAGTGGCCATTTGTTTCGCAAACTCCATCTCATGTGCGTTACAGAAACACCGGTAACTAGGGCTGTTATGGTGACCATATTACCGCTGGCAGTCAGGAGTCAATACCTCAGTGAAATTCCACGTGACCATTGAGTCACAGTAACTAGACTTCTCCAAAACTGTGCTCTGATGCTTCCGATGGTCATTAGTAGAAGCCTACCAAACTTGCTAACTGCCAGTTGCTAGTGTCCCTCTAATCACTCTGACATCAATGCAAATGCAATCGAAAATCAAATCAAACACTTCATTAGAGCCCTGTTATTCAGAGTTATAGCAGAATATGATCACCTGTTGCGCAGCGAGAGCCAGCTCCTCATAGCTGGTTGATGCATAAGATGAAATGTGTTCCTGTTGCGCAACATTTCTATAGGCTGTGCTATGAAATTGTGTGAGAAAACAGAGTTTTGATGGCCTCTATTAAAAAGAGAAGGAACCCATCAGCTTTCAAACAGGGTTTAAACTTTGAACACCTCTAATTCCTAAATATTTTGGCATTCAGGTCCAAAAAGTCCCTTTCTGACCTTCTATGGGCAAACACGTATTGAAAGTTTTGTTTAAATGAAAAGGGGTGTGGTCAAAAAGTGATTTAATTCAAATGGATTAACCTATATACTACATTATTTGTTTACAATGTCACCTATGATAACAAAAACATTTGGTCCTTTTTGTTAGGATTATCATATGATTGTACGTGGTCCTCTGTTGCTCAGTTGGTAGAGCATGGCGGTTGCAATGCCAGGATAGTGGGTTTGATTCTGTGGACCACCCGTACATAAAATGGATGCATGCATGACTGTTAGTCACTTTGCATAAAAGCGTAATTGGCATAATATATAAATGATAGTTAAGCTAATGTAAGACCCTTCTACAGAAGCTATAGTCTCTGGTCTAGGCTGGTCTGCAATGGATCATACCTGGAACTTTCCAAGGCCAAGTTTGTTTCTTAACAAACAGGTAACCTATACATTGGATTATACCAAGAAGTAGCCCCCCCTCCCCCCAAAGAGATGTACAATGGATTCTACCTACAACTATCTACCCCCAAACAGTTGTACAATGGCGTATACCTTGAACTGCCCATCAACAGGTGCAATCCCATTCACAGCAGATTAGCATGGTCTGACCAGAGTTTAAAGTCTATAATGGGGTTGTGGTGTTGACTTGGGTTATTCTTGACCTCTTCCCCTAAATAGCTAATTGGATTTGTGCTGTTGTGTAAGCATTAGCTGCCTACCTAGCCAATCTGGATAGGATACTATTGATAGATGCTGTTTATGGCATATGCAGCCAGATATTCCATCTGTCATATATTGATCCTGTGGTATTTTGGGTGGCTGGGTGTGTGTGTGTGTGTTATTCAGGCATTCGTTAGTAAAGAACTAGGAAAGTGTCACAACAACTAGCTAACCTAGCTCAGACTCCACAAGGATAACTGTAACTGTCGTCACGGATAGCCAAAGTGTGAGAATCTAGTCCAGGTGGTGGGATCATACCCTTGACCACTGCAGCCTTCTTAGACAGAGAGACGTAAGCTTCAATTTCTGGTTGGAGTCTCTGAAGGGCTGTTTTTTTCTGACGCTGAGTCGGTGTTGTGTTTGATTTAAACAACGGTATCTGGAACTAAGAGATTGTGTGTCTAACACACATAAAATCTCTGGGAGAGAGAAAGAGAAGAACATGGGAGTCGCTAACTCTAGGGACTACCATCCTTACCACCCCTCACAGTCTCCCATTAAGGTGGTGCTGAAAAGTGAGTATGGATGCAGATGGACTATGGATTGTTGGAGTGCTAGATGACTGTGCTAGTGAGCCTCATCGTTCTAGAGCTTCAATTGCCAATAACATAAAAGTATTAAGTCTGTGTGTAGTTTGTTTTCCAACATGTCAAGTTGAAGAAGTGTAAGATGTGGTCATTTAGATATTAGTAACAACTTGTTATTAGGTTGTAATACATCTGTCTTAAGCTATAGTGTGATGTGTTAATATAACCTACCTCATTTCATGAATTCAGTTAACAGGGGACAGGGGATGTTTATGAAGGGAAAGGGAAAGGGGGATAGCTAGTCAGTTGTCCAACTGAATGTATTCAACTGAAATGTGTCTTCCGCATTTAACCCAACCCCCCTGAAGGGTTATGAGGATAAGGAAGTGTGTAATGTAAATAAGGGGATTTAGATGAATTATTATGGAAATATACTGTAGTAGTATCAGGAGTCAAACGTGTGTAATAACTATATAATAGTGACTATTAAAGGGCAATTCCACCACTTTTCAACCTAGTTTTCATTATCTCAAACATAATACCAGTATCTAAATATGTGAAAACGGCACATTTCTACCTTTTGTCGGAAGAAATATAAAGTTAAAAAGTTCTACCCCATGACATCATCAAAAGTTAAAACATGATTTTAAAACACTATGAGATCCACAGTGATGTGGGGAGCAACAAAATACCATCCCTCTTGCTAATCCTACCCTGTGGTGTCAGAGAAGCATTTTTTAGAACCTTCTTATTTTCTTTTAAACACAGATCATAGAAAGGCTCTGTTTTCACATATGTAGGCACTGGTTTGGTGCTGGAGATAATGAATATGAGGTTGAAAAGTGGCGGGATCGCCGTTAAACTCAGCCTAACCTGCAGCACACAAAGGATTTGTATGTTTCCCAGTGATGTTTGACTGTTGATGCATTGTGCACCATCTGTCAGGGCTGGAGACCAGCATCAAACTTCCATTATAGCCACTGCCTGTATGAGGGAAACATAAATTCTTTAGATTTGCATGAAATATGAGTGCATTGATGCAAGGATTTTTGTTGACTGGTATTCAAGGGAGTCACACATTTAAACTTTAGGGGTCATTGTGCTTTTGGCTGTGCAGTAAGTACTATCCCATTCATCAGAACCTCCGGTTTCTGATCTACTCCTCTAATCTACTTCCTGGAAAGGGTTTGGTAGACGGGCTGAAGTCCAGGTGGCTGCCCTGGGATCATTCTGTTAGCTCTGACCTCTCTCCTGTACTCCTATACCAGTGCCATCACCCAAGGCATTGTAATGCCTATTATGTCATTCTAGGGGAAAATCAGCACTTTGTTCAGTGTTTTGCAGTCCCTGATAGACACTCCATAGCATTCACTATGTCCCTTTATGAAATAGTTACATTTAAATGTGTCCATTACAGAATAGGAGGCCATGTCTCAAATATGGCTTTTCAGACAATCATATTTCACAGCGTTTAGAAAGTTCTCAGAGCTTGTTTTCCCACTCACAGTTGTCCGCCAGTGTTTGTTATGAAGTTAAGATTTTGATGATGCCCGAATAGTAGTGTCTTGAGTTTTATTTGCTAGTTCTTGTGAAGATAGGGGTGTGATTGGGACAGGCGACATTACATGTAAAATATGTAAAATATGCCTCTCTTTCGTCAAGGTTTTATGTGGTTCATAATTGTTCTCTTTTTTTCGGTATCCTTTTTCAGCGTTATGATATCCGTAACATCCATAACGGTTGTGGATGTGATGGATATGGATGTATCATATCTTGGCTTCAGAAGCATGTGCATTCACCACATTTTGTCTGCTTCTTCTGAAATGTATTCTTTAGACTTACAGTGGGGCAAAAAAGTATTTAGTCAGCCACCAATTGTGCAAGTTCTCCCACTTAAAAAGATGAGGCCTGTAATTTTCATCATAGGTACACATCAACTATGACAGACAAAATGAGAAAAAAAATCCAGAAAATCACATTGTCGGATTTTTTATGAATTTATTTGCAAATTATGGTGGAAAATAAGTATTTGGTCACCTACAAACAAGCAAGATTTCTGGCTCTCACAGACCTGTAACTTCTTCTTTAAGAGGATCCTCTTGTCCTCCACTCATTACCTGTATTAATGGCACCTGTTTGAACTTGTTATCAGTATAAAAGACACCTGTCCACAACCTCAAACAGTCACACTCCAAACTCCACTATGGCCAAGACCAAAGAGCTGTCAAAGGACACCAGAAACAAAATTGTAGACCTGCACCAGGCTGGGAAGACTGAATCTGCAATAGGTAAGCAGCTTGGTTTGAAGAAATCAACTGTGGGAGCAATTATTAGGAAATGGAAGACATACAAGACCACTGATAATCTCCCTTGATCTGGGGCTCCACACAAGATCTCACCCCGTGGGGTCAAAATGATCACAAGAACGGTGAGCAAAAATTCCAGAACCACACGGGGGACCTAGTGAATGACCTGCAGAGAGCTGGGACCAAAGAAACAAAGCCTACCATTAGTAACACACTATGCCGCCAGGGACTCAAATCCTGCAGTGCCAGACGTGTCCCCCTGCTTAAGCCAGTACATGTCCAGGCCCGTCTGAAGTTTGCTAGAGAGCATTTGGATGATCCAGAAGAAGATTGGGAGAATGTCATATGGTCAGATGAAACCAAAATATAACTTTTTGGTAAAAACTCAACTCGTCGTGTTTGGAGGACAAAGAATGCTGAGTTGCATCCAAAGAACACCATACCTACTGTGAAGCATGGGGGTGGAAACATCATGCTTTGGGGCTGTTTTTCTGCAAAGGGACCAGGACAACTGATCCGTGTAAAGGAAAGAATGAATGGGGCCATGTATCGTAAGATTTTGAGTGAAAACCACCTTCCATCAGCAAGGGCATTGAAGATGAAACGTGGCTGGGTCTTTCAGCATGACAATGATCCCAAACACACCGCCTGGGCAACAAAGGAGTGGCTTCGTAAGAGGCATTTAAAGGTCCTGGAGTGGCCTAGCCAGTCTCCAGATCTCAACCTCATAGAACATCTTTGGAGGGAATTGAAAGTCTGTGTTGCCCAGCAACAGCCCCAAAACATCACTGCTCTAGAGGAGATCTGCATGGAGGAATGGGCCAAAATACCAGCAACAGTGTGTGAAAACCTTGTGAAGACTTACAGAAAACGTTTGACCTCTGTCATTGCCAACAAAGGGTATACAACAAAGTATTGAGATAAACTTTTGTTATTGACCAAATACTTATTTTCCACCATAATTTGCAAATAAATTCCTAAAAAATCCTACAATGTGATTTTCTGGATTTTTTCATAGTCATAGTTGAAGTGTACCTATGATGAAAATTACAGGCCTCTCTCATCTTTATAAGTGGAAGAACATGCACAATTGGTGGCTGACTAAATACTTTTTTGCCCCACTGTATAAGCAATTGTTGATATCTTGAAAATGATGTCATATCTTAGAGAATACAATATATGCAGAAATATATTGCTCATACATGGCATTAGTGTTTTTTTTAGATGTTAAGATGAAAATAGTGTTTATCCGCAATCTGTGAACCGTCCTGGAGTGTCTTATTCAAATGAAAACCCCCAAAATCTGCTGACTTTTGTGGTGCTTATTTCTTTATCAAATGAGGAGAGACAAAGTTATCACACAAGTCAGAGTTCTACTTAAACTAAATATTTATTCACTTATTAATACGGAGAGTATGTCACACACACACACATAAGTGAATGATGTGAGTGCTCTGCAATAACGATGGCTGGTCGACAAACCACCCTTAGATGATTCGTTGAGAGCCCCGAGACAAAGAATACAAACACCTTTTATAGCAAAGATACACTCCCTTAGTCTACATGACAAACAACAGATGTGTGGAATGGGTCACAAGGTGAGACTTCGCATGAAATAATTGTATAATTCACAGTAGACAGTATCTGCTGTAAAGACTGTTCTGATTGTGTGGAAAACAGGGTCTGGACCCCAAAACAAGGCTCCCCTCATCATTATCCATAGCCGAGCCATCTCCACCCGGGTACCTCCCAGCACACAAACACCAACTCATGCTATGGAATGCTGTCTTCGTGTGTTAATCACCAAGGCATCGTAAATCCAGTGCCAGCATTAAGCCCCAAAGGCCCAACTCACACACAGTGTTCTAAGAAACCTATTCTATTCCATAAAACAACCATTTGATGCAATAACATTATTATAACATGTTCTTGTAATTTTGCTCTCACACTTCATTTAGTGTCCAGAAAAGTGGTTTGGTGGTATAGGTACATTTACAGTATATTCGTCCAAGATGGCGTAGCAGTAAGTCGTCCTGTCGCGTCTTGTCCCTTGTCTTGTCCCTTGTATATATCGTTTCTTTTTCGTTTTTTACATATTTTTCTTCATATTTTTCTTCGCATATCTCTTTAAAAACATTTTGCTAAACCTAAGCTTCCAAATACTCTCCTGCAACCCGCCTCACCCAATGTAGCTATTTTTCCTAAAGTATTTATATTTACTTCGGAACCGGAACCCCTCAACTGAAGCTAGCCAGCTAACCACCAGCTATGCTAGCGGTCTTCAGCTAACCGGTCATCAGCTAAGCTAACCTTTAGCTCGGAAAGCTCTCGCCAGTTCGAACAACGCGACTCTAACCAGAGCATAACGGACCTATTTATTTTTCATCCCCGGATTCATCCCCGGATTCCCACCGCAAACGGAACATTTTTCAGCTGGATCTTCACAACTAGCTATCTAGCTAAACCGCAACCCCGGATGATTACTCCTGGCTAGCGTTTCCACCCACTTAGCGTGAAGCTAGCCCGGCCAGCGCACCTGTGCTACCACCGTAGCATACTCCTGGGCTACAATACCCGGGCCCACGACCGGTCTATCGATGTCACCGCATGAAGAGGAATAAACAGACTCATCCCATCGCGACGTCCCCCAAAGGCTAACTCTCTAGCCCTCGCTATCTCCCTGCTTGCTAAATTCGGCCTGCTAACTGCTAGCTTGTCTAGCCCCGGTCCGCTAACTGCTACCTTGTTTAGCCCGGGCCTACGAACTGTTAGCTTGTTAGCACAGGCCTGCTAACCGTCTGAATCGCCGCGTCCCAAACACTCACCGGACCCATATTTACTTTCTATCTCTTCTTGATTTTTAATCTGTTTATACCTTTCCGGAAACCTGCCTCACCCAATGTGATACGGAATCGCTATTATTTTTAATTTTTAGAACACACTCAAGAACCTCCAGAAGCTAACTAGCTACAAGCTATTTAGGTCATTGTTAACTTTTTTTCAACCTGGATAACACATCCGCCAGTCCAGCTTCCCTGCCCCATCCACCGCTGCGCCCTGGACACTGATCTCTTGGCTACATAGCTGATGCACTCTGGACTGTCCATTAATCACGGTACTCCATTCTGCTTGTTTATGTTTTATCTGTCGGCCCCGTTGCCTAGTCAACGCCATTTTACCTGCTGTTGTTGTGCTAGCTGATTAGCTGTTGTCTCACCTACTGTTTTAGCTAGCTTTCCCAATTCAACACCTGTGATTACTGTATGCCTCGCTGTATGTCTCTCTCAAATGTCAATATGCCTTGTATACTGTTGCTCAGGTTAGTTATCATTTTTCTAGTTCACAATGGAGCCCCTAGTTCTACTCTTCATACCCCTGATAACTCCTTTGTCCCACCTCCCACACATGCGGTGACCTCACCCATTACAACCAGCATGTCCAGAGATACAACCTCTCTCATCATCACCCAGTGCCTGGGCTTACCTCCGCTGTACCCGCACCCCACCATACCCCTGTCTGCGCATTATGCCCTGAATATATTCTACCATGCCCAGAAACCTGCTCCTCTTATTCTCTGTCCCCAACGCTCTAGGCGACCAGTTTTGATAGCCTTTAGCCGCACCCTCATACTACTCCTTCTCTGTTCCGCGGGTGATGTGGAGGTAAACCCAGGCCCTGCATGTCCCCAGGCACCCTCATTTGTTGACTTCTGTGATCGAAAAAGCCTTGGTTTCATGCATGTCAACATCAGAAGCCTCCTCCCTAAGTTTGTTTTACTCACTGCTCTAGCACACTCTGCTAACCCTGATGTCCTTGCTGTGTCTGAATCCTGGCTCAGGAAGGCCACCAAAAATTCTGAGATTTCCATACCCAACTATAACATCTTCCGTCAAGATAGAACTGCCAAAGGGGGAGGAGTTGCAGTCTACTGCAGAGATAGCCTGCAAAGTAATGTCATACTTTCCAGGTCCATACCCAAACAGTTCGAACTACTAATTTTGAAAATTACTCTCTCCAGAAATAAGTCTCTCACTGTTGCCGCCTGCTACCGACCCCCTCAGCTCCCAGCTGTGCCCTGGACACCATTTGTGAATTGATCGCCCCCATCTAGCCTCAGAGTTTGTTCTGTTAGGTGACCTAAACTGGGATATGCTTAACACCCCGCCAGTCCTACAATCTAAGCTAGATGCCCTCAATCTCACACAAATCATCAAGGAACCCACCAGGTACAACCCTAACTCTGTAAACAAGGGCACCCTCATAGACGTCATCCTGACCAACTGGCCCTCCAAATACACCTCCGCTGTCTTCAACCAGGATCTCAGCGATCACTGCTTCATTGCCTGTATCCGCTACGGAGCCGCAGTCAAACGACCACCCCTCATCACTGTCAAACGCTCCCTAAAACACTTCTGTGAGCAGGCCTTTCTAATCGACCTGGCCCGGGTATCCTGGAAGGACATTGACCTCATCCCGTCAGTTGAGGATGCCTGGTCATTCTTTAAAAGTAACTTCCTCAGCATTTTAGATAAGCATGCTCCGTTCAAAAAATGCAGAACTAAGAACAGATACAGTCCTTGGTTCACCCCAGACCTGACTGCCCTCAACCAGCACAAAAACATCCTGTGGCGGACTGCAATAGCATCGAATAGTCCCCGTGATATGCAACTGTACAGGGAAGTCCGGAACCAATACACGCAGTCAGTCAGGAAAGCTAAGGCCACCTTCTTCAGGCAGAAGTTTGCATCCTGTAGCTCCAACTCCAAAAAGTTCTGGGACACTGTGAAGTCCATGGAGAACAAGAGCACCTCCTCCCAGCTGCCCACTGCACTGAGGCTAGGAAACACGGTCACCACCGATAAATCCATGATTATCGAAAACTTCAATAAGCATTTCTCAACGGCTGGCCATGCCTTCCGCCTGGCTACTCCAACCTCGGCCAACAGCTCCGCCCCCCCGGCAGCTCCTCGCCCAAGCCTCTCCAGGTTCTCCTTTACCCAAATCCAGATAGCAGATGTTCTGAAAGAGCTGCAAAACCTGGACCCGTACAAATCAGCTGGGCTTGACAATCTGGACCCCCTATTTCTGAAACTATCCGCCGCCATTGTCGCAACCCCTATTACCAGCCTGTTCAACCTCTCTTTCATATCGTCTGAGATCCCCAAGGATTGGAAAGCTGCCGCAGTCATCCCCCTCTTCAAAGGGGGAGACACCCTGGACCCAAACTGTTACAGACCTATATCCATCCTGCCCTGCCTATCTAAGGTCTTCGAAAGCCAAGTCAACAAACAGGTCACTGACCATCTCGAATCCCACCGTACCTTCTCCGCTGTGCAATCTGGTTTCCGAGCCGGTCACGGGTGCACCTCAGTCACACTCAAGGTACTTAACGATATCATAACCGCCATCGATAAAAGACAGTACTGTGCAGCCGTCTTCATTGACCTTGCCAAGGCTTTCGACTCTGTCAATCACCATATTCTTATCGGCAGACTCAGTAGCCTCGGTTTTTCGGATGACTGCCTTGCCTGGTTCACCAATTACTTTGCAGACAGAGTTCAGTGTGTCAAATCGGAGGGCATGCTGTCCGGTCCTCTGGCAGTCTCTATGGGGGTGCCACAGGGTTCAATTCTCGGGCCGACTCTTTTCTCTGTATATATTAATGATGTTGCTCTTGCTGCGGGCGATTCCCTGATCCACCTCTACGCAGACGACACCATTCTATATACTTTCGGCCCGTCATTGGACACTGTGCTATCTAACCTCCAAACAAGCTTCAATGCAATACAACACTCCTTCCGTGGCCTCCAACTGCTCTTAAACGCTAGTAAAACCAAATGCATGCTTTTCAACCGATCGCTGCCTGCACCCGCATGCCCGACTAGCATCACCACCCTGGATGGTTCCGACCTTGAATATGTGGACATCTATAAGTACCTAGGTGTCTGGCTAGACTGCAAACTCTCCTTCCAGACTCATATCAAACATCTCCAATCGAAAATCAAATCAAGAGTCGGCTTTCTATTCCGCAACAAAGCCTCCTTCACTCACGCCGCCAAGCTTACCCTAGTAAAACTGACTATCCTACCGATCCTCGACTTTGGCGATGTCATCTACAAAATGGCTTCCAACACTCTACTCGGCAAACTGGATGCAGTCTATCACAGTGCCATCCGTTTTGTGACTAAAGCACCTTATACCACCCACCACTGCGACTTGTATGCTCTAGTCGGCTGGCCCTCGTTACATATTCGTCGCCAGACCCACTGGCTCCAGGTCATCTACAAGTCCATGCTAGGTAAAGCTCCGCCTTATCTCAGTTCACTGGTCACGATGGCAACACCCATCCGTAGCAGGCGCTCCAGCAGGTGTATCTCACTGATCATCCCTAAAGCCAACACCTCATTTGGCCGCCTTTCGTTCCAGTACTCTGCTGCCTGTGACTGGAACGAATTGCAAAAATCGCTGAAGTTGGAGACTTTTATCTCCCTCACCAACTTCAAACATCAGCTATCTGAGCAGCTAACCGATCGCTGCAGCTGAACATAGTCTATTGGTAAATAGCCCACCCATTTTCACCTACCTCATCCCCATACTGTTTTTATTTATTTACTTTTCTGCTCTTTTGCACACCAATATCTCTACCTGTACATGACCATCTGATCATTTATCACTCCAGTGTTAATCTGCAAAATTGTAATTATTCGCCTACCTCCTCATGCCTTTTGCACACATTGTATATAGACTCCCCCCTTTGTTTTCTACTGTGTTATTGACTTGTTAATTGTTTATTCCATGTGTAACTCTGTGTTGTCTGCTCACACTGCTATGCTTTATCTTGGCCAGGTCGCAGTTGCAAATGAGAACTTGTTCTCAACTAGCCTACCTGGTTAAATAAAGGTGAAATAAAATAAAATAAAAATATTTCCTCATTTACATACTTAAATATAATATTTCAGAAATGGTGTAATAAAAAATAAAAAAATGTAACTGTTAAAGATCATTTAGGTATAAACAGTGCATTCGGAAAGTATTCAGACCCCTTGACGTTTTCTACATTTTGTTACGTTAGAGCCATATTCTAAAATTGATTTTTTTTCCCCCTCATCAATCTACATACAATACCTGTAGTGACAAAGCAAAAACAGTTTTTTAGATTTTTTTGTAAATGTATTAAAAATAAACTACTGAAATATCAAGTTTTCATAAGTATTCAGATCCTTTAGTCAGTACTTTGTTGAAACACCTTTGGCAGTGATTACAACCTCAAGTCTTCTTGGGTATGACGTTACAAGCTTGGCACACCTGTATTTGGGGAGTTTCTCCCATTCTTCTCTGCAGATCCTCTCAAGCTCTGTCAGGTTGGATGGGGAACGTCACTACACAGATATTTTCAGGTCTCTCCAGAGATGTTCAATCCGGTTCAAGTCCGGGCTCTGGCTGGGACACTCAAGGTTATTCAGAGACATGTCCCAAAGCCAGTCATTCATTGTCTTGGCTGTGTGCTTAGGGTTGTTGTCCTCTTGGAAGGTGAACCTTCGTCCCAGTCTGAGGTCCTGAGCGCTCTGGAGCAGGTTTTCATCAATGATTTCTCTGTAATTTGCTCTGTTCATCTTTCCCTCGATCCTGACTAGTCTCCCTGTCGCTGAAAAACATCCCCACAGCATGATGCTGCCACCACCATGCTTCACTGGGATGGTGCAGGTTTCATCCAGACGTGACACTTGGCATGCAGGCCAAAGAGTTCAATCTTGGTTTCATCAGACCAGAGAATCTTGTTTCTCATGGTCTGAAAGTCCTTCAGGTACCTTTTGGCAAACTCCAAGTGGGCTGTCATGTTCCTTTTACTGAGCAGTGGCTTCTGTCTGGCCACTCTAGCATAAATGTCTGATTGGTGGAGTGCTGCAGAGATGGTTGTCCTTCTGGAAGGTTCTCCCATCTCCACAGAGGAACTTTGGAGCTCTATCAGAGTCACCATCGGGTGCTTGGTCACGTCCCTGACCCAAGGACCTCCCCTGATTGCTCAGTTTGGCCGGGCGGCCAGCTCTAGAAAGAGTCTTGGTGGTTCCAAACTTCTTCCATTTAAGAATGATGGAGGCCACTGTATTCTTGGGGATCTTCAATGCTGCAAACATTTTTTTGTACCCTTCCCCAGATCTGTGCCTCGACACAATCCCCGTCTCAGCACTCTATGGACAATTCCTTTGACATGGCTTGGTTTTTGCTCTGACACGCACTTTCAACAGTGGGACCTTATATAGACAGGTGTCTGCCTTTCCAAATCATGTCCAATCAATTGAATTTACCACAGGTGGACTCCAATCAAGATGTAAAAACATCTCAAGGATGATCAATGGAAACAGGATGCACCTGAGCTTAATTTAGAGTCTCATAGAAAAGGGTCTGGAGTACTTTTGTAAATAAGGTATTTCCGTTTCTTATTTTTAATACATTTTCAAAAATGTCTGAACCTGTTTTGTCTTGGTCATTATGGGGTATTGTGTGTAGATTGATGAGAAACAAACAATTTAAGCAATTTTAGAATAAGGCTTTAACGTAACAAAATGTGGAAAAGGTCAAGGGGTCTGAATACTTTCCGAATGCACTGTGTGTAATGGGGAATTAATACACAGCAAACAATGCACACAATAAAGTTATGAAGCAATGAATGGCGGGAGAGAACACATTCTGGAGAGAGACGTGCATCTGAGCCACATCTCTATAATCTTGGACCGTGTCATCTCTGTGGCCTCAATGGATTAGTCCACAAAAAAAAAGTCCTCTCACTGTCAACTGCGTTTATTTTCAGAAAACTTAACATGTGTAAATATTTGTAGGAACATAAGATTCAACAACTGAGACATAAACTGAACAAGTTCCACAGACATGTGACTAACATAAATGGAATAATGTGTCCTGGACAAAGGGGGGGTCAAAATCCAAAGTAACAGTCAGTATCAGCTGCATTAAGTACTGCAGTGCATCTCCTCCTCATGGACTGCACCAGATCTGACAGTTCTTGATGTGAGATGTTACCCCACTCTTCCACCATGGCACCTGCATGTTCCCGGACATTTCTGGGTAGAATGGCCCTAGCCCTCACCCTCCAATCCAACAGGTCCCAGATGTGCTCAATGGGATTGTGATCCGGGCTCTTCGCTGGCCATGGCAGAACACTGACATTCCTGTCTTGCAGGAAATCATGCACAGAACGAGCAGCATGGCTGTTGGCATTGTCATGCTGGAGGGTCGTGTCAGGATGAACCTGGAGGAAGGCTACCACATGAGGGATGAGGATGTCAGCTTTGAGATTGCCTGCAATGACAACAAGCTCAGTCCGATGATGTCGTGACACACCGCCCCAGACCATGACAGACCCTCCACCTCCAAATCAATCCCGCTCCAGAGTACAGGCCTCGGTGTAACGCTCATTCCTTCGACAATAAACGCGAATCTGACCATCACCCCTGGTGAGACAAAATCGCAACTCGTCAGTGAAGAGCAGTTTTTGACAGTCCTGTCTGGTCCAGCGACAGTGGGTTTGTGCCCATAGGCGACGTTGTTTCCACTGATGTCTGGTGAGGACCTGCCTTACAACAGGCCTACAAGCCCTAAGTCCAGCCTCTCTCAGCCTATTGCAGACAGTCTGAGCACTGATGGAGGGATTGTGCATTCCTGGTGTAAGTCGGGAAGTTGTTGTTGCCATCCTGTACCTGTCCCGCAGGTGGGATGTTCGGATGTACTGATCCTGTGCAGGTGTTGTTACACGTGGTCTGCCACTGCGAGGATGATCAGCTGTCCGTCCTGTCTCCCTGTAGCGCTGTCTTAGGCGTCTCACAGTACGAACATTGCAATTTATTGCCCTGGCCACAACTGCAGTCCTCATGCCTCCTTGCAGCATGCCTAAGGCACATTCACGCAGATGAGCAGGAACCCTGGGCATCTTTCTTTTGGTGTTTTTCAGAGTCAGTAGAAAGGCCTCTTTTGTGTCCTAAGTTTTCATAACTGTGACCTTAAGTGCCTACCGTCTGTAAGCTTTTAGTGTCTTAACGACCATTCCTCAGGTGCATGTTCATTAATTGTTTATGGTTCATTGAACAAGAGTTGGAAACAGTGTAACTTCTTTGTGCTCACTGGGACGCTAGCGTCCCACCTCGACAACATCCAGTGAAATTGCAGAGCGCCAAATTCAAATGACAAAAATAGTAATAATAAACATTCATGAAAATACAAGTGTTAAAAATCGGTTAAAAGATTAACTTCTTGTTAATCCAGCCGCTTTGTCAGATTTCAAAAAGGCTTTACGCCGAAAACATACCATGCGATTATCTGAGGACAGCACCCCGCATACAAAAACGTACAAACATTTTCCAACCAAGCAGAGGCGTCACGAAAGTCAGAAATAGCGTTAAAATAAATCACTTACCTTTGAAGATCTTCCTCTGTTGGCAATGCAAAGGGTCCCAGCTATACAATAAATGGTTGTTTTGTTCGATAAAGTCCCTTTTTATATCCCCAAAACTCAGTTTTGTTGGCGTGTTTTGGTCAGTAATCCACTGGCTCAAAGGCGGTCAAAACATGCAGATGAATACATCCTAATAGTACCGGTAAAGTTTGTCGAAACATGTCAAACGATGTTTATAATTAATCCTCAGGTTGACAATTAACTAAATAATTGATCATATTTCAACCGGACAATAGCGTATTCGATAGAAAGGAAAAATAATGAAAAGAGCGCACACAGTCACGTGCACAAACTAGTACTGCATGATGCCAAAAGGTTTTATTCTTCGTCATTTTTAAGAAAACAAGCCTGAAATCATGTCTAAAGACTGTTGACATCTAGTGGAAACCATAGGAACTGCAATCTGGGCCCTAACCCCTTATATAGTCAATAGGCTTTCAATGGAAAACCACTCGCATCAAAAAAATCCCATTTCCTGAATGGGCCATATCAGTTCTGTTATACTCACAGACCTTATGTTAACAGTTTTAGAAACTTCAGTGTTTTCTATCCAATGATTCCAATTATATGCATATCCTCGCTTCTGGGCCTGAGTAACAGGCAGTTTACTATGGGCACGTCAGTCATCCAAAATTCTGAATACTGCCATGTAGCCCAAAAAGGTTAAACTCTTTACAATGAAGATCTGTGAAGTTATTTGGATTTGTACTAATTATCTTTGAAAGACAGGGTCCTGAAAATGGGATTATATATATTTTTTTGCTCAGTTTAGTATGTTCTATGGATGGTCTTAAACTGCAGTAATTTATGGCTGAGATAATAATATGAACATGACTGGGCATTCAAACATATCTGTATCCATTCATCATCATCAATAGCTTCTCCCAGGTATTCCTCACAAGGACACCAATAAGAAGAAGAGACTTGCTTGGGCCAAGAAAGACGCTCATTGGATATTAGACCGGTGGAAATCTGTCCTTTGATCTGATGAGACCAAATGTGAGATTTATGGTTCCAACCGCCTTGTCTTTGTGAGACGCAGAGAAGGTGAAGGATTGATCTCTGCATATGATCTCCCATGAGGCATGGGGAGAAGGTGTGATGGTGCTTTGCTGGTGACAGTGTCTGTGATTTATTTAGAATTCAAGTCACACTTAACCAGCATGACTACCACAGCATTCTGCATCGATACGCCATCCCATTTGGTTTGCGCTTAGTAGGACTATCATTTGTTTTTCAACAGGACAATGATCCAACACACCTCCAGGCTGTGTAAGGACTATTTGACCAAGAAGGTGATGGAATGCTGCATCAGATGACCCAGCCTCCACAATCACCTGACCTCAACCCATTTGAGATGGTTTGGGATGAGTTGGACCACAGAGTGACGGAAAAGCAGCCAACAAGTGCTCAGCATCTGTGGGAACTCAAGAGAGGAAAAGCAGAGTGCCAGAGTAAAGTATTCCAGGTGAAGCTGGTTGCGAGAATGACAAGAGTGTGCAGCTGTTGTCAATGCAAAGGGTGGCTACATTGAAGAATCTCAAATATAAAATACACTTTTTTGGTTACTACATGATTCCATATCTGTTATTTCATGTGTCACTGTTATCAATGTGTCACTGCAACCTTAAAGGTCCTCAATGATGTCACCATTGCCCTTGATTCTAAGCAAAGTTGTGCTGCTATTTTAATTGACTTGGCCAAAGCTTTTGATATGGTAGACCATTCGATTCTTGTGGGCCAGCTAAGGAGTATTGGTGTCTCTGAGGGGTCTTTGGCCTGGTTTGCTAACTACCTCTCTCAAAGAGTGCCGTGTATAAAGTCAGAACATCTGCTGTCGCAGCTACAGCCTGTGACCAAGGGAGTATCTGGGTCATGTCCCCCCTGTTCCCAGTGATAGTTGCACCCCTGGTTGTATGCTTTTCATTCCCATTTCAGGTTTATGTTTGTTTGTGATCTAAGAAATATGGATTTGTTTCAGAATGCAGTTATCATCATTTTGAGGTCAGTTGAGTCTATAGCAGTCACCTGTCAGTCTCCACTCAGCACTCACCTCTCAGAGCAATGCATTGTGGGATAGC
Source organism: Oncorhynchus tshawytscha (assembly GCF_018296145.1). Classification (NCBI taxonomy): domain Eukaryota; kingdom Metazoa; phylum Chordata; class Actinopteri; order Salmoniformes; family Salmonidae; genus Oncorhynchus; species Oncorhynchus tshawytscha. The sequence continues at coordinate 49,153,273 of NC_056429.1, read as the reverse complement.
AGGAGCTAAATCCTGTTATGTGGTGCCTGATTACTGTGGTAATCCACTGGACTGTTGTCCACTAAAATTAGTGTGTGTGGATGTAACTCTGGATAGTCCACTGCACTATAAATAATCACTTTGATTTCCCCCTCTCTCTCTGAATCAAAGTGACCTTAGTTTCCTGCACTGTATACTCCACTATGACCACAATGACTACCACTATTATACTGAGTCTCTACGCTGAAGATGCTTACAGAGGGGTACACACACCTCTTCTTGAGATGTGCTTCAGCAGTATAAAGTTAAGCCCCAGATATACCTGAACTCCGGCCAATCTTTAAACCTTGAGAGACCTAGGGACCTAGGCCAACCTGGCAACCACAGTGGAGATTTACTCAAAGGTTTCTGGTTTTCTCAGAGGCAGACATTGACAGAGTGTCTAAATAACTATTCCTGTTGAGGGTTACTTTCTGCCTCGTTACATTTACTTGTCACCTTTTTATATAATGATTGGTGTTTATTGTTATTCTGGAGTTCTGTCCATCTTGTAAGCTGATTGTTATCCACCTTGAAGATGAATGCATCTGATCTTCATGTTTCATGCAAAGTTTTGTTTTTCTAGAATGTGGTGTGCTTGCATGTTGAGGTCCAGGACTATTCACTTCTGTCCTATTTTGTCAAATTATACAATTCTGCTTTGGTTGCTTCTGTTCTCCCTACATGTTTTCTCACTCACTGTTCATCAATTGATGCCATGAGTCAAAGACAGACAAGAGAATAGTCTGTGGATGTCCTACTTCTGAATATAGACAAGCCCCCTAATAATCCTTTATATAATGGCCAGCTCCAGCCACACATGATTGGCATTTAAAAATTACAATGAATGAGAGCTAGTAAGCTACACTCTGTAATAAGTGTTCTATTACATGATATTCAGAGGAATGGCAGTGTACATTCAGATCGAAACGCTGAATTGAATATCCTCATTAAATATACGCAACCTGATGTATTTACTTTTTCTTTATTTCCATTCAGGACGCAATGAGCCCCTTAAGAAGGAGTGCCCTAAATGGAAGAGTGAGTACCCTATGACTGAGGGCCAGCTGAGGAGTAAGAGGGATGAGTTTTGGGACACGGCTCCAGCCTTTGATGGCAGGAAGGAGATTTGGGATGCGCTCCGAGCAGCAGCAGTGGCTGCAGAGGTTAACGACCTGGAACTGGCTCAGGCCATAGTGGATGGAGCCTGCATCACACTACCACACGGTGAGAGACACACACACACACACACACACGCGCTCCATCTTAATAACTAACTTGTAACATCTAACTAATATAAAATGAGTATTTATAACATTTGGCACCAACCTGAAGGACTTTATAATGCTATATCAATCCTATGCCTAAACCCAAATCGACCCCAAAAGTGTTCTTCGGCTGTCCCCATAGGGGAACCCTTTTTGGTTCCAGGTAACATCCAAAGAACCATATTAGGTTCTAGATAGGGAGTGTAACTCCCTATATGCACTTGTGGAGATCTGAATGGATTGCACTGGCATCAATATAGTAATCGCTCCACCATGTATTTTTATAGCCTGGGTGATGTGTCCTGATGGAACCAGCCTGATCACATGACAGAGGGCTTACCATTTATGTTTCACTTAACACTGCGATCAGTCTGGTTCCACCAGGCTACGGGTGACATAATTCATGACCAGTTAGCTGATTTGAGATCTGTGTGTCTCTGGTTGTCAGATTACTGCCGTGTAGTTATATAATAGTCCTGGGCAGCATGACAAGACCTCAGGGATTTAGCTACATAGACATTATGGACACAGCAGAGGGGGAAAGCTCCTCTCTAATGTATGTGCATGTTTGACATGTTGTATTGCATCATTCTAGTATTATTTTCTAAACAGATCATTGCAGAATCGGGTGTGTTTCAGCAGGGCTAGAGCAAAAGCCTGTGCTGTAGATCCGGGCAGAGGGTTGGCCACCTCTAGTCTAGGGGTCCCTAGAGGCTGGGGGTTGATTTCAGATAGGACTTGTTACTGAGGTTTGTTTTGTGTCTATCTGTCCCATCCAGGTACGCTGACAGAGAGTTATGATGAGCTGGGGAACCGCTACCAGCTTCCTGCCTACACTCTAGCCCCTCCCACCAACATCATCACTGAATGCACCAATGAGAGTCAAGCTCCCAATCTAAAGGAGCAGAAAAAGCCTCCCCCTCCTCCTAAAGAGGAGTTCCAGCTACGAGTACGTCTCTCGTGCGGTAAGAGAGACACCCTATTCCTTTTCTCTTTTGTCGTTTAGTTGTTCAATTCCTCTCTGGGGTTCTTCATTGAGATAAGAGGGGTATACTATGAATCTAGATCAATGTACTCAGGCTTTTCTGAAATTAGCTACCTTCAGTTAACTTCCCATTCAAGCTCAGGCTTCATTCATGTTACAAAGGTAAACACCTGCCCACATCCTATCATTACCAGCCTGCATGTTCATGTCGCACATGACTAGTTGCAAGTCAATTCATGGGGGAGTCAGTGCCACATTTTCATTTTTGCCCAAATCAAAATGAAAGAAAAGTTAACCTGCAAATTCAGCAGACTATGGGGTGAAATGTGCTATTAGAAGTTTTACTGCGTGTGATGTTTCAAATAAATCCTATCATTTCTAACTGTCGTGTGATATGTATTTGAATATGACTATTAAAAAAATATATTCCCCAAATATGGTCCGGAGAACGAAGGGATGATGATGCACTCTTTGCGAGAGGGAGGGAATCTAATTTGATTGGTCCTCAACTCACGGCTCAAAGACTTTTGTCACCGGTTATCCCGAGATGAACTCAGAGTTGACCAAAGTTAGCTCGCTTACTCCTCTATCTTGATTAGAGTAGTACACCACCCAGGATAAGTCTATGCCCAATCCCCAGGGTCATTCCAATACTAATAATCTGGAGTGTGAATGTCAGCCCCTCAGGCCTAGTTATTATCATCTTTTTTGACAGTGTGTTTAAAGGGGGCCTGAAGCTCTAGATTTGGCCTTGTTTTTTCGGCTTGGTCATGAAGAAGTACAGCTGCCATGACTGAAGCCAAACGACAGTTGTGGGGGGGGGGTATAATGTGGGTGTCTCTTGTGGATGTGATAAGTCTTTGTACATTCACTCTGCCAAAACAGTGCACAGTTAGTCACTCACCCATTTAGCTAACTTGACGCCATCTAACCAGGTTTTGGGTCTTGAAATCGCCTATGCCAGGGGTTCTCAAACTTTTGTGATAGCAAATTCATCAGGGACCACCTCGTAACTTGAGTGAGATACAAAATAGCATACAAGGAGTTTTACTATGACTTCGGCAGTGTATGGCTGGGTGAACCAAGTCTCGGCCCTGGGAAGGAACTTTTTAAAGGCTCTCCTCTTGGCATCTTAGATTAAATGTTGCCGTTTTAAAGCTAATTTCCTGCGATTTTACACATTTTGCCATGAGGCAGAGAGAAATGTTGCAGTTTTAAAGCTTGAAGCTAGAGTCCTTAATTGAAAGACGCCATTCTATATTCCTGAACAGACCCCTGATTGTATAAGTAACTTGACCAATGTCTTTCTCCTCCACAGGTAAGGACCTACGTATAAGCGCCTCCATGTCAGACTCCATTTCCCAGCTGAAGACAGCCCTGGAGGGGCAGGAGGATATTGAAGCGGCCCACCAACGCTGGTTCTTTGCAGGGAAACTGCTAACAGATAAGACCCGGCTCCAGGACACTAAGATACAAAAAGACTTTGTGGTCCAGGTCATCGTGAACAACTACTCACCCGTAACCAAACTCATACCAAACTGAGAGAGAGAGGTGACGCAAGGCCTTGTTTCACTCCTCTGGAAGTTAAGAACACCAGGGTTGTGTTCATTAGCGCACACTGTAGGGAAACGTTTTGCAACAGAAAACAAACATATTTTAATTGTACATGTTCAGATAGTTCCTCCAAGTTTCGGACCACTTTCTTACATTTCACGTCTAGTGGACACGACCCTTGGTTACTGCAAAGGAATTTGGGGTATAATATTTGATGATTAGTTTACGTTTGCTTTTGTATTTCCTATCCTCTTTTTGTATTTCACAATATTTTCCTAATAATCCCACATTGTTAATTTGTGTATTTTCACTCCGTATGTGTAGCCTGGCAAAGAACGGACAAACTGTAGACTGAACTGGAAGAGAATCATGGCATGAGGAGAATTTACTACAGTGCGTCTGTCTGTCTGTCTGTCTGTCTGACTGTCCACAGATTATCCACTACCATTACACCTCTGTCCCCGACAGTATATAAATGATTTTCCTTGTGATTGTGTCCTTGTGTTCATCTGGAACTTAAACTATGAATAGGGTTGGACAGTGGAAAGTATCCTGCCTGACGATACAAATATTCTATTGGATCTCCATTTATACTGAATGCCATTCTATTTGTACTATTTCTATTGTCTGATTGTTACATAATGGTAAAGAAGAATATTGACAGATTTATGAAAGAATGTTTACATACTGTTTCAATGCATGTTTAATTGTGAGTATTTATATATTTAATAAGCAGAAATGTATTTTTAAGTGAAAATGTTCATGAAAAGTCAATGTGATGAACAAGTGAAAATACTGGTTTATAAGGTGGAAATAGCTGATTTGAATTTCTCTATTTTTCCAACCAGATATGGATAACATGCTGTAGTTTTGTATGCTCCAAAGTGCACTAAAAGTGGATGAATATTTGTGAATGAATTTATGAATAAACATTCTAAATGAATCAAATCAAAATTCATTCAGAATTTTGTGTATAAAGGCTCTCCAAACAAGTTTTTTTTTTTTCATGAAGTAGGTAGATTCATAAATGCCTTCCTAACCCTAAATAATCTAGAAGATTAGATGTTTTTAAATCTACTAAATGTCTTCATAAGGTAAGTCTGAATTCCAAATACTGAGTGCTTAAATCAAAACGCTTTAAAAAATCATACATTTCCTAAGTCTGAATCGTCCCCTGAGTAATGACAAAGTGTAACTACAAATGGTAACAGTGTCAAACTGTTTTTATGGTAGTCAAGTGTATACATTTAAATTACTAGTGTAGAAAAATTGGGGCAAGTAGTAGAAGTAGTGAAAATACACTGAGCAAAAATATAAGCGCTGGTCCCATGTTTCATGATCTGAAATAAAAGATCCCAGAAATGTTCCATAAGCACAAAAAGCTTATTTCTCACAAATATGTTTAAAACCCTTTCAGTGAGCGTTTCTACTTTGCCTAACTAATCCATTCACGGGACAGGTGTGGCATACCAAGAAGCTGATTAATCAGCATGATCATTACAAACTTCCGGTTACTAGTCCAACACTCTAACCACTAGGCTACCCTGCCGCCATGACCACTGGCACGCTGGAGAAGTGCGCTCTTCATGGATGAATCCTGGTTTGAACTGTACCGGACAGATGGCAGACAGCGTGTATGACCTCGTGTGGTCAAGCGGTTTGCTCATGTCAATGTTGTGAACAGCGTGCCCCATTGTGGCTGTGGGGTTATGGTATGGGCAGGCATAAACTACAGGCAACAAATACCATTGCATTTTATCAATGGCAATTTGAATGCACAGGGATACCGTGATGAGATCCTGAGGCCCATTGTCATGCCATTCATATGCCACTAACACCTCGTTTCAGCATAATAATGCAAGGCCCCATGTCGCAAGAATCTGTACATCATTCCTGGAAGCTGAAAATGTCCCAGTTCTTCCATGGCCATCATACTCACCAGACATGACACCCATTGAGCATGTTTGGGATGCTCTGGGTCGACATCTACAACAGCGTGTTCCAGTTCCCGCCAATATCCAGCAACTTTGCACAGCCATTGAAGAAGAGTGGGACAACATTCCACAGGCTGCAATCAACAGCCCGATCAACTCTATGCGAAGGAGATGTGTATCGTTGCATGAGGCAAATGTTCTATAGGATTGAGGTCAGGGCTTTGTGTTGGCCACCCTATACCTTAACTTTGTTGTCCTTAAACCATTTTGCCACAACTTTGGAAGAATGCTTGGGGTCATTGTCCATCTGGAAGACCAATTTGCGACCAAGCTTTAACTTCCTGACTGATGTCTTGAGATGTTGCCCCCTTTTTCCTCCAAACATAACGATGGTCATTATGGCCAAATAGTTCTATTTATTTTCCATCAGACCAGAGGACATTTCTCCAAAAAGTATGATCTTTGTCCCCATGAGAAGTTGTAAACAGTAGTCTGGCTTTTTTATGGTGATTTTGGAGCAGTGGCTTCTTCCTTGCTGAGCGGCCTCTCAGGTTTTGTCGATATAGGACTCGTTTTACTGTGGATATAGATACTTTTGTACCTGTTTCTTCCAGCATCTTCACAAGGTCCTTTTCTGTTGTTCTGGGATTGATTTGCACTTAATGCACCAAAGTACGTTCATCTGTAGGAGACAGAACGTGTCTCCTTCCTGAGAGGTATGACGGCTGCGTGGTCCAATGGTGTTTGTACTTGCGTGCTATTGTTTGTACAGATGAACGTGGTACCTTCAGGCATTTGTAAATTTCTCGCAAGGATGAAGCAGACTTGTGGAGGTCTACATTTCCTTTTCTGAGGTCTTGGCTGATTTCTTTTGATTTCCTCATGATGTCAAGAAAAGAGACACTGAGTTTGAAGGTAGGCCTTGAAATACATCCACAGGTACACCTCCAATTGACTCAAATTATGTCAATTAGTCTATCAGAAGCTTCTAAAGCCATTACCTAATTTTCTGGAATTTTCCAAGCTGTTTAAAGGTACAGTCAACTTAGTGTATGTAAACTTCTGACCCACTGGAATTGTGATACAGTGAATTATAAGTGAAATAATCTGTCTGTAAACAATTGTTGTAAAAATGACTTGTGTCATGCACAAAGCAGATGTCCTATCTGACTTGCCAAACTATAGTTTGTTAACAAAACATGTGTGGAGTGGTTGAAAAACAAGTTTTAATGACAACTTCCTAAGTGTATGTAAACTTCTGATGTCAACTGTAATTAGAAGACAAGGAATACTTTATCACCCATTTTGTGGAAATGGAAATTAGTATTTTTTCTTTCACCCACATTACTCTATCTCTACATCTAGTAATAGTCTGTCTATCATAACCACTGACTCAAAGGGAGCCTTTTGCTTGCTCTTTGGGGTCCAGGTCAGGTTACTGTAAAGCATACATGCTGATGTGAGAAGGGCTTTATAAATACATCAAGGGCTTTATGAATACATTAATCAATCAAACAATTGATTACGTTTGATTGATGCTAAAGCAGAATGATGTATATTTCTTCACCCTACAGATGATGAGGGAGATATTAAAGACATTCTGGACGAGGCTGGATTCAAGATCGTGAGTATCCACCAAAGATGCCTACCGTTTTTCCACATTACTGTGCTCACTGTGGCAGCTTCCCTTCCTAGGTGTGGTACACTACCTACCCATGTCTCAAATCAATCAAATCAAGTTTTTAAAACCAAATGTTACGTGTCATATGCTTCGTAAACATCAGGCATAGACTAACAGTGAAATGCTTACTTACGGGCCCTTCCCAACAATGACTGCCTTGCCTGGTTCACCAACTACTTAGCAGACAGTGTTCAATGTGTCAAATCGGAGGGCATGTTGTCCGGTCCTCTGGCAGTCTCTATGGGGGTGCCACAGGGTTCTATTCTCGGGCCGACTCTTTTCTCTGTATATATCAATGATATTGCTCTTGCTGCGGGCGATTCCCTGATCCACCTCTACGCAGACGACACCATTCTGTATACTTCTCGCCCTTCCTTGGACACTGTGCTATCTAACCTCCAAACGAGCTTCAATGACCTACAACACTCCATCCGTGGCCTCCAACTGCTCTTAAACGCTAGTAAAACCAAATGCATGCTTTTCAACCGTTTGCTGCCTGCACCCGCACGCCCGACTAGCATCACCACCCTGGATGGTTCCGACCTAGAATATGTGGACATCTATAAGTACCTAGGTGTCTGGCAAGACTGTAAACTCTCCTTCCAGACTCATATCAAACATCTCCAATCTAAAATCAAATCTAGAGTTGGCTTTCTATTCCACAACAAAGCCTCCTTCACTCACGCCGCCAAACTTAACCTAGTAAAACTGACTATCCTACCGATCCTCGGCTTCGGCGATGTCATCTATAAAATAGCTTCCAATACTCTACTCAGCAAACTGGATGCAGTTTATCACAGTGCCATCCGTTTTGTTACTAAAGCACCTTATACCACCCACCACTGCGAACTGTATGCTCTAGTCGGCTGGCCCTCGCTACATATTCATAGCACTCGCTCCAGCAGGTGTATCTCACTGATCATCCCTAAAGCCTACACCTCATTTGGCCGCCTTTCCTTCCAGTTGTGACTGGAACGAATTGCAAAAGTCGCTGAAGTTGGAGACTTTTATCTCCCCCACCAACTTTAAACATCTGCTATCTGAGCAGCTAACCGATCGCTGCAGCTGTACATAGTCCATCGGTAAATAGCCCACCCAATTTACCTACCTTATCCCCATACTGTTTTTATTTATTTACTTTTCTGCTCTTTTGCACACCAGTATCTCTACCTGCATATGACCATCTGATCATGTATCACTCCAGTGTTAATCTGCTAAATTGTAATTATTCGCTTACCTCCTCATGCCTTTTGCACACGATGTATATAGACTCTTTTTTTCTTTTTTTTCTACTGTGTTATTGACTTGTTTATTGTTTACTCCATGTGTAACTCTGTGTTGTTGTCTGTTCACACTGCTATGCTTTATCTTGGCCAGGTCGCAGTTGTAAATGAGAACTTGTTCTCAACTAGCCTACCTGGTTAAATAAAGGTGAAAAAATAAAAAATTATAATAACAATGCAGAGAAAAAGAAAATAGAGAAATAATAGAAAAGTAAAACACATAACAATAAAATAATAAATACCCAAAGAGTAACAATAACTTGGCTATATACACGGGGTACCAGATCCAAGGCGATGTGCAAGGGTACGAGGTAATTGAGGTAGATATGTACATATAACTAAGAATAAAGTGATGGACTATAAGTATGACAGACACAATTAGAAAAAAAATCCAGAAAATCACATTGTAGGATTTTTAATTAATTTATTTGTAAATTATGGTGGAAAATAAGTATTTGGTCTCCTACAAACAAGCAAGATTACCGGCTCTCACAGACCTGTAACTTCTTCTTTAAGAGGCTCCTCTGTCCTCGACTCGTTACCTGTATTAATGGCACCTGTTTGAACTTGTTATCAGTATAAAACCTCAAACAGTCACACTCCAAACTCCACTATGGCCAAGACCAAAGAGCTGTCAAAGGACACCAGCAACAAAATTGTAGACCTGCACCAGGCTGGGAAGACTGAATCTGCAATAGGTAAGCAGCTTGGTTTGAAGAAATCAACTGTGGGAGCATTTATTAGGAAATGGAAGACATACAAGACCACTGATAATCTCCCTCGATCTGGGGCTCCACACAAAATCTCACCCCGTGGGGTCAAAATGATCACAAGAACGGTGAGCAAAAATCCCAGAACCACACAGGGGGACCTAGTGAATGACCTGCAGAGAGCTGGGACCAAAGTAACAAAGCCTACCATCAGTAACACACTATGCTGCCAGGGACTCAAAGCCTGCAGTGCAAGACGTGTCCCCCTGCTTAAGCCAGTACATGTCCAGGCCCGTCTGAAGTTTGCTAGAGAGCATTTGGATGATCCAGAAGAAGATTGGGAGAATGTCATATGGTCAGATGAAACCAAAATATAACTTTTTGGTAAAAACTCAACTCGTTGTGTTTGGAGGACAAAGAATGCTGAGTTGCATTCAAAGAACACCATACCTACTGTGGAGCAATGGGGTGGAAACATCATGCTTTGGGGCTGTTTTTCTGCAAAGGGACCAGGACGACTGATCCGTGTAAAGGAAAGAATGAATGGGGCCATGTATCATGAGATTTTGAGTGAAAACCTCCTTCCATCAGCAAGGGCATTGAAGATGAAACGTGGCTGGGTCTTTCAGCATGACAATGATCCCAAACACACCGCCCGGGCAACAAAGGAGTGGCTTCATAAGAAGCATTTCAAGGTCCTGGAGTGGCCTAGCCAGTCTCCAGATCTCAACCCCATAGAAAATATTTGGAGGGAGTTGAAATCCGTGTTGCCCAGCAACAGCCCCAAAACATTACTGCTCTAGTGGAGATCTGCATGGAGGAATGGGCCAAAATACCAGCAACAGTGTGTGAAAACCTTGTGAAGACTTTCAGAAATGTTTGACCTCTGTCATTGCCAACAAAGGGTATATAACAAAGTATTGAGATGAACTTTTGTTGTTGACCAAATACTTATTTTCCACCATAATTTGCAAATACATTCATTAACAATCCTACAATGTGATTTTGTGGATTTTTTTTCTCATTTTGTCTGTCATAGTTGAAGTGTACTTTTGATGAAAATTATAGGCCTCTCTCCTCTATTTTAGTGGGAGAACTTGCACAATTGGTGGCTGACTAAATATTTTTTTGCCCCACTGTATATGCATAGTCACATTATCCATACCTACATGTACATACTACCTCAATAAGCCTGACTAACCGGTGTCTGTATATAGCCTTGCTACTGTTATTTTCAAATGTATTTTTACTATTGTATTTTTACACACACACACACAAACACACACACACACACACACACACCTTTTGTCACACTATTGGTTAGAGCCTGTAAGTAAGCATTTGACTGTAAGGGCTACCTGTTGTATTCGGCGCACGTGACAAATAAACTTTGATTTGACCAGAGATGCCTCTATAGTTATCATTTTCTAATATAGGTGTGATAAATCCTTGGCTCCAAATCTCAGGAAAGTAGCCTATCCTCATCAATAGGTTAAACAGCTTGAGAATAGCCTCTCTTAGCTTAGTGCTGCTGTGTTTCACTATCTCTGTTTGTATGCTGTCTGGCCCACAGGCTTTACCGCTCTTGAAGGCCTGTTTAAACAATGTAATAGGCTTTTCAAGCTGGTTTTGTTGGTCTTTTACTGTTCTTTCTAATTATTTTAATTGTTATATTACTGACATTTGGTTGGAGCTAAGTTATTTTCCTTGGAATTTAAAGATGTTTTCAAAATGCTATTTCCAGATATTCCCATCTTTGTTTGGGAGGTCTTTCTTTTTAATGGTGGTATCTAATTTCCTCCATAATTCCCTAAATCAATTTTGATTGATTGCCTCCTTTATTTTCTCAAGCTCATTGGTCATATAGAGGGATTTTTTCATTATTTTGGCATAAGGCCTGTTGGTATATGAGACGTGTCTCATGGTTTACAGGGTCTCTGTGTTTTTGGTTTGACAAAAGTCTTAGTAGTTTTCTTGCAGTGCTTTGTCAAACCATTTTTCCTTTGGTCGCTTTTTAAATATTTTTTTTTTATGTTATATTTTTTCCATTTTTAATTTTATATTTTAGCCAGTTTGGAGAATGTGTTGATTAAATGTATCAGTGGCTAAATTAATGCCATCTTTGTCTTCTTTCAATTTGGTGAAAAGAAAACTGTAAATTAAGTTTCAATATCAATACTATTTAATGCTGCCTCATATTCAACATGGGTGGTTTTTGTCCACTTGTATGTGGGCGAGAGGGGGTAGAGTTTAGGTTGTGGTTGTAAATTCTAATTTTGCAGTCATCTGACAAGCAAGGGTAGTTGTGGCATGACCATAAAGGCATAGATTATTTTCTTGCTCCATATCTGTTATGGCATAGTCGACCACACTGTTTCCTAATGCGGAGCAATATGTTCCCTACCCAGAGAGTCACCCTTCGTCCTGCCATTAACAATGTGCAGACCCAGGTTTTTAGAGCTGGAGCACTTGTTTCCCATATTTATTGACAATACTGTCATAACCGTGTCTCTGTGTAGTTAGTTGTGATTCATACACATATGTAGCACTGTGTTCATGGGGATTTCTCCCTAAATCTATGTAGTCTGCTTACCAGTTCTAGCATTTAGATCTCCATTAACATAACTTTACTTACTGATGGGGCCATATTGCACACATGTAAATGTCTCAATCTGAGTAGGTACATTTGTCCCTGAACTCAGCAAAGTCTCTTTCGAGAACTATCTCTGAGAGATTTGATATCCAAGGAGAGTCTTGGAGAGAAGGGGCTGCAGTTTGGAGGGCTTGTCTCGATTTTGGTCTGTGGAGAAGCTTCATGCTCCTTTGCTTCTTCTCTTAGGGCAGTCTTCCTGGCTGCTTTCCGACCCCTGAACCATGACGGTGCCGTTATGGTAGTCGTTAACGGTCAGACTGGGGCAGTTTTCATCATTGTCCTCACTGATTGAGATCGGTCTTCCTTTTCCAATACCATTCTTTCAATGTTTTGGCTATTTTGTGCACAGGGCAGTGTGCCAGAAGGGGCTCACAGTATGAAATAAGATATTTGTTGTTCTTTCCCTCTAGTATTGGTAAGTCTACCACCAAGGTCTTGGGTGAAGAGCAGACATCTATCTACATATTCTTCATTTATCGTGGTAATTTAGTTTCTATCTCATTCCCAAGCTTTGTCTGCTTTATTCAGTTCACAGATTTTTTTTTTTGCTGCAACAGCATCTCAAAAAACTTAAGCCAAAATCAGCAGCTCTTGTCCTATTTCAATTAAAAAGAAAATTAGTACAAGTAGCTAAATGAACGTTTTTCTCAACTATTTGATAGCCTTCTCTGTTTGAGCTGTTAGCTATAGCTAAAACAAACAATTGATTGTGCTGATGATGGTGTTGCTATGGTAATGATGGTAGCTTGCTAACTTGCTAGCTTCTTAGCATAGATTAGCTTGCTGAAGTACAAAGTACTGTGTGTATATATATGTTTTTTTTTTTTTCACAAATACACGGAGATTGCCAAGCTTTCGATACTGAGTATACCTACAAGGCAGGGAGGGATGATTTTTCTGTTTTTGTCGAGATTGACAGTCTTTTTATTGTGGTGTTGAAAACTCAAACCATGATATTGAAGTGCCGGAAGTCAGTATGCTTTGTTTATTTGTTGTGATGCATTGGCACAGAAAACTGTTGATGCAAAATTTGTTGCATATATTTGATCTGATTTTCAACATTTTGAAGTCATATTTATAATTATTTATATTATTAATAATTATAAATATGACTTCAAAATGTTGAAAATCAGATTTCCCCTAGCTGGATCATTGTCTGTAGCTTGCTCTGAAACGAGTGTAATGAAACAGGCAGGGAGAGTGAGCTTGTCTGTGGTGGTCGTTGAATTCTCAACCTTATGGCCCATAGCCCTCCGTGGCATCGACTGTGCCACAAAAGCATGTTGAAGTGGCAAAGTCGATATCCATGTTTATAAATACAGGGTCACTACAGTTATTTATTTTGAGGTAATTCTATGAGAGGGGAGGGTGTGCAATTTATTTTACAGTACAAGGGGAAAGGTCATGTGAAAATATTTTTGACATTGGGGAGAGGAGTGCATTTTTCTTTATGACACCTTGAGTGGGACCAGCCCCCCCACCCCCCAGTCAATTTATATCTGTCCCTTAGAGCCTTATTGCAAACAGGATGCATGTTTTGGAATAATTTTATTTGGTACAGGCTTCCTTCTTTTTACTCTGTCATTTAGTTTAGTATTGTGGAGTAACTACAATGTTGTTGATCCATCCTCAGTTTTCTCCAATCACGGACATTACACTCTGTAACTGTTTTAAAGTCACCATTGGCCTCATGGTGAAATCCCTGAGCAGTTTCCTTCCTCTCAGAGGGAGGGACGGAGCAGGAGGGAGGTGTGGAGACTGGGGATGGAATGGAGACGGAGAGAGGGGAAGGAGAGGAGGGCCGGACTAGAGACCTCTGGCCTGGAAGGGAGGGTTGTGAGAGCGAGGGGCAGGATGTGATCGAATGGAATCCTAGTTTTTTTTTTACTTTGATACAACGACCCTGCAACACAAACAAACATAAACAACTGTTAGCCCAGGGGTAGACAACTCAGGCGCTTGTTCCACTGTTAGTTAAGCACCGATCTATCAAATGCGACTCTATCAAACACTGCTCTATCGCCACACCGAACTAAAAAATACATCACTCTCTCGTTGGAAGAGCGGGGATAGAGTCCCAATTGAAACCATTAAGTGCACCTTATTGGACATTTGACAATAGTTCAGCAGCCTCTGCCACTTTTTAGCCAGGGTGCTGGTGAAACACCCCTCTGTTTTATGCAGCACTCCAGATAAGTTACTCCACTCTCGGGAGAAATTATATATGTTAACTGCATGCAAATGAAGGTTGTTTCGCTACCACACCCACAATGGAAACACAATCCTGGTCTCGGATTCGCACGTGAAGGACTTCTGTGGGAGCTCGCTGTTATGTCTGAATTCGACCCAAAACCAACAGTCCCACTCAACAAAGCTCCTCACAACTCTGTTTACGCGTCATTAACTGGGCAGAATACAACTCTAACTCTCTCATGTGGGGAGAAATCGACTTTTGTTCCGAGGAGATAATTGCTGTCAGCGTGGTCTAGAATGGTTGTGTCAGGGCATGAAAGACCACAATGACCTCTGTAACTTTTGTAATGCTGTATTGTTATGAGGGAGCCAGTTCCGGACGCAAAGACACAGTTCTGTGAAAAGACAAAGCATTATCTAATCTTTCTGTGTCTTTGACCTTAAAGAGTCATCTTCCAGGGTTTTATTCATGCATGGGTTTTGTGTCTTTTTAATATTGTCATACAACTTAACTAAGCACAGCAACAATGACAAAAAGCACAACAATGACACAACAAAAGGCACATTGACAAAAATCGCTACAAAAATGACAAAAGCACACCGTTGAAAAGCACAGCAACAATGACTAAAAGCACAACTACAAAAAGACACAGCAATAACTACCAGCAAAACAAGATCTCTGACAAACACACACACATCTCACACTCCCATCTCACCACATTACTCTCACGCCAATGGGCCCATGAATGGCCTTCAAGTTCATTGGAAGTTGAAAGGCCACGAGCCATATTGTGACAGAAGAGATTGCCTTTCATTTTCCCCTGATGGCCCTGTCACACAGTGGAGAAGAGAGAGGGAGGAGAGGCCCTCGTTTATTAAAGAGTCAAATGAGGACCTCCCATCCCTCCCTCCCTCTCACCACCACCAAACTCAGAGGAAGGTCTAGCAAAACAGATAAATCTGCAGAACTGCTCTGTGGATAGTGTGTGTAAGTGGATCATTGGTTGTGTGGAGGAGGGATATTTTACAGTTGCCTGCGAAGTGTGTTTGAGTGAAGTGCGTGAGTGGATCGTTTTAATGTCATGGGAAGTGACAGGCAGAGCTGTCAGGTCAGATGTGTGTCTGCCTGTTTCTTGCTTTCTTCTTCCCTTCTCTTTCTCTGTCCTCTGTCTCTCTCTGCTCAGCTGTGATGGAAGCTATTTCGCGTGAAACCACAGCTGTGTGTGTGTGAGTGAAAGGCTGGGTATGCTGGGGATTGTATGGCGCTCCGTTTCCCAACATATGCAGGTTTCCCAACAGAGGCAGGTTAGGGGTGGGTGGTGAAGGGTGACAGCCACAGGGGCAATGAAGAGACTATGGCCATGACTAAGGATTTCGGATAGCATGACCCCAATTGAGTCTCAGCTTACGTAGTACGAGCAACGAGGGAAAAGTTGGTGGTTGTATTCGCTAAAAGTTTTTATTAAAAGTAAGAATTTCAGCACCCCACAGAAGGACTGCAATTGTACAGGACAAACATAGGTACAGGTAAGCGTTTTCAGAATCGACTGATGGTGTGACTCATTGTTATTGCTAGCAAATCCCGTGACCAGTCATCAAAACTCAACTCCGCCTTGATATATACTGAACAAAGATTCCTTGATGTCCTTCCAGATTCCCTCTGTCTACCCAAGGACGCCAGAGGACAAAAATCAGTTAACCACCTAACTGAGGAACTCAATTTAACCTTGCGCAATACCCTAGATAAAGTTGCACCCCTAAAAACTAAAAACATTTCTCATAAGAAACTAGCTCCCTGGTACACAGAAAATACCCGAGCTCTGAAGCAAGCTTCCAGAAAATTGGAACGGAAATGGCGCCACACCAAACTGGAAGTCTTCCGACTAGCTTGGAAAGACAATACCGTGCAGTACCGTAGAGCCCTTACTGCTGCTCGATCATCCTATTTTTCTAACTTAATTGAGGAAAATAAGAACAATCCGAAATTCCTTTTTGATACTGTCGCAAAGCTAACTAAAAAGCAGCATTCCCCAAGAGAGGATGACTTTCACTTTAGCAGTGATAAATTCATGAACTTCTTTGAGGAAAAGATTATGATTATTAGAAAGCAAATTACGGACTCCTCTTTAAATCTGCGTATTCCTTCAAAGCTCAGTTGTCCTGAGTCTGCACAACTCTCCCAGGACCTAGGATCAAGAGAGACGATCAAGTGTTTTAGTACTATATCTCTTGACACAATGATGAAAATAATCATGACCTCTAAACCTTCAAGCTGCATACTGGACCCTATTCCAACTAAACTACTGAAAGAGCTGCTTCCTGTGCTTGGCCCTCCTATGTTGAACATAATAAACGTCTCTCTATCCACCGGATGTGTACCAAACTCACTAAAAGTGGCAGTAATAAAGCCTCTCTTGTTCTGGCCTGGTTTAGATCTTATCTGTCGGAAAGATATCAGTTTCTGTGAATGGTTTGTCCTCTGACAAATCAACTGTAAATTTCGGTGTTCCTCAAGGTTCCGTTTTGGGACCACTATTGTTTTCACTATATATTTTACCTCTTGGGGATGTTATTCGAAAACATAATGTTAACTTTCACTGCTATGCGGATGACACACAGCTGTACATTTCAATGAAACATGGTGAAGCCCCAAAATTGCCCTTGCTAGAAGCATGTGTTTCAGACATAAGGAAGTGGATGGCTGCAAACTTTCTACTTTTAAACTCGGACAAAACAGAGATGCTTGTTCTAGGTCCCAAGAAACAAAGAGATCTTCTGTTGAATCTGACAATCAATCTTAATGGTTGTACAGTCGTCTCAAATAAAACTGTGAAGGACCTCGGCATTACTCTGGACCCTGATCTCGCTTTTGAAGAACATATCAAGACTGTTTCAAGGACAGCTTTTTTCCATCTACGTAACATTGCAAAAATCAGAAACTTTCTGTCCAAAAATGATGCAGAAAAATTAATCCATGCTTTTGTCACTTTTAGGCTAGACTATTGCAATGCTCTACTTTCCGGCTACCCGGATAAAGCACTAAATAAACTTCAGTTAGTACTAAATACGGCTGCTCGAATTCTGACTAGAACCAAAAAATTTGATCATATTACTCCAGTGCTAGCCTCTCTACACTGGCTTCCTGTCAAAGCAAGGGCTGATTTCAAGGTTTTACTGCTAACCTACAAAGCATTACATGGGCTTGCTCCTACCTATCTCTCTGATTTGGTCCTGCCGTACATACCTACACGTACGCTACGGTCACAAGACGCAGGCCTCCTAATTGTCCCTAGAATTTCTAAGCAAACAGCTGGAGGCAGGGCTTTCTCCTATAGAGCTCCATTTTTATGGAATGGTCTGCCTACCCATGTCAGAGATGCAAACTCGGTCTCAACCTTTAAGTCCTTACTGAAGACTTATCTCTTCAGTGGGTCATATGATTGAGTGTAGTCTGGCCCAGGAGTGGGAAGGTGAACGGAAAGGCTCTAGAGCAACGAACCGCCCTTGCTGTCTCTGCCTGGCCGGTTCCGCTCTTCCCACTGGGATTCTCTGCCTCTAACCCTATTACAGGGGCTGAGTCACTGGCTTACTGGGGCTCTCTCTTGCCGTCCCTGGAAGGGGTGCGTCACCTGAGTGGGTTGATTCACTGATGTGGTCATCCTGTCTGGGATGGCGCCCCCCTTGGGTTGTGCCATGGCGGAGTTCTTTGTGGGCTATACTCAGCCTTGTCTCAGGATGGTAAGTTGGTGGTTGAAGATATCCCTCTAGTGGTGTGGGGGCTGTGCTTTGGCAAAGTGGGTGGGGTTATATCCTTCCTGTTTGGCCCTGTCTGGGGTGTCCTCGGATGGGGCCACAGTGTCTCCTGACCCCTCCTGTCTCAGCCTCCAGTATTTATGCTGCAGTAGTTAATGTGTCGGGGGCTAGGGTCAGTTTGTTATATCTGGAGTACCTCTCCTGTCCTATTCGGTGTCCTGTGTGAATCTAAGTGTGCGTTCTCTAATTCTCTCTTTCTCTCTCTCTCTCGGAGGACCTGAGCCCTAGTACCATGCCCCAGGACTACCTGACATGATGACTCCTTGCTGTCCCCAGTCCACCTGGCCATGCTGCTGCTCCAGTTTCAACTGTACTGCCTTATTATTATTCGACCATGCTGGTCATTTATGAACATTTGAACATCTTGGCCATGTTCTGTTATAATCTCCACCCGGCACAGCCAGAAGAGGACTGGCCACCCCACATATGCTCTCTCTAATTCTCTCCTTCTTTCTCTCTCTCGGAGGACCTGAGCCCTAGGACCATGCCCCAGGACTACCTGACATGATGACTCCTTGCTGTCCCCAGTCCACCTGACCGTGCTGCTGCTCCAGTTTCAACTGTTCTGCCTTATTATTATACGACCATGCTGGTCATTTATGAACATTTGAACATCTTGGCCATGTTCTGTTATAATCTCCACCCGGCACAGCCAGAAGAGGACTGGCCACCCCACATAGCCTGGTTCCTCTCTAGGTTTCTTCCTAGGTTTTGGCCTTTCTAGGGAGTTTTTCCTAGCCACCGTGCTTCTACACCTGCATTGCTTGCTGTTTGGGGTTTTAGGCTGGGTTTCTATACAGCACTTTGAGATATCAGCTGATGTACGAAGGGCTATATAAATAAATTTGATTTGATTTGAACAGAAATATAAATGCAACATGTAAAGTGTTTGTCCCATGTTTCATGAGCTGAAATAAAAGATCCCATACATTTTAAATACAAACAAAAAGCTTATTCCTCTCAAATTGTGTTCACAAATGTATTTACATCCCTCTTAGTAAGCATTTTTGTTTGCCAAGATAATCCATTCACCTGACGTGTGGCATATCAAGAAGCTGATTAAACAGAATGATCATTACAAAGGTGCACCTTGTGCTGGGGACAATAAAAGGCCACTCTAAAATGTGCAGTTTTGTCACACAATGCCACTGATGTCTCAAGTTTTGAGGAGCATGTAATTAGCTTGCTGACTGCAGGAATGTCCATCAGAGCTGTTGCCAGAGAATTTAATGTTCATTTCTCTACCATAAGCCGCCTCCAACTTAGTTTTAGAGAATTAGGCATGACATCCAACAGGCCTCACAATCGCAGACCATGTGTATGGCGCCGGGGGGGCGGGCGTTTTGCTGATGTCAATGTTGTGAACAGAGTGCCCCATGGTGATGGTGGGGTTATGGTATGGGCAGTCATAAGCTACGGATAATGAACACAATTGCATTTTATCAATGGCAATTTGAATGCAAAGAGATACCGTGATGAGATCCTGAGGCCCATTGTCATGCCATTCATCCGCTGCCATCACCTCATGTTTCAGCATGAT